>NC_090820.1:74587866-75231366 GCF_000390325.3 Nicotiana tomentosiformis | reverse complement strand
TACCTCAGTGTGGTTAGTTATAATACTTGCTGAGTACATGTGGTCGGTTGTACTCATACTACACTCTATACTTAATTGTGCAGATCCAGGTGTTGGACCAAGCCACCAGTAGCAGAGTTTTGCTTGTTGAGTTATCCGAGAGACGAGGTAGAGCTTCATCTCGTCTACAGTCTTGGTGTCTCTTCCCATTTTGTGCAGTTGCCTTTATTTCGGACATAATTATGCAGTCTATGCAAATCCTAGTAATACAGAGTCACAAGTAGATGAGCGACTAGAATACTACAAATATGGTCTGAAATGAAATACAACTTTATGAAACTAGATAAATAGTAAAACAAGAAAGAAGGGGACTTCAAGGAGTACGAACGCCATGCAACTTTACCACAAGTATCTTGAACAAGTCGGATCCGAGCAAACTCTTCTACGCGTTGTTGGGACCAACACCAGGATCTGCACAAGAAGTGCATAAGTGTAGTATGAGTACAACCAACCCCTTGTAATTTGTAAGTGTCGATCCTAATCTCGACAAAGTAGTGACGAGGCTATGATAAAACATTGACAATAAACCTGTACGGATAAATAAAAGACAACAAAATATAGGGGAAATTGATAAACTCATAAGAACGGGACCCGAAAGTCAACTAACAGAGGCCCCCAGAATAGTATCTCATAATCCTCACATCACAGTACATAAATAGAATACCACACTATAAACAGTTACAACTCATTATACTCCGTTGCAGTGTGCAACCCGATCCCAACAGTTACAAAATATATGTTGCGGCGTGGAACCTGATTTCAATATCATATCAATATCTGTTGTGGTATGCAACCCGTTACCATTATCAGTTCATTTCAATATGATTGCAACGCGCAACCCGTTCACAATATCAACTCATTAATATGAACAACTCAACACTACATAATTCTATAATCTCAACACAAAAGGTACTAAAGCGTATAAAACACTAAAAAATTCCTAGCGGAACAGAGAACAACTAATATCTCATATTCACAAACCTCAACAAATCATTAACACAAAAATAGCCAAAGGACTCACACAATCAGATATAACACAATAAAGTGCAACAAATAAGGTAAAGACAATAAAGGCAAGTAAGGGCAAAAATCAATGAAGATATACAGTTAATACAGGTAGGAACATATATCAGGTAAGCAGATATTGATCGAGGAACAAATAAACCTAAACAGGTAACAACTAAAGGATAGATTACAAGTAAGGCAGGATTAACAAGTAAGTACATGTAGTGATCAAAGCATGTAACGAGATATAACATAGAATAAATGACGACATAAAGGTAAATAGCCCAACCCGTATGCTTTAACACATGACAATGCATATACACTCGTCACCTTGTATATATGCCGTCCCCACACATAATGCACATAGCAATTAGATCATCAAGTCCTAATTCCCTCAAGTCAAAGTTAAACACGACACTTACTTCTTTCCGCAACCAAATCAATAATAACTCACTGCTTTGCGTTTCGAACAAGCCTCCAAACCAACCGAATTTAGCCAATTATCAGTCAAACAATCCAATATAAGCTTTAGAAACTACCACAAGTGAACAATATTCAGTTTTGATTATTTTTCAAAAAGTCAACCTCGAGATCGCTTGGTCAAAATTCGAGATTCGGACCAAAACCCAATTACCCATTCACCCTTGAGACCTGATATGTGATTTGTTTCGAAATCCAACCTTAATTTGAGGTCTAAATCTCAATTTTGCAGTATATATAAAATCTACCCAAACACCTAATTTCTACCATAAACTTCTTAGATTTGATGTTAAAAAATCTTGTAAAGTAATTGAAAACTAGTTAAAGATGCTTACCAATGAATTTGGGAAGAAAACGTTCTTCAAAAATCTCCTCTAGAGAGCTTAGGGTTGAAAAATGGTGTAAATTGAGCTAAATCCCGATTTTCCAATATTTTACTCAGTTGTAGATGTCGCAATTAGAATGTCGCAAATGCGATACACAGATCGAAAATGTGATCGGTGAATCAGGCCTACAGAAGTCGCAAATACGAGGAGTCCCCTTACCATAAATGTGAGCTAAGCTTCGCATTTGCGAAGCTGGCAACCCCCAGCTCCAAGTAGCAAAAGCGACTCCAAGGACGCAAATGCGACCACCCACTGTCCGCAAATCTGACCACTTCTTTGCATTTGCGAAGTCTGTAGTCCCAGCCCCATTTGCGAATTTGTGAGCCTTATATCGCAAATGCGAGGCTCGCAATTGCAATCATATTTTTGCAAATGCAAGACCAGCAACCTAAGCACACAAGCTGTTGTGCATCAGTAGTCCCAATTTATTCCGCAATGCATCCGAAACTCACCCGAGCCCCTCGGGCTCCAAATCGAACATGTACACAAGTATAATAACATCCTTAAAACTTGCTCGCTACCTTAAATCACCGAAATAACATCAAATAACAAGAATCGATCATCAAAACTCAAAATTTTAACTTAAAAAACTCAACTATTTGCCAACTTCACCATAATGCGCTAAAATGTGCTCAGGTCACCCGGGACCCCAACCAAATATGAAAACAAATCTAAAAACATCATACGAGCCCATCGGAATTGTTAAATCACCGATCCGAGGTCGTTTACCACAAACGTTGACCGCTGTCAACCCTAGCCTTAATTAAGTCAAAAATTACGTTTTCTTCAAAATTTTACGTAATAGATTTTCGAAAAGCGACATGGACCATGCACACAAATCAAGAAAAATCAAATGAAGCTATGAGAGGTCTCGGAAGACAGAAATTAAGGCTAGTACTCAATATGACATATCGGGTCGTGACATATATACCTCTAAAAGAAACGTTAGTCCTCAAACGGGCATAGAAAAGTACCTGGACTGGTAAAAAGGTGTGGGGTATCTACTTTTCATATCAGACTCAGAATCCCACGTAACCTCCTCAATCAGCTGATCTTTCCATTGTACCTGCATAGAGGGAAAACTCTTAGATCTCAACTTATGAACCTGTCGGTCTAGAATAGCTACCGGCTCTTCCTCATACACTAAATTTTCATCAAGCTACACCGTGCTGAAGTCCAAAACATGTTATCTATCCTTATGGTACTTTCGAAGCTTGGAAATGTAAAATACTGGATATACCCTTGCTAGGATATGAGTTAATGCAAGCCTATAAGCAACCTCCCCAACTCTCTCCAAGATCTCAAATGGGCCAATAAACCTTGGGCTCAACTTGACCTTCTTCCCAAACTGCATCACGCCTTTTGATCGCTTCCAAATACACACCTCAAAAGAGGTATGAAATGGTGATTTGCAATAATAAAACCCAACTAAGAGTCGGGGTCTAATCCATAGGGAGATAAGATGAGAGTTAGGGTTATATATTCTAATGTGCGTGATTGAATTATCTTGATTTGCACTTCCACAAAAAGGTTTTATTTCTATTTCTAATTTTACACTAAAGATTGCTAAATAACGAAGGAAGACTAGGAATAATTATTTTTGAGGTTTTTCAAATTGGTAAAAAGCCTAGGGCTGTGACCATTACCTAGGTGTTTCCCTATTGGGGTAAAGACCTTAATGCTTGTTTTGTTGATCAGGGTGTATTATAGCTATCAACTCTCAATTACCCACTTAATACCTCTCGGTTAGAGAGTCGTTTTGCCAAATTTGGCTTTCTCAAGACCAAATGGGTATCACACAAAACAATTGATAAAAGCTCAAGTCGAGTAATTATTATCTCTAGGTTAAACCCTTAATTGGGTTAATCAATCTCTCGATTGACCCAATACCTTGTTAGCCAAGTTTTCCTAGACTAAATCTCTCTTTCTCAAGTAGAGACTATGTCAAATAGGCATGAAGTAATATTTACAACCATTAATTCCACAAATTAAAGCATGAAATAGGCTAAATAATAAACACCTAATCATAAACAAGCACTAAATTAGATACCCATAAGGTTTACACACTAGGGTTGAGTCACAACCCTAGTAAAACTCTAGCTACTCATGCTTGGGTTTGAAGAAAAAGAAGAAGAATGACTAATTAAACTCATAATGTAAGCTTAAAATAATATAATCTATTGTAAAATACACCAAAATATAGTAAACTTCCAAAAGAGGCAAAGAAAAATGGCTACAGTACTTGCTGATATCAAAACTTGACCTAATTTCGTGAGACTCTTCTATTTATACAAGTCTGAAAATCTGAGACAAAAATACCCCTCGGGAAGTTCTGTGGCCGCACAATTCCATGTGCGGTCCGTAGATGTCTTCATCTTGCAGGAGCTGGGATTCTGCGGCCGCACAATTCTGAGTTGTGGCCTCAAAGCAACATTTCTGCGGTCTGCAGATTATGTATGCGATCGCAAACAAGTCTTCTTTGGTCCACACTTTTATGTCTGCGGCCACAAGGCACATCTTTTGGGGCCGCACAATTCTTGTGCGGTCCGCAGTTCTCAGGGACTAGGAACTTGGAAATTTGCACATCCTCTAAAGTTAAGTCCTAGCCCAGCTCTTGCGGCCACACACTTCATGTGTGGTCCGCAATTTGCATAACAATCTACTAAATTTTGCTTCTTTGTTTGCAGCCGCAGGTGGAATTCTGTGGTCCGCAATTTCTTCTTCGGCCGCAGAATTCCTTTTGCGGATCGCACTTTGTATGCTTTTGTGCCATTTTGTTACCTTGTGCTTGGACTTCTCCTCTTTGAGATGGATATCATCTCGGGAGTCCAACTTCCAAAATTCCTACAATTTTGCACATTTCATTAGTTTGGGGAATGTAATTCAATGCTTTTAGACTAAAACAAAAGCTAAAAGACGCTAATAAGTAGTCAAAATCCTTACTTATCACCCTTCATAGGCAACACTCAGAGAAGAACCTTCTCACCCACCATGTAAGCCACATCCCGAATCTTTCGGACCGTATAACTATTTTGCATGGACCGAGTTATACGAAGTCGCTCCTGAATCACCTTAACCTTCTCCATAGCATCACATACCAAATCAGTGCCCAACAATCTAGCCTAATCGAGTTCAAACCAGCCAATCGGTGAATGACATTGCCTCTCATATAAGGCCTCGTACGGAGCCATTTGGATGGTCTACTGATATGTTGTTGTAGGCGAACTCCACTAGAGGTAAATTTGGTTTCGCTAACCCATGAAATCTATATAGCATGTATGCAACATGTCCTAAAATATACGAATAGTGCGCTCGAACTATCCGTCTATCTGAGGATGAAACGCGATACTCAGCTCGACCCAAAAATGCAATGTGAACTGCGTGCCTCGGTCAAAAATGATGGAAATGGGCACACCATGCAGGCTGATAATCTTCCGGATGTAAATCTGAGCCAACCACTCTGAAGAATAGGAAGTCATCACCAGAATAAAGTGTGTGCACTTAGTTAACCGGTCCACAATTACCCAGACTGTCATATTTCCTCAAGGTCTGTGGTAAGCCTACCACAAAATCCATAGTGATGCGCTCCTACTTCCACTCCGGTATCTCCAATCTCTGAGTCAACCCACCCGATTTTCGATGCCCATACTTCACCTGTTGACAATTCAAATACCGAGAGGCATAAGCAATAATATCCTTCTTCATCTTTTCCACCAATAGTGCTATTTCAAATCATAGTACATCTTCGTGATACTTGGGTGAATGGAATAGCGCAAATTCTGGCCCTTCTCAAGGATCAACTCTCGCAACCCATCAATATTTGGAACACAAATCTGTCCCTGAATCCGCATAACACCATCATCTACAATCACAACCTCCTTAGCACCACCCCATTGCAATGTGTCACTCAACACTAACAAGTGAGGATCATCCAACTGGCGAGTCTTGATACGCTCCAATAATGAATATTGTGCCACAACACAAGCTAGAACCTAGCTAGGCTCCGAAACATCTAATCTCACGAACCTATTGGACAAAGCATGAACATCCCTAGCTAGTGGTCTCTCCACTACCGGTAAATATGCCAAACTGCCCATGCTCTCAACCTCCCTACTCAATGTATCAACCACTACATTTGCCTTCCCGGATGATATAATATGGTGATATCATAGTCATTCAACAACTCTAACCATCTATGCTGCCGCAAATTAAGGTCCTTCTGCTTGACCTGATGCTGGAGACTTCGATGGTCGGTATAGACCTCACATGGAATGCCATATAGATAGTGCCTTCAATTATTCAGCGTGTGAACAATGACTACCAACTCTAAATCATACATAGGGTAATTCTTCTCATGAACCTTTAACTGTCGAGATGCGAAGACCAATACACGATGCATCACAATACACGATGTAAGATCCGAACCTATAGGAAATACCAACACCGGGGCTGTAGTCAATGCAGTCTAAAAATAGCACCCTTCTGGGTCAACCTGGTCAATGGGGCTGAGATAGATGAAAACTCCTCTACGAATCGGCGATAATAGCTCGTTAAACCCAAGAAGCTCCGAATCTCTATAGCTGAAGTAGGCCTAGGCCAGTTCTTTACTGCCTAAATCTTCTTAGGATCCACCTTAATGCCCTCGAAAGATATTACATGGCCCAAGAAGGAAAACTAGTCCAACCAGAACTCACACTTCGAAAACTTAGCATATAACTGACCATCCCTTAAAATCTGAAGTACGATCTAGATATGCTACTCATGCGTCTCTCGACTGTGGGAGTAAACCAAAATATCATCAATGAAGACAATCACAAAGGAATCCAGATAGTGCTTGAACACTCGGTTCATTAAATCCATAAAGGTTGGTTTGGCATTAGTCAAGCCAAATGACATCACTACGAACTCGTAGTGACTATACCAAGTCCGAAAAGCTATCTTAGGGACATCTAATACCCTAATCTTCACGTGATGGTAGCCAGACCTCAAATAAATCTTGGAAAACACCTCTGTGCCCCAAAGCTGATCAAATAAGTCATCAATCCTCGGCAACTGATATTTGTTCTTGATAGTGATCTTGTCCAACTGCCGATAATCTATGCACATCCGCATCGATCAGTCTTTCTTCTTCACAAACAACACTGCTGCACCCCAAGGCGAGACACCAGGTCTAATAAATCCCTTGTAAATAAAATCATGCAAATATACCTTCAATTCTTTCAACTCAACTCGGGCCATACAGTATGGTGGAATATAGGCAGAGTTCCCGAAATCAACTCGATGCAAAAGTCAATATCTATGTTGGGTGGAATCCCCGACAAATCTATCGGAAACACCTCTGGGAAGTCTCTCACCACTAGAACCAAATCCATGGAAGGAATCTCTGCACTACAATCACAAATATAGGCAAAATATGCCATACACCTGTTCTCGACCATACGCCGAGCCTTCACATATGAAATGACCCTGCTAGTGGAGTGATTAAGAGGCCCTGTCCACTCCAATTGTGGCAAGTTTGGCATAGCTAAAGTCACAGTCTTGGCATGAAAATCTAAGATAGCATGACGCGGGGATAAACAGTCCATACCAAGTATAACCTTAAAATCCACCATATCCAACAATAAAAGATCGACTACGGTATCATAACCATGAAATATAACCACAGACGACCTACATACCTGATCAACTACAATAGAATCTCTAACCGGTGTAGACACAAAAATTGGAACATCAAGAGAATCATAAGGCATACTCAAATGCGAAGCAAAATATGAGGACGCATAAGAATACATACAACCCGGATCAAATAACACAGAAGCGTCTCTTTGACAGGCTGAAATGGTACCTGTAATAACCGCATTAGATGAATCTGCCTCAGGTCTAATTGGGAATGCATAATAATGGGGTTGAACCCCACCAATCTGACCTCCACCTCTAGGATGTCCTCTCACTAACTGGCCTCCACCTCTAACTGTCTAACCTGTACCTATGCCTATCTGACCCACACCTCTAGCTGGCTGAGTGGGCGCTGGAGCAACAGGAGCCAGAATCATGGCACGAGCACCCTGCTATGGTCTGCTCTTCCTCAATCTAGGACAATACCTTCTGATATGACCTGCATCGCTGCACTCAAAGCAACCCCGCAACTGGAATAATTGTTGATTCTGAGATGATCTCTGATGACCCGAATGACCACTATAGTAACTCTGTAGTGGTGGTACATTAGTAAGAGCTGAAGGTGTGCTGAATACTGGCTGCTCTAAATGATACCCATATGCGTTGTGAACACCTGAAGAACCATGAGACACCTAAAGAACCATGAGACACCTAAAGTGTTGATTGAACAGGCTTGATAGGATGGCCTCTACCAAACAAACCTCTACCTGCATACGAGGCACCACTAAAACCACCAAAACGTCGAGACCTTTTCTTGGATTGCGCCTCTCTTCCCTGACCACAAATTCTCTCGATCCGCCTATCTATCTCCACAACCCGAGTAAAAGAAATATCATCCTCAGTTTCTCTAGCCATCTGCAGCTTGATACCATAAGTAAGGCCATCTATAAATCTTCTCACCCTATCTCTCTCAATAGGGATCAGGATAGCTCCATGGCATGATATATCTACAAATCTGGTCTCGTACTTGGTGATTGTAATGCTACCCTACTGTAGGTGCTTGAACTGGCTGCGTAGATCCTCTCACTGAGTGAAAGGAATGAACTTCTCCAAGAACAAATGTAAGAACTAAGCCCAAGTGAGAGAAGGTGAACCTTCTAGCCTACCCCGGACATCCTCCTGCCATCATCTCTTGGCATAACCACTCATCTGAAACACTACAAAGTCAACTCCATTAGACTCCATTATACTCATGTTGTGCAATACATCATGGCAATGGTCCAAGAAATCCTGGGGATCATCAAAGGCGTACCGCTAAAATGAATAGGAAATAGCTTGGTGAACCTGTCCAACCTCTAGTCCATCTGATGACTTTGTGGAACCCTCCTAGGACTATGTAGTAATAACAAGCTGAACTGCTCTAACTACTAAAACTACCAGAGTCTGATATCCGTGAGCAACCTTCTGGAGTGTGAGTAGCGGGAGTCTGGGATCCTCCCCTAGACTGAGAGACGGCTGGTGCCATAGGGAATATACCAACCTGGGCCATACTCTCCATAAGGCCCACTAGACAGACTAGAGCGTGCAGAACTGGGGTGGCAATGAACCCCCCCGGGACCTGAGATAGTCCAACTAGTGTAGTCTGAATAGGGATATCCTCCACCTGCTCGATCTGAGGCTCTGAAATAGGTGATGCTACGCAGGCTCTAGGCTGAGCTCTGCCTCTGTCCCTACCTCGACCCCGGCCTCTACCCTTGGTAGTGGAAGCAACTGGGGCTCTGGTCCTTGACTAGCTATGGATGTTGTGCGTGCCCTCACCATCTATGAGAGAACAAGAATATAATGATTCAAACTCAATGATAGAATAAAATCGCACGATAGAGAAAGAAAGAAGTGAAATTTTCCTAAAGCCTTATAGCCTTTAGAAGATAAGTAAAGATGTATCTGTACCGATCCTCAAGATTCTACTAAGCTTGCTCATGACTCGTGAGACCTAGGTAGCCTAGTGCTCTGATACCAACTTATAACGACCCGAAATCCCAACCATGGGATCATGATGACACCTAACACCCGCTTGCTAGGCAAGCTAATGTTAACTAAGGAGTTAATTAATTTTAACAATTTAGAATAGAATAATGAGAAATAACAACTGAAATACCCTAAAATAAATATGATAAATACATAATTGTGCAGTCTATGAAAATCCAGTAATCCGGAGTCACAAGTACAAGAGTGACTAGAATACTATGAATATGGTCCGAAATGAAATACAACTGTCTGAAAGTAGGAAAATAGTAAAACATGAAAGAAGGGTACTTTAAGGATTGCGAACGCCGTGCAACTCTACCTCAAGTATCCTGAACAAGTCGGATCAGATCAATCTCCTCTATGCGCTAATGGGACCAACACCGGGATCTGCACAAGTTATGGAAAAGTATAGTATGAGTACAACCGACCCCTTGTACTCTATAAGTGTTAAGCCTAACCTTGACAAAGTAATGACGAGGCTATGGCAAGACACTCTCAATAAACCTGTACAGATAAATAAAAGACAACAGAATATAGAGAAAATTAATAAACTCATAAGCATGGGACCCGAAGGTCAACTAACAAAGGCCCCCAAAATAACATCTCCATAATCCTCACATCACAGTATAGAAATAGAACACTGCAGCTACAAATAGTTACAACATATCATAATCTATTGTAGCACGCAACCCAATCCCAACACTTACACAATATCTATTGCAGCGTGCAACCCGATCTCAATATCATATCAATATCTATTGTAGCGTACAACCCGTTCCCATTATCAGTTCATTTTAATACTGTTTCGGCGTGCAACTCGTTCCCAATATTAACTCATTAATATGAACAACTCAACATCACCAAATTCTGTAATCTCAACATAAAAGGTACTAAAGCGTATAAAACACCAAGAAACTACTAGCGCAACAAAGAACTACCGATATCTCATATTCACAAACCTCAACAAATCATTAACACGAGAATAGCCAAAGGACTCACACAATTGCATATAACATAACAAAGTGCAACAAATAAGGTAAAGATAATAAAGTCAAGTAAGGTAAAAAATCAATGAAGATATTCAGTTAATATAGGTAGGAACATATAGCAGGTAAGCAGATATTGATAGAGGAATTAATAAATGGAAACAAGTAACAACTAAATGATAAATAACAACTAAGGCGGGAATAACAAGTAAGGACATGTAGTAATCAAAGCATGTAACAAGATATAACATGGAATAAATGACGACATAAAGGTAAATAGCCCAACCCGCATGCTTTAACCCATGATAACGCATATACACTCATCATCTCGCATATACATCGCCCCCCACACATAATGCCCGTAGCAATTAGATCATCAAGTCCTAATTCCCTCAAGTCCAAGTTAAACACAACACTTAATTCTTTTCGCAACCAAATCAAAAATCAATCAGAGATTTGCCTTTTGAACAAGCCTCTAAGCCAACAGAATCTAGCCAATTATCAATCAAACAATCCAATATAAGCTTTAGAAACTATCCACGAATGAAAAAGGTTTAATTTTGATTATTTTTGAAAAAGTCAACAAAAGTCAACTTCTGGCTCGCTTGGTTAAAATCTAAAATTCGGACCAAAACCCGATTACCCATCCACCCCTAGCCAGAATATGTGATTTGTTTTGAAATACGACCTCAATTTGAGGTCTAAATCTCAATTTTTTAAAATTCCTAAATTCTATCTGAAACCCCTAATTTCTACACTAAAATTCATAGATTTGGTGGAATAAACTCATGAAAAGTAATTGAAATTGATTGAAAACTAGTTAATGATGCTTACCAATGAATTTGGGAAGAAACTTTTCTTCAAAAATCGCCTCTAGAGAGCTTAGGGTCGAAAAATGGTGTTAAATGAGCTAAGTCCAGATTTCCCAATCTTTTACCCAGCTGCAAATGTTGCCATTGCGACACACGGATCGCAAATGCGATCCCTGCATCTGGACTACAGAAGTCGCAAATGCAACATAAATCTCGCAAATTCGAGCTAAGCTTCGCACTTGCAAACCTGCCAGCCCCCAGCTCCAAGTCGCAAAAGTGACTCCAAGGTCACAAATGTGACCACCCACTGTCCACAAATGCGACCCCTTCTTCGCATTTGTGAAGTCTCTAGTCCCATACCCAATTCCGCATTTGCGAGACTCACATTGCAAATGTGAGGCTCGCAATTGCGATCAGTTCTTCGCAAATGCAAGACCTGCAAACTGGGCATATCAGCTGCTATGCATCAACATTCCTAATTCATTCTGCAATGCATCCAAAACACACCCGAGCCCCTCGGGCTCCAAAACGAACATGCACACAAATTTTATAACATCCTACAAACTTTCTCGCTACCTCAAATCAGTAAAATAACATCAAATAACAAGAATCAATCATCAAAACTCAAGATTTTCACTTAAAACTCAATTATTTGAGAACTTTCACATAATGTGCCGAAATATGCTCGGGTCACTTAGGACCCCAAGTCCAAAACATCATACAAACCTACCATAATAGTCCAATTAATGATCCGAGGTCATTTAATATAAATGTTGGCTGTTGTCAACCCTAGCCCCAATTAAGTCAAAAATCATATTTTTTTCTTACATAAAAGATTTTTGAAAAGTGACACAGACTATGCACACAAATCAAGAAAGATCAAATAAAGCTATTAGAGGTTTCGGAACACAGAAATTAAGGCTAGTACTCAAAATGACCTATCGAGTCGTCACTTATTATGGACATCAGTGTAGTTGCTTTTAGTACTTTTCAGCTGACAGGGGTAGCCTACAGATGGTGGCAAACCTAAGAGTCAGGTAGGCCAGCTAGCGCAACACCACTTACATGACATGAGTTCTCAGTTCTCTTCTTAGAGAAGTTTATCCCACAGACTCACAGAGAGGAGTTACGTAGGGAGTTTGAGAAGCTACGCCAGGGGGATATGACTGTGACCTAGCACGAGATGAAGATTTGCAGATTTGACATATAATGCAGTTTGGTTGGTTCCCACAGAGAGGGAGAAAATCAGAAGGTTCATTTATAGCCTTAACTATGGTCTACATTATAGTTTGGCTCGAGAGGCCGAGACATATGCTAGGTTTGACCTGGTGGTCGAGATTGCTAGACGTTTGGAGCAAGTTCGCAGGCTTGAGCTTGAGGAGCGGGAGGCCAAGAGGCCTCGTGGTTTGGATAGTTTTTAGCAGTTCCTCATTTGGAGGCCAGTCACATTACAGCAGGGGTCGTCCTTTTACACCCGCTCAGGAAGCTCGTCATGTCCCTCATGGTTCTTCAGTTAGCAACAATTTATATAGTGCTCGCTTAGTCCAGCCACCATTCAGTACGCTGCCTGCATATAGTTCCTACCGTGCTCCATCTGCTCAGGGTTCCACAGGCAGTTATTCGAATTATTAAGGTTAGCAAATTCATTAGAGAATGGGTTGCTTTCAGTGCATATACTTAAGTCATCTCATGAGGGATTGCTCTTGACTCCTAAGTAGGGTTCCACAGCATAGCTCGTAACCTATGATTTCAGCACTAACATCTACACTACCTACACAACCAGCTAGGGATAGGGCTCAGTCAGTTCGACGTCGCCCTAGAGGGGAGGTTAGTCAGCCGGTAGTCAGGCCCATTGCTATGCATTTCCTGCCATGCCAGAGGAAATTGCTTCTGATACCGTGATCACATGTATTGTTTCAGTGTGCCACATGGATGCTTTAGTATTATTTGACCTTGGTTCAAATTATTCATATGTGTCATCATACTCTACTTATTTGGATATGCCTTATGATTATTTATAAATGCATGTTCATGTATCTACACCGGTGGGTGATTCTATTATGGTAGACCATGTATATCGATCATGTATGGTGACCATTGGGGGTTGTGAGATGAGAGTTGATCTCTTCTTGATCAGCATGGTAGATTTTTGCATGATTTTGGGCATGGATTGTTTGTCACCATATCACACTGTTCTTGATTGTCATGCTAAGACTGTGTTATTGGCTATGCCGGGGTTTCTGTGGTTGGAGTGGAGAGGCTCTCTGGATCATGTTCCCAGTAGAGTGGTTTCATATTTGAAGGCTCCACGGATGGTTGAGAAGGGGTGTTTGATGTATTTCGCATGTGTGAGGGATATTAGTGATGATACTCCTATTGTTGAGTCGGTTCCAGTAGTGAGGGAGTTCCCATATGTGTTTTCAACTAATTTGCCGAGCATGCCACCTGACAGGGATATTGATTTTGGAATTGACTTGGTGCCGAGCACTCAACCCATCTCTATTCCACCATATCGCATGGCACCAGTAGAGTTGAAGGAACAGTTACAACAATTTCTTAATAAGGGTTTCATCAGGCCAAGCGTGTCGCCTTGGGGTGTACCAATACTATTTGTGAAGAAGAAAGATGGTTCTACGAGGATGTGCATTGACTACAACCAATTGAACAAGGTTACTGTCAAGAACAAGTACCCATTACCGCGTATTGATGATTTGTTTGATCAGCTTCAAGGTGCTAGGGTATTCATGAAGATTGATTTGAGATCGGGGTATCATTAAATGAAGATTCGGGCTTCAAATATTCTGAAGACGGCTTTCAGGACCCGCTATGGTCACTATGAATTTCTAGTGATGTCTTTTGGGCTGACCAATTCCATAACAACTTTTATGCACTTGATGAATAACGTATTTAAGCCCTTTCTTGATTCCTTCATCATAGTTTTCATTGATGATATAATTGTGTATTCTCGCAGCTGAGAGGATCATGAGCATCATTTCAGGATCATGCTCCATACTTTGAGGGTGACGAAGCTGTATGCTAAATTCTCCAAGTGCGAGTTTTGGTTGGACTCTGTGGCATTCATGGGCCATGTGGTGTCCAATGAAGGGATTAAGGTGGATCTAAAGAAGATTAAGTTAGTTCAAAGTTGGCCCAGACCGTCTTCGGCGACTAAGATCTAGAGTTTCCTTAGTTTGGCTGGGTATTATCGCCATTTTATGGAGGGTTTTTCATATGTAGCTACCCTATTTACTAGATTGATGTAGAAGGTGCCCAATTCAGGTAGTCTGATAAGTGTGAGGAGAGCTTTTAGAATCTCAAGATTGCCTTGACTACAACTCTGGTTCTAGTTTTGCCTTCAGGATTGGGTTCTTATACAGTCTATTGTGATGCTTCACGGATTAGCATTAGAGTGATTGTGTATGCTTCACGCTAGTTGAAGATTCATGAGAAGAACTACCTAGTACATGATTTGCAGTAGGAAGCCATTGTTCACGCGCTTAAGATTTAGAGGCATTATCTCTACGGCGTGTCTTGTGAGGTGTTCACAGATCACAGGAGTCTCCAACATTTGTTCAAGCAAAAGGATCTGAACTTGAGGCTACAAAGGTGGTTAGATCTACTAAATGACTATGATACCACCATTCTTTATTACCCGGGAAAGACCAATGTGGTGGCCGATGCTTTGAGTAGGAAGGCTAAGAGCATGGGGAGTCTTGCTTATATACCAGTTGGAGAGAGACTATTAACATTGGATATTCAGCCTTTGACCAATCAGTTCATGAGGTTGGATATTTTGAAGTCCAACAGAGTTCTTGCTTGTGTTGTATCATGACCGTCCTTGTTTGAGCGCATCAAGGCATGTCAGTATGATAATCCCCACATCCTTGTTATGAGGGACCGAGTGCAACATCATGATGTTGCATATATGGTGGGTGAGAAAGTTCTACTCAGATTTTCGCCCATGAAGGGTGTGATGAGGTTCGAGAAGAATGGCATGTTTAGTCCTCAGTATATTGGTCCTTTTGAGGTGCTTGAGAAAGTTGGAGAGGTGGCCTACAGACTTGCCTTACACCCTAGTCTATCGGGAGTTCACCTAGTGTTTCATGTTTCTATGCTCTGTAAATATTATGGGGATGTGTCACATGTTTTAGACTTCAGCACAGTGCAATTAGACGAGGATTTGACTTATGATGTGGAGCTAGTGGCAATTTTGGATTGGTAGGTTCGGAAGTTGAGGTTGAAGAACATAACATCAGTTAAGGTTCATTGGAGAGGTCAGCCGGTCTAAGAGTACTTGAGATACCGAGAAGGAGATGCAGAGCAAATATACTCACCTTTTTAGACTCCAGGTATGATTCTAGACTCATTCGAGGACGAACGCTTGTTTAAGTGGGGGAGAATGTAACGACCCGGCCAGTCATTTTGAGTATTTTAGCCTTGTTCCCTATATTTGATGCTTTACATATGTTTATTTATGATTACGGGACTTGTCGGGGTGGTTGGTTTGATTTTGGGGAAATTTTGGAGTGAATTGGGACACTTACTCCAAAGGTTGGAAACTTAAGTTTTAAGAGTTGACCGAAGTTTGACGTTTGTGTAGAAGACTTTGGAACATTGTTTTGATTGTTCCAAAAGTTTTGTATGGTGATTTTCGACTTAGGCGTATGTCCGGATTTGGATTTGGAGGTCCTTGGGATAGTTTGGTTCTTTTTGGCGAAAGTTGGTAAGTTGAAGGTTTGGAAGGTTGATAGGTTTGATAGAGAGTTGAATTTTTTGATATGGGGTTCGGATTTTGATTCCAGAAGAGGCTTCCCATTGTATCATTTGGGACTTGCATGCGAATTTTGGGGTCATTCCAAGTTGATTTGATATGGTTCCGCATGAGTTTCGAAAGTCGGAGGTTCATTAGTGTCCTTAGGCTTGAATTGAGGTGGAATTCATGATTTTGATGTTGTTTGTTGTGATTTGAGTCCTTATATAGTTCCGTGTTATGTTTTGGGATTGTTGTATGAGTGGACGGGGTCCCGAGGACCGCGGGGTTGTTTCGGACTGAGTTCGCACCATTTTCGGACTTAAGTAGTATTACTGAAGATTCAAGACTTCTGGTGTTTTTGCATCTGCGAAGCGGGGGGTTGGGGGGCTTGGCCACAGGTATAGTTATTTGTGAGAAGATGCGAATGAGGAGACTAATATAGCAAGTTTGCAAATGCGGACCATTGAGTGAAGGTGCGCAAGTGCAGATGCGCATGAGCTTCCGTAGAAGCGGCAGGTCGAGAAGTTAATGACTTCCACATCTGCAATGGGTTTTCCATAGATGCAGTATTGCAGGTGCGGCACTAAGGACCGCAGGTGCGACACTAAGGACCGTAGGTGCGACACTAAGGACTGCAGATGTGGTTTTGCTGGACATATTTTATATTCGAAGTGTTTGGTTATTTCTCTCATTTTTGGGAGTTGTGGAGCTCAGATATGGGCAATGTTTGGAGTGTTTTTCATCACAATTGAAAGGGTAAGTGGACCTTACTCTATTTTGTTGTTATATATTAATTACCCATATATTATTACACCTAATTTATAAGAATTTTAAGGTGGGATTTGGGTATTTTTTTACTATGATATTGGAGAGTGAGATTTGATGATTTGAGGGTCGATTTGAGGACGGAATTGGATGCAACGCATATATTTGGACTCATACCAGAATGGGTGTTCGGAATTTGTGAGTTTGGTTGGGTTCCGGGGTGGGAGTCTGGGGTTGACCTTTTTGGTTGGGTCTTTATATTTTGGTTAAAGATATTAGCTTTATGAATTGGAATCATTTCCTATGGCTTTTATGGATGATGTTAAGTTATTTTGGCTAGACTCGAGGCGTCTGGAGGTTGACTTATGCGTGAAGGGCTTCCTAGAGTACCGATTTAGCTTGCTTAAGGTAGGTATCTTACCTAAACTTGGATGAGGTACTAGTTGCATGAGTTATTTTGTGAAAGCTAGGTTCTATGGGTGACGAACATGTGTGGGGATTGAGCCCATGTGCGTGCATCGGGTTATTATTCCTGCTCAGGGTAGTGCTTAGGCTATGATATGCCTTGATTTGATTGCTAAGCTTCATGCTGTGATGTTCCTCCTATTTTTACCCCTTTTGTGATATATTTGTACCATATTTGAGGTTACGTTAAGGTTACTCTCCTGAACCTATTAATTGCTACTTTGGTGATGTATTTGTTGGATTAAGCTAGGATAGAACACTTTGCACATGCATACACCTTAACATGTCATTTATACCGGTCTAGGAATATTAAGCTTGATATTAATTGATTATGTACATGTATTCTTGTATATATGCTTTTTGTGTGATATGATCTGTACTGGCAGTCTGTGACCACGCCGGGCGGATTGTGCTATTGAGCCTGTGACCACACCAAGTGGATGGTGATTATTGGCACGTGAGTTGTCTGTGTGGCAGGTATTATTGGCACGCCAGTTATCTGTGCAGCACATAAGTTGTCCGTGCGGATCCAGATATTGATACTATTGGCACATGAGTTGTCCATACTGCACGTCAGTTGTCTATGCGGTTGATATTATTATCACGTGAGTTGTCCGTGCATCACATGAGTTGTCCGTGCAGTGTGTTGACATGGATCCATCCCCCTAGGTCACCCTCTCATATTCCTTATTGATGGTGTACATGCGGTTATTGAGGAAAACTGATTAGTGGTTTGGTATGGTTATGGAAATTCTGAGGAAAAGCTGATTAGGGGCCTTCACGATAGCTTACTGGTTTTGGGGTCGTGACGCTTTAAAGCATAAACAAGGCTAAATAGCACTAACCCAATCAATAACAAGCATAATATTAATAACCCATAAGAGTTACACACTAGGGATGGATCACGACCCTAGATAAAAGTCTAGCTACTCATAGTAAAATACATGGAAAGATGAAAATAAGAAGAAATCAAACACATAAAATCAAAAATAAAAGAAAAATGGATGATCTTCTCCAATTGTACCTCAAACTTGCTCAAAATAGCTAAATGTAACTAACTCTTAGCTGCTACAGTGAAAAGATGCCATAAAAAGTCATAAAATTCTATTTATAAGGCTCCCAAAATCTCTGACAAAATTTTCCTTCAGATTGTTCTGCGGCCGTACATCAGCTTTTGCGGCCCGCACTTTGCTGGATTGACATTGCATGTGCTTTTAGTAGGGAAGTTCTGCGGTTGCACTTCAGTTTTGCGGTCGCACTTTATGTTTTGCGGACCTTATTTGAGGAGGATTCAGAATTGTTCAACTACTCATTCTCTGATCTTGGCAGTGTGAACCTGTTTTGCGAATGAAGTGCGACCACATAGTTTCTTCTCCAGACCATATTTCTGCCAAAAGTTCTTGAAGCTTCAGTTATTCTTCTGCGGTCGTACTCCTTCTATTGTGGACCGCAATTGCTTTTGCGGTCGCAGTTGTTTTCTGCTGGATGCACATTTTTCAACACTTCTTCTCTTCATTGAATTTGGTTAGAACATCTCCTTTTTGAGTCATTTTTCTTCATTGAACTTATACTTTCCACCACCTGCAATTCAACCATTTTCGTTAGATTTGGGGATAGAATCAGTACTTTCTGACTAAAAACTATAGCAAGAAGTCACTAATAAGTTGTTAAAATGCACACTTATCAACTCTCCCAAACCTAACTCTGTGCTTGTTCTCAAGAAACTAGATTAGTACACTCATTCCCACACTCTAATGTCATTTCAAGGAGTCACCCACAAGTCATTTATACTGAGTTGGGACCAATAATTACCCACAATTCTTATGCATTCTAAACAAGGTGCCAAATATTTCAAAAAGGAGCAACTTTCTAATCTCATGTAATTCTAGTGTGACATTTGAGCCTTAAGGGTTGACTTCATTGATCATGGATTCTTATTCTTTGATGTTAATCATAGTAGACTCCAAACTGTTCCTCTTCGACCTTCCATTTGCATTGCTCACTTCAAAATCTAACACTCAATTTCTAATGCATAAAAGGTTTCACTCTTTTCTCAGAAAGAATGGTCACAAGTTAAGCTTCAAGTACTATGCTTGCCCGTCATGTACATCTCCACTAATGTAAGCATACTCGGTTTCAAATCAAATAGGACTTATTTCTGGTTGTAATGAAGGCTTTGGTTCGGGGAAGGATACTATGTGGGGTACAAGTGGTTACACCTTTCCTTAAGCACTTAATTCATCATTTCTTGGTTCACATTTGTCATAAAACATCATAGATAGAACCCGTGGTGGTATTTATTTGTTAAGATCCGATTAGTCATTTTGAGCTTCAGCGTTTCGTTTGGTGGTTTGAGATCTTGAGTAGCTTCAATTTTTGTATTATGTCTTGCATGTATGGTCAGATTTTATGTCTTTGAGAGATTCGAGGTTGATTTGGAAAAATGATTCTCATTTTAGAAGCTTTAAGTTGGAAGAGTTGGCCAAGTTTGACTTTTGCATATTTAATCTCGGATCAGAGTTTTGATGGTTCCGTTAGGTCCGGATTGTGAGTTTGGACTTAGGCATATGTCCGTAGGTGGATTTGGAGGTCCCTAGGTTATTTTGGCATGAATTGGCGAAAGTTAGATAGTTGAAGGTTTGGAAGGTTGATAGGTTTGGCCGAGAGTTGAATTTGTTTATATCAGGTTTGGATTATGGTTTCGGGAGTTGGTATAAGTTTATTGTGTCACTTGAGACTATTATTCAAAATTTGAGGTCATTCCGAGTTGATTTGATATGGTTCAGCATGAGTTTTAGAAGTTGAAAGTTCATTAGTTCATTAAGCTTGAATTGAGGTGCGATTCATAGTTTTGATGTTATTTGGTATGATTTGAGGCCTCCAGTAGATATGCGTTATCTTTTAGGATTGGTTGGTGTGATTGGATGGGGTGTCGGGGGCCTCGGGTGTATTACAAATGAGTTTCGGTCAATTTCGCTCATGTTTAGAGTTGTTGGTTTTTTGGTATTATACTGGTCATCGTGATCGTGGAGTGTTATTTGGGTGGCTGATGTTTTGTTCATTGCGTTCGTGAAGAAAGGGACACATCCACGGAGCCTGGAGGGGAGGTGTTCATCTCGTTCACGCACATGAGATCGCGTTCGCGTAGGGTGAATACTGGATGGGGTTGCCAGTGGATGGCCTTCGCATTCGCGTGTTAGAGGTCACATTCACATAGGCTAATTGAGGTGATGGGTCGCGTTCATAGGGCTCATACCGCGTTTGCAAATAGGATTCTTAGCCAGCAGATGTTTTGTTCTTCATGATCGCGAAGAAGGTCACGCGATCGCAAAGAGGACCCTTGGGCAGACTTATATAGTATTCTATTTTGAGGGCTTTTGTTATTTTATCACATTTTGAGTTAGAGATCTCGGTTTTGGGCAATTTTGGAGGGGATTTTCACGATTTGGATTGGGGTAAGTATTTTTGACTCGGATTTCTTTATATTTCCTGATTTCAACCTCGATTTTGCTTTCTCACATACTAACGTTGAGTGTGAAGACCACTTCTGGAGTGAACCACCTTTATTTGCTTTCTCTACTTTTCACAAAGACTTACTAGGGACTCCTTTGTTAAGATCAGCCCAGGTCTGTAATAACTCTCTTTAATTTCCTGCATAATAATAATATCTCATTTTTAAGCAAAAATAAAATCCTTGATTTTAGTGTTTGATTGATGATTTGAATTTGAGAAATTGAGGATTTTAGTAAAAACGTTTCTAAAACATAAATTGATAACTTGAAGGCCGATTTGAGGTCAGAATTTGATGATTTTGGTATGGTTGAACTCGCATCGGAATAAGTGTTCGTATTTTGTGAGTTTTGTCTAGTTTTGAGGTGCGGTTCCGGGATTTACTTTTTGGATTGACTGTTTGATTTTCATTAAACATCAAAGCTTTATTATTCGAAATCGTTTCCTTTGGATTTTATTTATGATGTTAAGTTATTTTTGCTAGATTCGAGCCGTCCGTAGGTTGTTTCACACGGTAAAGGCTTCTTAGAGTACTGATTTAGCTTCTTTGAGATAAGTATCTTGCCTAACTATGTGTGGGGGAAACTACCCCGTAGGATTTGGGCTAATTGTATTATTATACTATGTGAAAAACGTGTACACGAGGTGACCAGTGTGTACCCGGGCTTATATGTGGAAGTTGACCGGTTTAGACTGTTAGGTTCTTAATATTCTTTTAATTGAAGTTGTTGTTATATGGAATGTCTTTTACTATTGAGTTATTTCACGTTTAATTTTGTTGTTGTTCAAATTCTTATATAAGTTATTGTTGAGTCGTGGGCAATGATTTATTGTGATATTGGTGTTGTTGTTTTGGAAATATTATGGCATATGTGGACATGTTGTGGGGATTGATTGTTGTTATGCAGAGCATAATGGTGGGATTTCACTATTGTTGATTGTGCAGAGCTATACGGGTGGCTATTTATATATTGTCTGGGCGAAGCGATATGGGTGGCTATTGATATACTGTCTGGGTGGAGCGATACGGGTCGCTAATGTGTTATTGTTACGGCGGAGTGATACATGTGGCTATTGATATATTTTTTGGGCGGAGCGATATAGGTGGCTATTGATATATTGTTTGGACGGAGCGATACAGGTAGCTATTATGATATTGTCAATGCGGTGAGATAAGGGAGGCTTTGTGGGGATGATATGTGATGGCTTGAGGGCGTGTTGTTGACGAAAAGGGGCATTCTTGCTTGTGCTTATATCTTCCTTGTGTGTGTCATGCATATTACGTTATTTGGTGTGTTCTTCACATTGTAATACTCGATGTCTCTGATATTACTTGATGATTTGAGCTGTGCTAGTACACTTGCACATGCATACACCGTAACATGTCATTTAGACCAGTCCAGGAGGATAAAACTTAATATTCATTGATCATGTACGTGTATTCTTGTATATCTATTTTCTCCGCGATATGGTTTGAGCACGTAGCCTATAACCACACCGGGCAGATTGTGATATTGAGCCCATGACCATGCCAGGCGGATTGTGATATTAAGAATGTGACCACATCGGGTAGAATGTGATATTTACATGTGAGTTATCTGTGCGGTTGTGACTTATGTTATGGTACAAGGTCTTGGCCGTGCGATGGTGATTGATAATGTGGCATGAGGTGCTATGTGTATGAGATTCGTGATTTGTCACTTGGGATTTTTGGTTATGTGGTGTAGTGCCTTAGGGTGACTCTTCTTGTAAATCTTGTGTTGGAACAGTTTGTTGATTAGAGATGTCGTTGTTTTGCCTTAATTGCTTTCACTTTTATTTTATCCATGCTTTGATTATTTTGCTGTTATCACATGATATCTCTTTGTGCCATTTATTTTTTTTTTGCTTTTCGTTGTTAGATTTATATTGATATTCTGCACAGGTTATTTGATTAGTAAGTGTCTTGACTTGAACCCCGTCACTACTCCACCGAGGTTAGTTTCGATACTTACAGAGTACCGATTGTGGTTTACTCATATTACACTTCTGCATATTTTTGTGTAGATCCAGGTGTTGAAGGCTGTGGACCTAGGCAGTGTTAGCTTCTTTGATCGCGAGGATTCAAGGTAGAGTTGCTCGATCATCGCAGTTCCTTTGAGTCCTTTCCTTTTAATTATATTGTAAATTCTCTCTCCGAACTGTATTATATTTGTTTTTGAGATATTTCTATGTATTCAGCTAGAGCTCGTGACTCTGTACTACCTAGTCTTGGGAATTTGCTGTGATTATCGTCGTGTTGGCTTGTATCACCTTTACTTTCTGCTTTTATATTAAACTATGCTTCATTATATCATGGTTTTAATGGCTTAACCGTTGTAAGTGATCATCTTACCTAGTTTTAGAGACTAGATGCCATCACGATCTTTAAGGTGGGATTTTGGGTCGTGGCATTCTTTTTCTTGGAGGCTAGAGAGACTTGCCATTACTCTTTGTTGACAATTTCATACATTTTATTCCTTGATTTTATGCTAGAGATACTTTGCTCACTTTATTTCATCAATCTCCCTTTTAGCCCCTTTTTGGGATCCTTTTTGTTCACATTACTTGCTTTTCTTTCCTTTTCTTTCATGCAAATCATTTATTTTCTTTCTTTTTGATGCCTTGGTAACTCTTTAGATTTCTCAACTCTCCCCAAACTTAGGGTTTTGGCCACATACTACATATGAGTGCTTAGGAAGGTTCGATTTCCAAGAGGAGATTATGATCACAAGATGAAAGGCTTATAGTAAGGTTGCCAAAAGAAAAAGGCTAAAGGCTCAAAGGGGTTGACTACGGATAATGATCAAAGGTTGGCAATTGAAATCTCAAACGGTCCAAGGAAAGCCTACAATCAGCTTTCAAGCCAAGCAAACTCATAGTTTCCCCTTGAAGCACATTCGGGGTAAGTTCTAGACTATCCACTCAAGCTCTTGGACTAGCAACAAAATTTCACCTCAGCTCATTCAAATAGACCGTAAAAGAAGATAGAATCTAAAACCCACAATAACCACAATCGAACTACTACTACTACTACTACTACTACTACTACTACTACTACTACTACTACTACTACTACTACTACTACTACTACCATGGTTGCCGCCATTGCTATCGCCACTGCTAATGCCACTGCCACCGCCACTGCCACTGCCACCGCCACAGCCATGCCATTGCCACTACCACTTCCACTACCTTTGCCACTCCCACTACCACTGCTACCGCCACCGCTACCGCCACGGCCACTATCACCGCTACTGCTGCTGCCATGGCTACCGCCAAGACTACTTCCACTGCCACCACCATGGCTACCGCTACGGCTACCGCCACGGCCACCGCCACTGCCACTTCCACCGCCACTACTACCGCCATGGCCATGGCCACTGCCACTATCATCGCTACTGCTGTCGCCACGGCTACTGCCACTGCCACTGCCACCGCCATGGCTACCGCTATGGCTACCGCCACGGCTACTGCCATGGCCACCGCTACAGCCACTGCCACCGCCATTACCACGGCTACTGCCACCGCCACCGCCACTCCCACGCCACTGCCACCGCCACTGCCACTGCCATCACCACTCCCACCGCCACTCCCACCACCACTGCCGCTACGTCTACCTCCATGGCTATCCCCACTGCTACCGTATTGGCTACTTCCACGACTATCACTACTGCTACCGCCACTGGCAATGCCACTGCTACCGAAACTCCCACCACCACTCCCACAACCACTGCCACAACTACCGCCACAACCACCACCACTCCCACCACCACTGCCACCGCTACAATGACCGCCACCGCTACAGCCACGGTCACTACCACTTCCATTGCCACTGCCAATGGCACTGCTAATGCCATGGCTACTCTTATTGCCACCGCCACGGCTGCTGACACTGCTACCACCAAGGCTACCCCCGCTGCTATACCCACTGCTACCGCCACGGCTACCGCCGCTGATACCACCACTGCCACTGCCACTGCCACCGCAACTGCTACCGCCAAGGCTACCACCACGGCTACCGCCACTGCTACTGCCATGACTACCAGCATGACTACCGCCAATCTTACCGCCACCGGCACCGCTACTGCCACTTCCACTCCCACTGCCATTGCCACTCCTACTACCATTTCGACTTCCACTTCCACTGCCACTGCCACTACTACTACCATTGCTACTGCCACTGCTACTGCTACTGCCACTTCTACGATTACTGCTATTGTCAATGCTACTGCCACTACTACTACTACCACTACTACTACTACCTTTTGGAAAGAAACTTGATATTAAGAAAACCAAAGGCTTATTAACAATAACAAGAAATAAAAAATATCTATTTACACGTCTGCCGCCATTGCTACCGCCACTGCTAATGCCACTGCCACCGCCACCGCCACTGCCACTGCCACTGCCACGCCACTACTACTCCCACTACCACTGCCACTGCTACCGCCACCGCTACTGCCACGTCCACTGCCACTGCTACCGCTACTGCCACAGCTGCTGCCACTGCCATCGCCATGGCTACCGCTACGGCTACCGCCACAGCCACCGCCACTGCTACCGCCACCGCCACTGCCACCATCACCGCCACTGCCACCGCCACTCCCACCGCCACTCCCACTGCCACTGCCACTACGGCTACCTCCATGGCTAGAGATACTTTGCTCACTTTATTTCATCAATCTCCCTTTTAGCCCCTTTTTGGGATCCTTTTTGTTCACATTACTTGCTTTTCTTTCCTTTTCTTTCATGCAAATCATTTATTTTCTTTCTTTTTGATGCCTTGGTAACTCTTTAGATTTCTCAACTCTCCCCAAACTTAGGGTTTTGGCCACATACTACATATGAGTGCTTAGGAAGGTTCGATTTCCAAGAGGAGATTATGATCACAAGATGAAAGGCTTATAGTAAGGTTGCCAAAAGAAAAAGGCTAAAGGCTCAAAGGGGTTGACTACGGATAATGATCAAAGGTTGGCAATTGAAATCTCAAACGGTCCAAGGAAAGCCTACAATCAGCTTTCAAGCCAAGCAAACTCATAGTTTCCCCTTGAAGCACATTCGGGGTAAGTTCTAGACTATCCACTCAAGCTCTTGGACTAGCAACAAAATTTCACCTCAGCTCATTCAAATAGACCGTAAAAGAAGATAGAATCTAAAACCCACAATAACCACAATCGAACTACTACTACTACTACTACTACTACTACTACTACTACTACTACTACTACTACTACTACTACTACCATGGTTGCCGCCATTGCTATCGCCACTGCTAATGCCGCTGCCACCGCCACTGCCACTGCCACCGCCACAGCCATGCCATTGCCACTACCACTTCCACTACCTTTGCCACTCCCACTACCACTGCTACCGCCACCGCTACCGCCACGGCCACTATCACCGCTACTGCTGCTGCCATGGCTACCGCCAAGACTACTTCCACTGCCACCACCATGGCTACCGCTACGGCTACCGCCACGGCCACCGCCACTGCCACATCCACCGCCACTACTACCGCCATGGCCATGGCCACTGCCACTATCATCGCTACTGCTGTCGCCACGGCTACTGCCACTGCCACTGCCACCGCCATGGCTACCGCTATGGCTACCGCCACGGCTACTGCCATGGCCACCGCTACAGCCACTGCCACCGCCATTACCACGGCTACTGCCACCGCCACCGCCACTCCCACGCCACTCCCACGCCACTGCCACCGCCACTGCCACTGCTATCACCACTCCCACCGCCACTCCCACTACCACTGCCGCTACGTCTACCTCCATGGCTATCCCCACTGGTACCGTATTGGCTACTTCCACGACTATCACTACTGCTACCGCCACTGGCAATGCCACTGCTACCGAAACTCCCACCACCACTCCCACAACCACTGCCACAACTACCGCCACAACCACCGCCACTCCCACCACCACTGCCACCGCTACAATGACCGCCACCGCTACAGCCACGGTCACTACCACTTCCATTGCCACTGCCAATGGCACTGCTAATGCCAGGGCTACTCTTATTGCCACCGCCACGGCTGCTGACACTGCTACCACCTAGGCTACCCCCGCTGCTATCCCCACTGCTACCGCCACGGCTACCGCCGCTGATACCACCACTGCCACTGCCACTGCCACTGCCACTGCCACCGCAACTGCTACCGCCAAGGCTACCACCACGGCTACCGCCACTGCTACTGCCATGACTACCAGCATGACTACCGCCAATCTTACCGCCACCGGCACCGCTACTGCCACTTCCACTCCCACTGCCATTGCCACTCCTACTACCATTTCGACTTCCACTTCCACTGCCACTGCCACTACTACTACCATTGCTACTGCCACTGCTACTGCTACTGCCACTTCTACGATTACTGCTATTGTCAATGCTACTGCCACTACTACTACTACCACTACTACTACTACCTTTTGGAAAGAAACTTGATATTAAGAAAACCAAAGGCTTATTAACAATAACAAGAAATAAAAAATATCTATTTACACGTCTGCCGCCATTGCTACCGCCACTGCTAATGCCACTGCCACCGCCACCGCCACTGCCACTGCCACTGCCACGCCACTACTACTCCCACTACCACTGCCACTGCTACCGCCACCGCTACTGCCACGTCCACTGCCACTGCTACCGCTACTGCCACAGCTGCTGCCACTGCCATCGCCATGGCTACCGCTACGGCTACCGCCACAGCCACCGCCACTGCTACCGCCACCGCCACTGCCACCATCACCGCCACCGCCACCGCCACTCCCACCGCCACTCCCACTGCCACTGCCACTACAGCTACCTCCATGGCTAGAGATACTTTGCTCACTTTATTTCATCAATCTCCCTTTTAGCCCCTTTTTGGGATCCTTTTTGTTCACATTACTTGCTTTTCTTTCCTTTTCTTTTATGCAAATCATTTATTTTCTTTCTTTTTGATGCCTTGGTAACTCTTTAGATTTCTCAACTCTCCCCAAACTTAGGGTTTTGGCCACATACTACATATGAGTGCTTAGGAAGGTTCGATTTCCAAGAGGAGATTATGATCACAAGATGAAAGGCTTATAGTAAGGTTGCCAAAAGAAAAAGGCTAAAGGCTCAAAGGGGTTGACTACGGATAATGATCAAAGGTTGGCAATTGAAATCTCAAACGGTCCAAGGAAAGCCTACAATCAGCTTTCAAGCCAAGCAAACTCATAGTTTCCCCTTGAAGCACATTCGGGGTAAGTTCTAGACTATCCACTCAAGCTCTTGGACTAGCAACAAAATTTCACCTCAGCTCATTCAAATAGACCGTAAAAGAAGATAGAATCTAAAACCCACAATAACCACAATCGAACTACTACTACTACTACTACTACTACTACTACTACTACTACTACTACTACTACTACTACTACTACTACTACTACTACTACTACTATTACTACTACTACTACTACTACTACCATGGTTGCCGCCATTGCTATCGCCACTGCTAATGCCACTGCCACCGCCACTGCCACTGCCACCGCCACAGCCATGCCATTGCCACTACCACTTCCACTACCTTTGCCACTCCCACTACCACTGCTACCGCCACCGCTACCGCCACGGCCACTATCACCGCTACTGCTGCTGCCATGGCTACCGCCAAGACTACTTCCACTGCCACCACCATGGCTACCGCTACGGCTACCGCCACGGCCACCGCCACTGCCACTTCCACCGCCACTACTACCGCCATGGCCATGGCCACTGCCACTATCATCGCTACTGCTGTCGCCACGGCTACTGCCACTGCCACTGCCACCGCCATGGCTACCGCTATGGCTACCGCCACGGCTACTGCCATGGCCACCGCTACAGCCACTGCCACCGCCATTACCACGGCTACTGCCACCGCCACCGCCACTCCCACGCCACTGCCACCGCCACTGCCACTGCCATCACCACTCCCACCGCCACTCCCACTACCACTGCCGCTACGTCTACCTCCATGGCTATCCCCACTGCTACCGTATTGGCTACTTCCACGACTATCACTACTGCTACCGCCACTAGCAATGCCACTGCTACCGAAACTCCCACCACCACTCCCACAACCACTGCCACAACTACCGCCACAACCACCGCCACTCCCACCACCACTGCCACCGCTACAATGACCGCCACCGCTACAGCCACGGTCACTACCACTTCCATTGCCACTGCCAATGGCACTGCTAATGCCAGGGCTACTCTTATTGCCACCGCCACGGCTGCTGACACTGCTACCACCAAGGCTACCCCCACTGCTATCCCCACTGCTACCGCCACGGCTACCGCCGCTGATACCAACACTGCCACTGCCACTGCCACCGCAACTGCTACCGCCAAGGCTACCACCACGGCTACCACCACTGCTACTGCCATGACTACCAGCATGACTACCGCCAATCTTACCGCCACCGGCACCGCTACTGCCACTTCCACTCCCACTGCCATTGCCACTCCTACTACCATTTCGACTTCCACTTCCACTGCCACTGCCACTACTACTACCATTGCTACTGCCACTGCTACTGCTACTGCCACTTCTACGATTACTGCTATTGTCAATGCTACTGCCACTACTACTACTACCACTACTACTACTACTACCTTTTGGAAAGAAACTTGATATTAAGAAAACCAAAGGCTTATTAACAATAACAAGAAATAAAAAATATCTATTTACACGTCTGCCGCCATTGCTACCGCCACTGCTAATGCCACTGCCACCGCCACCGCCACTGCCACTGCCACTGCCACGCCACTACTACTCCCACTACCACTGCCACTGCTACCGCCACCGCTACTGCCACGTCCACTGCCACTGCTACCGCTACTGCCACAGCTGCTGCCACTGCCATCGCCATGGCTACCGCTACGGCTACCGCCACAGCCACCGCCACTGCTACCGCCACCGCCACTGCCACCATCACCGCCACCGCCACCGCCACTCCCACCGCCACTCCCACTGCCACTGCCACTACGGCTACCTCCATGGCTATCGCCACTGCTACCGCTGCGGCTACTGTCACGTCTATCGCTACTACTACCGCCAATGCCACTGCCACTGCCACGCCAATGCTACTGCCACTCCCATCGCCACTGCCACCACTACGACGACCGCCACCACTACCGCTACGACCACTTCCACTGCCACTGCCACTGCTAATGCTAGGGCTACTCCTATTGCCACCGCCACGGCTACTTCCACTCCTACCACCAAGGCTACCCCCACTGCTACTTCCACTACCACTGCCACCACCACTTCTACCGCCAAGGCTACCGCCACGGCTACCGCCACCGGCACCTCCACCGCCACTGCTACTGCCACAGCTATCGGCACGACTACCGCCACTCTTACCGGCACCGGCATCGGTACCGGCACCGGCACCACCACTGCCACTTCCACTCCCATTGCCATTGTCACTCCTACTGCCACTACTACTACCATTGCTACTACCACTGCTACTGCTACTACTACTTCCACTTCTACTGTTACTGCTACTGTCACTGCTACTGCCATTACTACTGCCACTACTACTACTACTACTACTACTACTACTACCTTTTGGAAAGAAATGTGATATTAAGAAAACCAAATACTTATTAACAATAACAAGAAATAAAAAATATCTATTTACACTACCAAAATATAACTTTTGATTACTACTAAATATATCAAACTATTATTAACTAACAAATGTATCATCCAATTATTACATACCAAATTCATCAAATCAAATCAAATTATCCACCCGTAAAGAAAAGTACGCATTGTTCCCATTAATTAACAAAACAGAATCAAAGAGCAGAGAGAGGCAAGGAAACTCCCTAAACATCCTTAGTCACTGGAGTATCAGCGAGTGAGTCAGTCCGAGCTGGCTCAGCTAACTACATAGTATAATCATACATGGGAGCTGCTTGAGATATGAACATTTCACGCACTGCAGCAGCAATACTGGATGATAGGCAGGGGTATTCAGTATGATTTGTAGGGGAATCATAAGAGGTCTGAGCTAGGTGTGGCTAGGCGGGGTAAATTATCATGTCAAAGGGCAAGTTGCCCGCCTCATCTATCTATTTCACTTTGGCCCGCAGTGACTCAACCGACTTCTTGCTAGCCTGAGTCTTTCTCATCTTCTTCACCTGCTTGGTCAGCCTTCCAGTCACTGCACCATGCTGAACCGAAGTATTCATGATCATCTTCTGGTTGTCCAAGATCTTTGCAAGCTTCTCAGAAGTGTCTGGCTTTGTAGAGGGCTACCCAGAAACTTCACTAGATAGCTCGAACAACTTTGATGTACTGCATCTAGTTCTTCAGACTTACTAGTGCCTAAGAGAACCGCAAGGAAGATAATAGGCCAGTAGGCATAGGCACAGGCCTTAGAGCTAGTGTAGGTAGTAGAGCAGGAGCCGATGGTGGCCTAGAATCAGTACGCATGGCATGGGTAGAAGGTTCAGTTAAAGATGAGGAAATATAATAGGACTGACAACTTCTACTACAGGCTCATCAAATTGGCTAGTAGTAGTGGGAGGCTGGCTGCTCTTCTTCGACTTGGGGTTTCTGTGGTCATGTAATTTGTACAAGTCAAAGGGGCCAGTTGGCTTAATCTTGGTGTCAAATGGTATATACTCCACCTTTGCATCTGTCAAGTACTCTTTGATAGTACTGGGGTACGGGAAAGAAGTATTTGTTTGTTGACCTACCAAAGTAATGTTGGCCGACATCAAGGCACACACATTAATTGAGTACCCATCCATGATGGATGCCCTTAGCACTACCCTCTCAAAAGGTAGATTGTTTTCATTCAAGCATGAATCAAGTCTAGCACACATAATTGTCTACCAACCCTTTGCCTCAAAGCTCAAGGTCTTGTACAAGATTGGCACTCCGACACCTATCCAAGGAGGGGTAGGCCTTTGTCACGACCCAAAATTCAACTAGTCATGCTAGCACCTAATCCATGCCGCTAGGTAAGCCAATTAGCACAAATCCAACTCAAATGAGATTAACTGAGAAAATAAATGATGAAATAACTGAGCTTTTATACAAAATACTAAGGACTGGTAGTACAAATCGTGAGCTTCTAAGACTTAGAGTTTACAAAGCTGGTATGAAATACATACATCATATGTTCGAAATGTAGATAAATAGATTTTTATAAATCTAAAGCTACCATGAACAAGAGGCAGCTACAACCGGAACTCAAGTACATTTTCAATGCCAGCTTCCGCCATACACAAAAACATCAACTCCAAAATCTGCACGCAAGGTGCAGAGGTGCAGTATGAGTAAATTTGACCCCATGTACTCAATAAGTAACAAACTTAATCTTAGGTTGAAAGCAGTTATGAGCTTGGACAACGGTCAGAATCCAACACCAACAGCCAAGAACAACTCGTAAAAATATAATGAAAACAATACAAGTAATACTCAAAGATATGATGCTCAGCTTGTTCATAGTTATGGAAAATATGCATGCTTTTCAGGTATAACAGTAAAGCCCAAAGTTTTCACCGAAGTCACCAAAATGTGAGTATGTTAGAAAAACTATGATTTTCCCCCAAAACTTTCAACAATAAATAAGATGCTCCATTATCGGATAGCATGAGAAATGCACATCTCTATAACTACGTGTCAATGTGTACGTCACCAAATCGTATAACATGAGGAAATGCATCTCTATGCCTACATGCCAAGTATGCATGTCAAATGTAATACACCTCAGTGATAGACTCATGTGATCATACTCTCAAAGTATTCAACCTTACTCAGCACACTCAATCACTCAGCACCTCCTAATTACTCAACACTCTCAATCACTCGGCACTCGCACTCGGCAATCACACTCGTACTAGACACTCAGTACATGTGCTCACTGCTACTATGTCAGACTCCGGAGGGGCGGATCCTGCCCAAACGCTAATATAAGCCAATCATGTCATGCTTCAATATGCAACCCGATCCCATGATAAATCAATAAAATCTGCTGCAGTGTGTAGCCCGAACCCATAAAAAATATCACTCACAATCAGGCCCTCTGCCTCACTCAGTTATCAATCTCCAGTCTCTTGGGCTTACAAAACTCATCCCAATCAGCCCAAAACAATGATACATGATGTAACAATAAATGATAATAGAGACTAGGATATGATATACAAATGATGAATGCAATTGAGTACATAACTGCAATTTAAGAAAATAACTAAACAACAAAAAGAACCTCTATGGGTCCCAACATACCAACATATAGCCCAAAGTCAACCAAAACGTCAAACCCAGGCCCGCACCTCAGAACCCGATAAAACTCACAAAATCCGACAACCCTTTCAATTACAATTCCAATCATACTAGTTTCACTCAAATCCGACTCCGAATCGATGTTCAAAACTCAAAAATTCACGTTATGAAATTTTAGACAAAACCCCCAAATTTCTCTTTGAAATTCATAATCCAAGTGCCAAAAAACAAAGATAGGTTCATGAAATATAACCAAAACCGAGTAGAGAACACATAACCCAATCCATGTGGTGAAAATCGCGTCAAAAATCATCTCAATTCGAGCTCCCTAACTCAAGATGTGGTTAAATCAACAAACCCTCGAAATATATGCTTCTGCCAGCCCTTTTCGCATTTGTAGACAAAAATACCGCACCTGCAGCCTCACATTTGCGAGCCAACACATCGCACCTTCGACTACAACGTAAAGAACCAATACCACACCTGCGGAGCATCTTCCGCACCTGCGACTCCGTAGAAGCACCTGAAACACCGTAGGAGAAGACACCCAGCTCGCACCCATTCTCGTAGAAGCGGTCGTGACTTCGTAGAAGCGCTTGCACATATGCGCTTATACCTCTGCAGGAGCGGAACTCACCACAATACCTCCTCTTCGCAGAAGCGAGAAGTCCATCGCATATGCGTGTCCGCACCTATGGCCGGATATGCTCATGAGCGAAGAACCAACACCAGAACTGCAAACATGACCAAAATGATTCGAACCACGTCCGAAACTCACCCAAACCCCTCAGTACCCCATCCGAACATACCAACAAGTCCCGTAAAATAACACGGAACTAATCGAGGCCTCAAATCACACATAGCAATATCAAAACCACGAATCATGCCTCAAATCAAACTTAATGAACTTTGAATCTTTCAACTTCCAAAACTCGTGTCGGACCTTATCAACTCAACTCGGAATGAAAAAGAATTTTGCACACAAGAAACAAATGACATAACGAATCTATTTTAATTCCCGGAACCATAATCCGGACCCGATATCATTAAAGTCAAATCTCGGTCAAACTTATGAACATTTCAAACCTTCAAATTGCCAACTTTCGTCAATTGGTGTTGGAACCTTCTAGAAATACCCAAATGCAAATCCAGGCATATGCTCAACTCCAAAATCACCATCCAGACCTAAAGGAACCATCAAAACTCGGATCCATGGTCAAATACTCAAAAGTCAAACTTGGTAAACTCTTTCAACTTAAAGCTTTCTAGTTGAGAATCAGTCTTCCAAATCAATTTTGAATCACCTGAAAACCAAAATTGACGATACACACAGGTCATAATACATCATATGAAGCTACTCAAGACTTCAAATGGCTGAATGGAATTCAAATGCTCAAAACAACCGGTCTGGTTGTTACATTCTCCCCACCTTAAACATACGTTCGTCCTCGAACATGCCAGACTCGTTCCAAAGCCATAAAATCACCATATAAGCTACCCGAGGGTGATCCCACGTCACCCCCATTCCATATAAGCCTGACAACAAAACATTACTGAATATCATTACCTCAATGTTAGCCCTCAAGCCTTAGAACACAATTTCCAACATCTGGAATTCCTTACAAGGCACGAATCTCGGTCTACACACTGTATAAGTCTGAGCAAGCGGTATCAAGCCATATCCATAACCCAAGATGTAATCACATGATATACCAAATAACACGCATACTCGTAGCAACAATTACCGATCATAGTAACTGCTCAAAACAAACCCAATACCGGTAATAAACCTCATATCAAATAAAACCTAGTTCAAAACCTTCGTAAACTGCCGACGATGAAAGAAACATGCAGAAATGCCTACCCACTCATCAGAGCGACAAGCCATGGAGTTCTCTCACTCGTCCAACTAGAACCAAAGCCAAATTATTAGCCGACTTCCGATATTATTCTTCCAAACATACCGTAATCAAATCTGATAGTATCCATTCTAGGTTCAATAACCTTATCTCATCAAACACAACTACTCTATTGACATGCCCCACCAATATAACCTAAAGTCATAACCATGCAATCTGTGCACCAACAAGCAACGATTCATATGTACTCAAAGATAGAAAATGACTCAAATGAGAGAACCGTCCTGCAAGGTCAACAAGTGCCACCACAAAGGCAATTCTACAAACCCATAACACATAGTAGAACAAAGACACATGAATCTAACACAAAAGATCATATTCCAACATAACCCAACTGCAATGTGTGACCCCATCCAAACACTGGTCCACAATGACCTAACCATAAAAATTCGACATCAAGTACACTAAGTACATGACCATAACCATGGAGAAGTGAATAACACTATATACCAAAGCACGAAAAGACCATAACCAAGGCGTAATCAACCATTCAACACCACAATAACCATCTCGCTCACATTCTGCTACGAGGCCCAAATAGAATCGCATCATGTGTGCATATAACCAATAAAGCACAACCCCTCATAGCATAGAAGAGTAGCACATAGAACTTATCAGAACACGAACAAGCTCAACTCTAACCGAATGCCACACCCCTCAGCACTAACATCTCTAAGTCAACAAATCCGACCCCGTGTAAAATACACATCCTTGTTGGGCCTACCAATGGGCCCCCAAATCAACTCCGGTCATCCCCAAATGGATAAATGGCCCTTCAAAAGGCCACAATGACCTAACCATAGCATGTACTACCATCTGGTAACGTAGGCCACATCTTCATAGTACGCAACCCTGAAACAATTTGCTTCTGAGAATTCCAATCTCCAAATCCATAGAACACATGAATTACCCTAGCTGATCCCAACTTCACAACTCAAATGAATAACACATATCTCATACATAATCATTCCCACTAATAATACTTCTATAACTCTTCCATGCCACATAGCAAATCGATCAACCAGGCGAGTACCGCATAACCAATGAAACATCCGTAAGTCAAAACACAATGCGCCTTCTGAAATGCGCACCCTTCTAAGACAATACCAAGTAGTAATAGCATTCATCTAATCACTTGAAACTGTCTATTGTGTCTAAAAATTCATGACCTTCCCTTCAAAACTGAACCGTGACCTTGGACAAGCAAATATCAATCCCACATGATGCACCGCGTCTATCATGCCATTATATGAAAAGCAGGAGAATCTCATAATCAACTCTAAGTCACAAACATATTATATACTCAATTAGCTAGAAACCTTTCACATGATCCTATTCAGGAGAAAACCACCACGCACAACCAACTCCATGCCTGTAGAAAATATCCATCCCAAGTCGTAGAAATCATCGAGAACTCTATGAAGCCCAATTTGCACATAACCAAGCCATCAGAACTGAATCCCTCTAATTCAACCAAGTCATGCAGGTCAACAAAACCCAAGAGTATTACCACAAAACACCTGTAGAGACTCACCACATCATAAGTACCCAAAGAACCGATCATATCCATTACCGTGCTGATCCAACCTACTACCAAGCTGTCTTATTTCTCCGAGTTTCTTCTGAATTACCCTTAAGTTGACACTTCTCCTTGCCAGAACACCACGATCCTTACCCAAAGCTCACCACAAGAGATTCTAACATAAAAACATACTGCCCTAAGGCCCATAAGCCATTGTATTCCCTCTTAAGCACCCTAAAAGTACCACAACCAAGACACCAACTCTGAAGAGACCTTTTGTGAATCTAAACCTGTTCCCTTGACATTCCTGATACGAAAATGTAGAATCCATAGTGACACCGAAATACCTCAAGTCCCGACACCATCCGCAATAAATCTCAAATTCTAGCCATATAGAAGTCCGAAAAATTCTCAATTGCCACATATAAATCTTGGATCCATTAGAACCTTCTCGAGAGTCATCCACTCTTCTCAGATCTCAGTTGCACCAGCCAAACGGGCCGAATGACTTGTGCCCATTAGCATGACAACACCCCAAGAAGTAATTCACACCTCTAAGCAACCGAGTGAATACTTTTCTTGGTACATTACATCCATCACGAACAACAACCCTAGACCATTTCCAGGACTCCCATGTATCCAAAAGGGGTAATACATCATGCATCCAGGAATTCCTTACTCAAGTCATCCTCAAAACCTACCTCTGGGAGTCATAACCGACCAACAAGTATGCTTCACATTGAAACCAATATAACACATAACCATGTAATCAAATCGCCGATGGCAAACTCCCCCACTTGGCTCAAAGTCATAGAACAAAACACCCGATAACTCACAATACCCATACTCTATCACTGCCATAATCCCGTAGTGAGATTCAATAAAATTCTTCACAAGCTCCTGCAACACAACCCATAAAATACCTTAAATCATCTGATAATCCCACATTCATCCTTGTGACAATCAATTTAAATTTCTCAACCAATCCAATCTCAAATTGCAACACATATAACCCACTAGTAGAAAAGAAACCCTCCACACAATATCATAAGGATGACACATTTATAGATTACCCCGCAGGTGACAACCCACCTGCTTAGACTTAAACTGACATCTCTTTATACCCTTTCACAACCATAACTACTACGCAATTACTTAATGTCACGCCCCGAACCTAGGAGCGAGACAAGCACCCGGTGCTTCACCTAACCTGGCGTACCAAATTGCGACTAAGGGACTCTGAACACATAATGTCATACTTTGGCCATGGGGCCACCTTGCAAGACAATTTGCGAAGCAAAATATAAAACTGAATGGAAAACTAGCGCTAACTAAATATCAATATAAAGCTAGGCCGACAAGGCCGTCATAGCTACTACAGCTGACAAACCACCAATTTATACAAACCCAACATACTGCACTAACCAACAGGATATGCCTACAAGCCTCTACTGATAGATGTACTGTGATCGGAACAGGGCCCCGACCTACCCATAACATATATACAGATATACATAAGATGTACACAAAACTCTAGTCCTGGCAACTCCGAAAGACGTGGAGCTTACCGATCAGGCGGAACTCGGGAAACACCTACTGAGGAGGTCTACCCGTCTGTCTGTCTGAACCTGCACGCATGAAATGCAGCGCCCCCAAAAAAGGGACGTCAGTACGAAATAATGTACCGAGTATGTAAGGCAATAAAATAACTGAAATCTGAAACTGAACTGATAATATGATAACTGAAATTAACTGGGAGTCAAATTCAATAAAGTAAGTAAAATAATTATACGGCCTTATAAGGCTCGGTATATATAACTGCTCTGCCATAGTAGGCTCGCTCATAGGCGCTCGGCCATACTAGGCTATGTATCTTGACCATGCTGGGCTCGCTCATAGGTGCTCGGCCACATTAGGCTCGGTATATAACTTTCCATCTGATCAGAGGTTGCCCAATAGGGGCCTGCCCACCGATTATAGCTCGATGGTGGTGAAAATAGTGTAATACTGTATATATATATATATAGACCCTCTTCTCTATTGACTGAATAAAGACAAAACTAAACTGAATATGAAGTCCCGATAAGGAATAATGTTGTAACTTATGAGACTAGAATAATGTGAATAAATTCATGAATACGAACATCTCTCTATGTCTCATTATTAACACATGTAGCTACCAGATCATGCCAAAATGAAGGAAGGCTTAGCCTTAACATACCTTATCACAATCTTTACAATCACCAAGTTGAACTCACCTCTTTGCACCTTAATCTACAAGAATGATAATAATACTATCGTTAAGTTACGAAAGGTACAACTATCGCACAACTAACGAAAAACCTATTTTGTATTAAAACGGGCATCATCTCCCCTATAATATGCCCTTCCTCCAAATTCAGGATAACACCAACAATACAAGAACATAACAATAACAACATATATACATCATTTTCCAGCCCTATATACACCATCAAATACAACAAAACAGCCCAACACACCCCAATCTCTTCGTACACAAAACGACCACCGTAGTAGTGTCAAACGACCCGAAAATGTTATGACGAACGACCAGCCAACCACCCTACATTTATATGGTGTTTATAAACCCCTTTCCTCCTCCAAAACTCCACAAAATAGTAGTAAAACACGCAGCCCAACAGCAACACAAAACAGTCCACAAAACAGTCCGCTACAAGTGAATAACTCGAACTCACGGATTCCGATCACCGTCCCGTGAGTTCTTACAAGTATAGAACGACTCACCATGAATTTACAGCAGAAAAAATGGATGAAAGAGAGCAGTAAACTCACCTTATTTGTTGGATAATTCAGCTCCTATCTTGGTTCTTCAAACTATAAGTTTTACCTCCAATTGAAACTTGAAAGGGAGAGAAAATCAATTAGGGTTTGTGGGAAATTTTTGGGAGGATTCTTTGCAGAGCTTATGTCTGGTTATTATTCTCTATTTTAAGTATAATATATGAAGAAAATAGGCCCTTAAAAGGCCTCTTTGGACGACCCGAAATGGCCTATTTTTGGGCTTTCATTTAAGCAAGTAGGTGACACACCTACTTGCCAGCTAGGAGCTTGCGCAGTATCGCAAAAATGCACATATCTCTCTACTCCGATGTTGTATTAACGAATGGTTTAATGCGTTGGAAAATAGACTCATATATATTTAATTTTATGGGTGGAACACCCCATAACTCTAAGTATATTGGGAGAAAATCGCAGTTACATTCGACCCAAAGTTTCAGTAACTTATGAATGTAACTTGTGATGACTTTCATCGACTTTTGTTCCACAACTCTCTTGACTTCAAAACATAACAAACGGATGTCATACGACTAATATAAATCATAACATAATCTCCTTATCATGTTAATCACCCTAGTCTCACCCCAAAGGTACATGTTATAACATTCCCAACTTGTCGACTTTCGATGAAACATTGTTTTATTTAATTGCTTTAGCTTCTGAACTGTCCAACCCTCTTTGTACTTGTTGTTCATGATCTTCAATATTTGTAACCTCAGAGGTAACATGATTAACTTACTTTATATACTTTTAAATATTATCTCATTTTTGGTCCTACATTAGTTTGCTTACGACGCATTTTTACGTACAAAAATATAGGGTGTAACATCACTCCCCCTTGGGAACATTCGTCCTCGAATGTTTACTCTTGGAGACTTTGGAAAATTTTTCCAGAGTATCCTTCGTACACTAGGTTAAAACCAACCTGCACATAGCCAGAAACATACTATGCATGCCACACATGGCCAATCTTTATAAATAGCAGCAATTTGCCTCACCGACCGTAAATCATAAATATTGAAAGTGAAAAATAAAAGCTTACCTGATGACCTGCTAGCCTACATAGAGCTATGTTGTAGCGTCCCATCTCGAACCATATCTTCAGTTTGAAATAGGTGGGGGTATTTAGACTTCATTTCTTCCTCCGATTCCCATGTCATCTCTTCTACATTCTTGCTCCTCCATAAAACCTTTACGGAAGCTACCTCCTTATTTCGTAGATTGCGGATTTGTCGGTCTAGGATGGCAACTGGAATTTCCTCGTATGACAAGTCCTCTGTAATCTGTACATCATCCGTGGGCACCACTCGGGTAGGATCGCCAATGCACTTCCGTAGCATAGATACGTGAAAAACCGGATGGACAGACTCCAATTCTGAGGGCAACTCTAACTCATAAGCTACTTGGCCCACTCTCCGAATGATCCTATAAGGCCCAATATACCGTGGGCTAAGCTTTCCTTTCTTGCCAAACCTCATCACGCCCTTCATAGGTGATACCTTTAAGAATACCCAGTCATTAATCCTGAACTCTAAGTCTCGTCGCCGCACGTCAGAATATGACTTCTGACGACTCTGAGCTGTCAACAGTCGCTCCCGGATAACCTTTACTTTCTCGATGTCCTGCTGAACCAGGTCTGGCCCATGTAACCCAGATTCTCCAACATCAAACCACCCTATAGGAGATCTGCACTTATGCCCATACAAAGCCTCGTACGGAGCCATCTGGATACTGGAGTGGTAACTGTTATTATATGCAAACTCGATAAGAGGTAGATGTTCATCCCAACTTCTTTTAAAATCCAACACACATACTCGTAACATATCCTCGAGCGTCTGAATTGTGCGCTCGGCTTGTCCATCAGTCTCTGGATGAAAAGCTGTGCTGAGATTCACCTGAGTCCCTGGACCTCTCTGAAATGACCTCCAAAAATGTGCTGTAAACTGAGCCCCACGGTCAGATATAATAGAAACTGGTACTCCGTGTAGCCGCACTATCTCCTTAATATATAACTTTGCATAATCTTCTGCTGTATATGTAGATCTGACCGGTAGGAAGTGAGCTAATTTTGTGAGCCTATCGACTATCACCCATATGGAATCGAACTTACGATTAGAACGAGGTAAACCCATGATAAAGTCCATGCTTATCGCCTCCCATTTCCATGTCGGGATCTCTATAGTCTGCATTAGCCCTCCAGGCTTCTGGTGCTCTATTTTCACTTGCTGGCAACTAGTACATTGGGCGACAAACTCAGCAATGTTCTTCTTCATATCATTCCACCAGTACATATCCTTAATGTCATGATACATCTTCGTCGATCCAGGATGGATGGAATACCATGAATAATGTGCCTCTGACATAATCCTGTCTCGTAGCCCTGCTACATCTGGAACACACAAACGACCCTTGTATCTGAGAACCCCATCTCCCTTGAGCTCTAACAATGGCTTCTTCTGCTGCGGAACTCGCTCTCTCAACTCGACCAACTCTGGGTCCTCGTACTGCCTTTCCTTGACTTCAGCTATGAGGGATGATTTTGCAGTGTTTTGGATTACAACTCCACCATCCTCAGAATCTACTAACCGAACCCCCAACGAAGCCAATTGATGAATCTCTCTAGCTAATTGTCTTTTCTCGGGCTCTACATGTGCTAAGCTACCCATAGATCGGCGACTTAAGGCATCTGCTACAACATTAGCTTTCCCTGGATGGTAGAGAATGTTAACATCGTAATCTTTCAATAACTCAAGCCATCGCCTCTGTCGCAAATTCAACTCTTTCTGCTTGAAAATATATTGTAGGCTTTTATGATCAGTAAATACATCAACATGAACACCATATAAATAATGCCGCCATATCTTAAGTGTATGGACAACCGCAGCTAACTCGAGGTCGTGGGTCGGATAATTCCTCTCGTGCTTCCTCAACTGCCTTGAAGCATACACAATTACCTTCCCATGTTGCATCAGGACACATCCTAACCCGACACCTGATGCATCACAATACACGGCATAACCCTCTAGACCCTCTGGAAGTGTTAGAACTGGAGCTGAGGTCAACCTGTTCTTAAGCTCTTGGAAACTCCGCTCACAAGCCTTTGTCCATTGAAACTTAGTTTCTTTCTGTGTCAACTTCGTCAATGGTGCCGAAAGGGAAGAAAAACCCTCTACGAACCTCCGATAGTATCCTGCTAAGCCTAGAAAGCTACGAACCTCTATCAGAGTGGTAGGTCTAGGCCAAGTTTCACGGCCTCAATCTTCTGAGTGTCCACCTTTATCCCTTCATCTGATACAATATGCCCCGGACGCCCACATATATAACAAGCATCAGAACCTGCTCGGCATTGGCCCAAGTGTCCTCTACCACAGATGTCACACCGTGGAGGAAATGACCATGTCTGCGCAGATCCTCGCTGTCGCTGCAAACCCGATACCCGTGAGCTGTCACCTGGTCCTGACTGAGTATAGCGATCATACTTGTAACCCTGTAACTGAGGTGGCGAAGGCCAAGGTAGCCGTCCAAAGTACTGGGTCCTATAACTACCCTGAGATTGCTCCTGAGACCTGGGAAATCTCATCCTCTTACGTTGCCCTTGCTCAGCCCTCTCTGTACCCTGCTGTCGATGCCTACCCCTTTCTATATTCTAGGCGAATGCCTGAATCCGGGAGATATCCATACTATCCTGCAATGCAGCGGTGGCACATGCCTCGGTTAACTCTGGGGCTAACCCTGCTATAAACCTGTGAGTCCTGTCCCGCATAGTAGAAACTATGGATGGTGCATATCTGGCCAATGAGTCAAAACGGAGACTATACTCTCGAACACTCATATTACCCTGCTTGAGGGCTAGAAACTGATCGACTCGAGCCTGTCGGATCTCCCGCGGTAAGTACTGGTCAAGGAAAGCATCTGAAAAATTCTCCCAAATAGCTGGAGGTGTATCACGTCCCCTGGACCTCTCCCATCCCTCATACCAAAGGATGGCTATATCTCGGAGTCGAAAAGCTGCTAGCTCAACTGCCTCTTTCTCCGTGGCATGCATAACACGAAAGATCCTGTGAAGCTGATCTATGAAATCCTGCGGGTCCTCCCTCTGATCTGTCCCCGTGAACTCTGGGGGACTCAAAGCAATAAACTCTCGGACCCTTGAACTCCCAGACCCCTCAGAAGTTCCTGCACTAGCTGATGCCCTAGCATGTTGCTGGGTAGCTACCAACTGTGTCAACAAATGCACTGCACTCCTTAAGTCCTGATCTGATGGAAGTGGAGGTGGAACTGGATGTGCGGTTTCCCTAGGAATCTCCGTAGTTGGTGGAGGAGCTGGTAATGGCTGAGTAGGGGTCTCCCCTTGAGCCTCAGACTGGGCCCCATCTACTGGGGGTACCCTGCTGGTCCCCTCACCTACTATTGTATCTCTCCTCGTGCTAGCCGTAGTCTTCCTAGTCATGGTCATCTGTGCATGCAAACACCAACACATAAGTTTAATTCAAATTTCCTATAACTCAGTTCTATAGCATGATTTAGATTTCAAAGAAGTGTAACCAACTCCTAAATGCCCTGTAGTTCCTTGCTTATATAATGTGGTGCACAACACATCTATAAACAAGACCCTACTAGACACGGCTAGTAGACTCCCTAGGACAGAACTGCTCTGTTACCAAGTTTGTCATGCCCCGAACCTAGGAGCGAGACAAGCACCCGGTGCCTCACCTAACCTGGCGTACCAAATTGCGACTAAGGGACTCTGAACACATAATGTCATACTTTGGCCATGGGGCCACCTTGCAAGACAATTTGCGAAGCAAAATATAAAACTGAATGGAAACTAGCGCTAACTAAATATCAATATAAAGCTAGGCCGACAAGGCCGTCATAGCTACTACAGCTGACAAACCACCAATTTATACAAACCCAACATACTGCACTAACCAACAGGATATGCCTACAAGCCTCTACTGATAGATGTACTGTGATCGGAACAGGGCCCCGACCTACCCATAACATATATACAGATATACATAAGATGAGGTCTACCCGTCTGTCTGTCTGAACCTGCACGCATGAAATGCAGCCCCCCCAAAAAGGGACGTCAGTACGAAATAATGTACCGAGTATGTAAGGCAATAAAATAACTGAAATCTGAAACTGAACTGATAATATGATAACTGAAATTAACTGGGAGTCAAAGATGATCTGGAGATATACTTACCAGCTGATACTGACTCAACTCCTTCAATAAAGTAAGTAAAATAATTATACGGCCTTATAAGGCTCGGTATATATAACTGCTCTGCCATAGTAGGCTCGCTCATAGGCGCTCGGCCATACTAGGCTATGTATCTCGACCATGCTGGGCTCGCTCATAGGCGCTCGGCCACAGTAGGCTCGGTATATAACTTTCCATCTGATCAGAGGTTGCCCAATAGGGGCCTGCCCACCGATTATAGCTCGATGGTGGTGAAAATAGTGTAATACTGTATAGAACGACTCACCATGAATTTACAGCAGAATAATGGATGAAAGAGAGCAGTAAACTCACCTTATTTGTTGGATAATTCAGCTCCTATCTTGGTTCTTCAAACTCTAAGTTTTACCTCCAATTGGAACTTGAAAGGGAGAGAAAATCAATTAGGGTTTGTGGGAAATTTTTGGGAGGATTCTTTTGCAGAGCTTATGTCTGGTTATTATGCTCTATTTTAAGTCTAATATATGAAGAAAATAGGCCCTTAAAAGGCCTCTTTGGACGACCCGAAATGGCCCATTTTTGGGCTTTCATTTAAGCAAGTAGGTGACACACCTACTTGTCACCTAGCAGCTTGCGCAGTATCGCAAAAATGCACATATCTCTCTACTCCGATGTCGTATTAACGAATTGTTTAATGAGTTGGAAAATAGACTCATAGATATTTAATTTTATGGGTGGAAAACCCCATAACTCTAAGTATATTGGGAGAAAAGTGCAGTTACATTCGACCCAAAGTTTCAGTAACTTATGAATGTAACTTGTGATGACTTTCATCGACTTTTGTTCCACAACTCTCTTGACTTCAAAATATAACAAACGGATGTCATACGACTAATATAAATCATAACATAATCTCCTTATCATGTTAATCACCCTAGTCTCACCCCAAAGGTACATGTTATAACATACCCAACTTGTCGACTTTCGATGAAACATTATTTTATTTAATTGCTTTAGCTTCTGAACTGTCCAACCCTCTTTGTACTTGTTGTTCATGATCTTCAATATTTGTAACCTCCGAGGTAACATGATTAACTTAATTTATATACTTTTAAATATTATCTCATTTTTGGTCCTACATTAGTTTGCTTACGACGCATTTTTACGTACAAAAATATAGGGTGTAACACTTAATCTTCTAGAGTCTGAACTAATCAACAAGACATGAAAATCTACTTCGTTCCACAATAAAATATCACAAAAGAATCTCTCAAAAACCTTCATAACTCAAGACTGTATGACACATCCATAGAAATTGAGCATCCAATAGTCCTTTTCACATCTCAAACAAACTCTTCCCGTAATATTCAAACCATCTGAACACATACCGAAGTCACATCCTACTCAACATATAACCATCCAACCACTCACCTAGCCACTAGTCCCACTCATAGGGATACCACTAGACATAGAAGTCCAAAAGCACATGCTACCAAAACTGAAACTACCGAGCCTAAACTACGGTCTAAACCTGGCCTCAAGTTTTCCGAACTGGCCCATCATCAAACACATAAAAACATTTCGCACCTCATTCATGGAATTCCACAAGCCGTCAATGTACATCTGATATCGAGTGCTCACATGCGCATACGAGTGAGTGGAATGAATTTAAAGAGATATGCTTCAAGCTTAATCAATGCTGCATGATAAGGAAAGAAAGATGTGAAGTTTATCCTAAATACCATATAACCTCTCAAAAATAGGTATGGGCGTCATCATATTGATCCACAAGACACTAGTCATGATGGAACCTAACTCATCCCGCTAGGTAAGCCAATTAGCAACAAATCAACCCAAATGAGATTAATTAAGAAAATAAATGATGAAATAACTGAGCTTTTATACTAAATCCCAAGGACTGGTAGTACAAATCATGAGCTTCTAAGACTTAAGAGTTTACAAAGCTGGTATGAAATAAATACATCATCCGTTCGAAATGTACATAAACAAATTTTTATGAATTTAAAGCTTCCATGAACAAGAGGCAGCTACAACCGGAATGCAGGTACATCTTCAATGCCATCTCTCGCCATACACAACAACATTGGCTCCAAAATCTGCATGCAAGGTGAAGAAGTGTAGTGTGAGTACAACTGACCCTATGTACTCAATAAGTAACAAACCTAACCTTAGGTTGAAAGCAGTGACGAGCTTTGACAACTGTCAGAGTCCAACACCAACAACCAAGAACAACGCGTAACAATATAATGAAAACAGTACAAGTAATACTCAAAGATATGATGTTCAGCTTGTTCATAGTTACAGAAAATAGGCACATTTTTCAAGTATAACAGTAAAGCCCAAATCTGTCACCGAAGTCACCAAAATGTGAGTATGTCACAAAAACTGTGATTTTTCCCAAAAACTTTTAACAACAGATAAGATGCTCCATTATCACATAGCATAGGGAAAATACATCTTTATGCCTACATGTCAATGTATATGAAAAATTATAAATGTCACAAAATCGTATAGCATGCGGTAATGTATCTCTATGCCTACATGCCAACTATGCATGTCAAATGCAACGCACCACAATGATAGAATCATGTTCTCAAGCTCTCAGAATATTCAACCTCACCCAACACGCTTAATCACTCAGCACCTCCTAATCACTCAACACTCTCAATCACTCAGCACATCCCAATCAATCAACACTCTCAATCACTCTGCACTCGCACTTGGCACTCTCACTGAACACCGGAACTCGGCACTCAGCACTCAGTGAATGCACTCGCTGCTGGTATGTCAGACTCCATAGGGGCGGAGCCTGCCCAAGCACTAATATAAGCCAATCATGGCATGCTGCAGCGTGCATCCCGATCCCATCATGAATCAATAAAGCCTGCTGCGGCGGGCAACCGGATCCCATAAATATCACTCATAAGCAGGCCCTCGGCTTCACTTAGTCATCAATCTCTCTAGTCTCTCAGGCTCACAAAAGTCATGCCAATCAGCCCAAAACAATAATACACGATGTAACAATAAATGATAACAGAGACTGAGATATGATATGCAAATAATGAATGCGACTAAGTACCTAACTGCAATTTATGCAAATAACTCAAGAACAAAAATGACCTCTGTGGGTCCCAACAGTACTAACATATAGCCTAAACATGATTTCTAACATGAAATCATAGCTCAATTCCTCTAATACATGGAGAATACATGAATAATAACATGATTAGATAACTACACAGTTCCGTAGAATCAACCGAGTCACAATTACTACGGTGCATGCCCACACGCCCATCACCTAGCATGTGCGTCACCTCAACACCAACCACATAACACGTAGTTTGGGAATTCATGCCCTCAGCACCAAGTTTAGAAGTGTTACTTACCTCGAACAAGTCAAATCTAATACCGATCAAGCCAAACAGTACTCTATAAATACCATCCTGCGCATACCGACCTCTGAAAGACGCAAAACTAGCCAAACGAAATTCAAGAACATCAAATAATGCTAAAGGAAACAAACCCAATCGATAAAGGTGGAATATTTAATCAAAAACCAAAAGTCAACCAAAACGTCAAACCCGGTATCGCACCTCAGAACCCAACAAAACTCACAAAATCGGATAATTCATTCAATTACGAGTCCAACAATACAAGTTTCATTCAAATCTAACTCTGAATCGATGTTCAAAACTCAAATATTCACTTTATGAAATTTTAGACAAAACCCCCAAACTTCTCTTCGAAATTCATAATCCAATTGCCAAAAACGAAGATAGGTTCATGAAATATAATCAAAACCGAGTAGAGAACACTTACCCCAAACAATGTGGTGAAACTTTCCTCAAAAATCGTGTCAATCCGAGTTCCCCAACTCAACATGTGAATAAATCAACAAACCCTCGAAATATATGCTTTTGCCCATGCCTCTTTGCATTTGCGGACAAAAATGCCGCACCTGCGGCCTTGCATTTATGAACCAACACGTCGCATCTGTGACTACAACTTAAATAACCAAGACCGCACTTGCGGAGCATCTTCCGCACCTACGACTCCACAGAAGAACCTGAGCCATCGTAGGAGCAGACACCCAGCTCACACCCATTCTCGCAGAAGCGACCATGACCCCGCAGTAGCGCTTGCGCATCTGTGCTTATACATCCGCAGAAGTGGGACTCACCACAACACCTCCTCTTCGTATAAAAGATAAATTCATTGCGTAAGTGCGTCCACACCTGCGGACAGACATGCGCAGGTGCGAAGAACCAGCACTATAACTTCCAACATGACCAAAAATGATCCGAACCACGTCCGAAGCTCACTCGAGCCTCTTGGGACCCCTCCTGAATATATCAAAAAGTACCATAACATAACATGGACCTACTCGAGGCCTCAAATCACACATAACAACATCAAAACTTATGAACATTCCTAACCTTTAAATTGCCAACTTTCGCCAATTGGTGTCGTAACCTTCTAGAAATATCTAAATGCAAATCTGGGCATACGCCCAAGTTCAAAATCACCATCCAGACCTAATGGAACCATCAAAACTCCGATCCAAGTTCAAATACCTAAAAGTCAAACATGATCAACTCTTCCAACTTAAAGCTTCCTAGTTGAGAATCATTCTTCCAAATCAATTCTGAATCACCTGAAAGCAACACCCACGATACAAACAAGTCATAATACATCATATGAAGATACTCAAGACTTCAAAGGCCTGAACGGAATGCAAATACTCAAAATGACCGGTCGGGTCATTACAGCCTTGGTGCAAGAATCTCATCAAGCAAAGGCCGGACTTCCTGCTTCTCAGCTAGCTTGGCCAGGTACTTCTTTGGCTCAACATAATCAAGTCTCATATATGCATTCGATGTTCTCTGATCAAATTTAACCTTAAAGTTATGCACTTTGGTAACCTTGGTCCCTTTGACAATGTGAATTGTGTTGGCATAACTCCCGGACAAGATGCTCTTTAACATTAACCAGCTCTTCAGTGAACTACATCTAGCATTTTCTTTTAGTAAACTGCTCTAGAACTGCCGGATTATACTTGTGTATATCTTTTGTGAGGAATTAATTTTAATGAGTTAGGGACCTTTCCTTCCATCACTTTTTGAATCAATAAAGGCATTGTATCTTAAGAATCTATCTGCACAGACCACATTTTTCTTGGTCCTCTCTTTCCCATCCTTTGCAACCTTTCCCCTTTTCCCTTCATCGAGGGCATCATCGGAATTAAAGTCAGGTGCAACTACATTGGACTTACGGCTAGTGTTGGATGTACCTTGGGATGTGTCCTGAGATGTGGAAGGCTCAGCTCAAGGCTCAGACTGCCACTGTGGTTGGGATTGCTCCTCATTGTGGTCTTCATACTAAGACAATGAGTTGCCTTCACAGGCCTCCCTAGAAGGGACATATGAATCAGATTTTGATAAACTTCTTACTCTCCCCCACCCTACTATTTGCTTCTTATCAATCATTATTTGTACACTAGGTGGCAAGGCACCAATACCTCTGCCTTTTCCTTAGTTACCCCGACCTTTTGAAGTCTCTTCCTTTCCTCTTGATCGTGCTATTTTCTGTTGAAACAAAAGGAGAGTTGTCACTGGTTATACAAGTCATTGACATGAATTACAAGGTAGTTATAAGTCACATTTGTAGTAGGGGAAAGAATAAAAGTAGTGGTGTGTTCGTTATCAAACATGCAGAGGGAAGGGTGGAAGTGTAGTGCACAAAATTCCAACTGCGGTCTGCAAAGTGGAAGTGCAGTCCGCCGAATTCCAAGTGCGGCCTCACTTTAGTACTGAGGCATCAGACTCTCAGAGACAAGTCTCTGAAATATAGTGCGGACACATTTTTGCGGCCGCAGAAATCCAACTGCAGGCTCCATAATTAAAAGTGCGGCCCGCACTTGAGTAGAAGTACTCATGTCCCAAAAAAGAAGTTCTCTGAAGGACAATTCGGACCTCTCTTGCGGCTGCAAAATTCCCACTGCGGTCTACACAATAATATTGCGGCCGCAGAACTTAGGTAGCTAGGTGGCTTAAACAAGCAATTGCGGACCACAAAATTTCAGCTGCGATCTACACAATCAAGAACCAATAGGAACAACTAAGTACTAAGCCTAGTGATCATTTAAGTTAAGCAATTTGGTCGAATCTAATTGGGTAACAGACTAAAGGCATGATAGCAACAATCCTAACCCATTCTAATTATGATTTTATAAATATCCCTTTCGTAAGTTACTCCTCATAGAACAGATAAAGGGATGCAACATAGATGACCTAAAAAGAAGTTACAAATCAGAAAATAATTCAAAATAAAATTAAATATGATTGAAGTGTGCCATACCAGAGTGTGCTAGTACAAGTATTGAAGATTGGAAAGTGAGTGGATGAAGATGAGAAACCGTGCGTGCAAGTGAGTTCAAAACACAGTTGATTAGGTCAAATGGTGAAATAGTATAAAATGGGACCTAATGTTGTATTTATACTTAATCCTGGGTTGGGTCAGAGAGAGAGCGAGTACAGTCGCAAAATTCCAACAGTGGTCCGCACTTTGTTACTTGGGCGGTGGAAAGCTTGTAGTTGTGCGGTCCGCACTTTTTCAAGTACGGCCACACTTAAGCCAATTTGTTTCCAGTGACTTCTTTGAAGGTGCTCTCCTGCAGCCGCAGAAATCTTTAAAGACTGCAAAATTGGCTCTGCACTGTTGCAAAAAACGTTCAAAGAATCCTCATTTTAGCAATTGGACTACCACTACATTTGCGGTCCACAGTAAGAATCTACGGCTGTAGTCCAACTTTTGTTGCCCGCATACCATCTTTGCGGCCACACAAATAAAAGTGTTGTTCGCTGAATTCCATTCAATACCATATCTTTAGCCATCTCTCAACATCTACTACTGATTAGTGCAACATACCTCAAATATGGTTAAAAACAATAAATAACATCTAAACTAAAAGAGAAAAAGGAAAAGAGCTTGGGTTGACTCACAAGAAGCGCCTTGTTTAACGTTGTGGCACGATGCAATGTCATAGAATCCTCAATTGAAGTAAAAACACCGCCACCACGTGGCTTTCACAAACGTTTCATAACTAATGCTTTACTCGGTGACCATTGACTCAAAATAATTTATTATTTTTATTCTTCAAGTCCAAAGCACCAAAGGGAGTCACACTAACAATTTCAAATGGACCACTCCACTTCGATATAAGTTTCCCGGGAAATATTCTCAACCTTGATTTGAACAACAATACTAGATCACCGTCCTTGAACTCCATGTTCTAAATATACTTGTCAATAAGGTACTTCATCATTTTTTGTACAAGGACGAACTCTCATATGCATGGTACCGGAACTCATCCAATTCATTCAAATGTGCAACCCGCAAGTTAGCAGCTACATCCCAATCAAGATTTAGTTTCTTCAAGGCCCACATTTCCTTGTGCTATAATTCCACCGGGAGATGACAAGATTTTCCAAACACCAACCGACATGGAGAAATTCTAATAAGTGTTTTGTATGTCGTTCTGTATGCGCATAGAGCATCATCAAGCTTCTTAGACCAATCCGACTGATTTGCATTCACCGTCTTTGACACAATACTTTTTATCTCTTGGTTGGAAACATCTACTTGACCACTTGCTTGTGGATGATAGGGAGTTGTTACTTTATTTGTTACACCATAATTTTCAAGCAAAGTATTAAAAGCCTTGTTGCAAAAGTGCATCCCTCCATCACTTGTGATTACCCTCGGAGTCCCGAACCTTGTGAAAATGTTCCTCTTCAAGAAAGCCACAACACTTCTAACCTCATTATTGGGTAAACAAACGACTTCAATCAATTTACACACATAGTCAACTACGACCAAAATGTAGGCATTACCACAAGAACTCACAAAAGATCCCATTAAGTGAATGACCCAAGCATCAAAGATATGAATCTCCAAGATGGTCGTATGGGTAATCTCATGTTTCTTTGAATTCCCACCGGTCCGTTGACATTCATCACATATTCTTACCAAATTATTTGTATCTTTATAAAGAGTAGGCCAATAGAAACCACAACATAGGACCTTAGCCACCAGTCTTGTTCCCCCTTGATAACCACTATAAGGTGAAGAATGGCAAGACCCAAGAATATCAATTTATTCTTCATCCGACACACATCTCCTAATTACCCCATCCGTGCAAATCCGAAAAAAGGTATGGTTCATCCCAATAATAGTTTTTGCAATCTCTCTTGACTTATTTCTTTGGTTTGAAGTGAACTCTTTCAGAATGATTCTGCTTACAATGAAAGTATCCAAATCCGTGAACCTTGGTACCTCTTTCATTGAAAGTGCCAAAAGTTACTCATCGGGAATAGAGCCATTGATATCAAGATCATCATGTTGCCTCCCCTCCTCCTCCTATAATCAACCTCCATTTCTATTTATTTATAGATATGTTATTTATAATATACCCCTTATAATTCTATTTTTAACTTTTTGTTTAGTATTAACCCCCTTATAGGTTTAATCAAAGTAATATTTTGCTCTTTCGCCATATTTGGGTCTATCGACAACCATTGGTTTAGTCGGTTACCATCGAGTATTTGAAGCAGTCGCTGGCACTCTTTCCATTAAAATACCACGAACATTGTGATTCAAAGCATGCACCCGAATATGAAAAATGCTAACAGTCATGTCAATTACGAGAAGTCATATGAGCAAAATTAAGTTCAAAAAGTGGCTTACTAATACAAGGGCTGCAATACAACACGAAATAACAAAAAAACTACTTCATATCAAATTCATCTCCTTCAAACAATCAACAGAAAATAATGCCTCCAAGGCTAAGGCCCCTTGCAGATGCCATGTTCGTCAAAGCCACCATTGACACGCTCATACGCGAGATTTAGGAAGACACCATAAAACATAAGATGAACATATATAGAATTGTGTTTACCTCCGTTCCGAGATTTCCGCCATGATCTTCGACCAAGCACAAATATCTCGCTTTTCCGTTATTACGCTATCTTCGGTATTGCTCGATGCCTGTCTCGTTTGGTCTCGATTGCTGTCGGCCTTGATCTTGGAAGGTGCCTCGAATCTCGATCTCGGTACCTTGTTTTCGTGCCTCGATCCGATCCACTTCGAAGTCGTCCTTTGATGCAAATTCCCGGTCTCAGTCAAACAGCAAAATCAGGTGGGCCTGGTTTTAACCGTATACAGATAGTCCCCCATTTGTTTGGACTATAATGACAAAAAACGAATTGAGCCTTCGATTTTATACCTCGATCTATCATGACACCATCCTTGTGACTTAAGCGACAGAAGTGACTGAAACGTCCCGTCTGTACAGTTTCCTAGGTATTAAATGCGCGTTAGTCGATGGTCGGCCATTGCCAATATTGAATCGTCATTGTGAAATTTATAAATAGGCCCTCTCTCCACCATTTCAAACTTTTACTTTGAAATTCGTAATCTCCAAAGCTTTTTATATCTTCTAACTTCTTCATCTGCAAATCCACGATTTTCATTGCTACCATCTTCTCAAACACCAAATATTATCATCTTCATCTATTTTTAACCTCAAATCCATACAAAAATGGCAAAAACATCAAAGAATGTTCCTCTTAAGGAAAACGCTTCTTCATCGCGGTCGGCTGGCGACAAAACACCGGTGGAGCCATGACCTGAAGAGTGTGTTCCTGCGGGGAGGGGGGTGTTATCACTTTTGACTTCAAAACCAATAAAGCCTCGTCAATTCTTGGTCGATGCGAACCAGTATCGAGGTACATATGCTCGATAAATGAAGGGTACCTTAAGCAGGTAAGGAAAGACTGTAACTGGAAAGGAAAATAATTGGTGATCCCGGCCCCGGAAGAAGACATTACCACCCATGTGGAAGGGTTATTAAATGCTTACACTTACCCTTTCATGCTAGGCTCCCTCGACTTTGTCGTCATTGATTTTTCTCATCAGTACCAAATAACCCTAGGCCAAATCCATCTTTCTTTTTCGCGAATTAGTATTCTGCTTCGATTCTTCGTAAGCAAAGTCGAGGGGATGCCTTTCATCGTTGACCACCTCATCAGGTTATACAGCCCCCGCTTCTATCGAGGCAGGTTACTAAAACTCCAATGTCGGGACACTAATGTGCTGCTCTCGAGCATAGACGAGGAAAAGGATCTAGGCTGGATAGGCCGATTCGTTCAAGTGAGGACTTCCGACCTAATCCCGACCGAGAAGATGCCATTACTTGAGAAATGGAATATTAAGCATAAGTATAATCCCACTGTTAGGTCTTATTTATTGTTTTGCCCATTTGCTTCTTCTTATCGATATTCTTTTCCGTGATGTAGCGGTCGCTTGGATGCCCGGTGAAATTCCTAACCTCAAGAGCTGGGTTCTGGACCTGGCCTCGATCTCTACATATGCTGAGCGCTCATGGCGCGATTTATCAAAGGGCCGATGGGAGGCCAAAACTCACGGTAAGCCCCATTCTCATGTCTTTGATGATTTGATCAAAATGTCTTTCTTATACTTAACCAATTTTCTTACGTGTAGGCCTGGGCAAAGATGTGATCATGAGGCCCCCATCTGATGAGGAAGAGACTTTGGCCCCGGTTCCGAAATTGGCAAAGGACAACAAGAGAAAAAGGGCCTCGGCTTCCGAGGACCCACAACTTAAGACAAGGATGACTCGTAAGCCGAGGAAGAACACCATCCCTATGACCGAAGAATCTGTTCGGTGTCTAAGGGATGAAGACGACGAAGAAGAAAAAGATGACTTCATACTGGTTGCCCGAGTGAAGAAAACCATTGATGCCCTAAAGACAGCAGGATCGATGGTGGTTGATAAGGCTTCGCCTCGAACTGAGGGGGTATCAAAGAAGCACTCGGGCAAAGTCCTCGAGTCGTTGGAGATCGAGGATGCCTCCCACCAAAGTGAACTAACGGTGGATATATTTGAAGGGACCGGCCCTGAATCTCTTCAAACTAAGGAGAATGCCCCAAGTGACTCATTTGGGGCAATAATAATCGGAGACTCGCCCACTCTCCTTGATTGTTTCGAAGGGGTGATCCGGGAAGCCCGAACTTTGGGGACCCTCGAGGTAGAACGAGCTCATGAGCGAGAGGACCCCTTCCGTGATTTGTTTACAGGTATCGAGGATGCTGAGTGACGCATCGGGCCTTTTCTTCGAGACTCAACGAGCCCTAAATCGGGTAAGTCTCGATTCCCTTTGTTGATGTCATATTCTTCCATTTTCTGCCTAACTTTTTCTCTTTTCCATATAGGCTTTAGATCTTCATCAGGAGGCATTTTCAAAGTCTCGGGCAGAGCTGAGCCGATGTGAGGCTGACTTCCGAGTGCTTTCGGAGGAGATAAATGCCCTCAAACTTCTTAGTGGGCAAAAAGAGGAAGAGATCAAAGCTCTTCGAGCCATGTTAGGCAAGGTTTACCAAGATCATACAGACTTGATCGAGCAGGTAATGAAAATATTAAAATCTCATGGGATCGATTCGAGAACGGTGGCTAACATTTCAATCTCACAGCTGCAATAGAAGATCGAAAGGATCGAGCAGTTCCGTGAGGAGGTCGACATGATAAAGGCGGAGTCCTTGGGGTGGAAAAGAGGGAATGGATTGCTTTGCTGTATAAAAAGAGACTGCTCGAGCCCAATTATCATCGGCCAAAAGTTAACTTCAAGGCACGAAGGAGAAGAGCTCAGCTCAAGCAAGGAAAATAGAGGAGCTCGAGGCTCGGTTGGATTCCAAACTTGCCAAGGCCAAATCTAAAGCCGAAAATGCAATGTCCGAGGCAGATGCGATCGTGGCCATCTATCGGGCCAATGGTGAAGCCTCTCAAGTCCAACGGAGAGAGGCATCCGAGACCGCTCAAACTCGAGCATATTGGATTGCTAAACTCGCCAAATGCCAATCTCGGAGGGAAACCCTCGAGGAGATTCACGCTCGAGGTTTCGATCTTACCAACGAGATAGAAAAGGCTAGAGAGAATGAAGCCAAAGCTGGAGCACTGTCCACTTCCGATGATGATGATGATGATGGCAGCAAGAGCGGGTCCGATAATGGGGAGGACCTCGATGTAGAAGAAGTTGCCCCTGGAGGATATCAAGAACCTTAGGATTTTACACTTTTGATCTTTTGTATAGGATCCAGATCGGACCTTGTAAATATTCATATATATAAAGATTTCTTTCCTTTACAACTTGTCTTTATTTCTTTTATGCCTTGTGAAAGTTTTGTTCATAAGTTTAAGGCTTAGGCATTTTGATCGAAACAAAACTAGTGTAGTTTTTATAATCGAGTAAGTACTTGCTTGAACTCGGAATAGGGTGACCCTTAGATTTTAATTGAGTGAGGATGATTTCTTCGAACTCAAAAATAAATTGGCCCTTTAGGCTCTTGAATTAGGCCAATATAGCCATGGCAAAAAGAATGGCTTTCTCCCTTTTTCGACTTGAAACGTTTATCATTTAATCATATAAATTATGTCATTCCTTAATATGAAATAAAGGATTTGCTCGAGAATTTAAACGGTTTCGTACCCATTAGGATTTTCAAGGGTCGATATTATCGAGACCCTTTGTTTCGTAATGCCTTAGCATAAAATATTGGATTTCTTCGAGAGTTCGAACGTCTTTGTATCCATTAAGGTTTTCGAGGGTCAACATTATTGAGACCCTTAGAATTTTAGCCGAGGGTTGCCTTTTTAACCGGTTTGTGAAAATATTCGAAGGCTTGTTTAATAATGGAAATCGAATGTCTCCGAACCGTGTTGATTTGGCCATAGCCTTTAACTTGGGATTTGCCTTTTGGGCTTGTTCCCCTGTTATACTTCAAACTTGTTCGAAGTATCAGTCCCCGAGTGGGGTGGACGTGGCCTATAAAATTGAACATTGCCTTTTTAAGGTCTTACGATCTCGAGGTTTAGTGAATTGATCGTGTCAATTTTTTGGGCGACAGTCCCTGAGTATCGGGTAAATTGTTTGAACTTTAGTTGTGATCGGCCCTTGAGCCGGTTTCCACCATAGATCATGTATGAAATTGTAAAGTATAAATTTTTCTAAAGCATGGAGCATCTGGTAAGGAAACAATACTTCTTCCAATAGATTATACATGCGTACATGCTTTTCCATTTAGGGCTTGAGTAATCTACATGGGCACGGTTCATTTGACCATTTGGTCCTTTACAAAATATACCTATCGAGACTCTATCGACACGAAGTATTTTCCTTATAGCTATCCGAGGGTGAAGCCCCCCAGTATTCAAGGTTGATTGTAAAGGAGCCTTGGATACTGTTGAATTGCTCTAAGTTAGCCCGAACAATGGTTGCCTCGTTAAAAACCTTGCCGGAAAAATCCATTTGGGACAAAATCCGGTCGAAGGAAAAAAGAGTGCAACGCGTGCTTTCAGACCTAAGGACTTCATGTTGAAGGATGCTCCGATGTCTCCGACAGAACACCTGTAATTGGTTAGCATAAAATTTTATTGAAAACTGAGAAGGTCATACCTTAGCAATAATATCGTTTGAGGAGTGACACGTTCCAATTATTTGACAATTGTTCGCCGTTCATCGTGGCGAGTGTGTAAGATCCTTTTCCGATGATATCGAGGATCTGATACGGTCCCTCCCAATTTGGGCTGAGATTTCCTTCTTTTGGGTCTCGAGTATTGAGGGTGACTTTTCTTAGTACTAAGTCCCATTCTAAAATGACTAAAATTGGCTCTTCGGTTGTAGTATTGATCTGTTGCTTCTGTGCAACCATTTGAACGAGGGCGCTTTCCTGTTTTTCGTCTAGCAATTCGAGACTTGTAATCATAGCCTCGTGATTCGAATCTTCCATTGCATATCAAAACCTGATGCTAGGTTCACCGATTTCGACTGAGATTAGAGCTTCGGTGCCATATACTAAAGAGAACGGTGTTGCGACCAAACACACTCACACAAGTATACATGGTCATCAAGTAATATATTAATGAGTACAGTATCGTTCCCACGAAGACTTATGATTAACTTTTGACTAACTCAAACTCAAATAACTTATCAATTCAAGCGATTTCTCACAAAATAGATAACTTTCTAATTTACTACCTAAAAACTATCAAGTAATGAAATACTAAAGATCAACCACAACACTTAAATGATTTCGAATAACAATCAATAGGAGATAATATTCCAGGGTCACGGGTTATCTAACAATCATGTTGCATTCTTAGCTTAAAATAACTAATTGATTTATCTGGATTGTTGATTGACAGGGTTGATATTACTCATAAGAATCTGTCGAGTTCTTACTCGCCTATTCAAGCTAACTTAATTCCTATATGTCTATGGAATTAAGATTAATAAGAATGCATTTACACTTCCTGTATCTCAACCGAGCAAGACAATTAGGTATATTTCTATCCTAATTGCGAATCCGTTCCCCGATGTTCGGGTTCAAGAACTTGCTCTATTTAATTCTATATGCAATCTAGAATTTCCACTTTCGAGTTCAACTCTAGATTCGTAGATAGTAATTCACTATTAGATACTCAGTAAATTAATTAAAAACAGAATTAATTAAACAACCCAATATGATAAAATCAACTTTGTCAAATTAAACTTCAAACATCAACATTCATGTATCGCCCATGACCCTAGAATAATAGGGTTCTTAGCCACTCATGTTCATGCAATCATCAAATAATTCACAAGAGTGCATAATAATCAATAAAAGAAGGAAAAATAAGAATTCAAGATGAATTACGTGGTTCCCCTGCTTTGTCGTGGCTTTTTCCCCCTTCCCAATATGTTAGATGCCCTAAAAGAGGCGTTTTTGGCTTATATATTGCGTACAAAAGTCGTGGGCCAAAGTTCTTCTATTCCTAATCCAAATCAGCTTCAGGGATTGATGCTGGGGTGGATGCGTCGCATCCACCTCGTCCTCCACTTCCCAGCTTCGCATTCTAGGGGCCATGCTTCGCATCCACCCTTTGTTCCTTCATCTCAGCTTTGCCCAGGAGCGGATGCTAAGGGGGATGCTACGGTCCGACTTCACTGCTAAGGGTGCATGAAATCTGATTTTTTTCTAGATTGGATGCGACACATCCAACCCCTCTTCCGCTAGCTAGAGCACCTTTTCTTCATATTTTTGCACTCCAAACACCCTAAATCATCACACACAACTCAATTAGTCATAAAACCAATAATTAAACCATGTTGGGCATTTTAAAGATCAAATAACATCAAAAAGTGGTTAAAACATGGGTAAAGTAACATCAACACATATCGAAATATGCCCAACATCACCACCCCACACTTAAACCTTTGTTCGTCCTCGAACAAACCATCACTATAGTAGACGAAACAAAATTAAGCTCTTATCATTCAAAGCACACTACACCTATGACCATGGCTATTTGCAACAATTAGGCTCTAGAATATGCATCACATACACTTTCCTTTACTTATGTCATTCTTTTAAAACAATATTCGAACAAAAACAACATGCTCACAACAATCCTAACCTCAAAAACCGACTCAATGTCACAATGCACTCATGGCTTGAACATCCAATATCATAGAGAAGTCTAATAACGTTACTTATCCCTCGTGACACCATATGCCCTCACAACAAGAACAAGAGAGCGAGTTCAATCCACACATTCAAATCTCATGATCAAATATATTTTAATGACTCACATATATCAAAGAAAATCGCTCACTCTTACAAAGAAGTCACATGCATGCAATTGGTACCATAGGCTTTCCCTTAATGTAAATCTCTACTAATGTAAGCTCGCTCGATCTAAAATCAATTAGGACTTTTTCATGGTTGTACTGTGGGCTAAGGGACGGGTAGGATATACTTAAGAAATAGTGACTCACCCTCCTAAGCACTTTAATACAACACAAAATTACTTTAAGCATATTTTCTTCAACACCACTTCAATTTCACAAACAATATCACCCCAAAACAATCCCTTTTTCTTTAAGCACTACTTTAGTTCATACCACTAGCAAGAACAAGACAACAATTTATTCATTTCTATTTTTCCTTTTATTTTTCAATTTCCGCTAGTGGTGTAGTATTTTACAAAACTAGTGCACTTTTCTTCCTTTCATTGGTTCCACTTAAAAGTCACCCCACACTTAGTCCCTTCTTACTTCTTTTAGCTCTCATCTAACAATTAAAGTGTTTTAAGAGGTAAAAGGATCAAAACAATGTCAATTAAGAATAAAAAAGGTATAGGCTTGTAATGTGGGTACCAAATAAAAGTCAATAAGCTCAAAATGGTTAACTAGGGATAAATTTTATTTATGATAAGCAATAAGCTCAAAAAGATCAAACAAAGCCTAAAATCATTTTTCAAACTGAGCATCACCTCAAATTTTGCTTCAACTCACATACCGGGCAAGTTCTGGACACAAGTACAATACATGGACTACACAAGAACCTCACCACACATGGCACATGACTCACTAAGGACGATCAAAATCTGACTCTCAAACAATGTAAGTATTCACGGAGACACGGGATATTAAGCATTAAGTGCAAAGTGAACACAAGTCAAGAAAACGAGAAATAGTCATCACAAAACATGCTATCCAATATATAAAGGCATCAAGATTAATATCAAAATATAGGGGAGATACTACACATGCCAAAGCATAAATATGCTACTATGAAACAAGTCAAGGGCGCTTAGGTTCATCATTCTTCCTCCTTTTATTTTCTAAATTCCTAATCTACTCGGAAAGAAAAAAAAAGTACCCGGTTCAAACTACATCTCATGAAAAAGGACCGAGGCACAAAGAAAAATCACAGGGGATTATTACTACCTAAAGAAAGCTAAAAGATATATTTTTGGATTTTTGTTTAGACTTTAATCCCTCAAGAAAACTGTTTAGGAGATCAATCGTCGGGAAAAGTCCAATTTTTCTACTTTTTTCGTTTTTTTTCCACAAAAAAGCTACTACACATAAGAATGAGTACTTCAACTAAGCTAAAATAGTACAGAAACTCATCCAAACGATCTCCTCACCCCACACTTAAAATTTTGCAATGTCCTCAATGCACACTATAAATAATAAGAGGGTAAACGGCCAAAGGCCGAAGCAATAGCGGCTCACGAGGTACTCAGATTTCCCCCAGGCATCGTCCTTTGTGTAGGCACCCCACACTTAGTCCTCACCATCTAGATCGCTTTTGCACTCTTCTAATGGATTTTCTTCCTATGCTCATAATCCTACAAAACAAAAATAAATACTACAAAATAATAAAATAAAATAAAATAAAAAGTAAACAAAAATAAAAGAAAGCAGTAAAGCTGGGTTGCCTCCCAACAAGCGCCTGATTTAATGTCGCGGCACGATGCAATACGTTCTTCACGCCTCCACCAAATCCATCGAGGTCTTGTGACGTGCAATGTCACCAACCCAATAGTGTTTTACTCTTTGGCCATTTACCAAGAATGTCGTATTGGAACTCGTATCACATAATTCCACCACCCCATGAGGTTTCACACTAACCACTTCAAACGGACCCGACCATCGAGATTTAAGCTTTTTGGGAAAAATCTTCAGCCTCAAATTAAACAAGATAACTATGTTGGATGTGCTTATCATGCCACCTCTTTGTCTTTTCTTTATACAATTTGGCATTTTCATACGCATGCAATCAAAATTCATGAAGCTCGTTTAGTTGTAGCAATCTCTTTTCACCGGCCAAGTCCATCTCCATATTTAGCTTTTTAATCGCCCAATAGGCTTTGTGTTCAAGCTCAACAGGCAAGTGGCATGCCTTCCCATAAACCAACTTGTATGGAGAAGTACCTATGGGGGTCTTGTATGTAGTGCGATATGCCCATAATGCATCATCCAGCTTTCCGGCCCAGTCCTTTCTATTCCCACTTACTGTTTTCTCCAAAATCTACTTTACCTCTCTGTTGGAAACTTCTACTTGACCACTCATTTGGGGATGATAGGCAATGGAAACCTTATGCTTAACTCCATACCTTGTAAGAACATTATTCAGCAATTTGTTACAAAAGTGAGTTCCCCTGTCGCTTATCAACACTCTTGGAGTCCCAAAACGTGTGTAGATGTGCTTCTTTACAAAGCTTACCACTACCTTTGTGTCATTAGTAGGAAGAGCAATGGCCTCCACCCACTTAGAAACATAGTCGACCGCCACCAAGATGTGTGTGTGCCCATTAGAATATGGGAATGGCCCCATGAAATCAATCCCCCAAACATCAAAAAGCTCTACTGCCAGAATAGTTTGCAAGGGCATCTCGTGCTTCCTTGTGATAGTTCCGGTTCTTTGGCATCTGTCACAATTTTTAACAAAGGCATGTGCATGCTTAAACAATTTAGGCCAATAGAAACCTGATTGTAGCACTTTTTGAGCGGTTCTGTCCCCGCCGTGATGACCTCCATATGGAAAAACATGGCAGTCATGCAGTATAGCATTCATCTCTTCCTCAGGAACACATCTTCGCACCAATTGATCTGCGCACTGCCTATATAAGAATGGCTCATCCCACGTGTAGAGCCTCACATCGTGTAAGAATCTTCTTCTATTATCAGGTGTCAATTCTAGTGGTGTCACCCCACTTGCAATAAAATTAACATAATCCGCATACCATGGGGCTTCACCTGAGGTGACTGCTAATAACTGCTCATCAGGGAATGTTTCTTTGATTGACCCTCCTTCAGCTACATGGTTCCGACTTTCTAATCTGGACAAGTGATTAGCCACTTGATTTTCTGTCCCTTTTCGATCTCGGATCTCTAAGTCAAATTCTTAGAAGAGGAGGACCCAACGAATTAGCCTCGGCTTGGCGTGTTTATTTTCAAACAAGTATCTGATAGCTGAATGATCTGTGTAAACGATGACTTTGGTTCCCACTAGATAGGATCTGAACTTGTCAAACGCCCACACCATTGCAAGCAACTCCTTTTCAGTAACTGTATAATTCATCTGAGCTAGATTCATAGTTTTTGTCGCATAATAAATGGAGTGAAAGATTTTATCCCTCCTTTTCTCCAAAACATCTCCGATTGCTATGTCACTTGCATCGCACATCAACTCAAATGATTGCGCCCAATCTGGACCAATGATAATTGGTGCAGTCACCAACCTTCCCTTCAGCTCCTCAAATGCTTTCAGACAAGCATCATCAAACTTGAAGGGCACATCTTTCTCAAGAAGCCTGCACAAAGGAGAAGAAATTTTTGAAATATCTTTAATGAAACGACGATAAAAACCTGCATGGCCCAAGAAACTGTAAATTCCTTTGACGGATGTCGGTGGGGGAAATTTTTCAATCGCCTCCACCTTCGCTTTGTCCACCTGCAAGCCACTTTTCGACACCTTGTGCCCCAAAACTATACCTTCACGTACCATGAAATGGCACTTTTTCCAGTTTAGCACCAAGTTCGTCTCTTCACATCTAGCAAGCACTTTATCAAGGTTCATTAAAAAATTATCAAAAGAACATACAAACACAGAAAAATCATCCATGAACACTTCTACAAATCATTCAACCATGTCAGTAAAAATAGCCATCATACACCTTTGAAAAGTTGCAGGTGCATTACAAAGACCAAAGGGCATTCTCTTGAACGCATACGTGCCATAAGGACACGTAAATGTAGTTTTCGCTTGGTCCTCTGGGGCTATAGAAATCTGATTATACCCCGAATAACCATCCAGGAAATAGTAGTAGTCCTGGCCAGCTAACCTATCAAGCATTTGGTCAATAAAGGGGAGGGGAAAGTGGTCTTTCCGTGTGGCATTGTTCAATTTTCTATAATCTATGCAAATTCTCCATCCAGTGACAGTTCTTGTAGGAATTAAGTCATTATTTTCATTAACTACAACAGTCATCCCCCCTTTCTTCGGCACACATTGAACGGGGCTTACCCATTTGCTATCAGAGATTGGAAATACAATACCTGCATCAAGCCACTTAATCACTTCTTTTCTTACCACCTCTTTCATGATTGGATTTAGTTGGCGTTGTTGCTCTACACTTGGCTTGTGTCCGTCCTCCATGAGGATTTTATCCATGTAGAAAGCTGGACTAATGCCTTTAATGTCAGACATTGTCCACCCAATTGCTCGTTTGTGCTCACGTAGTACCCTCAATAGCTTTTCTTCCTGCAATTTAGACAAGTGAGAAGAAACAATAACAGGTAAAGTGTCAGAACTACCCAAATAAGCATATTGAAGGTGAGCGGTAGGGGTTTAAGCTCCAATTGTGGAGCTTCTTCAATTGACAGCTTTGGAGGGGGACTACTTGGCCTATTCAGGGGCTCAAACGGGTGTATTCCTTGCATGTAAGCACATGATGCATCTAGGATATGCATCATCTCCTCAACCCCATCATCAATCATAAAGCTATCAAACAACATGAGTGTTTTTTTCTAGAGAGTCGTCTAGGTATACACTCGTGTCAAGAAGTTGCTCATCCACCTCCACAACAGATATCATAGAGAGCTCCTCATAGTGACAGGGAAGTTGGATTTCTTTGTAGACATTAAAGACTGCTTGCTCGTTGTCCACCCTCATAATCATTTTCCCTTCTCTCACTTTAATTATTGCATCACCAGTAGCCAAGAGAGGTCGTCCCAATATGATTGGAACTTGTTCATCAGCCTCAAAATCAAGAATAATGAAGTCAGCTGGTAAGATAAATTTCCCAATTTACAGCAGCACATCTTCAATCACTCCTTCAGGGTAGGCTGTGCACCTATCTACTAATTGCAACATCACAGTGGTTGGTCTTGGAGCTCCCAAACCCAATTGCTTAAACAAGGACAATGGCATCAAATATATGCTCGCCCCCAAATCATAAAGAGCACGACCCACATCAATATTACCGATTCACACCGGGATGGTGAAACTGCCAGGATCCTTAAGCTTTTGAGGAAGCTTGTGTTGGACCCTTGAAGTGCACTCCTCAGTAAGTGCAACTGTCTCAAACTCAGTTAATTTCTTCTTGTGAGCCACTATATATTTTATGTACTTAGCATACTTTGGAATTTCACGAAGTACATCCACCAATGGAATATTTAATTGAACCTGACTCAACATAGAGAGAAATTTGTTGAACATGCGATCGTCATTCTTTTTCTGCAATTTCTGGGGGAAAGGTGGTGGTGGCCTTTCAGCCTCTACTGGCTCTAAACTTGCATCATTTTTCTTTGACTCGTGTATTACCTTAGGGGTCATCTCCCCCTCGGGTATAGGTTTGTCCTTTCTCTTCTTTGTCACTTCCTCTAGTTCCCTCCCATTTCTAAGTGTAACTGTATTAACTTGAGGGTCCTTCTCTGTATCACTAGGAAGAGAGCCTGTAAGTCTAGTATTTTGATTTGCTGCTAACTACCTCATTTGCCTCTCAAGATTTCTGAAATCGGTCTTGAGCTGTTGATTGTCAAGTAATAACTTTTTTAGCAAGTCATTCATACTCTCTTCTATTTGTTGGGGTGGCTTCTGAGGCTGATTGAAATTTCCTTGAGGCCTATACTGATTCTGATTCTATTGATTTCCGCCCCATGAGAAGTTAGGATGATTCCTCCAATTTGGATTGTAAGTGTTCCCATATTGTGCATGCTGATTCATCGGACCTCTGTTTTGTTGCCCCAGATAGTATATAGATTCACGATTCGTGGGGCACATGTCACTCATATGACTGTCACCACATAGTTCGCAGCAAATAGACATCTGCTGTACATGTTGCATCTGTTGTGTTTGTTACATTGTCATTATGTTCATCTGATTTGCTAGCTTTGCAATATCTGCTCTCATGGCTGAGAAGTCATTAAGATCAATCACCACGACTGCCTTCTGTTTAATTGCTCTTCTTGCGTCCCCATCTCCCTGCCAATTATGATAATTAGCAGTGATGTTATTTATCAAGAGTTGTATTTCACTATACGGCCTCTCCATGCAACTACCCCCATAAGTTGAATCAAGATTCATCTTTGATTCCTTGTCTAGCCCATAAACAAAAGTGTGACCCAATATCTCATCAGTCTGACAATGATGCGAGCAGTCTCTGAGTAGCTTCTTGTATCTTTCCCAACCTTGACAAAGTGTCTCGCCATCCGGTTGTTGGAACCCAAGAATTTGGCTCCTCAGCGATTTTGTCTTCTTAGTAGGGAAAAACTTGATTAGGAATTTCCTTTCTAAATCATCCCAAGTGTGGATTGAGTTTGCGGGCTCCTTTTTCAACCATTCCTTAGCTTCCCCCAACAATGAAAAACGAAATAGTGTCAGCCTGGCATAGTCATTGGAAACGTTCGTATAATTGTAAGTGTCTGTAATTTCCAAGAAGCTCTGAATGTGCCTGTGCGGGTCTTCATGAGATAGACCCACCATATTGCGCTATGGACTGAATAAGTTGTACCATGTACTGTTTGAGTTCAAAATGCCCCGTGATATCGGGCTTCACGATAGCCTGAGTCATATTAGCAAGATTGGGCCTTGCGGCTTCTATCACCGGGCGCTCCTCATTACCTGCCATCTCTATTGGTTGTGGTTGAACTATGATGTCCAACTCTCTTTCTATTCTCGTTCTAGCTTCGACTTCCATCCTCACTCTATGAAGTGTTCGTTCAATTTCTGGATCAAAAGGAAGGAGTTTGTTTGCACTTCTACTGCTCTTCATTCAAGAGAAGATCCTGCGTTAGCACAAACAAGGAAAACTGAAAATTAAAACTTGAACAAATAAGTAATAAAAGTTTAACTCAGTCAAGTAGCTAATTTCTAGGTCCTCGGCAACGGCGCCAAAAACTTGTTGCGACCAAACAAACTCACGCAAGTATACGTGGTCGTCAAGTAATATAGTAATGAGTAGAGCATCGTTCCCACGAAGACTTATAATTAACTTTTGACTAATTCAAACTCAAATAACTTATCGATTCAAGCGATTTCTCACAAAATAGATAATTTTCTAATTTACTACCTAAAAACTATCAAGTAATGAAATACTAAAGATCAACCACAACACTTAAATGATTTCGAATAACAATTAATAGGAGATAATATTACAGGGTCACCGGTTATCTAACAATCATGTTGCATTCTTAGCTTAAAATAACTAATTGATTTATCTGGATTGTTGATTGACAGGTTGATATTACTCATATGAATCTGTCGAGTTCTTACTCGCCTGTTCAAGCTAACTTAATACCTATATGTCTATGGAATTAAGATTAACAAGAATGCATTTACACTTCCTGTATCTCAACCGAGCAAGACAATTAGGTATATTTCTATCCTAATTGCGAATCCGTTCCCCGATGTCCGGGTTCAAGAACTTGCTATATTTAATTCTATATGCAATCTAGAATTCCCACTTTCGAGTTTAACTCTAGATTCGTAGATAGTAATTCACTGTTAGCTACTCAGCAAATTAATTAAAAACAGAATTAAATAAACAACTCAATATGATAAAATCAAGTTTGTCAAATTAAACTTCAAACATCAACATTCATGTATCGCCCATGAACCTAGAATAATAGGGTTCTTAGCCACTCATGTTCATGCAATCATCAAATAATTCACAAGAGTGCATAATAATCAATAAAAGAAGGAAAAATAATAACTCAAGATGAATTCCGTGGTTCCCCAGCTTTGTCGTGGCTTTTTCCCCCTTCCCAATATCTTAGATGCCCTAAAAGAGGCGTTTTTGGCTTATATATTGCGTACAAAAGTCGTGGGCCAAATTTATCGTATTCCTAATCCAAATCAGCTTCAGATATTGATGCTGGAGTGGATCCACCTCGTCCTCTACTTCCCAGCTTCGCATGCTAGGGTGGATGCCCAGGTGTGGATGCTAAGGCGGATGCTATGGGCTGACTTCACTGCTAAGGGTGCATGAAATCTGATTTTTTTCTAGATTGGATGCGACACATCCAACCCCTCTTCCTCTAGCTAGAGCACCTTTTCTTCATATTTTTGCACTCCAAACACCCTAAATCATCACACACAACTCAATTAGTCATAAAACCAATAATTAAACCATGTTGGGCATTTTAAAGATCAAATAGCATCAAAAAGCGGTTAAAACATAGGTAAAGTAACATCAACACATATCGAAATATGCCCAACATCAAACGGCGTTGACCCTGTAGTGGATTTTGATGTTATTCGACACGCCCAAAGGACCTCGGGCAACATTTCTCTCCATTTTCCCTTAGCTTCGTTCAACCTTTTCTTTAGATTTTGGATGATGGTTTTGTTTGTTGATTCTGCCTGTCCGTTCCCACTAGGATGATATGGCGTTGACAAGATCCTTTCGGTTTTGTGGTCTTCAAGAAACTTTGTTAATTTGCTGCCGATGAATTGCTTTCCATTGTCGCATATGATCTCGGCAGGGATTCCGAATCGAAATATAATGTGGCCCCAGATAAAGTCGATAACTTCTTTTTCCTTGACTTTTTCGAAGGCCTGTGCTTCAACCCATTTAGAGAAATAGTTAGTCATAAATAAAATGAATTTAGCTTTACTTGGGGCCTATGGTAGAGGGCCGACGATATCCATTCCCCATTTCATGAACGACCATTGGGATAGGACTGAATGGAGTTGGTCCCCGGGTTGGTGGATTGTCGGCGCATTTCCTTGACACTTCGTATATTTTTCCATATTGGCCCAGTAGTATCCTACTCTGATGACTTTGTGAATCAATGATTTGGCACCAGAATGATTTCCACAAGATCCCTAGTGAATTTCCCGTAGGATGTAGTCGGTGTCTCCGGGACCCAAACATATTGCCTATGGTCTATCGAACATCCTTCTATATAGTGTTCCATCTTCGGCCAATGTGAATCGTGCAACCTTCGTACATAGAGTCCTCGATTCCTTAGGATCCGACGGAAGCTTTCCGTTCTTTAGGTACTCGATATAATTATTCCTCCAATCCAGGTCAAACTTGTGGAGTTTATTTCGGCGTGGACTTCTTCGATAACTGACCTCAAAAGTTGCACGAAAGTCCCCGCGCTAATTTCGTCGTCTTTGATCGACAACCCCAAATTTGCAAGGGCATCGACTTATCTGTTTTGCTCTCGGGGTACATGCCGTAGGGTCCATTCTTGAAACCGATGTAGTGTCACCTTTAATTTATCCAAGTATCTCTGCATTCGATCATCTCGAACCTTGAAGGTTCCGTTGACTTGGTTTACCACAAGTAAGGAGTCACATTTGGCTTCGATGACCTCTGCTCCCAAACTCTTAGCTAGCTCGAGACCTGCAATCATTGCCTCATACTTGGCCTTGTTGTTAGTTAACTTAGAAGTTTTGATAGACTGTCTAATTGTATTACTTGTGGGTGGATTCAAAACGATGCCTAGCCCGGACCCCTTCACGTTCAAAACACCGTCTGTGAATAGGGTCCACACCCCCGATGTTGTACCCTATTTAAGTAATAGTTCTTTTTTGACCTCAGGTATGAGGGCTAGCATAAAGTCGGCCACGAAGTCTACTAAGATTTGAGACTTGATGGATGTTCGGGGTTGATACTCGATATCATACCCGCTGATTTCGACGGCCCATTTGGCCAATCGGCCCGAGAGTTCGGGCTTATGCAAAATATTGCGAAGATGATAAGTGCTCACTACACAAATTGGGTGACATTGAAAATATGGTTTTAATTTCCTAGAGGCTCTTATTAGGGCAAGCGCCAATTTTTCTAAGTTTGGGTACCAAGCCTCGGCGTCACCTAGAGTTCGACTAACATAGTAAACAAGAAATTACGTACCTTGCTCTTCTCGAACTAGGACTCCACTTACCGCGATTTCCGAGACTGCTAAGTACAAGTAGAGTTGCTCGTCTACTTTAGGAGTATGAAGCAGTGACGGGCTCGAGAGGTACCACTATAACTCTTCCAATGCTTGTTGGCATTCCGGGGTCCATGCAAAATTGTTCTTCTTTTTGATTAGCGAGAAGACCTTATGACTTCTATCTGAAAACTTTGAGATGAATCGGCCTGGGGCGGCTATGCGTCTTGTTAATCTTTGTACGGCCTTAACATTATCCACAATTGTGATGTCTTCGATCGCCTTAATCTTATCCAGGTTGATTTTGATACCCCGATTTGATACCATAAAGCTGATGAACTTGCCCGAGCCGACCTCGAATGGACACTTCTCCGGGTTGAGTTTCATGTTGTATTTCCTTAGTACATCGAAGGTCTCCTGCAAATGTGTCAAATAGTCCTCTGCTCGAAGGGAATTAACTAGCATATCGTCAATATAAACTTCCATTGACTTACCTATTTGTTCTTTGAATATTCTATTCACTAAGCGTTGATAAGTGGCACCAACATTGTTTAGTCAAAATGGCATTACATTATAACAATAGGTGTCGTACTTAGTGATGGACAAAGTCTTTTCCTGATCCTCTGGGTTCATTTGTATTTGATTGTACCCGGAGTAGGCATCGAGAAAACTAAGGATCTAGTTGCCGGCCATGGAATCGATCACGTGATCGACATTCGGTAGAGCAGAAGAGTCTTTAGGACATGGTTTGTTTAAATCTTTATAATCTATGCATATCCTAAGTTTATTTCCCTTTTTAGGGACTACGACTACGTTTTCTAACCATTTGGGATATTTTACCTCCCGGATGGATCCTATTTTGAGAAGTTTGGTTACCTCATCCTTGATGAATGCATGTTTTACCGTGGACTGGGGTCTTCTCTTTTGTTTTACCGGGCGAAACTTCGGGTCCAAGCTCAGTCGATGTGTAGCGATTTCCAGCTGGATCCATGTCATATCTAAATGGGACCAAGAAAAATAATCTATATTATTGATAAGTAATTTAATGAGTTTTTCTCTGAGCTCGGGGGTTAATCTCGTTCCTAGGTATACCTTTCAATCGGATAGATGACCAATCAGTACGACCTGCTCCAGCTCCTCGACCGTCAATTTGGTGGCGTCGGAATCCTCGGGGATTATGAAGGATCAAGATATCCAATAGTCATCGTCCTACCCCGTTCACTGCTTCTCCTATTGAGTCGAGGTTGGCAGTTGTGGTTGCTATTTAGCTTCCTGTTTTCATTTGGACTCCGATCCTTTTGTTGACGAAAGTGCCGATATCGGTATCACTTCGTCGACGACGAACATTTCTTTGGCAGTGTGCTATTCCCCGTACACCATTTTTACTCTATCCAGTGTTTGGGAACTTTAGCATTTGGTGAAGTGTTGAAGGGAGTGCCCTCATATAGTGAATCCAGGGTCTTCCGAACAGGGCGTTGTATCTCATATCGCCTTCAATCACATGGAACTTGGTTTCTTGAATAGTCCCAGCTATATTTACTAGTAAAATGATTTCTCCTTTAGTAATTTCTCTTGCCATATTGAAACCATTGAGAACTCGAGCTGCGGGCACGATATGATCTTGTAGGCCGAGCTGCTCCACAACCCTCGATCGAATAATATTGGCTAAGCTTCCTGGATCAATTAAAACACGTTTAACCTGAAATTTATTCACAAGGATAGAGATAACAAATGCATCATTGTGGGGATGTGAGATCCCTTCTGCTTCCTCATCGTTGAATGATAAAGTGCCTTATGGTACATAGTCTCGAGTTCGTTTTTCCCTGGTGATCGATACCTTAGTGCATTTGAAAATCGACCCTTGTGGAATATCGATCCCACCAACGATCATGTGAATCACGTGCTGTGGTTCTTCCTGCTTGTTTTTCCTGTTTGCATCCCTGTCTCTAAAATGATTTTTAGCTTGGTCGCTCAAGAACTCTCGAAGGTGATCCTCATTGAATAAACATGCCACCTCCTCCCTTAGTTGTTTGTAGTCTTCGGTTCTGTGACCATGCGTACCATGGTATTTACATATTTGATTGGGGTTCCTTTGGGATGGATCGGTCTGCAGGGGCCTGGGCCATCTAGTATCTTTGATTCTCCCAATGGCTGACACAATACCTGATGCGTCGATGCTGAAGTTGTATTCGCATAATCGTGGTGCCTTTGTGGGATCGACACGTTTATCAAAACTGTTTTTACTCATGAGCCATCGAGAGATCTGTCCTCGATTGTTCCTTCTATTATTTCGGATGGGATTGCGTCCTGGGTCATTGTTTCTATGATCTACATTGTATGGTTGATATCGATCAATGTTCGACCGAGGTTCTCAGTGAATATCTCTTGTGTTTTTCCAACGGGCCTGGTCGGATAAGCGGAACTGGAAGGGGTCCCTAATTGATCATCCTCGACCCTGATCTTTGATTGGTATCCATTATGTACATTGGTCCAGGTTATTGCTGGGTATTCAATTAAATTATGCTTTAGCTGTCGTGATGCCACCGAACTCTAATAGTTCAAACCTTGAGTAAAAGCATGAACAACCCAATCATCTGTGATTGGTGGTAGTTCCATGCGTTCCATCTAGAACCGAGATATGAACTCCCTCAACATTTCGTTATCTTTCTGTTTTTCCTTGAAGAGGTCCGACTTCCTAGTCGCAACCTTTATTGCTCCGGCGTGTTCCTTTACGAAAGAGTCTGCAAGCATGGAGAAGGAATCGATGGAATTAGGTGGCAGATTGTGATACCATATCATTGCCCCATTCGATAGAGTTTCTCCAAATTTATTTAATAGAACCAAATCGATCTAATCATCTTCTAGATCATTTACTTTTATTGCACATGTATAGAAGGTGACATGGTCATTTGGATCGGTGGTCCCATTGTACTTGGGGATATCCGGCATGCAAAATTTCTTTGGAATGGGCTTCAGAGCCGCACTTGGGGGGAACCGCTTTTGCACGAACTTCTTCGAATCTATACCTTTTAAAATTGGTGGTACCCCCGGTATTTGGTCAACCCCGGAGTTATATGTCTCTACTTTCTTGTCATTTGCCTCGATTTTATTTTCTCCCGTTTCAATTCGTTTAGTGAGCTTCTCGAGCATTTTCATAATGACGGGGTCAGTTTCCGATTCATTGGCATTCGATCTTTCCGGCACTAGCTCGGTCCTGTGGACGACTTCTAGTTCTACCCCACTCGGCGCTTAATGTTGATTTTGTAGTTGCGCTATAGCGGCTTTTTGAGCCTGTAATATTTCAAATATCAATTGGAGACTGACTCCACCATCTCCTTCTCCATGCGTACCTCGACCACCGGATCGACCCTCCCTGCGTACGTGTCACGCCCCGAACCTAGGAGCGAGACAAGCACCCTGTGCCTCACCTAACCTGGCGTACCAAATTGCGACTAAGTGACTCTGAACACATAATGTCATACTTTGGCCATGGGGCCACCTTGCAAGACAATTTGCGAAGCAAAATATAAAACTGAATGTAAACTAGCGCTAACTAAATATCAATATAAAGCTAGGCCGACAAGGCCGTCATAGCTACTACAGCTGACAAACCACCAATTTATACAAACCCAACATACTGCACTAACCAACAGGAGATGCCTACAAGCCTCTACTGATAGATGTACTGAGATCGGAATAGGGCCCCGACCTACCCATAACATATATACAGATATACATAAGATGTACACAAAACTCTTGACATGGCAACTCCGAAAGACGTGGAGCTTACCGATCAGGCGGAACTCGGGAAACACTTACTGAGGAGGTCTACCCGTCTGTCTGTCTGAACCTGCACGCATGAAATGCAGCGTCCCCAAAAAAGGGACATCAGTACGAAATAATGTACCGAGTATGTAAGACAATAAAATAACTGAAATCTGAAACTAAACTGATAATATGATAACTGAAATTAACTGGGAGTCAAAGATGATCTGGAGATATACTTACCTGCTGATACTGACTCAACTCCTTCAATATAGTAAGTAAAATAATTGTATGGCCTTATAAGGCTCGGTATATATAACTGCTCTGCCATAGTAGGCTCGCTCATAGGCGCTCGGCCATACTAGGCTATGTATCTCGACCATGCTGGGCTCGCTCATAGGCGCTCGGCCACAGTAGGCTCGGTATATATCAGTGGTTGCCCAATAGGGGCCTGCCCATCGATTATAGCTCGATGGTAATGAAAATACTGTAATACTGTATATATAGGCTTGTTGCTCTCTTGACTGGAAGAAGACAATACTAAATTGAATATAGAATCTCGATAAGGAATAATATTGTAACTTATGAGACTAGAATAGTGTGAATAAATTCATGAATATGAACTTCTCTTTTTGTCTCATTACTAACACATGTAGCTACGAGATCATGCCAAAATGAAGGAAAGCTTAGCCTTAACATACCTTATCACAATCTTTCCAATCACCAAGTTGAACTCACCTCTTCGCACCTTAATCTACAAGAATGATAATAATACTATCGTTAAGTTACGAAAGGTACAACTATCGCACAACGAACGACAAACCTATTTTGTATTAAAACGGGCAGCATCTCCCCTATAATATGCCCTTCCTCCAAATTCAAGATAACACCAACAATACAAGAACAGAACAATAACAACATATATACATCATTTTCCAGCCCTATATACACCATCAAATACTACAAAACAGCCCAACACACCCCAATCTCTTCGTACACAAAACGACCACCGTAGTAGTGTCAAATGACCCAAAAATGTTATGACGAACGACCAGCAAACCACCCTTCATTTATATGGTGTTTATAAACCCCCTTCCTCCTCCAAAACTCCACAAAATAGTAGTAAAACACGCAGCCCAACAGCAACACAAAACAGTCCACAAAACAGTCCGCTACAAGTGAATAACTCGAACTCACGGCTTCCAATCACCGTCCCGTGAGTTCTTACAAGTATAGAACGACTTGCCATGAATTTACAGAAGAAAAAATGGATGAAAGAGAGCAGTAAACTCACCTTATTTGTTGGATAACTCAGCTCCTATCTTGGTTCTTCAAACTATAAGTTTTACCTCCAATTGGAACTTGAAAGGGAGAGAAAATCAATTAGGGTTTGTGGGAAATGTTTGGGAGGATTCTTTGCAGAGCTTATGTCTGGTTATTATGCTCTATTTTAAGTCTAATATATGAAGAAAATAGGCCCTTAAAAGGCCTCTTTGGACAACCCGAAATGGCCCATTTTTGGGCTTTCATTTAAGCAAGTAGGTGACACACCTACTTGTCACCTAGCAGCTTGCGCAGTGTTGCAAAAATGCCCATATCTCTCTACTCCGATGTCGTATGGACAAACGGTTTAATGCGTTGGAAAATAGACTCATAGATATTTAATTGGATGGGTGGAACACCCCATAACCATAAGTATATTGGGAGAAAAGCGCAGTTACATTTGACCCAAAGTTTCAGTAAAACTTATGAATGTAACTTGTGATGACTTTCATCGACTTTTGTTCCACAACTCTCTTGACTTCAAAACATAACAAACGGATGTCATACGACTAATATAAATCATAACATAATCTCCTTATCATGTTAATCACCCTAGTCTCACCCCAAAGGTACATGTTATAACATTCCCAACTTGTCGACTTTCGACGAAACATTGTTTTATTCAATTGCTTTTGCTTCTGAACTGTCCAACCCTCTTTGTACTTGTTGTTCATGATCTTCAATATTTGTAACCTCAGAGGTAACATTATTAAGTTACTTTATATACTTTTAAATATTATCTCATTTTTGGTCCTACATTAGTTTGCTTACGAAGCATTTTTATGTACGAAAATATAGGGTGTAACATCATTCCCCCCTTGGAAACATTCGTCCTCGAATGTTTACTCTTAGAGACTTTGGAAACTTTTGCCAGAGTATCCTTCGTACACTAGGTTAAAACCAACCTGCACGTAGCCAGAAACATACTATGCATGCCACACATGGCCAATCTTTATAGATAGCAGCAATTTGCCTCACCGACCGTAAATCATAAATATTGGAAGTGAAAAATAAAAGCTTACCTGATGACCTGCTAGCCTACATAGAGCTATGTTGTAGCGTCCCATCTCGAACCATATCTTCAATTTGAAATAGGTGGGGGTATTTAGACTTCATTTCTTCCTCCGATTCCCACGTCATCTCTTCTACATTCTTGCTCCTCCATAAAACCTTTACGGAAGCTACCTCCTTATTTCGTAGATTGCGGATTTGTCGGTCTAGGATGGCAACTGGAATTTCCTCGTATGACAAGTCCTCTGTAATCTGTACATCATCCGTGGGCACCACTCGGGTAGGATCGCCAATGCACTTCCGTAGCATAGATACGTGAAAAACCGGATGGACAGACTCCAATTCTGAGGGCAACTCTAACTCATAAGCTACTTGGCCCACTCTCCGAATGATCCTATAAGGCCCAATATACCGTGGGCTAAGCTTGCCTTTCTTGCCAAACCTCATCACGCCCTTCATAGGTGATACCTTTAAGAATACCCAGTCATTAATCCTGAACAAGTCTCGTCGCCGCACGTCAGAATATGACTTCTGACGACTCTGAGCTGTCAACAGTCGCTCCCGGATAACCTTTACTTTCTCTATGGCCTGCTGAACCAGGTCTGGCCCATGTAACCCAGATTCTCCAACATCAAACCACCCTATAGGAGATCTGCACTTACGCCCATACAAAGCCTCGTACGGAGCCATCTGGATACTGGAGTGGTAACTGTTATTATATGCAAACTCGATAAGAGGTAGATGTTCATCCCAACTTCTTTTAAAATCCAACACACATACTCGTAACATATCCTCGAGCGTCTGAATTGTGCGCTCGGCTTGTCCATCAGTCTGTGGATGAAAAGCTGTGCTGAGATTCACCTGAGTCCCTAGACCTCTCTGAAATGACCTCCAAAAATGTGCTGTAAACTGAGCCCCATGGTCAGATATAATAGAAACTGGTACTCCGTGTAGCCGCACTATCTCCTTAATATATAACTTTGCATAATCTTCTGCTGTATATGTAGATCTGACCGGTAGGAAGTGAGCTGATTTCGTGAGCCTATCGACTATCACCCATGTGGAATCGAACTTACGATTAGAACGAGGTAAACCCGTGATAAAGTCCAGGTTTATCGCCTCCCATTTCCATGTCGGGATCTCTATAGTCTGCATTAGCCCTCCAGGCTTCTGGTGCTCTATTTTCACTTGCTGGCAACTAGTACATTGGGCGACAAACTCAGCAATGTTCTTCTTCATATCATTCCATCAGTACACATCCTTAATGTCATGATACATCTTCATCGATCCAGGATGGATGGAATACCATGAATAATGTGCCTCTGACATAATCCTGTCTCGTAGCCCTGCTACATCTGGAACACACAAACGACCCTTGTATCTGAGAACCCCATCTCCCTTGAGCTCTAACAATGGCTTCTTCTGCTGCGGAACTCGCTCTCTCAACTCGACCAACTCTGGGTCCTCGTACTGCCTTTCCTTGACTTCAGCTATGAGGGATGATTTTGCAGTGTTTTGGATTACAACTCCACCATCCTCAGAATCTACTAACCGAACCCCCAACGAAGCCAATTGATGAATCTCTCTAGCTAATTGTCTTTTCTCGGGCTCTACATGTGCTAAGCTACCCATAGATCGGCGACTTAAGGCATCTGCTACAACATTAGCTTTCCCTGGATGGTAGAGAATGTTAACATCGTAATCTTTCAATAACTCAAGCCATCGTCTCTGTCGCAAATTTAACTCTTTCTGCTTGAAAATATATTGTAGGCTTTTATGATCAGTAAATACATCAACATGAACACCATATAAATAATGCCACCATATCTTAAGTGCATGGACAACCGCAGCTAACTCGAGGTCGTGGGTCGGATAATTCCTCTCGTGCTTCCTCAACTGCCTTGAAGCATACACAATTACCTTCCCATGTTGCATCAGGACACATCCTAACCCGACACCTGATGCATCACAATACACGGCATAACCCTCTAGACCCTCTGGAAGTGTTAGAACTGGAGTTGAGGTCAACATGTTCTTAAGCTCTTGGAAACTCCGCTCACAAGCCTCTGTCCATTGAAACTTAGTTTCTTTCTGTGTCAACTTCGTCAATGGTGCCGAAAGGGAAGAAAAACCCTCTACAAACCTCCGATAGTATCCTGCTAAGCCTAGAAAGCTACGTACCTCTGCCGGAGTGGTAGGTCTAGGCCAAGATTTCACGGCCTCAATCTTCTGAGTGTCCACCTTTATCCCTTCATTTGATACAATATGCCCCAAGAATGCTACAGACTTCAACCAGAACTCACATTTAGAAAACTTAGCATACAACTTACGATCACGGAGGGTTTAGAGTACCGCTCGCAGGTGGTCGTCATGCTCATCCTCTGAATAGGCTATTCATCAAGTCCATAAATATAGCGGGTGCATTAGTCAACCCGAAGGACATGACAAGGAACTCGAAGTGGCCATATTGGGTCCTGAAGGCTGTCTTCGGAATATCTTTTTCTCGAACTCTGACTTGGTGGTACCCCGACCTCAAATCTATCTTTGAAAAGCATCTAGCCCCCTACAACTGATCAAACAAGTCATCGATCCTTGGAAGTGGATACTTATTCTTAATAGTTACCTTGTTCAGTTGCCTATAATCGATACACATCCTCAGCGAGCCCTCTTTCTTCCACACAAATAGTACTGGTGCACCCCAAGGTGAGGTACTGGGCCTAATGTAACCTTTCTTCAGCAAATCTTTTAACTGCTCCTTCAACTCCTTCAATTCGGCAGGTGCCATTCTATACGGAGGGACGGATATTGGTTGAGTTCCTGGAAGCAAATCGATGCTAAAATCAATCTCTCGCTCTGGAGGAATACCTGGAAGCTCATCTGGAAACACATCTGCATACTCTTTGACTATGGGAATAGACTGAAGTGTAGGTATCTCAGCATCTGCATCTCTAACTCGCACAATATGATAAATGCACCCTTTTGCGATCATTTTCCTCGCCTTCAGATAGGAAATAAACCTACCTCTGGGTGTTGGTGTATTACCTACCCATTCAAGGACTGGCTCACCTGGAAAATAAAATTTGGCTGCCTTTCCTCGGCAATCAACTGTGGCATAGCAAGCTGCCAACCAGTCCATGCCCATGATAGCATCAAAATCCATCATCTCTAGCTCAACTAGGTCAGCTGAGGTCTGACAACTACAAATTGTCACCGTACAACCTCGGTAAACCCGTCTAGCAATAATCGATTCTCCGACCGGTGTAGATACCGCAAAAGGATCACTTAGTATTTCAGGCACTATACCAAACTTCCTCGCGACAAATGGGGTAATATACGATAAAGTAGATCCTGGGTCTATCAAAGCATAAGCATCGTGAGAGAAAATGGTTAATATACCTGTCACAACGTCTGGTGAAGACTCCTGGTCCTGTCGACCCGCTAAAGCATAGATACGGTTCTGATTACCACTTGAACTGGAACCTCTACCTCTGCCTCGACCTCTACCAGCCGAAGACTGAGACTCACGCCTTGAAGGATGCACGGACATAGACGATCCTGTTGCTGAACTCGCTGGTTGTGCCATTCCCCCAGAATCTCTATTTGGGCAATCTCGCATCATATGCCCCGGACGCCCACATGTATAACAAGCATCAGAACCTGCTCGGCATTGACCCAAGTGTCCTCTACCACAGATGTCACACCGCGGAGGAAATGACCATGTCTGCGCAGAACCTCGTTGTCGCTGCAAACCCGACGCCCGTGAGCTCTCACCTGGTCCTGACTGAGTATAGCGGTCATACCCGTAACCCTGTAACTGAGGTGGCGGAGGCCTAGGTGGCCGTCCGAAGTACTGGGTCCTATAACTACCCTGAGATTGCTCCTGAGACCTGGGAAATCTCATCCTCTTACGTTGCCCTTGCTCAGCCCTCTCTGTACCCTGCTGCCGACGCCTACCCCTTTCTATATTCTGGGCGAATGCCTGAATCCGAGAGATATCCATACTATCCTGCAATGCAGCGGTGGCACATGCCTCGGTTAACTCTGGGGCTAACCCTGCTATAAACCTGTGAATCCTGTCCCGCATAGTAGAAACTATGGATGGTGCATATCTGGCCAATGAGTCAAAACGGAGACTATACTCTCGAACACTCATATTACCCTGCTTGAGGGCTAGAAACTGATCGACTCGAGCCTGTCGGATCTCCCGCGGTAAGTACTGGTCAAGGAAAGCATCTGAAAAATTCTCCCAAATAGCTGGAGGTGTATCACGTCCCCTGGACCTCTCCCATCCCTCATACCAAAGGATGGCTATATCTCGGAGTCAAAAAGCTGCTAGCTCAACTGCCTCTTTCTCCGTGGCATGCATAACACGAAAGATCCTGTGAAGCTGATCTATGAAATCCTACGGGTCCTCCCTCTGATCTGTCCCCGTGAACTCTGGGGGACTCAAAGCAATAAACTCTCGGACCCTTGAACTCCCAGACCCCTCAGAAGTTCCTGCACTAGCTGATGCCCTAGCATGTTGCTGGGTAGCTACCAACTGTGTCAACAAATGCACCGCACTCCTTAAGTCCTGATCTGATGGAAGTGGAGGGGGAACTGGATGTGCGGTTTCCCTAGGAATCTCCGTAGTTGGTGGAGGAGCCGGTAATGGCTGAGTAGGGGTCTCCCCTTGAGCCTCAGACTGGGCCCCATCTACAGGGGGTACCCTGCTGGTCCCCCCACCTACTACTGTATCTCTCCTCTGGCTAGCCGTAGTCTTCCTAGTCACCGTCATCTGTGCATGCAAACACCAACACATAAGTTTAATTCAAATTTCCTATAACTCAGTTCTATAGCACGATTTAGATTTCAAAGAAGTGTAACCAACTCCTAAATGCCCTGTAGTTCCTTGCTTATATAATGTGGTGCACAACACATCTATAAACAAGACCCTACTAGACACGGCTTGTAGACTCCCTAGGACAGAACTGCTCTGATACCAAGTTTGTCACGCCCCGAACCTAGGAGCGAGACAAGCACCCTGTGCCTCACCTAACCTGGCGTACCAAATTGCGACTAAGTGACTCTGAACACATAATGTCATACTTTGGCCATGGGGCCACCTTGCAAGACAATTTGCGAAGCAAAATATAAAACTGAATGTAAACTAGCGCTAACTAAATATCAATATAAAGCTAGGCCGACAAGGCCGTCATAGCTACTACAGCTGACAAACCACCAATTTATACAAACCCAACATACTGCACTAACCAACAGGAGATGCCTACAAGCCTCTACTGATAGATGTACTGAGATCGGAATAGGGCCCCGACCTACCCATAACATATATACAGATATACATAAGATGTACACAAAACTCTAGACCTGGCAACTCCGAAAGACGTGGAGCTTACCAATCAGGCGGAACTCGGGAAACACCTACTGAGGAGGTCTACCCGTCTGTCTGTCTGAACCTGCACGCATGAAATGAAGCGTCCCCAAAAAAGGGACGTCAGTACGAAATAATGTACCGAGTATGTAAGGCAATAAAATAACTGAAATCTGAAACTAAACTGATAATATGATAACTGAAATTAACTGGGAGTCAAAGATGATCTAGAGATATACTTACCTGCTGATACTGACTCAACTCCTTCAATATAGTAAGTAAAATAATTGTACGGCCTTATAAGGCTCGGTATATATAACTGCTCTGCCATAGTAGGCTCGCTCATAGACGCTCGGCCATACTAGGATATGTATCTCGACCATGCTGGGCTCGCTCATAGGTGCTCGGCCACAGTAGGCTCGGTATATAACTTTCCATCTGATCAGTGGTTGCTCAATAGGGGCCTGCCCATCGATTATAGCTCGATGGTAATGAAAATACTGTAATACTGTATATATAGGCTTGTTGCTCTCTTGACTGGAAGAAGACAATACTAAATTGAATATAGAATCTCGATAAGGAATAATATTGTAACTTATGAGACTAGAATAGTGTGAATAAATTCATGAATATGAACTTCTCTTTTTGTCTCATTACTAACACATGTAGCTACGAGATCATGCCAAAATGAAGGAAGGCTTAGCCTTAACATACCTTATCACAATCTTTCCAATCACCAAGTTGAACTCACCTCTTCGCACCTTAATCTACAAGAATGATAATAATACTATCGTTAAGTTACGAAAGGTACAACTATCGCACAACGAACGACAAACCTATTTTGTATTAAAACGGGCAGCATCTCCCCTATAATATGCCCTTCCTCCAAATTCAAGATAACACCAACAATACAAGAACAGAACAATAACAACATATATACATCATTTTCCAGCCCTATATACACCATCAAATACTACAAAACAGCCCAACACACCCCAATCTCTTCGTACACAAAACGACCACCGTAGTAGTGTCAAACGACCCAAAAATGTTATGACGAACGACCAGCAAACCACCCTTCATTTATATGGTGTTTATAAACCCCCTTCCTCCTCCAAAACTCCACAAAATAGTAGTAAAACACGCAGCTCAACAGCAACACAAAACAGTCCACAAAACAGTCCGCTACAAGTGAATAACTCGAACTCACGGCTTCCGATCACCGTCCCGTGAGTTCTTACAAGTATAGAACGACTTACCATGAATTTACAGAAGAAAAAATGGATGAAAGAGAGCAGTAAACTCACCTTATTTGTTGGATAACTCAGCTCCTATCTTGGTTCTTCAAACTCTAAGTTTTACCTCCAATTGGAACTTGAAAGGGAGAGAAAATCAATTAGGGTTTGTGGGAAATTTTTGGGAGGATTCTTTGCAGAGCTTATGTCTGGTTATTATGCTCTATTTTAAGTCTAATATATGAAGAAAATAGGCCCTTAAAAGGCCTCTTTGGACGACCCGAAATGGCCCATTTTTGGGCTTTCATTTAAGCAAGTAGGTGACACACCTACTTGTCACCTAGCAGCTTGCGCAGTATCGCAAAAATGCACATATCTCTCTACTCCGATGTCGTATTGACAAATGGTTTAATGCGTTGGAAAATAGACTCATAGATCTTTAATTTGATGGGTGGAACACCCCATAACCATAAGTATATTGGGAGAAAAGCGCAGTTACATTTGACCCAAAGTTTCAGTAAAACTTATGAATGTAACTTGTGATGACTTTCATCGACTTTTGTTCCACAACTCTCTTGACTTCAAAACATAACAGACGGATGTCATACGACTAATATAAATCATAACATAATCTCCTTATCATGTTAATCACCCTAGTCTCACCCCAAAGGTACATGTTATAACATTCCCAACTTGTCGACTTTCGACGAAACATTGTTTTATTCAATTGCTTTTAGCTTCTGAACTGTCCAACCCTCTTTGTACTTGTTGTTCATGATCTTCAATATTTGTAACCTCAGAGGTAACATTATTAACTTACTTTATATACTTTTAAATATTATCTCATTTTTGGTCCTACATTAGTTTGCTTACGAAGCATTTTTATGTACGAAAATATAGGGTGTAACAGTACGGTACCTTCGGGATCATCGCCTAAATTTGTATTTAGGGCGATATGTGAACTGACGTCGATGGGGTTTGCAATTGGTACTCCCTCAAGATCAACTTGATGCACCTCAATTCCTAGGGCGGCTATATTGTCGTTCTCCCCGTGAAATCCGAAACCGTTGTCACCATGTGTAAGCGTTGTTTGTGAGTTTGACATGTTTTTCCTGAAAATAAAAATACTTACAAGAACAAGTGTAAAGTAGTGTGTTATCGAAATCAGTATTAAGCAATCACTATTATTTTTAGCCCCACGGTGGGCGCCAAACAGTTTACCCTCAAAATTGAATAATAATTAAACTTATAATGTGGATTTAAGGATACGTGATTTCACATAATACCAATTTGATAAATGTGAGGATTAAAGACAAAATTCAACTGTAAAGCAAATCAAACCAGTGTTTGAATAGAACTCAACCATTGAGTTGGAGTACCCTCGAACTGGTTGATGCAAGGACAATAAAAATATGATAAGCTAAAGAACAAGAGCGTGAGCGAGAAAGAAAATTATATTGCTTTTTTCTCAGTTGTTTCTACAAATGGTTAGAACCCCCCTCCATCCCCCTTTATATAGTAGAGAAATTCTATATATGGTACAATTCTAATTACAGAAGGAAATTCCATGATTAACTAAACAACCGTTCTTGATTCGACCCGTTCCGAGATTTCCGCCATGATCTTTGACTAGTCACGGATATCTCGCTTTTCCGTTATTACGCTATCTTCGGTATTGCTCGATACCTGTCTCGTTTGGTTTTGATTGCTGTCGGCCTCGATTTTTGGCAGGTGCCTCGAATCTCGATCTCGGTACCTTGTCTTCGTGCCTCGATCCAATCCACTTCAGAGTCGTCCTTCGATGCAAACTTCCGATCTCAGTCAAACAGTAAAATCGGATGAGCCCGATTTTAACCGTATACAAATTGCATGTATTTTGTGAGTACTATTGCATAGGCAAGCAAACACTCTAACAATTACGACAGCCCTCCAAATTTCCCTCCCCGCGATTTCCCCCCTTATATATATATTGCATTAAAACAGTCAGTATGACTCTAAACATTAATGAAATTCTTTGTTTGTCTTACCTTCCTTGTCACGTCGCATGTCTATTTTCTTTTCTGTTTTGTTATTTGATGAGAATATGGAAAAGGAACGAGATGAAAAAAGAATGAAACTGGAAAAAAGAAGACAGAGAACAAGTATAACATCATAATTTTTATTAAATATCTTAAAATAAAAACAAATATAGTAAAATCTCAAATAAATTGCATTAGAAAATAACAAACACTATGAGACTCAAGATTTTATACAAGTTTCAAATTTTAAACTAAAATAACCTATAGTCTAGGCTCTACTTTACACGTGATCGATAACACCATTATAGGTATAATCATTACATGGTCAAATACACTCAACTCCAATATAGGTCTATTGTTCACCAGTACCAGTAGTCGTAGTGTTGAAGGAACTTGATTTAATATATTCGGTAAGTCCAATTAAGGAATTAACAAATGTAAATCACTCACGTGATATTAAAATTGGGTTAAGTCATCTATTGCATGTTGTTCTTTTAGTTAGGTCAAAATTAAATACGTACCAATATTAATACAAATACGATATTTGTTTGTACTATAAAATATTCTATTTCTAAAATATCTTCTATTATAACACATTGTAACATCATTGCATATTGTAAATTGACTAAATCAATAATGTTATTACGAAATACTTCATCTCAAAATTGTACAACTTCAAATAATTAACCACTACATTTATTATATCGTCTATGTTTGTTCTGCAATGTTAAGTTATTGCATATTCTGGAATAACTAAATCCTTAGTGATATTATGAACTCATATATTTCTCATCAATGCTTAATGGTATTATGATCCAATGCCAAATAACTAATCACTCCCTTCATTATATCCTTAATGTCTACTCCAATAACACATTGTTAAGTCATTTCATGTTATAAAATGACTAACACCTTAATGGAATGGGTTTAGGTGTCCATTCCCATAGTGTCGATGTTATAACATGATTAATAACATGTGTTAATGTTATATTTTTATTAAACTCGTAGTTAAATCAAGTTTAACACTTATTTTATCAATATGTGCCACGACCTAAAATCCCAACCACGAGACCGTCATAGCGCCTAACATCCATTTGCTAGGCAAGCCAACATTAGTTAAATAATTAACTAATTTAATAATTTTAAAATCAAATTATTAAGAAAATAAAACTGAAATACTTGAAATATATAATAGAATCCATAAACATCGTTGTCTAGTCTAATCCTAAAAACTAGGGTCACGAGTACTTGAGCTGGTAGAATACTACAAACATAGTCTGAAATATAATACAATTGTCTGGTACAAAAGAACAGCAATACAATTGTCTGCAAACGCTGTGCAACTCTACCTCAAGTCTCCTAAAAAGAATAGGTTCGAGCAATCTCCGCCACGCACCGCTGGGATCAACACCGGAATCTGCACAAGAAGTGCAAAGTGTAGTATGAGCACAAGCGACTCCATATACTCCATAAGCGCCGAGCCTAATATCGACGAAATAGTAACGAGGCTATGACAAAACACTCTTTATAAACCTGTACGAGTATAAGTAGAAAACAATATTGGAATAGAAAAACAGAAAATAAATATGAAACCAAAATAAGAAATACATAACAGAGGGTCCCAGAATATCATCACTACTAAGTTTAACAACACAAAACGGAATGAAAATCAATAGCCAAGGATAACCATATTACAACTCCTCTGTTGCGGCGCGCAACCCGATTCACATATATAATACTCATACCGTTGTGTCGTGCAACCCGATCCATATATCTATATTATACCGTTGTGGTGTGCAACCCGATCCACATATATATAATACCGTTGCGGTGTGCATCCATCTCCACATATACATATATAATACTGTTGTGGTGTGCAACCCGATCCACATATACTTATATAATACCGTTGTGGCGTGCAACCCGATCCATATATATATATATATATACACACACACACACACACACATATATATATATATATATATATATATATATATATATATATATAATATCATTGTTGCGTGCAACCCGATCCACATATATATAAATATATAAACTACTATAACCAACTATGACATATCTTACAACGTAACATGAAAAAGGAACTAAAATGCCTAAAATCTCTAAGACAATCAAATATAACAATCTAAGGTGAAATAAACAACAAGTAAAGGAAAATAAACAAGTAAAAACATCTATCTAATAACACATAAAGCATAGAACAAGCAAAAGCAGACAATAAATAAAGGCATGGATATATGAAATATGTAACAAATAAAGGTATGTAGCAAGTGAAGACATGTATTTAACAAGTAAAGTCATGTGGAAATTAAAGAAAGGAATGAGTAATAACATGGAATAACAAAAGGCATGATATAAGTAAAAACATGCAACTAAATAGTCCACCCTTCATGCTTAAACCAATAACAATATATATACACTTGTTACCCTGCATCACATAAATCACGTAGCAAATAGACCAATCAAGTTCTAATACCCTCAAGTCAAGGTTAACCATGAAATCTAGACAATTATTGTTCAAACAATTAAAAATAAGTTTTAGAAACTACCCACAAATGAAAAAGGTTCAATCTTGATCATAATTGAAAAAGTCAACAAAAAGTTAACCCGGGCCCACGTGGTCGAATTCCGTAATTTGGACCAAATTCCGATTACACATTCACGTAATAATCTAACCAGTCATTTTGAGCTTTATCGTCCCGTTCAGTGGTTTGAGATCTTGAGTGGGTTCATATTTTGTATTATGACTTGCGTGCATGGCCAGTTTCGATTTTTGAGCGATTCGAGACTTATTCGGATGAATGATCTTATTGTAGAAGCTTTAAATTAGAAGAGTTAACCAAGTTTGACTATTTATATATTTGATCTCGGATCAGAGTTTTGGTAGTTCTATTAGGTTCATATTGTGATTTTTGGACTTGAGCGTATGTCCAAAATTGAATTCGGAGGTCCCTAAGTTGATTTGGCTTGTTTTGCCAAAAATTGACAATTGGAAGGTTTAGAAATTTGGTAGGTTTGACCATGATATGACTTATTGGCTATCGGGCTCGGATTTGTTTTGGGACTTGGAATTGGTTCGTATTGTCATTTGTGACTTGTCTACAAAATTTGGTGTCACTCCGAGTTGATTTAATAGGAATCAGACGTGTTGTTGTGTTTCGATCAATTCTTGAAGTTCATTGTAATATTTATGTGTTTTGGTGTACAATTCAGGGTTCTGGATGTTATTTTGACGTTTTGAACGTGCGAGCGAGTTCGTATAATGTATGTGTACTTGTGTGGACGTTTGGTGTGGAGCCCCGATATAACGACCCGACCGATAGTTTTGTATATTTGAGACTTGTTTCCCTTTTTGATGCTTCACACATGTGTATTTGTAGTTTTATGACTTGCGAGGTTGGTTAGTTTTGTTCCGAAAAGGGTTTGGGTTGATTTGTACCCTTTGAATCTTGGCTTAGAAGCCTTCATTAAGAAATATTGATCAAAGTTTGACTTTTATGAAAATGACCTCGGAATGGTATTTTGATGGCTCTGATAGGTTCATATTGTAAATTTGGACTTAGGCGTATGCCCGGAATCGAATTCGGAGGTCCGTAGGCTGAATTTTGTTATTTTTCCGAAAGTTTGCAATTTGAGGTTTAGAAGTTTTTTTCAAGTTTGACTGTACGTTGACTTTTTGCTATCGGATACCGAATTTTGTTTAGAGACTTGGAATAGTTTTGCTTTGATATTTGGAACTTGTCTGCAAAATTTGGTGTCATTTGGAATTGGTTAGATAGGGTTCGGACTCTTGGTTACAATTCTAGAGGTTCTTGAACTTTTTTTTTTAAATTCATGCGTTTTGATGCTGATTCATAGTTCTAGATGTTATTTTTATATTTTGATCGCGTGAGCGAGTTTGTATGATGTTCTTAGACTTGTGTGGATGTTTGGTTTGGAGCTCCGAGGGCTCAGGTGAGTTTCGGACGTGTTTTCAGAAAGGTTTGAAGTGAAAACTGGTTGCTAGTGTGATGGTGTCTCTAATGTCACAATTGTGAGCACTAGCCTCGCAATTGCGAAGTGAACAGGTGAGGGCCAGGTATCGCAATTTCAATGCCTCACTCGCTATTGCGAACATGGACTAGTCCGGGTAGGATCGCATTTGCAGTATAATTTGTCACATTTGCGATGGGGATAGGGTTCACAATTCTGAACCCATTGTCGCATATGCGAAGTTCCCCATAGGCTTTCAGTAGCCATATTTGCGACATGTTTTTCACAATTGCGACATCTGCAACTGATCAAAAGGGTAAAAAGTTGGGATTTCATCTCATTTTCTCTCATTTTAGAACCCTAGACTTGGTAGGAGGCGAATTGGAGAGGGGACTTTCATCTACAATTATTGGGTAAGTAATTCTAATGAATTTTCAACTATATTTCATGATTATATCTTAGATTAACATCAAATTTATGAGAATCAAAGAAGGAGTTTGGGGGATTTTCGTCAAAGTTTTGAAAAATGAGAATTTGGATTTTGAGAGTCGATTTGGACTCTTATTTTAAAACAAGAGTAAAGATATAGATATATATATATATATATATATATATATATATATATATATATATATATATATATATATATATATATATATATATATATATATGGACTCGTAGGGATATGTGTAATCACAATCTACCCTTGGACCCAAGTTTTGACCAGGCGGGCCCGGGGGTTGACTTTTTGGGAAATGAGTAAAGATCAAAGCTTTATATATTGTAATTGGTTTCTCTTGTATTGTTTGATGATATTAAGTCATTTTTGGTTAGATTTCAGCCGTGTGGAGGCGAAGTTTAGGGGGAAATCTATTTTCAAGGTAGATTTGGCCTAGTTAAGGTAAGTAGTGTTTGTCCTAACTTTGTGTGGGGGAACTAACTCTTAGGATTTGGGTTGATTGTGTTAATTGTACTATGTGGAAGATGTGTACACAAGGTGACGAGTGTGTACTCGGGATATATGTGGTATTTTCACCGGTTTAGACATTTAGGCTTCCTCTATGCATTTCATTGAACTTGTTATAACATGTTACATCTTTCATTATTAAATTTACTCCCACATGCTCTAATTGACGTTGTTAGCATTTGTTCTATCCTTTATTGTTATAATTGCTTTTATATGCTTTAGTTAAAGTTTCTACCTCCCTTAATGTCTTGAGGTTGAAGTTAGTAATCCTGGAGATATCTTTTCTTGTTGAGTATTCCTCATCCATTTTGTTGTTATTGAGATTTTTGTACACATTGTGGTTGAGCCATAGGTTATGTGTTGTGATAATATTGGTATTGTTGAATTTGGCAAGTGTTGTGACATATGAGCACATAGGGTGCGAGTTGATTATTGTATTGTGATATTGATATGCATGCGGTGGTATAAGGATAGGATTTGATACGCATGCAGTGAGATAAGGTGGGATTTTTACGCGTATTCCTAGTAAGGGAATTACTTGAAACCACGCGGTGATATAAGGGGGCTAAAACGCGTGTAGCTATTTAGGGAAAACCTTTTTAAAAATAAATACAAGGCTCACGCGGTGATATAAATAAAGATTGTGATTGTGATTATGATTGTGAAATGAGATTATGAGGTATGGTAGCTCGGTTATGATTCTTGTGGTGCATCCTATGTTAAAAAGACTTGTTGGTTGAGCAGTTCTTGTTGTTTCATCATGTGTTCATTACTTGTTGCCATTATCGTTTAAATTTCCCTTGTTAGCTTACATTATTGAACTACTTATTTGTCATTTACTTCCTCGCTTTCCATTATAAGACTATGCTATACTCTGTTCAGCTTTGTTATCCTAGTAGGTGTCTTGACCTGGCCTCATCACTACTCTACCGAGGTTAGTCTTGATACTTACTGGTGGTGTACTCATACTACGCTTCTACACATTTTATGCAGATCCAGGTACATCTGCTCATGCCGGATGCTAGTGATCGTTCAATTATCTTTTCGGAGACCTCAAAGTATACCTGCTTGACGTTCGCAGTCCACGGAGTCACCTTGTGTTATTTTCTTTGCTATTATTTACCCTATTACCAGACAGTGTCATCTTAGAGATGTTAGCACATTTTTAGAGCTTATGACTTAGTTCCACCAAGTTTGGGGGATTATGTTGTTGATGTTCCATTTTCGAGTTATTTTGAGCTTAATCAGTTTATTTTATTATCTTGGTTTTTTATCTCTGTTAAGCTATCATTGAATGTTAGGTTTACCTACTCTTAGAGACTACTTACCTACTCTTAGAGACTAGGTGACATCACGATATCCTATGGTGGAAAATTGGGGTCGTGACAAGTTGGTATCAGAGCTCTAGGTTCATAGGTGTTACGAGTCATAAGCAAGTTTAGTAGAGTCGTGCAGATCGGTACGGAGATGTCTGTAATTATTTTTGAGATGCTACCGAACTGTTAGGAAATTTCACTTCTTTGATTCCTTATCATGCGAATATGTTGATTACAAAATATGAGTCTTGTCTTTCTATTCTCTCATAGATGGTGAGGACACGCACTGCTAGATCCGATGATCGGACGCTCGCGCCCCCTGCTAGAACCGCGTGAGGCCGGGGCCGGAGTAGATGCCGAGGAGGGGCACGTACTGCAGCCAGGGCACCGGCCCGAGCAGCGACTGAGGATCTTCCAGTAGCTCCGGTTGGAGGACAGGCACTGGAGGTGGTTGTTAGTTCCCCTGGACTTCAAGAGACTTTAGCACAATTCCTGAGCATGTTCGGCACCCTAGCTCAGGCGGGATTGATTCCCCTTGCACCAGATACATCTCATGCTGGGGGAGGAGCTTTGGCTCCCGTGGCTCGTACCCCAAAGCAACGAGTCAACACTGATCAGGTCCTGAGTGTCATTCCATCACAACCCGTTATTCCTGTTCAGCCTGAGGTTAGACCAGAGGCATATGAGGAGGAGCATGGGAGACTTGATAGGTTCAAGAAGTATGATTCTCCTACTTTTAGTGGCATTGTTACCGAGGATGCACAGGATTTTCTATAGAAGTTCCAATGTATTCTCTGCACCATGGGTGTTGTGGAGGTGAGCGAAGTTGATTTTATTACATTTTAGCTGTCATGAGCAGCGTATTGGTGGTGGCAGGCTTACAAGGAAGGTAGGCCAGCTGATGCAGCCCCACTCACTTGTGCTCAGTTTTTATAGATATTATTGAGAGAGTTTGTTCCCTAGACACTTTGGGATGCATGGAGCACAGAGTTTGAGCAGTTGCCTCAGGGGATTATGTCAGTGTTAGAGTATGCTATCAGGTTCAGTGAGTTGTCTCGACATGCACCTGCCTTGGTTTCTCTAGTTAGAGAGTAAGTCCGCAGATTCATCAAGGGGATCAGTTATGGCCTTAGGTTCAACATGGCTCGAGATTTCGAGACGGATACTCTATTTTAGCAAGTGGTAGAGATCGCACGGAGGTTGGAGGATATGCAGGGCCAAGATAGAGAGGACAGGGAGGCCGAGAAGCCTCAAGATTTGGGAGGATATAGTGGTGCCCGCGCTCCAATTGCTGCCCGTCATGGCAGAGCCTAAGTGAGCCACCTAGTTCATTTAGCACTTCCACCTGCTAGTGGTGCTCCATCTATTCCGAGGTCTCAGGTTGCCCATTTTGCTCAGCCACTGTCCAGTGCACCTCATGCGCATGGTGCCTTCAACGTTCAATCTTGCCGACCAGGACAGGGTAAGTTTCAACAACCACGCCTACCGAGAGATTGTTTTGAGTATGGTGATACCATACATATGATAAGGGACTGCCCCAGATTCAGGAGGGGTGCACCTCCACAGACTACACAGCACCACAAATTCCACAAAGGTCCACAGGGTTCGTAGGCCATAGTTGTTGCTCCTATTGCCGCTTCACCTTCCCCACCAGCTAGGGGTCGAGGTCAGGCGGGTAGGGGTCACCCTAGAGAGGGTGGCCAAGCTCGTTTCTATGCTTTTCCTCGTAGGATGGAGGCGGTTGCATCGGATGCTTTCATCACAGATATAGTTCTGATTTGTCATAGGGGTGCATCAATCTTATTTGATCCAAGAACCACTTACTCATATGTATCATCTTACTTTGCTCCATATTTTGATATATCACGTGATTCTTTGAGTGCTCATGTATATGTGTTCACACCTGTGTGAAATTCTATTGTTGTGGACCACGTTTATTGGTCGTGTTTAGTTGTTATTGGTGTTTATGAGACTAGAATTGATCTATTGCTACTCAATATGGTAGATTTTGACGTGATCTTGGGCATGGATTGGTCGTCGCCCTATAACTCTATTCTGGATTGTCATGCCAAGTCTATGACACTGGCTATGCCAGGTTTACCGTGGTTGGAGTGGAGGGGTACATTGGATTATATTCCTAGTAGGGTTGTGTCCTTCCTTAAGGCACATCAGATGGTTGAGAAGGGGTGTGAAGCATATCTAGCCTTTGTGAGGGATGTCACTGCTGGTACTTCTACTGTTGAGTCAGTTCTGGTAGTGAAAGATTTCCCAGATGTGTTCCTAGCAGACCTTCCAAACAAGCCGCTCGATAGAGAGATTGATTTTGGTATTGACCTGCTGTCGGGCACTCAGCCCATTTCTGTTCCACCATATCTTATATCACTAGTGAAGTTGAAGGAGTTAATGGAACAGTTGTAAGAGTTGTTTAATAAGGATTTTATCTTGGGGTGCTACGGTTCTATTTGTGAAGAAGAAGAAGGATGGTATTGTGCGGATGTTCATTGACTATAGGTAGTTGAATAAGGTTACAATGAAGAACGGGTACTCATTGCCGCGTATTAATGACTTGTTTGACCATCTTTAGGGTGCTAGAGTGTTCTTGAAGATTTATTTACGGTCAGGGTAACATCAATTGATGATTCAGGATCCTAATATTCCGAAGATTGCTTTTAGGAATCAGTATGGCCATTACAAGTTTCTAGAGATGTCATTTAGGTTGACCAACACCCCAACAACATCTATGCATCTGATGAACAGTGTATTTCCATAAGGCTCCGTAAACTTTTACCTAAAACCTGGACGCCATGCCGCGCACATGGTGGTATTATGAGTGTATGTCGTGGGGTGAGACATCTTAGTCGGTTGAGCTGATATCGGACTCCGTGCTAAAACACGGTGGAGTATCAGTGCTAACGATCTCCTAACTTAAATTACTGAAACTTACTTGAAATTTACCTTTCCCCTAACTTGACACCTTGATACTGTTTGAATTTCTTATTGATTTCTTGTTTTATTCTCCATTTACTATTACTCATTCTATTGAGAGGGTGTTTAGTTTTACATACTAGTACTATTCCATATGTACTAATGTCCCTTTTTTTCGGGGCGCAAGTGGTTCCGTAGCAGGTGGTATTGATCAGTGATAGCAGCACACCCTCTCCTCAGCTAACTTGGTGAGCCCCACTTCATTTCGGGGTCCTATATCCCTTATCCTTTGTACATAGCATTTTGAGGTATAGCCGGGGGCTTGCTGCCGACATTGTCATAGCTTTCTTTTGTTCCTGTTAGAGGCTCCGTAGACATAGTGTGGGTTGTATCTGTTGTTAGGAAGGTTAAACTAAAAATGTTGTAATCGTATCATCTTTTCCACTTTAACTATGATTGTATAGCATACTATTTGGGAGACTTGTTAATGACATAACTAATGAAAATGAACTGGTGTCATTCACATGACCTCTTACTATCTAATTAATGAAATGTATTCTTCTCTTTATCCATGGGTGAATTGGGTAGAAGGTATTGTAAAGGCTTGCTTGACCAGGGTATCTCGATTGAGCGTCGATCGCGCTCCCCGAGGTCGGGGCGGGACAAACTTGGTACCAGAGCCTAAGGTTTTAAAGCGTCCTAGGATATCTCGGAGCCGTGTATAGTAGATTCCTTCTTATCGGTGTGTTGTCAACCACATCTATAATTAGGAGACTCCTTGGGAAGTTAGGAATAATACCCTTCTTTGATGTTCCTCCTTTAACTTGTGCATTGCTCTAATTTTCAGTATATGACGCCTAGAAAGAACACAAGAACTGGCCAAGGAGCCAATTCCACACTAGGAGTGTCAGTTAATCCTTTATTTGGGGATACGGGTGAGCACGGGGGGGGGGGGGAGGGGTGAGAACATTCCCCCGACTACTACGCTGCCCGATTCTACTACACCTGATCAGACCACACTAGTTCCAGCACCTACTGAGGGTGCAACGATCCCTCCGACTGATATTCTAGTTCCATCTCCATCCCCAGCTTCTTGTCCCAGTGTATCTGATGGGGATCTTAGGGGAGCCATACAAATGTTGGTTCAGATTGTGGCTTCCCAGGTCAAGATATCAAATGTTGCACCCACTTCTTCTAGTCAGCGAGGGGATTCCGCTAGTTCTAGGGTGAACAGATTTCTCCAGTTGAACCCTCCAGTGTTCACATGTACTGATCATGAGGAGGACCCCTAGGATTTTATTGACGACATGCACAAGACCCTCCGAGTTATGCGTGCTACTGAGACGGAGGGGGCAGAGTTTGCCTCCTACCGCCTGAAAGGAGTGGACTATTCTTGGTTTGAGATTTTGGAGGACTCCCATAAGGAGGGGAGCCCTGCAGTGAGGTGGAGTGAGTTTGCCGATGCTTTCATTGATCATTTCTTGCCTTCCGAGACTAAGGCAGCCCATGTCGCTGAGTTTGAGAGCCTGAAACAAGGTAGCATGAGTGTGTGGGAGTATCATATGAGATTCGCATGTCTGTCTAAATATTCCTTCTACATATTGCCCATTATGGAGGCTAGAGTGCGTCGATTTGTGCAGGGCCTTAGCCCCTTGGTTATTAATGAGGTTTCTACAACTGCCTTGAATTCTAATATGAACTATCATAAGATGGTGGCATTTCCTCAAGCCACAGAGACCCGCAAATTGAAGAATAGAATGGAGCGTGACAATAGTAGCAAGGCCCTTTCAGCGGGCAACTTTAGTGATTCTTCTGGTGGTAGTGGTGTTGGTAGGTGAGTATTCACTAGAGGGTTATCAGGGCCATCCTAGTCTTTTGCTCAGTCTTTATTCAGTGTACCGCCATCGGGGCCTAGTCAGCAGCAGTAGAGTCGTTTTAGGCCTAGCCAGGGCAATAGGGGATCCTACCAGCAGGGTCGGTCTGGTGAGAGATTTCAGCACCAGCGGAGCCCCCCATGCCCTAGGTGCGGGAAGATGCACTTTGGGGCCTGCTACATGGACTAGCCCATATGCTACAGGTGTGTAATAAGGGGTCACATTCATAGGGATTGCCATTTGTCTCACCGGAGAATGGGCAGGGGTACAACACAGCCAGCCAGTTCTGTAGCTCCTATATCCGCAGTACCTCCTCCAGCTGGAGGCACCCTAGCAGCCGCAGGGCGTGGTGCAACTAGATGTAGCGCATAGAGTTCGAGAGGACCCAATCTTTTCTATGCTATGAGGGGTCGCCAGAGTTCATATGCTTCTCCAAATGTTGTCACAGGTATATTGACTGTCCAATCTCATGACGTATGTGCTCTCATTGATCTCGATTCCACTTTACCCTATGTTACTCCCTATGTTGCTATGGGATTTGGGATAGAATTGGAACTTCTCCATGAGTCGTTCTGTGTGTCTACTCCAGTTGGTGAGTCTATTGTGGCGGCACAGGTTTATAGGGATTATGTTGTCACGGTGCGTGGTCGGGACACCATGGCCGATCTCATTGAAATGGGGATGGTTGATTTTGATGTAATAATGGGAATGGATTGGATTTATTCATGTTTTGACAAACTTGACTGTCGAACCAGAACCGTTAGGTTTGAATTTACAAATGAGTCAGTGATTAAATGGAAAGGGGATGATGTGGCGCCGAATGGTAGGTTTCTTTCTTACCTTAAGTCCACGAAGATGATTAACAAAGGGTGTATCTACCATATGGTCCGGGTTACGGACACCTATGCTGAGGTAACTACACTCGAGTTTGTGTCGGTTGTGAATGAATTTCTGGAGGTTTTTATGGATGAGCTCCTTAGGATTCCACTAGATAGAGAGATTGATTTTGGGATTGATGTGATGCCAGGCACGCAGCCTATATCTATTCCACCTTACAGAATGGCACCGACAGAATTGAAGGAGCTAAAGAAACAATTGAAAGATTTGTTAGAGAAGGGTTTCATCCGGCCGAGTGTGTTGCCTTGGGGCACATCAGTTATATTTATAAGAAAGAAGAATGGGTCGCTAAGAATGTGTATTGACTATCGGCAACTCAACAAGGTTACAATCAAAATTAAGTACCCACTGCCAAGGATAGATGACTTGTTTGATCAATTGCTGGGTGCTAAGTACTTCTCCAAGATCGATTTATCATCCGGGTATCACCAGTTGAAGATCAGGGAGCAGGATAGTTTGAAAACAGCTTTCAGGACCCGGTATGGGCACTTTGAGTTCCTGATAATGTCTTTTGGGCTAACAAATGCCCCCGCAGCTTTCATGGATCTTATGAACCGGGTTTTCAAGCCTTTTCTTGACTCATTCAGGATAGTGTTTATTGATGATATCCTTGTATATTCGCAAAGTCGGGAGGGCCATGTCGGTCATCTCAAGACAGTTCTACATACCCTATATCAGCACAAGTTGTATGCGAAGTTTTTGAAATGTGAATTTTGTCTTGAATCTATCACGTTCTTGGTCATGTCATATCCAGAGAAGGAATAGAGGTGGATCCTCAGAAGATTGCAGCTGTGAAGAATTGTCCTAGACCTAATACCCCAACAGAGATTTGTAATTTCTTAGGCCTAGCGGGGTTTTACAGTAAGAATTTGGAGGGGTCCTTTACTCTTGCCTCTCTGTTGACTAAATTGACGCAGAAGACGGTCAAGTTCCAATGGTCAGATGCTTTTGAAAGAAGCTTCCAAGAGTTGAAATCAAGATTGACTACGACACCGGTGTTGACCCTACCAGAGGGCATGGATGGGTTTGTAGTATATTGTCATACTTCAAGAATCAGACTTGGGTATGTATTAATGAAACATGGCAAGGTGATAGCTTATGCTTCTAGATAACTCAAGAATCATGAAAAGAACTATCCAACACATGACTTAAAGCTTGCAGCGGTGGTCTTTGCGTTGAAGATTTGGCATCATTATTTGTATGGGGTCCCTGTGGATATATTCACGGACCATTAGATACTTCAATATATTTTCAAATAGAAGGAATTGAATCTGAGGCAGAGAAGATGGCTTGAGTTACTCAAGGATTACGATATCAATATCCTATATCATCCGGGGAAGGCTAATATTGTGGTAGATGCTTTTAGCCGGAAATATGGGTAGTTTGGCTCACTTGGAGGCATATCAAAGGCCGTTGGCCAAGGAGGTTCATCGGGTGGCTAGTTTGGGAGTTCATCTTGTGGACTCTAGTGAAGGAGGGGTGATTGTGCAAAATAAGGTTGATTCGTCGCTTGTGGTGGAAGTCAAGGAGAAGCAATACAATGATCCATTGTTAGTACAATTGAAGGAGGGGATTCATAAACATAAGACCATAGCCTTTTCTCTTGGCATGGATGATAGCACACTAAGGTACCAAGGGCGATTATGTATTCCAAATGTGGATGGTCTCTGTGAAATAATCATGACCGAGGCTCACACTTCTAGGTATTGCGTGCACTCGGGCTCTAAAAGATGTACCATGATCTTAAGAAAGTCTACTAGTGGAATGATATGAAAAGGAATGTAGCAGACTTTGTGACAAGATGTCCAAATTGTCAGCAAGTGAAGGCCAGACACCAAAGGCCCGGTAGGTTGGCATAGAACATAGAAATTCCGATGTGGAAATGGGAGATGATCACTATGAACTTTGTGGTAGGACAACCTCACACTCCTCACAAGTTTGACTCGATTTGGGTGATTGTGGGTCGACTCATGAAATCATCTCACTTTTTACATTTTTAAGTCTACCGACACAGCGGAACAGCACGCTCAGTTGTATATCAAGGAAATCATCAGGCTACATGGCACTCCAGTTTCCATCATTTCTTATCGGTGGGAGCTATTCACAACTAACTTTTGGAAGACATTTTAGCAAGGGTTGGGTACTCAGGTAAATGTGAGTACAACTTTCCATCCACAGACCGACGGGCAAGCAGAGCTGACTATTCAGACGCACAAGGATATGTTGCATGCTTATGTTCTCAATTTCAAGGGTAGCTGGGATGATCATTTGCTGCTCATAGAGTTTGCCTACAACAACAGTTATCACGCTAGTATTTAGAAGGCACCGTTCGAGGCTTTATATGGTAGGAGATGTAGATCTCCTATTGGGTGGTTCGAGATTACGGAAGCGAAGTTGATAGGGCCAGACCTCGTGCATCAGGCTATAGAGAAGGTTAAGATTATTACAGAACGGTTAATAACTGCCCAGAGTCTCCAGAAGTCCTATTCAGATATATGTCGTAGGAATTTGGAGTTCCAAGAGGATGATTGGGTATTGTTCAAGGTTTCCCCCATGAAGTGGGTAATGCGGTTTGGTAAGAATTGGAATGTAACACCCCAGAAAATTTTGAAGTATTTCAGTGTAAAGCCCCGTAATTTTTGCAAATGAATTCAAGGTTTCGTGGTGCCGGAGTAGGCTTATGGTTCGGACTTTTTGGGTTAAACAATGCACCGGAAAGTAAAGAAAATTTTTTGGCGGAAAAGCGCGTTTATGCAGCCCATTATGTGGCTGCATAATCACTCTGCGGACCGCATAATGGCCGCAGAGTGAAGCAGTAAGTTTGGCCAACTTGAGGTCCGTTTTTGCGGTCCATTATGCGACCCCATAATCGATATGTGGACCGCATATCGGTTGCATAATCCCTCTTGGGTTTTTGCGGAGGGAGTTCTGCGGTGCATTATGCGACCGCCGAACGAGTATGTAGACCGCATACTGATCGCATACCTAGGCCGAAAGTGCAGGCCCCTGAGGGGCATTTCTGTGGTCACTTTGGGGAACAAATAACCATTATGCGGTCCCATATGCGACCGCAGACCTGTGTCGGGGCACCCATTTTTTAATTTAAAACCTGACCCTTATTCCCTTAAAACACCCCTTTAGTCTATTTTGAAGCTCATTTCTGATATTTCTAGTCTGAGAGAGAGAGGGTTCTAGAGGGAGGGCCTAATTTTCATCAAATTATCTTCAACCAACACTCAAAGCCTTGGAAATATTCAAGTAGAGAACCAAAATTCTTCACCCTAAAAGGTAAGGCTTCATCACCCCAGATCTTAATTTCAAACATAGCTATAATGGGGTATTAGTGTGATACTTCATGGGTACTAGAACCATGAACGTTTTCCTAATTTTGGGTTCAATTTATATATTGCTAAAATAGATTGAGGTTGCTAAGGGTTTCGGATAATTGTAGAGTCTAAAGAAGCGCGATTGAGGTATGTTGGCTAAACTTTCTCTCTTTGAATTGAATTCCATAATGTTTCTGTAAGTTTCAAAGTGTGGGTTACGTATTCAAAGGTTATGTCTTTGAGTCGTGTTTCAATGAAAGATAGAATTGTCTAAAAGTTTTTGTACTAAATTAATGCCCATTAGTGACTGCTTTAACTAATGCTTTGATTTATAAATATATCCAGTGTGATTTGAGTTCTATATACTCATGTGTTGAAATTGTACAATGTCATTTCTGGGGGAGAGTATTGCAAGAGTAAATGGTGTATTGACTGTTTATGATTTTTCAGGTGTATTTCTATTGTTGGTTGGTATGCTTCATTCTTTGGGAAGAAATCATTTGTGATTGAAGTTTCCATTTCAAATGGATTTAAAGTATATGATTTTTAAAATATCCTATATGTTGATACTTGATGATGATCTTTGAAATTGAAAGAGGTGAAAGTGTGGAATATGAAATACGGCCATTGTGCCAAGAATAAAGAATCTTGTAAATGGCCTAATGAGCCAAGGAAATATTGTCGTTGTGAATGACTGGGAATACTAATGAGAATTCATACAATGGGAAAGATGTTGAGGTGAGTACAATTGTATTTATGATATTTCTGTTGGCAAATCAAATCAAAACTATTTTTGGGAGCATCATTAGCAATACCGAGGAAGGGTGGGTCATAAGGCCCACACCTGAAACTACACGTGCCGGTGTAGGGGTGGATTGTGATATTATTCCCCTTAATTGGGATTAAACTGGAACCTTTGTGGATTGAAAAAGTCAACCCACACGACATATCTGGGAAGGCGGCCTAGTTGATCGGCTGGAAATCAGACGCCATATTACGCATATGGTGGTACTACTCTTGGTAACAACTTTCTTTAGCATCACATGTTAAACCACATTTTTCGTGGGGAGATGGCCTAGCCGGTCGGGCATGATCGGACTCCGTGCTAACAAAGACGGTGGTATATCGGTTCTAATGATCTCCAAACCAAAATTATATATGAAGTTTGTATTTTGGAAATTATTATGTTTTAACTGGACGTTTCGATATTGTTGATTATGCCTTGTTGTTTCTATGTGTTGCCATTTCTCATATGGTCATTCTATTTTGAAAGAGGATTTTTAGTTATACATACTAGTGCTATTCGACAGTACTAATGTCCTTTTTTCTGGGGCACTGCATCTTTAATGGATGCGTGTGGTTCTTCAGCAGGCGGCATTGATCAGTGATAGCAGTACACTCTTTTCAGCTGATTTGGTGAGCCCCATTTCATTTCGGGGTCATGTATCTTTTGCTTCTCATGTACAGTGTTTTGAGGTATAACCGGGGCCTTGTTGCCGGCATTTCCATATTACTCTTCTATTGTATTTAGAGGCTCCGTAGACAGGTTGTGGGTTATGGTTGATGTTGGGAATTGAACTAGAAATGTTGGTACTTGGAAATTATATTTTTTATTAATTCTATAAACTCATAATATTTTGGAAGTTATGAATGAAGCTACTAATGGAAATGAAAAGGAAGTTATTAATAAAGTCTTTTTAATGATTGATTAATGGAGTACATCTCCTCTTTGTTCATGGATGAGTTTGGGTAGAAGTAAGTCTAATAGGCTTGCTCAGCCGCGTTCTCTCGGTTGAGCGCCGGTCGCGCTCCCTGAGTTTGGGGCGTGATAGGGAAATTGAGTCCAATGTATGTTGGGCCGTATAGAATTATTCACAGGATCGGTCAGGTGGCTTACATACAAGAACTACCTCCAGAGATCTCTTTAGTGCACCCGGTATTCCACGTGTCCATGTTGAAGAAAGTGGTTGGAGATCCGTCGCTTATTATTCCGGTTGAGACTATCGAGGTTAAGGAAGAATTAACTTATGAAGAAATTCTAATTGCCATTCTTGATAGGAAAGTTTGAAAGTTTAGAAATAAAGATATTTCCTCCGTGAAAGTGTTATAGCGAAACCAACAAGTCGATGAGGCCACCTGGGAGGCCGAGGAAGAAATAAAGAAGAAATACCCTCATTTGTTTGAATAGTCATGCATTTATAACGTTGTGTTCTATGAAAATATTAAGAGTTTACTTTTTATGAACTATGTATCATTTGTACATTTGACGTTATGTGTGTTCCTTTTTGGTGATATACTGCTCGTGAGGCCACGATTGCCGTTGTTTTTATGTTATGTTACGTCATTGGTTCATGTATATGTTGTTAGGGTTGGTTTTTGTGATTCTCTGACAGGTGGATAGGCCCAGTTACATGGGAAACTCTGGCAAAAACTTCAGAAATTTGGGGAGTTAGTCAAAAGTTATAACTGTTGGTGTGTTATAGCAGCTGAGTTACATTGGTTTCTAATGGCTGATTTTGGCCCTCATTTGAGGACGAATGATCTTAAGTGGGGGAGGATATAAGGCCCCCTTAAAATTTTACATAAAACTTGGGGTTTCGTGGTGCCGAAGCAGGCTTATGTGTTGATGATTGTAGGGTAAATATTTTGGACCATTATGCGGTCCATTGTGCGATCACATAATCATTTTGCTGGCCGCATAACCCCTTGCAGATCCAGCACAAAAATCCCAGAGGAAAGTATTGCGGTGCATTATGCGACCGTAGAATATCTCTGCAGACCGCAAACCGGTCGCAGAGTAAGGCAGGGGTGCCCAGTTCCGGAGGGCCATTATGCGGTTCATTTTGCGAACCGCAGAAGTGTTATGCGGTCGCATATGCGACTGCAGATCTGCATCTGGGCTTCATTTTTTCTAATTTTTGAACCCGACCGCATTCTTATAAAACAGCCTTAGGGATCATTTTAGAAGGTTAAAACTTATATTTATAGAGAGAGGGAATGTCATAGAGTGAGAGGGGAAGTTCCTAGCTCATCATTCATCAATTCTTGCTCAAAGTTTAAGAATTCACTAGGTCTTCATCCTAGAGGTAAGGTTGTACTCCATAACCCTCAATTTCATAATTTTAACCGAAAATAGGTAATACGACAGGCAATTCTTGGGTGTGGGTGTTGTTTATTTTACATGCATGTACCATCAAGGGTAGTGTGAAGATTGTTGAGCTCATTTGGATAAACTTTGGGTAGTGGGATGAAAGAATCCACCATAGGAGGACCTTGAAACCTTTATGCACACCTAGTGTTTGATAAAATGCTCAAGTGGGATGGAACTATGAACTCCTTCATAATTTTTGTTCAATTTTGCTATATCTCTAAATAGATCGAAGTGGCTAAGATTTTTGGAATATTGTAGTAATTTAAAAAGCTAGAGGCAAGGTATGTTGGCTAAACTCTTCTCTTAGAATTGTAAGTCCCGTGATGCTTATTGTAAATTGATTATTCCAAATACGCCTTGTGTCAAAATAAATATGCGTTCAATATGTATTCCAAGTATTCTTGTTATGTTGAGTCACTATTGAGAATGTGATTTAAGTATGGGCTGTGTGTTATTACGTTATGATTTAAAAGCATGATTCTAATGAAAGATATCATGTCAACTGTGTAAGAAATCACATGTGCCTATGATCCTTAATTGCTCAAATATGTGTTTAAAGTCTTAACTAGAAAGACCTTGGCGTTGATTATCCATGATGTATTTGAAAGTGAAAGAAGAGAACATGAAATATGATGTGCTGCCAATGTGCCAAGAATCACAGTGCGTTATGGCCAATGGTTCCAATAAAATGAATGACATGTAAAAGAATATGAAATGAGTGGTAAATCCTTTTTATAACAAATACCTTGGGAGTATCGTTTAGCCACCGAGGAAGGGTAGGTCGGAACAACCTAACAATGAAACTACACTGTGTAGGAGTGATTGACGGGTAAATCCCCATGATAATGTTATGAGATTGTTTCCCCTTATATGGGATGATATTGGTGTGTTGAGATGTTTCCCCTTAAATGGGATGAGATTATTACTAGCGAGATGTGATGTGATGTCGACCCACACGATATTGTGGTGAGACAGCTTAGCATGTCAGGTTGAGATCGGATGCCATGCCGCACACATGATGGTATTGTGAGTGTATGTCTCGGGGTGAGACGGCTTAGCCGGTCGGGCTGAGATCGGACTCTGTGCTAAAATACAGTGGTGTATCGGTGCTGAAGATCTCCCAACTTAAATTACAAAAACTTACTTGAAATTTACCTTTCCCCTAACTTGACACCTTGATACTGTTTGAGTCTCTTATTGATTCCATGTTTTATTCTCCGTTTACTGTTACTTGTTCTTTTGAGAGGGTGTTTAGTTTTACATACTAGTACTATTCCATATGTACTAACATTCCTTTTTACCGGGGGTGATGCATCTTTAATGGATGCAGGTGGTTCCATAGCAGGTGGTATTGATCAGTGATAGCAGCACACCCTCTCCTTGGCTGACTTGGTGAGCCCCACTTCATTGCGGGATCCTGTATCCCTTATCCTTTGTACATAGCGTTTTGAAGTATAGTCGGGGCCTTGTTGTTGACACTATCATAGCACTCTTTTGTTCCTATTAGAGGCTCCGTAGACATAGTGTGGGTTGTATCTATTGTTGGGAAGGTTAAACTAAAAATATTGTAATAGTATAATTTGTTCCACTTTAACTATGATTCTACAACGTACTATTTTGGAGACTTGTCAATGGCGTAACTAATGGAAATGAACTGGTGTCATTCACATGACCTCTTACTGTCTAATTAATGAAATGTATTCTTCTCTTTATTCATGGGTGAGTTGGTTAGAAGGTATTGTAAAGGCTTGCTTGACTGGGGTATCTCGGTTGAGTGTCGGTCGCACACCCCGAGGTCGGGGCTTGACAATTCTAGCCACATCTTATCTCATTCATCATCATGTTTATTGACAACATCTTGGTATATTCTCATAGCCTGGAGGATCATGAGAAGAATTTGAGGATCATGCTCCCTTTTTATGGGAGAAGAAGTTATATGCAAAATTCTCCAAGTGTGAGTTCTAACTTGATTCAGTGGTGTTTTTGGGTCATGTGGTGTATAGTGAGGGGACAAAGGTAGATCCGAAGAAGATTGAGGCAATTCGGAGTTGGCCCAGACCATCTTCAGTCACCGAGTTTTGGAGTTTCCTTGGCTTGGCCGGATATTATCGCAATTTCGTAGAGGGTTTCTCATCCATTGCTGCACCTTTGACTAGATTGACCTAGAAGGGTGTTCCTTTCAGATGGTCCAAGGAGTATGAGGTGTGCTTTCAAAATCTCAATACTGCTTTGACTACAGCCACAATATTGGTGTTGCCTATCTTTTCGGGGTCTTACACTGTGTATTGTAATCCGTCGTGTGTTGGGCATGGCGCGGAGCTGATGTAAGATGGTAGGGTAATTGCCTAAGTGCCTCGGTGACTGAAAGTTCATGAGAAGAATTACCCTGTCCGTGACTTAGAATTGGCAGCTATTGTTCATGCATTGAAGATTTGGAGGCACTATATGTACGATGTCCCACGTGAGGTCTATACCGACCATCGGAACCTCCAGCATGTGTTCAAGTAGAAATACCTCAATTTGCGGTAGCGGAGATGGTTGGAGTTCCTAAAAGACTATAATATCATTATTCTGTACTTTTCGAGGAAGGCCAATGTGGTGGCCGATGCCTTGAGTAGAATGGCCAAGAGTATGACCAGTCTAGCATATCTACCGGCATCAGAGAGGCCACTAGCCATGGATGCTCAGACCTTGGCCAACCAGTTCATGAGATTGGATGTTTTAGAGCCCAGCAGGGTTCTTGCTTGCATATTTCTCGGTCTTCTTTGTATGAGCGCATGAGAGAGCATCGGTACGACGACCCCCATTTGCTTGTCCTTAAGGACGCGGTGCAACACGGCGATGTCAAGGAGTTTTCTATTTGAGGTAATGGGGTGTTACGGATACAAGGCCGGAAATGTGTGCCCAATATGGATGGGTTGTGTGAGTTGATTCTTAAGGATGCCCACAATTCGCGGTATTCCATTCATCTAGGTGTCACAAAGATGTATCCGGATTTGAGGCAACACTATTGGTGGAGAAGAATGAAGAAAGATATAGTATAGTAGGTGTCTCGGTGCTTGATTTGTCAGCAGGTGAAGTACGAGCAACAAAGGCTGGGCAATTTGCATCAGAGAATTGAGATCCCTGAGTGGAAATAGGAGTGTAAATATGACGCAGTATGAGTTATTGGGGATAGGCTGACCAAATCGGCACTTTCCATTTTGGTGGTGACCACCTATTGTTTGTCTACATGGCGTGCGGGTGTCCATTATCTCCAATTGAGGCATGCAGTTCACATCGCATTTCTAGAGAGCCTGTAGTGTGAGTTAGGCACACAGGTCAAGCTAAGTATTGTATTTCATCCCCAAACAAGCGGGCTGTCCGAGCGCACAATTCAGATCTTGGATGACATGCTATATGCCTGTGTTATGGATTTCAGAGGTTCATGGGATCAGTTTCTATCGCTCCTAGAGTTCGCCTACAACAACAACTACCAAACAAGTATTCAGATGGTTCCTTATGAGGCCTTATATGGGAAGCGATGTCATTCTCCAGTTGGTTGGTTTGAGTTAGGAGAGGCTAGGTTGTTGGGCACTGACTTGGTACGGGATGCCTTGGAGAAAGTCAAGTTGATTCAGGATCGATTTCGTACTGAAGAGTTATGCTGATCAGAGGGCTCGTGATGTAGCATTAATGGTGGGAGAGAGGGTGGTTTTGCTTCTATTTTCACCCATGAAGGGTGTGATGAGGTTCAGGAAAAAGGACAAATTGAGCCCTAGGTATATTGGTCGTTTTGAGATCCTTGAGACGGGGCAATAAAAAGTAAATCAATCGAATAGCTAGACCTTCCTTTCTTTCTCCTTCCCCAGTTCAGAAAAGTGATGAGGTGGCCTACAAGCTTGCATTATCACCCAGCCCATCGGCGGTCCACCCGGCAGTCCATGTATGCAGGGCCAAGATAGAGAGGACAGGGAGGCCAAGAGGCCTCGAGATTCGGGAGGATATAGTGATGCCCGCGCTATAGTTGCAGCCCGTCATGGAAGAGCCTATGTGAGCCGCCCAGTTCATTCAGCACTTCCAGCTAATAGTGATGCTCCATCTATTCCGAGGTCTCAGGTTGCCCATTTTGCTCAGCTACTGTCCAGTGCACCTCCTGCGCATGGTGCCTTCAATGGTCAGTCTTGCCGACCAGGCCAGGGTAAGTTTCAACAGCCACGCCCACCGAGAGCTTGTTTTGAATGTGGTGTTACCAGACATATGGTAAGGGTCTACCCCAGACTCAAGAGGGGTGCACCTCCATAGACCACACAGGCTTCACAGATTCCACAAGGTCCACAGGGTTCGCAGGCCATAGTTGGTGCTCATGTTGCCACTCCACCTGCCGCACTAGCTAGGGGTGGAGGTCAGGTGGGTAGGGTTTGCCCTAGAGAGGGAGGCCATGCACATTTTTATGCTTTTCCTGGTAGGATGGAGGCGCTTGCATCGGAGTCATCACATATATGGTTCCGATTTGTCAAAGGGATGCATCAGTCTTATTTGATCCGGGAACCATTTTTTCATATGTATCATCTTACTTTGCTCCGTATTTGGACATTTCACGTGATTCTTTGAGTGATCATGTATATGTGTTCATGCCTGTGGGAGATTATATTGTTGTAGACCGTATTTATTGGTCGTGTTTAGTTGTTATTGGTGTTTATGAGACTAGAGTTGATCTATTGCTGCTCAATATGGTAGACTTTGACATGATCTTCGGCATGGATTGGTTGTCACCCTATCACACTATTCTGGATTGTCATGACGAGACTGTGAACTTGCTATGCCAGGTTTGTCGTGTTTGGAGTGGAGGGGTACATTGGATTATATTCCTATCAAGGTTGTATCCTTCCTTAAGGCACGACGGATTTTTGAGAAGGGGTGTGAAGCATATATAGCCTTTGTGAAGGATGTCAGTGCTGATACTCCTATCGTTGAGTCAGTTTTGGTAGTGAAAGATTTCCCAGATGTGTTCCCCGCAGACCTTCCAGGAATACCGCTCGATAGAGAGATCAATTTTGGTATTGACCTACTGCCGGGCACTAAGCCCATTTCTATTCCACCATATCGTATGGCACCAGTGTAATTGAAGGAGTTAAAGGAACAACTGTAAGAGTTGCTTGATAAGGACTTTATCTGGCATAGTATTTCACCTTGGGATGATACGGTTTTATTTGTGAAGAAGAAAGGATGGTATTTTGTGGATGTTCATTGATTATAGGCAGTTGAACAAGGTTATAGTGAAGAATAGGTACCCATTGCCGCGTATTGATGACTTGTTTTACCAGCTTCTGGGTGCCAGAGTGATCTTGAAGATTGGTTTGCGGTCAAGGTATCATCAGCTTAAAATTTGGGATTTTGATATTCCGAAGACTGCTTTCAGGACTCGGTATGGCCACTACGAGATTCTAGAGATGTTATTTGGGTTGAACAACGCCCCAACAGCATCTATGCATCTGATGAACAGTGTATTCCAGCCATATCTCGACTCGTTCATTATTGTGTTTATTGAAAACATCTTGGTATATTCTCGTAGCCGAGAGGATAATGAGCAGCATTTGAGGATTGTGCTCCACATTGAGGGAGAAGAAGTTATATGCAAAATTCTCCTAGTGTGAGTTCTGGCTTATTTCAGTGGTATTTTGGGTCATGTGGTGTCTAGTGAGGGGATCAAGGTAGATCCAAAGAAGATTGAGGGAGTTCAAAGTTGGCCCAGACCGTCTTCAGCTACTGAGTTTAGGAGATTCCTTGGCTTGGCCGGATATTACCGTCATTTCGTAGAGGGTTTCTCACCCATTGTTGCACCTTTGACTAGATTGACCCAGAAGGGTGTTCCTTTCAGATGGTCCGAGGAGTGTGAGGTCAGCTTTTAAAAGCTCAAGACAGCTTTGACTACAGCCCAGTGTTGGTGTTTCCTATGTGTTTAGGGTATTACACTGTGTATTGTGATGCGTCGCATATTGGGCATGGTGCGAAGTTGATGTAAGATGGTAAGGTAATTTCCTACGTGTCTCGATGGTTGTTGGTTCATGAGAAGAATTACGCTGTCCATGACTTATAATTGGCAGCAATTGTTCATGCATTGAAGATTTGGAGGCACTATATCTACGACGTCCCATATGAGGTATATACCGACCATCGGAGCATCCAACATTTATTCAAGCAGAAGGACCTTAATTTGCGGTAGCGGAGATGGTTGAAGTTGCTAAAGGACTATGATATCACTCTTCTGTATCATTCGGGGAAGGCCAATGTGGTGGTCGATGCCTTGAGTGGAAAGTCCGAGAGTATGGCCAGTCTGGCATATCTACCGGCAGCAAAGAGGCCACTATCCATGGTGTTCAGGGCTTGGCCAACCAGTTCGTGAGATTGGATGTTTTGGAGCCCATCAGGGTTCTTATTTGCATGGTTCTCGGTCTTCTTTGTATGAGCGCATGAGAGAGCGTCAGTATGACGACCCCCATTTGCTTGTCCTTAAGGATGCGTTGCAGCACGACGATGCTAAGTACGTTTCTATTTGAGATGATGGAGTGTTACGGATGCAAGGCCGGATATGTGTGCCCAATGTGGATCGGTTGTGTGAGTTTATTCTCAAGGAGGCCCACTGTTCGCGGTATTCCATTCATCTAGGTGTCGCTAAAATGTATCAGGATTTGAGGTAACACTATTGGTGGATAAAAATGAAGAAAGATATAGTAGAGTATGTGGCTCGGTGCTTGCTTGAACTGTCTGCATGTGAAGTGCGAGAATCAAAGGCTGGGCGATTTGCTTCAGAGAATTGAGATCCCCGAGTGGAAATAGGAGCATATTACCATGGATTTCGTTGTTAGGCTCCCACAGACTTTGAAGATATTTGATGTAGTATGGGTTATTGTGGATAGGCTGACCAAATCGGCACATTCCATTTCAGTGGTAACCACCTATTGTTCGTCTCCATGGCGTGCCGGTTTCCATTATCTCCAATTGAGGCACGCAGTTCACATTGTATTTTTGGAGAGCCGTGCAACATGAGTTAGGCATACGGGTCGAGCTGAGCACGACATTTCATCTCCAAACAGATGGACAGTCCGAGCGCACTATTCAGATATTTGAGGACATGCTATGTGCCTGTGTTATGAATTTTGGAGGTTCATGGTATCAGTATCTATCACTTCTAGAGTTTTCCTACAAGAACAGCTACCAGAAAAGTATTCAGATGATTCCTTATGAGGCCTTATATGGGAGGCGGTGGTGTTCTCTAGTTGGTTGGTTTGAGACGGGAGAGGCTACATTGTTGGGCACTGATTTGATTCGGGATGCTTTGGAGAAAGTCAAGTTGATTCAGGATTGGTTTCGTACATCACAATCTAGATAGAAGAGTTATGCTGATCGAAGGGCTCGTGATGTAGCATTTATGGTGGGAGAGAGTGTTTTTCTTTGGGTTTCACCCATTAAGGGTGTGATGAGGTTTGGGAAAAAGGGCAAGTTAATCCCTAGGTATATTGGTCCTTTTGAAATTCTTGAGAGAGTTGGTGAGGGGACCTACAAGCTTGCATTGCAACCCAGCCCATCGGCAGTCCACCCGGTGTTCCATGTTTCCATGTTGAGGAAGTATTATGGTGATCCTTACCATGTATTAGATTTCATCTCAGTCCAATTGGATAAGTATTTCACTTATGTTGAGGAGCCAGTGTCTATCTTTGACAGGAAGGTCCAAAAGCTGAGGTCAAAGAACATTGCGTCAGTGAAGGTTCAATGGAGGGGTCATCCGGTCAAGGAGGCGACCTGGGAGACCGAGCACGACATACAGAGTCATTATCCTCACCTTTTTTTCACTATAGGTATGTCTTTATGCACGCTTGAGGACGAACGTTTGTTTTAAAAGGGGGGAATGTAACGACCCAACCGGTCATTTTGTGTATTCGAGCCCTATTTCCCCTTTTGATGCTTCATATATGTGTATTTGTAAATTTATGACTTGCGGGGTTGATTGATTTCGGTCCTAGAAGGTTTTGGGTTGATTTGGACCCTTTGAGTCTTGGTGTAGAAGCCAAAGTTAAGATATGATGACCAAAGTTTGTCTTTTGTGAAAATGACCTTGGAACGGAGTCTTGATGGCTCTGATAGGTTCGTATCGTTATTTAGGAATTAGACATATGCCGAAAATCAAATTCAGAGGTTTGTAGCTTGATTTGTATTGTTTTGTCAAAAGTTGAAAATTTGACGATTAGAAGTTTGACCGTAGAGTTGACTTTTGGCTATAGGATTCAGAATTTGGTTTTGGGACTTGGGACAGGTCCCTTTGATATTTGGAACTTTTTTGCAAAATTTGGTTCCATTTGGAGTTGGTTTGATAGAGTTCGGACCCTTGGTTGCAATTCTAGAGGTTCTTGAACTTTTCTAGAGGTTCTTGAACTTTTCTTTGAGATTCATTCATTTTGATGTCCGATTGGTAGTTCTAGATGTTGTTTTTGTGTTTTGATCACGCGAGCGAGTTCTTATGATATTTTTAGACTTGTGTGCTTGTTTGGTTTGGAGCCCTGAGGTCTCGGGTGAGTTTCGGACATGTTTCAAAAAGGTTCAGACTGAAAACAGGTTGCTGGTGTGTTGGTGTCTCTGATGTCGCAATTGCGAGCATCAGCCTTGCAATTGCGAAGTGAACAAGTGAGGTCCCGGTATCGCAATTGTGACGCCTAACTCGCAATTGTAAAGATGGGCTTGTCTGGGTAGGATTGCATTTGCGATGTATTTTGTCGCATTTGCGAAGTTCCTCTTAGGTTGTCAGTAGCCGCATCTGCGAGATTTTCTTTGCAATTGCGAACCCATCTGCAATTGATCGAAAGGGTGAAAAGTCGGGATTTCATCTCATTTTCTCTCATTTTAGAACCCTAGACTCAATAGGAGGTGACTTGGAGATGAGATTTTCATCTACAATCATTGGGTAAGTGATTCTAATCAATTTCCAACTATATTTCATGATTATATCTTAGATTTAACATCAAATTTATGAGAATCAAAGAGGAAGTTTGGGGGATTTTTGTCAATGTTTTGAAAAATGAGAATTTGGGTTTTGAGAGTTGATTTGGACTCGGATTTGAAAACAAAACACATATATGGACTCGTGATATTATGGGTAGTCATAATCTACCCTTGGACCTGGGATTTGACCGGGTGGGTCCGAGAGTTGACTTTTGTTGACTTTTAGGGAAATGGGAAGCTTTATCTATTGTAATTGGTTTCTCTTGCATTGTTTGATAATATTAAGTCATTTTTGGTTAGATTTAAGCCATGTGGAGGACATATTTTGGGGAAAAGCCATTTTTGAGGGTTGATCTGGCCAAGTTGAGGTAAGTAGTATCTGTCCTAACTTTTTGTGGGGGAACTACCCCTTAGGATTTGGGTTGACTGTATTAATATTACTATGTGGAAGACGTGTACATGAGATGAAGAGTGTGTACACAAGCTTTATGTGGTATTTTGACCGGTTTAGACTTCCATGCATTTAATTGAACTTGTTATAACATGTTTTATCTTTCATTGTTAAATTTACTCTCACATACTCTAATTGACATTGTTATCATTTGTTCTATTCTTTATTATTGTAATTGCAATTATATGCTTTAGTTGAAGTTGCTACCTCCCTTGGGGTCTAGTTACCCCTTTTATTGTTGAATTACACTTACTTGGAGTTGTTATTTTGTGGATTGTCTTCTTGTTGAGTTCCATTATCTATTACACCCTATATTTTCGTACGTAAAAATGCGTCGTAAGAAAATTAATGTAGGACCAAAAATGAGATAATATTTAAAAGTATATAAAGTAAGTTAATCATGTTACCTCTGATGTTACAAATATTGAAGTTCATGAACAACAAGTACAAAGAGGGTTGGACAGTTCAGAAGCTAAAGCAATTGAATAAAACAATGTTTCGTCGAAAGTCGACAAGTTGGGAATGTTATAACATGTACCTTTGGGGTGATACTAGGGTGATTAACATGATAAGGAGATTATGTTATGATTTATATTAGTCGTATGACATCCGTGTATTATGTTTTGAAGTCAAGCGAGTTGTGGAACAAAAGTCGATGAAAGTCATCACAAGTTACATTCATAAGTTTTACTGAAACTTTGGGTCAAATGTAACTGCAATTTTCTCCCAATATACTTAGAGTTATGGGGTGTTCCACCCATCAAATTAAAGATCTATGAGTCCAACTCATTAAACCGTTTGTCAATACAACATCAGAGTAGAGAGATATGGGTATTGTTTCGATACTGCGCAAGCTGCAAGGTGACAAGTAGGTGTGTCACCTACTTGCTTAAATGAAAGCCCAAAAATGGGCCATTTCAGGTCGTCCAAAGAGGCCTTTTAAAGGCCTATTTTCTTCATATATTAGACTTAAAATAGAGCATAATAACCAGACATAAGCTCTGCAAAGAATCCTCCCAAAAAATTTCCTACAAACTCTAATTGATTTTCTCTCCCTTTCAACTTCTAATTAGAGGTAAAACCTAGAGTTTGAAGAACCAAGATAGGAGCTGAGTTATCCACCAAATAAGGTGATTTTACTGCTATCTTTCATCCAGTTTTTCTTCTATAAATTCATGGTAAGTCGTTCTATACTTGTAATAACTAATGGGACAGTGATCGGAAGCCGTGAATTCGAGTTATTCACTTGTAACGGACTGTTTTGTGGACTATTTTGTGTTGCTGTTGGGCTGCATGTTTTACTACTGTTTTGTAGAGTTTTTAAGGAGGAAGGGGGTGTAGAGACACCACATAAATATAGGGTGGTTGGATGGTCGTTCGTCATAACATTTCCGGGTCGTTTGACACTACTACGGTGGTCATTTTGTGTATGAAGAGATTGGGGTGTGTTGGGCTATTTTGTAGTATTTGATGGCGTATATAGGGCTGGAAAATGATGTATATATGTTGTTACTGTTCTGTTCTTGTATTGTTGGTGTTATCTTGAATTTGGAGGAAGTAAGGATTATAGGGGAGATGCTGCCCGTTTTTATACAAAATAAGTTTGTCGTTCGTTGTGCGATAGTTGTACCTTTCGTAACTTAACGATAGTATTATTATCATTCTTGTAGATTAAGGTGCGAAGAGGTGAGTTAAACTTGGTGATTAGAAAGATTGTCATAAGGTATGTTAAGGCTAAGCCCTTCCTTCATTTTGGCATGATCTCGTAGCTACATGTGTTAATAATGAGACATAAAGAGAAGTTCGTATTTATGAATTTATCCACATTATTCTAGTCTCATAAGTTACATTATTATTCCTTATCGAGACTTCATATTCAGTTTAGTTTTGTCTTTATTCAGTCAAGAGAGCAGAGGGTCTATATATATATATACAGTATTATAGTCTTTGCACCACCATTGAGCAATAATCGGTGGGCAGGCCCCTATTGGGCGACCTCTGATCAGATGGTAAGTTATATACCAAGCCTACTGTGGCCGAGCTCCTATGAGCGAGCCCATAATGGCCAAGATACTGAGCCTAGTATGGCCGAGCGCCTATGAGCGAGCATACTACGGCGGAGCAGTTACACGTTCTATGCCCTATAGGGCCGGACATTTATTTTACTTAATATATTAAGAGAGTTGAGTAAGTATCAGCAGGTAAGTATATCTCCAGACCATCTTTGACTCCCAGTTAATTTCAGTTATCATATTATCAGTTCAGTTTCAGCTTTCAGTTATTTTATTGCCTTATATACTCGGTACATTATTTCGTACTGACATCCCTTTTCTGGGGGCGCTGCATTTCATGCGTGCAGGTTCAGACAGACAGACGGGTAGACCTCCTCTGTAGGTGTTTCCCGAGTTCATCCTGATTGGTAAGCTCCAAATCTTTCGGAGTTGCTAGGTCTAGAGTTTTGTGTACATCTTATGTATATCTGTATATATGTTATGGGTAGGTCGGGCCCCTGTTACGATCACAGTACATCTATCAGTAGAGGCTTGTAGACATATCCTGTTGGTTAGTGTAGTATGTTAGGTTGGTAGGCCTGGTATGTATAATTTGGTGGTTTGTTAGCTGTAGTAGCTATGACGGACTTGTCGTCCTAGCTTTATATTGATGTTTAGTTAGCGCTAGTTTCCATTCAGTTTTATATTTTGCTTCGCAAATTATCTTGCAAGGTGGCCCCATGGCCAAAGTATGACATTATATGTTCAGAGTCCCTTAGTCGCAATTTGGTACGCTAGGTTAGGTAAGGCACCGGGTGCTGGTCTCGCTTCTAGGTTCGGGGCGTGACAAACTTGGTATTAGAGCAGTTCTATCCTAGGGAGTCTACCAGCCGTGTCTAGTAGGGTCTTGTTTTTAGATGTGTTGTGCACCACATTATATAAGCAGGGAACTACAGGGCATTTAGGAGTTGGTTACCCTTCTTTGAAATCTAAATCGTGCTATAGAACTGAGTTATAGGAAATTTTAATTAAACGTATATGTTGGTGTTTGCGTGCAAAAATGACATTGACTAGGAAGACTACGACTAGCCAGAGGAGAGATACAGCAGCAGGTGAGGGGACCAGCAAGTTACCCCCAGTAGATGGGGCCCAGTCTGAGGCTCAAGGCGAGACCCCTACTCAGCCATTACCGGCTCCTCCACTAACTGCGGAGATTCCTAGGGAAACCGCACATACAGTTCCCCCTCCACTTCCATCAGATCAGGACTTGAGAAGTGTGGTGCATTTGTTGACACAGTTGGTAGCTACCCAGCAGCAGGCTAGGGCATCAGCTAGTGCAGGAACTTCTGAGGGGTCTGGGAGTTTAAGGGTTTGAGAGTTTATTTCTTTGAGTCCCCCTGAGTTCACGGGGACAGATCAGAGGGAGGACCCGCAGGATTTCATAGATCAACTTCACAGGTTCTTTCGTGTTATGCATGCCACGGAGAAAGAGGCACTTGAGCTAGCAGCTTTTTCACTCCGAGATATAGCCATCCTTTGGTACGAGGGATGGGAGAGGTCCAGGGGACGTGATGCACCTCCAGCTATTTGGGAGAATTTTTTAGATGCCTTCCTTGACCAGTACTTACCACAGGAGATGCGACAGGCTCGAGTCGATCAGTTTCTAGCCCTCAAGCAGGGTAATATGAGTGTTCGACAGTATAGTCTCCATTTTGACTCATTGGCCAGATATACACCATCCATAGTTGCTACTATACGGGACAAGATTCATAGGTTAATAGCAGGGTTATCCCCAGAGTTAATCCAGGCATATGCCACCGCTGCATTGCAGGATAGTATGGATATCTCCCGGATTCAGGCATTCGCCCAGAATATAGAAAGGGGTAGGCATCGGCATCAAGGTACAGAGAGGGCTGAGCAAGGGCAACGTAAGAGGATGAGCTTTCCCAAGTCTCAGGAGCAATCTCAGGGTAGTTATAGGACCTAGTACTTCGTATGACCACCTAGGCCTCCGCCACCTCAGTTACAGTGTTACAGGTATGACCGCTATACTCAGTCAGGACCAGGTGAGAGCTCACGAGTGTCGGGTTTGCAGCGACAGTGAGGTTCTGCGCAGACATGGTCATTTCCTCCACGGTGTTACATCTGTGGTAGAGGACACTTGGGCCAATGCCGAGCAGGTTCTGATGCTTGTTATACATGTGGGCGTCCGGGGCATATGATGCGAGATTGCCCAAATAGAGATTCTGGGGGAATGGCAAAACTAGCGAGTTCAGCAACAGGATCATTTATGTCTGTGCATCCTTCAGGGCGCGATCTCAGTCTTCGGCTGGTAGAGGTCGAGGAAGAGGTAGAGGTTCCAGGAGTCTGCACCAGACATTGTGACAGGTATATTAACCATTTTCTCTCACGATGCTTATGCTTTGATAGACCCATGATCTACTTTATCGTATATTACCCCATTTGTCACGAGGAAGTTTGGTATAGTGCCTGAAATACTAAGTGATCCTTTTGCGGTATCTACACCTGTCGGAGAATCGATTATTGCTAGACGAGTTTACCGAGGTTGTACGGTGACAATTTGTAGTCGTCAGACTTCAACTGACCTAGTTGAGCTAGAGATGATGGATTATATGCTATCATGGGCATGGACTGGTTGGTAGCTTGCTATGCCACAGTTGACTGCCGAGCAAAGATAGCCAGATTTCATTTTTTGGATGAGCTAGTCCTTGAATTGGTAGGTAATACAGCAACACCCAGAGGTAGGTTTATTTCCTATCTGAAGGCAAGGAAAATGATCGCAAAAGGGTGCATTTATCATATTGTGCGAGTTAGAGATGCAGATGCTGAGATACCTACACTTCAGTCTATTCCCATAGTCAAAGGGTATGCAGATGTGTTTCAAGATGAGCTTCCAGGTATTCCTCCAGAGCGAGAGATTGATTTTAGCATCGATTAGCTTCCAGGAACTCAACCAATATCCGTCCCTTCATAAAAAATGGCACCTACCGAATTGAAGGAGTTCAAGGAGCAGTTAAAAGATTTGTTGGAGAAAGGTTACATTACTACGAGCGGTACTCCAAACCCTCAGTGATCGTAAGTTGTATGCTGCGTTTTCTAAATGTGAGTTCTGGTTGAAGTCTGTAGCATTCTTGGGGCATATTGTATCAGATGAAGGTATAAAGGTGTACACTCAGAAGATTGAGGCTGTGAAATCTTGGCCTAGACCTACCACTCCGAGAGAGGTTCGTAGCTTTCTAGGCTTAGCAGGATACTATCGGAGGTTCGTAGAGGGTTTTTCTTCCCTTTCGGCACCATTGACGAAGTTGACACAGAAAGAAACTAAGTTTCAATGGACAGAGGCTTGTGAGCAGAGTTTCCAAGAGCTTAAGAACAAGTTGACCTCAGCTCGAGTTCTAACACTTCCATAGGGTCTAGAGGGTTATGCCGTGTATTGTGATGCATCAGGTGGCGGGTTAGGATGTGTCTTGATGCAACATGGGAGGGTAATTGCATATGCTTCAAGGCAGTTGAGGAAGCACGAGAGGACTTATCCGACCCACGACCTCGAGTTAGCTGCGGTTGTCCATGCACTTAAGATATGGCGGCATTATTTATATGGTGTTCATGTTGATGTATTTACTGATCATAAAAGCCTACAATATATCTTCAAGAAGAAAGAGTTGAATTTGCGAAAGAGGCGATGGCTTGAGTTATTGAAAGATTATGATGTTAACATTCTCTACCATCCAGGGAAAGCTAATGTTGTAGCAAATGCCTTAAGTCGCCGATCTATGGGTAGCTTAGCACATGTAGAGCCCAAGAAAAGACAATTAGCTAGAGAGATTCATCAATTGGCTTCGTTGGGGGTTCGGTTAGTAGATTCTGAGGATGGTGGAGTTGTACTCCAAAACACTGCAAAATCATCCCTCATAGCTGAAGTCAAGGAATGGCAGTACGAGGACCCAGAGTTGGTGGAGTTGAGAGAGCGAGTTCCGCAGCAGAAGAAGCCATTGTTAGAGCTCAAAGGAGATGGGGTTCTCAGATACAGGTGTCGTTTGTGTGTTCCAGATGTAGCAGGGCTACGAGACAGGATTATGTTAGAGGCACATTATTCATGGTATTCCATACATCCTGGATCGACGAAGATGTATCATGACATTAAGGATATGTACTGGTGGAATGATATGAAGAAGAACATTGCTAAGTTTTTCACCCAATGTACTAGTTTCCAGCAAGGTAAAGCACTAGAAGCCCGGAGGGCTAATGCAGACTATAGAGATCCCGACATGGAAATGGGAGGCGATAAACATGGACTTTATCACGGGTTTACCTCTATTGGGCGATAGTCGATAGGCTCACGAAATCAGCTCACTTCCTACCGGTCAGATCTACATATACAGCAGAAGATTATGCAAAGTTATATATTAAGGAGATAGTGCAGCTACACGGAGTACCGGTTTCTATTATATCTGACCGTGGGGCTCAGTTTATAGCACATTTTTGGATGTCATTTTAGAGAGGTCTAGGGACTCAGGTGAATCTCAGCACATCTTTTCATCCACAGACTGATGGACAAGCCAAGCGCACAATCCAGATGCTCGAGGATATGTTACGAGTATGTGTGTTAGATTTTTAAATAAGTTGGGATGAACATCTACCTCTTATCGAGTTTGCATATAATAACAGTTACCACTCCAGTATCCAGATGGCTCCGTATGAGGCTTTGTATGGGCGTAAGTGCAGATCTCCTATAGGGTGGTTTGATGTTGGAGAATCTGGGTTACATGGGCCAGACCTGGTTCAGCAAACCATAGAGAAAGTAAAGCTTATCCGTGAGCGACTGTTGATAGCTCAGAGTCGTCAGAAGTCATATTCTGACGTGCGGCGACGAGGCTTAGAGTTCAGGATTGATGACTGGGTATTCTTAAAGGTATCACCTATGAAGGGCGTGATGAGTTTTGGCAAAAAAGTCAAGCTTAGCCCGCGGTATATTGGGCCTTATAGGATCATTCGGAGAGTGGGCCAAGTAGCTTATGAGTTAGAGTTGCCCTCAGAATTGGAGTCTGTCCATCTGATTTTTCACGTATCTATGCTACGGAAGTGCATTGGCGATCCTACCCGAGTGGTGCCCACGGATGATGTACAGATTACAGAGGACTTGTCATACAAGTTAATTCCAGTTGCCATCCTAGATCGACAAATCCTCAAGCTACGAAATAAGGAGGTAGCTTCCGTAAAGGTTTTATGGAGGAGCAAGAATGTAGAAGAGATGACGTGGGAATCGGAGGGAGAAATGAAGTCTAAATACCCGCACCTATTTCAAACTGAAGATATGGTTCGAGATGGGACGCTACAACATAGCTCTATTTAGGCTAGCAGGTCATCAGGTAATCTTTTATTTTTTTCACTTTCAATATTTATGATTTACGGTCGGTGAGGCAAATTGTTGCTATTTATAAAGATTGGCCATGTGTGGCATGCATAGTATGATTTCTGGCTGCGTGCAGGTTGGTTTTAACCTAGTGTACGAAGGATACTCTGGCAAAATTTTCTAAAGTCTCTAAGAGTAAACATTCGAGGACGAATGTTCCCAAGGGGGGAGTGATGTTATATCGTATATTTTCGTACGTAAAAATGCATCGTAAGCAAACTAATGTAGGACCAAAAATGAGATAAAGTTTAAAAGTATATAAAGTAAGTTAATCATGTTGCCTCTGAGGTTACAAATATTGAATATCATGAACAACAAGTACAAAGAGGGTTGGACAGTTCAGAAGCTAAAGCAATTGAATAAAATAATGTTTCGTCGAAAGTTGACAAGTTGGGAATGTTATAACATGTACATTTAGGGTGATACTAGGGTGATTAACATGATAAGGAGATTATGTTATGATTTATATTAGTCGTATGACATCAGCGTGTTATGTTTTGAAGTCAAGCGAGTTGTGGAACAAAAGTCGATGAAAGCCATCACAAGTTACATTCATAAGATTTACTGAAACTTTGGGTCAAATGTAACTGCAATTTTCTCCCAATATACTTAGAGTTATGGGGTGTTCCACCCATCAATCTATGATTCTATTTTCCAATGCATTAAACCATTTGTCAATACAACATCGGAGCAGAGAGATATGGGTATGGTTTCGATACTGCGCAAGCTGCAAGGTGACAAGTAGGTGTGTCACCTACTTGCTTAAATGAAAGCCCAAAAATGGGACATTTCGGGTCGTCCAAAGATGCCTTTTAAATTCTTATTTTCTTCATATATTAGACTTAAAATAGAGCATAATAACCAAACATAAGCTCTACTAAGAATCCTCCCAAAAAATTTCCCACAAACTCTAATTGGTTTTCTCTCCCTTTCAACTTCTAATTTGAGGTAAAGCCTAGAGTTTGCAGAACCAAGATAGGAGCTGAGTTATCCAACAAATAAGATGATTTTACTGCTCTCTTTCATCCAGTTTTTCTTTTATAAATTCATGGTAAGTCGTTCTATACTTGTAAGAACTAACGGGACAGTGATCGGAAGACGTGAGTTCGAGTTATTCACTTGTAGCGGACTGTTTTGTGGACTGTTTTGTGTTGCTGTTGGGCTGCATGTTTTACTACTATTTTGTAGAGTTTTTGAGGAGTAAGGGGGAGTATAAACACCATATAAATGTAGGGTGGTTGGATGGTCGTTCGTCATAACATTTTCGGGTCGTTTGACACTATTACGGTGGTCATTTTTTGTATGAAGAGATTGGGGTGTGTTGGGCTATTTTGTAGTATTTGATGGCGTATATAGGGCTGGAAAATGATGTATATTTGTTGTTATTGTTCTGTTCTTGTATTGTTGGTGTTATCTTGAATTTGGAGGAAGTAAGGATTATAGGGGAGATGCTGCCCGTTTTAATACAAAATAAGTTTGTCGTTCGTTGTGCGATAGTTGTACCTTTTGTAACTTAACGATAGTATTATTATCATTCTTGTAGATTAAGGTGCGAAGAGGTGATTTCAACTTGGTGATTAGAAAGATTGTGATAAGGTATGTTAAGGCTAAGCCCTTCCTTCATTTTGGCATGATCTCGTAGCTACATGTGTTAATAATGAAACATAAAGAGAAGTTCGTATTCATGAATTTATCCACATTATTCTAGTCTCATAAGTTACAATATTATTCCTTATCGAGACTTCATATTCAGTTTAGTTTTGTCTTTATTCAGTCAAGAGAGCAGCAGGTCTATATATATATATAGTATTATAGTCTTTGCACCACCATCGAGCTATAATCGGTGGGCAGGCCCCTATTGGGCGACCTCTGATCAGATGGTAAGTTATATACCAAGCCTACTATGGCCGAGCGCCTTTGAGCGAGCCCATAATGGCCAAGATACAGAGCTTAGTATGGCCGAGCGCCTATGAGCGATTATACTACGGCGGAGCAGTTACACGTTCTATGCCCTATAGGGCCGGACATTTATTTTACTTAATATATTGAAAGAGTTGAGTCAGTATCAGCAGGTAAGTATATCTCCAGACCATCTTTGACTCCCAGTTAATTTCAGTTATCATATTATCAGTTCAGTTTCAGCTTTCAGTTATTTTATTGCCTTACATACTCGGTACATTATTTCGTACTGACATCCCTTTTCTGGGGCGCTGCATTTCATGCGTGCAGGTTCAGACAGACAGACGGGTAGACCTCCTCAGTAGGTGTTTCCCGAGTTCAGCCTGATTGGTAAGCTCCAAATCTTTTGGAGTTGCCAGGTCTAGAGTTTTATGTACATCTTATGTATATCTGTATATATGTTATGGGTAGGTCGGGCCCCTGTTCCGATCACAGTACATCTATCAGTAGAGGCTTGTAAACATATCCTGTTGGTTAGTGTAGTATGTTAGGTTTGTAGGCCTGGTATGTATAATTTGGTGGTTTGTTAGCTATAGTAGCTATGACGGCCTTGTCGACCTAGCTTTATATTGATGTTTAGTTAGCGCTAGTTTCCATTCAGTTTTATATTTTGCTTCGCAAATTGTCTTGCAAGGTGGCCCCATGGCCAAAGTATGACATTATATGTTCAGAGTCCCTTAGTCGCAATTTGGTACGCTAGGTTAGGTGAGGCACCGGGTGCTGGTCTCACTTCTAGGTTCGGGGCGTGACATTATCACATTGAGGTTGAAGTTGTTAATCATGGAGATATCTTTCCTTTTTGAGTATTCCTCATCCATTTTGTTGTTATTGAGATTTTTGTACACATTGTGGTTGAGCAGTGGGATATGTGTTGTGGTAACATTGGTATTGTTGGATTTGGCAAGTGTTGTGGCATATGGGCACATGTGGTGCGAGTTGATTATTGTTTTGTGATATTGATACGCATGTTGTGGTATAAGGAAAGAGATTGATAAGCATGCGGTGAGATAAGGTGGGATTTATATGCATATTGCTAGTAAGGGAATTACTTGTAGTCATGTGATGAGATAAGGGGGATAAACGTGTAGCTATTTTGGGAAAACCTTTTTAAAAAATAAATGCAAGGCTCACGTGGTGATATAAGAAAAGATTGGGATTGTGATTGTGAAATGAGATTATAAGGTATGGTACCTCGGTTGTGATTCTTGTTGTACATCCTATGTTAAAAAGGCTTGTTGGTTGAGAAGTTCTTGTTGTTTTCTCTATTGTCTTACTTGTAATTGTCCGTATGTGACTACTTGTTATTTCATCATGTGTTCACTACTTGTTGCCTTTACCGTTTAAATTTCCGTTGTTAGCTTATATTATTAAACTATTTATGTGTCATTTACTTCCTCGTTTTCCATTATTAGACTATGCTATACTCTGTTCAGCTTTCTTATCCTAGTACATGTCTTAGCCTAGCCTTGTCACTACTCTACCGAGGTTAAGCTTGATACTTACTGGGTACCATTTTGGTGTATTCACACTATGCTTCTGTAAATTTTTTAGCTAATCCAGGTACATCTGCTCGTGCTGGATGTAAGTGATCATTCAGTTATCGTTTCATAGACTTCAAGGTATACCTTGTAAGGCCCTGTGAAATTTTTACCTAAAACCCGAGGTTTCGTAATATCTGCGTGGACTTATGCATTGATGATTGTAGAAATTCTTCGCGGCAAGCAAGCTCGCCACCGCTTGGATCTTTTGGGTTGAACAGTGCGTTAGGGAGTTGAAGGAATCGTGTTGCAGACTACGACATTTTTGCGGTCCACTATGCAACCGCAGAATCACTCTGCGGGCAACCGTAGACCGGTCGCAGAATGAGGCAGAATTGCCCAGTTCCGGAGGGCAATTGTGCGGTCTATTTTGCGGACTAAAGAAGCATTATGTGGTCGCATATGTGACCACAAATCTTCGTCGGGGCTTCAATTTTTCTAATATTTGACCCCGACCCTATTTCAATATATTGAAGTAGAGAGACTCTTTTGAAGCACAAATCTGATATTATAGAGAGTATTGACAGTGTTCTTGAGAGAGGGGGAACCCTAGGCTAATTGTTCATCAATCCTTGCTCAATACTTAGAGAATTCACAAGGAAAACTCACAAGGTCTTCATCCAAGAGGTAAGGTTCAAACCCTAGTCTTCAATTTCGAGTTTGGGTATAAGATGGGTAATTTGGGAGTATGATTTTTAAGTATGGGTGTTGTAATTTATGCATGCATGTAGCTATGAGGATGGTGGGGAGGAAATCTAACTAGTATGAGTAAAATCTTGGTGTTGAATTAGTTGTGGATTGAAGGAAATCTTGTGGAAGAACTTTGTAATCAAATTTGCACACCTAGTGTTTGATAAAATATTCCAATGAGCTGATACCATGAATATCTTCCTAATTTGTGTTAAATTTTGCTATGTCTCTAAATAGATCGAAGTTCCTAGGATTTTTGAAACTGTGTAGTGAATTAAGAGAGGCTCAAATCGAGGTATGAAGGATAAACTCTTTTTTTTGGTATTGAAATTCCTGTGTTATTACAAAACTCTATCGTGTAATGTTCGGACATGGAATGCTATTGATGAGGAATATTCAAACTAGTAAAATTCATGCCCGATTGGCATAATGTGTTAGAACCCTCGTGTGCTAATGATTCTCTATATTTGACTTAATTATGTTATACCTCTTTGTGAAGAAGATCTGGCATTAAATCAATGTGATTAAACACTTATTTCTCATATGATGAAACTTTATGAAATTACAATTGCTAAGGCCAAAGGTTCCAAAGAGTTGATAAAAAGGGAACTCTTTTGTACATATTATTATTATTTTGGGAACAAGAGCTACGGCATTGTGGTTACACCTCCACCCGCATATGTTGGGGTGAGGCGGCGAGGCCTCTTTGTGTAGAGTTATGGTATTGTGATTACACCTCCACCCGCATACGTTGGGGTAGTGAGGAAGCGTGGACGCTTTGTGTATAGTTGTGGTATTGTGAATATACCTCCACCCGCATACATTGGGGTGAGGTGGCGGGGCCGCTTTGTGTAGAGTCTCTGGTATTGTGATTGCACCTCCACCCGCATACATTGGGGTGAGGCGTCAAGGATGCTTTGTGTAAAGGTAGTTGTAAAGGATTCCCGACTTGAAATTTATAAGTGTTATTGGAAGTTATTAATAAATCCATTTTGACTTTTATGGATACATAAGCCCTATGATTGTTACCATGATTCATCATATTTATGTTGTATTTCCATGTCCTTGAATAGATATTTTGGTTTTCATACTAGTACTATTCGACATGTACTAACGTCCTTTTTGTCGGGGGCGCTGCATCTTTAATGGATGCAGGTGGTTCCACGGCGGGAGGCATTAACCAGTTATAGCGGTACATGTTTTCCCAGCTGACTTGGTGAGCCCCACTTCATTCCGGGGTTGTGCATCTTTTGTTCCGTGTGTATTATGTTTTGAGGTATAGTCGTAGCCTTGTTACCGGCACCATCATTATACTCATTTATATCTATTAGAGGCTATGTAGACATAGTGTAGGTTGTGTGTTAGTGTGGGAAAGTTAAACTAAAGATGTCATAATTGTAGCTCATGCTTCCACTATAAAACTATAGTTGTAAAATATATTGTTTGGAGACTTATAAATAAAGTAACTAATGGTGATGGAACTAGTGTTGTTCATGAACCCTCACGGTATTAATTAATGAAGTTTATATTCTCTTTATTTATGGATGAGTTGGGTAGAAGGAAATCCAGCAGACTTGCTCGGCCGGGTTATCTCGGTTGAGCACCATTCGCGCTCCCCGAGGTCGAGGCATGACAAACATAGTATCAGAGCCTAAGGTTTTAAAGTGTCCTAGGATGTCTCGGAGCCGTGTCTAGTAGAGCCCTCCTTATTGGTGTGTTGTCGACCACATCTATTATTAGGAGGCTACTTGGGCATTTAAGAATAACACCCTTCTTTGATGTTCTAGTTCGTGCGATAAAGCTGATTTCAAAACTGTTCCTCCTTTAACTCATGCGTTGCTCTAATTTTTAGTACATGGCACCTAAAATGAAGGCAAGAACTGGCCAGAGAGCCAATGTCACCCCAAGAGTGGCAGTTGATCCTATACTTGGTGATGCGGGTGAGCATACTAGGGGTGAGGATAATTCCCCAACTACTACCCTGCCTGATTCTACTACTCCTGCTCAGACTGCACTTGTTCCTACGCCCACTGAGGGTGCATCGATTCCTCCAACTAATATTCCAGTTCCACCTCCAGCTTCTGGTCCTGCTGATTCAGTTGGGGATCTTAGGGGAACCATATTGATGTTGGCTCAGATAGTGGCCTCCCAGGACCAGAGATCAAATGTTGTACCTACTTCTTCTAGTAAGCCAGGGGATTCTGCTATTTCCAGGGTGAACAGGTTTCTCTAGTTGGATCCTCCAGTGTTCACAGGTATTGATCCTGGGGAGGACCCCTAGGACTTCATTGATGAGATGCACAAGACTCTCGGAGTTATGCATGCTACTGAGACGGAGGGAGTGGAGTTGGCCTCCTACCGCCTGAATGGGGTGGCCTATTCTTGGTTTGAGATATGGGAGGATTCCCATGAGGCAAGGAGCCCTCCAGAGAGGTGTAGTGAGTTCACCGATGCCTTTATAGATCATTTATTCCATGCTGAGACTAAGGCAGCCCGTGCCGCTGAGTTTGAGAACCTGAAGTAGGGTAGCATGCGTGTGTGGGAGTAGCAGGGTAGTAGCAAGGCCCGGACCGCGGGCAGCTTGGGTGGTTCTTCTAGTGGTGGTAGGTCGGCATTTAGGGGAGGGTCATCTAAATCATTCACTCAGTCTTCGATAAGTGCACAGTCATTCGGGCCCAGTCAGGGCAACAGGGGACCCTACCAGCAGGGTTGGCCTGGAGGAATCTTCCAGCAGCAGCGGAGGTTCCCATGCCCTAAGTGTGGGAGGATGCACTTTTTTGCCTGTTTCATGGACCTACCTATACGTTACGGGTGCGGTGTGAGGGGTCACATTCAGAGGGATTGTCGCTCGTCCGGCTGGATCAAGGGCAGAGGTGCGGCGCAGGAAGCTAGTTATGTAGCTACTACATCTACAGTACCTCCTCCAGCTAGAGGCACCCCAGCACCCGCAGGGCATGGTGCAGCTAGGGGTGGTGCACAAAGTTCGGGAGAACCCAGCAGAGTTTATGCTATGCGGAGGCATCGGGATTCAGAGGCTTCTCCAAATGTTGTCACAGGTATATTGGTTGTCCAATCTCATGATGTGTATGCTCTTATTGATCCCGGTCCCACTTTTTCATATGTCACTCCCTATGTTGCTATGGAATTTGGGATAGAACCGGAACAGCTCCATGAGTTATTCTTAGTATCTACACCGATTGACGAGTCTATTATGGCCGCGCAGGTTTATAGGGATTGTGTTGTCACGGTGCATGGTCGGGACACCATGGATGATATCCTTGAATTGGGGATGGTTGATTTTGCTGTATAATGGGAATAGATTGGGTTTATTCATGTTTTGCTAAGCTTGATTGGCGAACAAGAACCGTTAGGTTTGAATTTCCAAATTAGTCAGTGATTGAATGGAAGGGGGAGGTTGTGGTGCAGAAGGGTAGGTTTATTTCTTACCTTAAGGCCACGAAGATGATTAACAAGGGGTATGTCTACCATTTGGTCTGGGATACGGACATCGATGTAGAGGCACCTACACTTGAGTCTGTGCCTATTATGAATGAATTTCTGGAGGTCTTTCCGGATGAGCTCCCTGAGATCCCACCAGACAAGGAGATTGATTTCGGGATTGATGTGATGTTGGGCATGCAACCTATATCTATTCCACCCTAAAGAATGGGACCAGCAGAATTGAAAGATCTAAAGGAACAATTGAAATATTTGTTTGATAAGGGTTTCATCCGGACAATTATGTCGCCTTGGGGCGCACTAGTTCTATTTGTAAGAAAGAAGGATGGGTCGCTAAGGATCTGTATTAACTATCGGCTGCTCAACAAGGTTACAATCAAAAATAAGTACCCAATGCCAAGGATAGATGATTTTTCTGACCAATTGCAGGGTGTTAAGTATTTTCCAATATTGATTTAAGATCCGGGTATCACCAATTGAAGTTCAGGGAGCAGGATATTCCGAAAATAGCTTTCAGGACTCGGTATGGGCACTTTGAATTTCTGGTAATGTCTTTTGGGCTAACAAATACCCCAGCAGCTTTCATGGACCTTATGAATCGAGTCTTCAAGCCTTTTCTTGACTCTTTTGTGATAGTGTTCATTGGCGATATTCTAGTATATTTACGAGGTCGATAGGACCATGCCGATCATCTCAGGACAGTTCTTTAGAACCAATATCAACACAAGTTGTATGCAAAGTTTTCGAAATGTGAATTTTGGCTTGAATCAGTTACATTCTTGGGCCATGTGGTCTCCAGAGAAGGAATTAAGGTCGATCCTCAGAAGATTTCAGCGGCGAGGAATTGGCCTAGACGTACTACCCCAACAGAGATTCACAGTTTCTTAGGCTTAGCTGGGTATTATAGAAAGTTTGTGGAGAGATTCTCTACCCTTGCCTCTCCGTTGACTAAATTGACGCAGAAGGCAGTTACGTTCCAATGGTCAGATGCTTGTGAAAGGAGCTTTCAGGAGTTGAAATTGAGGTTGCGTATGGCACCAGTGTTGACCCTACAAGAGGGTACATATGGGTTTGTGGTATACTGTGATGCTTCAAGAATCAAACTTGGGTGCTTAATAATGCAACATGGCAAGGTGTTAGCTTATGCTTCTAGGCAACTCAAAAATCATGAAAAAGAAATCCAACACATGATTTAGAACTTGCGGTGGTGGTATTTGCATTGAAAATTAGGCGTCATTATCTGCATGGGGTCCATGTGGATATATTCGCGGACCACAAGAGTCTTCAATAAACTTTCAAATAGAAGGAGTTAGATTTGAGGCAGAGAAAGTGGCTTAAACTACTCAAGGATTACGACATCGATATTTTGTATCATCCTGGGAATGCTAATGTTGTAGCGGATACTCTTAGACGGAAATATATGGGTAGTTTTTCTCACTTGGAGTCATATCATAGGCCGTTGGCCAAGAAAGTTCATCGGTTGGCTAGTTTGGGAGTTCTTCTTGCGTATTCTAGTTAAGGAGGAGTCATTGTGCAAAATAAGGCTGAATCATCGCTTGTTGTGGAAGTCAAGGAAAAGAAATACAACGACCCGTTGTTCGTATAATTGAAGGAGGGAATTCATAAACATAAGACCATGGCCTTTTCTCTTAGCATGGATAATGGTACACTAAGGTACCAAGGGCGACTATGTGTTCCAACTGTGGATGGACTCAGGGAAAGAATCATGATCGAGGCTCACACTTCTAAGTATTCCGTACACCCGGGCTCCACAAAGATGTATCATGTTCTTAAGGAAGTCTACTGGTGGAATGATATGAAGAGTAATGTAGAGGACTTTGTGGCAAGATGTCTATATTATCAATAAGTGAAGACCGAACACGAAAGGCTTGATGGGTTGGCATAGAACATAGAAATTCGGATGTGGAAATGGGAGATGATCAATATGGACTTTGTGGTAGGACTACCTCTCACTCCTCGCAAGTTCGACTTGATTTGAGTAATTGTGAACCGACTCACAAAATCAGCACATTTCTTACCTGTTAAGGCTACCGTCACAGCACAATAGTATGCTCAGTTGTATATCAAGGAAATAGTCAGGTTGCATGGCACTACTGTTTCTATTATCTCAGATTGGGGGCACAGTTCACGACTAATTTTTGGAAGAGGTTTCAGCAAAGTTTGGGTACGCATATGAATCTTAGTACAGCCTTTCAATCACAGACTGACGGGCAGGCAGAGCGGACTATTTAGACGCTTGAGGATATGTTGCGAGCTAGTGTTCTTGACTTCAGGGGTAGCTGGGATGATCATTTGCCACTCATAGAGTTTTCCTACAACAACAGTTATCATGCTAGCATTCATATGGCACCATTTGAGGCTTTATATGGTAGGAGATGTAGATCTCCTATTGGGTGATTCGAGATTGGGGAAGTAGAATTGATAGGGCCGGACCTTGTGCATCAGGCTATGGATAAGGTTTAGATCATTACAGAACGGTTGAAAACTACTCAGAGTCGTCAGAAGTCCTATTCGGATGTGCATCGTAAGGACTTGGAGTTTAAAGATGATGATTGGGTATTCTTGAAGGTTTCCCCCATGAAGGTCGTAATGCAGTTTGGTAAGAAAGGCAAATTGAGTCCGAGGTATGTCGGACTGTACATAATCATTCGGAGGATTGGCCAGGTAGCGTATAGGCTTGAACTACCTCTAGAGATGTCTTTAGTGAACCAGGTGTTCCATGTGTCCATGTTGAAAAAGGTGGTTGGAGGCTCGTCGCTCATTGTTCCGGTTGATCCAATTGAGGTTAATGAATAATTGACTTATGAAGAAAATCCAGTTGAAATTCTTGATAGGCAAGTTCCAAAAGTTGAGGAATAAAGAGGTTATCTCCGTGAAAGTGTTATGGCGAACCAACAAATCGAAGAGGCCATCTGGGAGGCCGGGGAAGAAATAAAGAAGGAGTACCCTCACTTGTTTGAATAGCCATGTATTTATAAAGTTGTGTTCTATGAAAATGCTAAGAGTTACCTTTTATGAATTATGTATCATTTGTACAGTTGATGTTGAAGGTGTCCCTTTTTGGTAGTATATTGCTCATGAGGCCACGGTTGGCATTGTTTTAATGTTATGTTGCATTGTTGGTTCATGTATACGTTGTTCGGACTATTTTTGGGATTCTCTGGTAGGTTGATAGGTCCAATTACAGGGTAGACTCTGGCAAAAGGTTTGGAAATTTAGGGAGTTAGTCAAAAATTTGGAACTGCGGGTGTGTGTTATAGCAGCTGAGTCACATTGGGTGCAAATAGTGAAATTTTGACCCTCATTCGAGAACGAATGATCCTAAGTGGGGGAGTATGTAAGGCCCCCTCGTGATGTTTGGGTGGACTTATGCGTTGATAATTGTAGAAATCCTAAGTGGACCTTTTGGGTTGAACAACGAATGATCCTAAGTGGGGGAGTATGTAAGGCCCCCTCGTGATGTCTGGGTGGACTTATGCGTTGATAATTGTAGAAATCCTAAGTGGACCTTTTGGGTTGAACAGTGCATTGTGGAGTTGAAGGAATCGTGTTGTAGACTACGGTATTTCTACGGTCCACTATGCAACCGCAGAATCACTCTGCAGGCAATAGATCGGTCGTAGTGAAGCAGATACTTGAGGTAAATTTTAAGGACCATTATGCGGTCCATTATGCGACCGAAAAACCGTTTTGCGGGTCGCAAATTCCATCACATAATCAACATGAGAAAATTCGGAAAGAGGTTCTGCGGTCCATTATACGACCGCAGAATTGGTCTGTGGACTGTAGACCAGTCGCAGAATGAGGCAGAATTGCCCAGTTCCGGAGGGAAATTATGCGGTCTATTTTACGGACTACAGAAGCATTATGCGGTCCCATATGCGACCACAAATTTGCGTCGAGGCTTCAATTTTTCTAATTTTTGACCCCAACCCTATTTCGATATATTGAAGTGGAGGGACTCTTTTGAAGCAAAAATCTTTATTTTAGAGAGTATTGATAGTGTTCTAGATAAAGGGGGTACCCTAGGCTAATTGTTCATCAATCCTTGCTGAAGACTTGGAGAATTCACAAGGAAAACTCACAAGGTCTTCATCCAAGAGGTAAGGTTCAAACCCTAGTCTTTAATTTCGAGTTTTGGTATAAGATGGGTAATTTGGGAGTATGATTTTTTAGTATGGGAGTTGTAATTTATGCATGCATATAACTATGAGGATGGTGGGGAGGAAATTTAACTAGTATGAGTAAACTCCCAAATTTGTGGAGTGAAGAACTTTGTAGTGGAGTGAAGGAAATCTTGTGGAAGAACTTTGTAATCAAATTTGCACACCTAGTGTTTGATAAAATTCTCAAAAGAGCTGATACCATGAATATCTTCCTAATTTTTGTTCAATTTTGCTATGTCTCTAAATACATCGAAGTTGCTAGGATTTTCGAAACCGTGTTGTGAATTAAGGGAAGATCAAAGAGATATATGAAGGGTAAACCCTTTTTTCTGGTATTGGAATTCTAGTGTTATTACAAAACTGCATTGTGTAAAGTTCGGACATGGAATGCTATTGATGAGGAGTATTCAAACTAGTAGAATTCATGTTCGATTGGCATAATGTGCTAGAACCCTCGTGTGTTAATGATTCTATATTTTTGACTTAATCATGTTATACCTCTTTGGGAAGAAGATATTGTATGAAATCAATGTGATTAAACTAGTTGTAATTTATGCATGCATGTAGCTAGAGTTTCTGGTATTGTGATTGCACCTCCACCCGCATACACTGGGGTGAGGCAGAAAGGTCGCTCTGTGTAAAGGTAGTTGTAGAGGATTCTCGACTTGAAATTTATAAGTGTTATTGGAAGTTCTTAATAAATCTGATTTGACTTTTATGGCTACATAAGCCCTATGATTGTTAAATTGATTCATCATATTCATGTTGTATTTCCAAGTCCTTGAATAGGTGTTTTGGTTTTCATACTAGTACTATTCGACATGTACTAACGTATCTTTTGCGGGGGGCGTTGCATCTTTAATGGATGCTGGTGGTTCCACAGCGGGAGGCATTGACCAATGATAGGAGTACACTTTTTCCTAGCTGACTTGGTGAGCCCCACTTCATTTTGAGGTTGTGCATCTTTTGTTCCGTGTGTATTATGTTTTGAGGTATAGCCGGAGCCTTATTGTCGGCACCATCATTGTACTCTTTTATATCTATTAGAGGCTCCATTGACATAGTGTGGGTTGTGTATTAGTGTGGGAAAGTTAAACTAAAGATGTCGTAATTGTATCTCATGCTGTTGTGAAGTGTATTGTTTTTAAGACTTATAAATGAAGTAACTAATGGTGATGGAACTAGTGTTGTTCATGAACCCTCGTGGTATTAATAAATGTAGTTTATATTCTCTTTATTTATGAGTGAGTTGGGTAGAAGGAAATTCAGCAGGCTTGCTCGGCCGGGTTATATCGGTTGAGCGCCGGTCGCGCTCCTCAAGGTCGGGGCGTGACATACCTGCTCGATGTTTGCAGGTCTCAGAGTTACCTTCTGTTATTTCCTTTACTATTGTTTACCCTATTACCAGACAGTGTCGTATTAGAGATGTTAGCACATTTTGTAGAGCTTATGACTCACTTCCACCGATTTTGGGGATTATGTTATTGATGTTCCATTTATGAGTTATTATGAGCTTAATCGGTTTATTTTATTATCTCTGTTAAGATATCATTGAATTTTAGGCTTACCTAGTATTAGAGACTAGGTACCACCACAACATCCTAAGGTGGAAAATTGGGGTTGTGACACCCGAGGGCTCGGGTGAGTTTGGGACGTGTTTCAGATTGGTTTGAACTCATTCCAGGTTGCCGGTTGTCACAACTCCTATCTCTATCATACGATGTCGTGATGGTACCTAGTCTCTAAGACTGGGTAAACCTAACATACATGGAGAAATAACGTAAATAATAATAGAACTTCAAAATTAAACCAACTAGCTATCATAAAAGAACTCCACAATACAGCTGACAATAACTCCTAAAATCTTGTGAGAGTGAGTCATAAACTCTACACGAATATACTGAAACATCGTTAATACATCACTTTCTAAGTAAAGAGTAAGCAGCAGAAAAGAATCAAGGACAGATGATGACTCCGAGGCATGCGGACGCCAAGAAGGTATACCTTGAAATCTCCGAGAGGTACAGCCAAATCATTGATGTCTAGTCTGATATGTGGTACCTGGATCTACACAAAAAGATGTGCAGAAGGGTAGTATGACTACACCTCAACGGTACCCAGTAAGTATCAAGTCTAACCTCGATAAAGTAGTGACGAGGCCAGGTCAAGATACCTACTAGGATAAGAAAAGTAAGCGGAACAAGTGCAGTACAGTCTAATAAAGGAAACGAGGAAAAATGAGGCTAGAACTGGTATCGCAATAAAGGCAACCAGGAAGAAACACATAATAAGAACATCAAGAAAACAATGCGGGCAATTACAAGTGAGGGAAATGAAAAATAATAAATAAGAATCAGAATTGAGGTACCGCCTCATATTCACTTTTCACAATTTCAATCACAATCTTTCCTTATACCACCACGTGAGCCTTACATTTAGATAGTTTGAAAACATTTTTCCCGAAATAGCTACACGTACTTTAGCCCACCTTATGTCGCCGCGTGGCTTCAAGTAATTCCCTTACTAGCAACACGCACATAAATCCCACCTTATGCCATCGCATGCACATTAACCAATATCCTTACACCACTGCATGAGCATCAATATCACAACACTATAACAACTCGCACCACAAGTGCCCATATGACACAACTTGCCTAAAGAATCAACAAAACCAATGTTTTCACAACAAATAGCTCATGCCTCAACCACAATGTATACAAGAGCCTCAACAATAGCAAACTGAAAGTGAATAGCTCAAAAAGAATGGTATTTCAACAATTAACAACTTTGCCTCAATGTAATCACGACTCTTACAACTTCAACACCAATAACTCAACAAGAAGCTATCCCATAAAAACACCAACTTCAAGTAAACAATTCAACAATTAAAGAAGTAACAGACAATAAGGAAGGCAATAACTTCAACTAAAGCATATAAGAGCAAATAATAAGTAAAAAGTGGAACAAGTTTTAACAATGTCAAATAAGGCATGTGAGGATAGATTAATACATGTAAGGGTAGACTAACAATAAAAATATAACATGCTATGACAATTCAATTAAAGGCATGAAAAGCATCCAAATAGCCTAAACTGGTCAAATACCACGTATAGCCCATGTACCCACTCACCACCTTGTGTACACGGCTCTCACATATCACAAATAGCACAATCAACCAAATCCTAAGGGGTAGTTCCACCCACACAAAGTTAGGCATGATACTTACCTCAAACAAGCTAACTCAATCTGCTAGTAAGCTTTTTTTGCGAATATAAAACTCCGAACGGCTCGAATCTAGCCAAAATAACTTTATACCACAAATACAAACCATAAGAAACTATTTCGGATAATAAAGTTGCAATCTTTAAAGAAAATTAAAAAGTTAACTCAAAAGTCAACCTCGATCCCGCGTCTCGAAAGCCGACCAAACCTTACAAAATCCAAACACTCATTCAATAACGAGTCCAACCAGACTAAAATTATTCAATTCCGACATCAAATCGTCCTTCGTATCCTCAAATTATAGCTTAGGAAGTTTTCACAAAATTCCCCAATTCTTCCAACTCAAAACACTAATTAAATGATAAAAACAATGATGAATTTATATATAATAGTAAAATCCGAGTCAAAATAACTTATTCCGATCAACTCCTTGAAACTCAAAAGATGAAAAATGGAAACAAACCCTCGTTCTGCTCCTTTTCTGCCCAGTGATTCCGCTTCAGCGGCTCCGAACCTGCGGAAAGTCCATCGCACGTGTGGCTTTCACTTAAGCTAGGTAAAATCGCTTTTGCAGACCTGGGAACGCATATGCGCTTGACTTCTTGACGAGCGCAAAACATACACTTAATATATGCTCGCTAGTAGAATATAGTTTAGAAAAATATTGAATCCACATGGACTAGATTTAAACAGTGTTTTCGTAGCTTCTAGTTTTATTGATATCCAAGATGATCGATAATTTAGATTTGTGTGATTAAAACTAAAATTAACTAAAAGTCTAAACTATTGGCTAATGACAAACGCAACAAGGGTAAGCAAAAGAAGATATCAATGGAAGAAAATAGGGGTTGATTGAATAGTTGCAACATACTTGTCTGGGATTTAACTCTAGTCGATACACTTATAAGGTTAAAGTGAGTCTCTCGACTTCACTCAATTATTAGTTCAAACATTCAGTCGAACTCCTCTCTCGAATAAGTCTCAACCTCACAATATGAACCAAGTTAAGCTCGGTGAAGATATGCAGAAATTCGTAGTAGATTGGTCTTTAGGAGAACCTCTTTCGATTATCCTCCTGACAAGGTCTAAACAATCACTCAACTAGCCTCTTTTGATTACTATGAGGAATTAATGAATTCAATCAACAAGATAATGCACAAACATCACAAGTTATGCCTCTTTCGATTACATGAACTTGTAAAAATAGATGCAACAATTAAAACACCCAAAATGATCCAATACATAAAAAATAGAGTTAATATCCACAAACAATTATCAATACACCAAATCCATAAATCCCTAAAGAGAACTACTCCATAAATATGGAGTAATCCATCACAAATAAGTTTAAGTTAAAGGAAAACATACAACGATCCAACCTCTTGTCCTGAGTTAGGATTGAATGATGAAATCATTGTGCTCTTGCTTCTCCCACTTCTCCTTAGTTTCCTTAGGTCTTAGATGTGTCAAAAGTCCCAAATATACCGTTTATCCATGTATATATACCAAGTAGGGTCGGGCCCAAATGAACACACCTTCTCTTACGCGAAATAGAACTCTTTCTGGAGTCTGACGTGCGCGGCCGCGCACCTGGGAGTGTGCTCGCGCATATGGCCGCGCACTTTGGCCTGAACACTGCCTAACTTGCGCGCCCAGTGCGCGCTCGCGCACCTGGGTGGCCTCTGAACTTTGCCAATTTTTGACATAAATTTACATAGATGCGTCGCACTAGTGTATTTTTCAACAGTTGATTCTTCCTTGAAAATTTTGACTTCCAGCAATGATCCTCGACCCCCGAAAATGATCTCGGCTTATTACTTTGGGCTTTTAATCAGACTTCAAATCTCCAAATAACTCGAATTAGTTCCACAATATCTACATAACTCAGAATCACTTATACAAGGCATAAAACACACAATTAGTGCAAAACACTAACGATTGAAAGCTCAACGCAATTAAAGTTCAGTAAATTAGAGTGCGATAAGCAACTAAAAACGCAATTATAGCCTACCATCAACACCCCACACTTAAACCATTGCTCGTCCTCGAGCAATCAAACTAAACTTTATATAGACACGACCTCATTACACAACTCGCATAACTCATCATACAAAGAATATTTAAAATAGATTAAGCACAATAGTGTAACATCCTAGCCTCAACATTTGACTCGCAGGTACCATGAATTATTTACAACTCACTCACTTACTCTAACCTAGAGGTCAACAACATTAACTTCCCTTCATGAATCAAGTGCCCTCACACAACAATAGAGAGTAGTTCCACACACCATAGAAATTAAGAACAATTAGGAACTCGAGATAGAAAGAATTCGCTCACTCTCAAAAACAACATTCATATGCCACAAAAGATGAACCATAGGCTTGCCCGTAGTGTACTACTCTACTAATTCGAGTTCATTCAGTCAAGGATCAAGTAGGACTTTAATTGGTTGTAATGTAGGCTACAAGATGGGTAGGATACATTTGGATATAAGAGTTACTACACCTCCTTAAGTACTTTAATACATACAATTAACCTTTCAAAAGCCCCACACTTATGTCAAACCATAACTCCACCTTCACATCAATATACATTAACTCCCAACTTCTTAAAGCATAATTACATCAAGAGTTGAAAACTATCAAAGAATATTTTGCACAACAATACAACTATATTTTTATTTCTCTTTCAAGTGGCTCTTACCTTTTTTTAAAACAATGCACCTTTCTCCTTATTTCATTAGCTCCACTCAAAATCCAAATCAACCACCCCACACTTCAAATTTTTACAAAGTTCATAATAATTTCAAATGCTCATGAGAGGTACAGGGTTCAAATAGATGGTCAATTCAAACAAATGGGTAAGACTTGTAATGTAGTTGCCAAAGAAACAAGATTACAGGCTCAAAGGGGTTAACTAAGATACGTAAAAATTAGGTGGATAAAAGCATATAACTGGCTCAACAAAGAAATGCCTATATCACCTCCAAGACTGAACAAGCTACTATTTCGCTTTTCACACACACAGGGCAAGTTCTAGACATCAAATGCAATGCATAGAATAACACAAAAACTCACATCCACATGGCACATAACTCACTCAGGATCGGATTACCAAGACACTCTGGTCAAAGCAGTTAACCAAAGTTAAGATCATACAGTTTATGGTACTTATACAAGAGTCAGAAATTGAGCTTAAATCTCACAACTAAAGCACTCACTATTCTCAAGTTATGATAGAGTTACGATATATTGCTTCCAATTCAAATCATAGCACAAGGTTTCCTATTTCTAACAAAAATAAAAACTAACTACACCCGGTTCAAATAAAACCCTTGGAAAAGAACTGTGGTACAAAGAAAAACCAAGGGGGAATTAATACACTAATTACAAAAGAAAATCTTTTTTTTCTTTTTACTTTAATCCCTAAAGAAACCCGTCGAATGATATCCCTCGTCGGGAAAAATCGAAAATTTTAAAATTTTTATGGTTTACCAATTATTTTTCTATCAAACTACTACAACTAACCAAATTAATATACATACAACATACATACAAATATATCCCCCACCCCATAATTTAAGTTGTGGCATGTCCCCATGATACACAATTAAAAAGCCTAAGGAAGAGGAAACTTCCCTGAATCTCTAGTCGGGGTCTGAATAAGTCGGGCTCCATTCTTCGTGCCCGAACTAGTGCACACATCCACGTAGACAGCTTCTTCTCAGCCTTCCTGGGGTACACCCCACACATGTCTTTCTCAATCACTGGGACCTTCTCTTTCGAGCTTTTCACTCTCCACCCTAAACTTGCATTTGGCTTCTCCTTTCTCACCCATATCTCCACATTCATCTCGAAGGTCACCATTTCCTCACCCACTCTAAGCATGAGCTTTCTATCATGTATGTCTAATATTGCTCTGCCCATCGCTAAGAATGGTCTTTGTAAGATAAGGGGGACCTCTTTATTCTCCTCCATCTTTACCACAATGAAATCTACAAAATACAAACTTATCTACCCGAACTAAGACATCTTCCCCTATCCCCTCAGGTATTATAGTTGTTTGGTCTGCCAGCTGCAAAGATATTGGTGTAGACCTTATCTGTCTAAGCTCATTCTCAAATTTCCTATAAATAGACAAAGGCATTAAATTAGTTTAGGCAACAGAATCACATAAAGACTTATCAAAATTAAGAGTGCCTAATGAGCAAGGTATAGTAAAACTCCCTGGATATCCACACTTTTGTGGGAGTTTGTTTTGCAAGATTGCACTCCAATGCTCTGTGAGCTTGACCACTGATGTCTATTCTATCCTCTTCTTATTTGTATGGTTCTCCTTCAAGAATTTGGCATAAGCTGGCATTTGTGAGAGAAATTCTGTGAATGGCAAATTTACATTAACCTGTCTCAGCATATCTAGAAATCTCTCAAACTGTTTGTCCAGCTTTTCTCTATACAGAATTTGGGGAAAAGGTAGAGCAGGCATGTGCTCGCTCTTATTAGATTTCTCCCTTATTGAAGTTCTCCTTCTTTTTCTCAGCTCCCTTCTTGACTTTCTTCTTCTTATCAACTTCATTTTTCAGCTACCGCCCACTTTCTTTTTCAAGCACAATCTCTTTTTGGATTGGAGTGGAATCTTTCAACACTTGCCCGCTTCTCAAGGTCACAACATTTACTGTTTCTTTGGGATTTCTTTCAGTGTCAGCTGGTAGAATACTTGGGATTCTCTCAGACAATACAGTTGCAATTTGTCCCACTTGCTTATCCAAATTTTGCAAACCAGTGCCAAGTTCTTTGATAGTTGAACCATGAGCATCTAATCTCTCATCTGTCTTGATAATAAAGGACTTTATTAGATCTTCAAGCCTCGGTTGATTCACAAAACTAGGAGCTCATTATCCTTGAAATCTAGGATTGTTTTGTTTCCATGCATTTGCAGTACCCCTAGGCAAACTCCAAAAAAACAGGGTGTTTCTGACCCATTGCATTGAAGTTATAATTCACGACAGCATTAACTTCCTCGATTGATGCTTGACACTCATGATTAGGGTGACCTCTTCCACATATATCACACGCTACATAGGGCTCGCTATGTATTGAGGATAAGGTCATCTTCCTTATTTCCTTGGCTATGGCATCAAGTTGTATCTACACAGATGTGTTAGCGTCAACTTGGGGAACACCAATTGATCTTCTTCTTTCAGCAATTTTGGAGGGCCAGTGAGTTGCATCCTCAGATAACTCATCTAGAATTGTGACTATCTCCTCTGGAGTCTTTTTTATCAACGGGCCTCTAGTTGCATTACTCAATGTTCTTCGTGAGGTTGGTGTCAATCCATCCCAAAAGTCCTGGAGTTGCATCCAGAGTGCAATTCCACTATGTTGACACTTTTGCATTATCTCCTTAAACCTCTCCCAGGCTTCAAACACATTTTCAGTCTCGTTCTGGCAAAAGTTATGAATTTCTCTTCTAAACCTGCCCGTCTTAGCTGATGAGAAATATTTGTCAAGAAAAGTTTTGGTCATCTCATCCCATGTTTTAATAGATTCATTAGGAAAATTGCAAAGCCAGTGCTTTGCATCATCTTTGAGAGTGAAGGGGAATGCCCTTAAGTAAACTGCATCTTGTGACACACCGTTATATTGAAAGGAGTTCATAATCTCTTCGAAGTCCATTAGATGACTGTTTGGGTCTTCATTCATCTTTCCTCTGAAGACATAGCTATTTTGAAGGGTTTGAAGCAACCCCTGCTTCAACTCAAAATTATTAGCTGCAACTGGAGGTGGTCTCACACTTGATAAGCCTTGGCTGTAGACCGGTCTAGCAAAATCACCCAGTGGTCGCCCAACACCGGGAGCTATATTTCCGAATTGTTCTACACCCAAAGGTAGATCCTGAGCAACTCTCCGAGCCCTCCCCTCTTCACAGACAAGTTGTGCATTTCGAAGAGCTGTCTCATCGGCATCTCGTGCAGGTTTTTCTCTTTGCTGGGTTACCTCTCTTGAAGACAAATCAACATTATCCCGCCATAACTTCCTTGGTTGAGGATTGCCCAACCTTCTCTGTATTCTCAGGGAGATTTCTTTCGTTCCTCAACTGTCGTAGTTATTTCTCGATTTCTGGTTCGTATGGGGGCACTTAATTTCCAGAGGATCGAGTCATGCACCAATCTAATATGTAGCCTGCGCACAATCAAGTAACACCAAACGTAAAAAGAGAAAAAATAAAAAATAAAAAAAGAATAATTCCTGAATTAGCACCACAAACTATTTCAAACACTATTAATTGCCAATCCCCGACAACGACACCAAAATTGGCGAGCGCAAAACCCATACTTAAATATGCTCGCTAGTCGAATATAGAATAGAAAAATATCGTATCCACATGGATTGGATTTAAACAATGTTTTTATAGCTTATAGTTTTATTGCTATCCAAGATGATCCACAATTTAGATTTGTGTGATTAAAACTAAAATTAACTAAAAATATAAACTATTGGCTAATATCAAACGCAACAAGATAAAGTAAAGAAGATATCAATGGGAGAAAATAGGGGTTGATTGGATAGGTGCGAGATATTTGTCTGGGATTTAACTCTATTCGATTCACTTATAAGGTTCAAGTGAGTTTCTCGAATTCACTCAATTATTAGTTAATATGAACAAAGTTAAGCTCGGTGAAGATATGCAGGAATTCGTAGTGGATTGGTCTTTAGGAGAACCTCTTTCGATTATCCTACTAACAAGGTCTAAACAATAATTCAAATAGCCTATTTCGATTACTATGAAGAATCAATGAATTCAACCAACAAGATATGCACAAACATCACAAGTTATGCCTCTTTCGATTACATGAACATATGAAAATAGATGCAACAATTAAAACACCCAAAACGATCCAATACAAAAAAAATAGAGTTAATATCCACAAGCAATTATCAATACACCAAATCCATGAATCGCTAAAGAGATATACTCCATACAAATGGAGTAATCCATCACAAATAAGTTTAAGTTAAAGGAAAACATACAATGATCCAACCTCTTGCCTTGAGTGAGGATTGAATGATGAAATCCTTGTGCTCTTGCTTCTCCCACTTCTCCTTAGTTTCCTTAGGTCTTAGATGTGTCAAAAGTCCCAAATATACCATTTATCCATGTATATATACCAAGTAGGGTCGGGCGCAAATGAACACACCTTCTCTTACGCGAAATAGGACTCTTTCCGGAGTCTGACGTGCACGGCCGCGCACCTGGGAGTGTGCTCGTGTATATCGCCGCGCACTTTGGCCTGAGCACTGCCTAACTTGCGCGCTCGCGCACCTGGGTGGCCTATGAACTTTGCCAATTTATGACATAAATTTACACATATGCATCGCACTAGTGTATTTTTCAGCAGTTGATTCTTCCTTGAATTTTGACGTCCAGTAGTGATCCTCGGCCCCCGAATACGATCCCGACTTATTACTTTGGACTTTTACTCAGACTTCAAAACTCCAAATAACTCGAATTAGTTCCACAATATCTACATAACTCGGAATCACTAATACAAGGCATAACACACACAATTAGTGCAAAACACTAACGATTGAAAGCTCGACTCAATTAAAGTGCAGTAAATTAGAGTGCGATAAGCAACTAAAACATGCAATTATAGCCTACCATCACTTCTGGGAGAGGAAGTCGCTTCTGCGGAAAAAGGATCGCACCTGCGGTAACAGCTCACCTAGCCCAAACTTACATCTGCGGCTCACGGGCTGCTTCTGCGGTGCCGCACCTGCGGCCCAAAATGCGTAGGTGCGATTGCACCAGATCCTCAGCTGGGAAGAATTTCTCACAAGTCCAAAATGGTTCTGGATTCAATCTGAATCACATCCGGGGCACCCGGGACCTCGTCCAAACATACCATCAAGTTCCAAAACACATAATGAACCTACTCGAGGCCTAAAATCATATCAAACAACATCAATTCTACAAATTGAAACCACGAACATTCAATTTCCAAAACTAACACCGATACATATCAAACCAACTCTAATTGACCTCAAAATTTGCACAAAAGTCATAAATCACACAACGGACCTATTCCAACTTTCGGAATCGGAATCCGACCCCGATATCAATAAAGTCAACTCTCGGTCAAACTTCTCAACCTTCCAACCTTTCAACTTTCTAACCTTCGCCAATTCAAGCCAAAATGACCTACGGACATCCAAATCAATATTCGAACGCCCTCCTAAGTCCAAAATCACCATACGAAGCTATCGGAACCGTCAAAACTCCATTCGAGAGTTGTCTACACAAAATTCAAACTCCAGTCAACTCTTTTAACTTAAGCTTCCAACTTTGGGACTAAGTGTCCCAATTTACTCCGGAACTCACCTGAAACCAACCCAACCACCCTGGCAAGTCACATATCCACAATACAACATAGAGGAGGCAATAAATAGGAGAACAGGGCTAAAATACTCAAAACGACCAGCCGGGTCGTTACATCTTCCCACTTTTAAAGAAAATGTTCATCCTCGAAAGAGTATAGAGACATACCTGAAATGGTGAAAAGATGAGGATAATGGCTATGCATACCATGCTCCGTCTCCCAAGTCGCCTCCTCAACTAGTTGATCCCTACATTGAACCTTCACTGAAGTAATGTTCTTTGACCTCAACTTCCGGACCTACCTGTCCAGGATGGCCACCGGCTCCTTAACATAAGACAAATCCTTGTCCAATTAAATTGAGCTGAAATCTAAAACATGGGACGGATCACTGTGATACTTCTAGTACATGAAAAGATGGAAAACCGGGTGAACTGCAGATAAGCTAGGTGGCCATGAAAGCTTGTAGTCCACATCTCCCACACTCTGAAGGATCTCAAAATGGCTGATATACCTAGGGCTTAACTTTCCCTTCTTCCTGAACCTCATCACACCCTTCATGGGTGAAACTCGGAGCGAAACCCTTTCACCAACCATGAATTCTACATCACAAGCCTTTCAATCGGCATAACTCTTATGTCTAGCTATGTTATACGAAGTCGATCCTGGATTAACTTGACTTCTCCAAGGCATCTCGAACCAAATATGTGCCTAATAATCTAGCTTCACCCGCTAAAACCAACCAACTGGAGAATGACATCGCCTCCCATATAAGCCATAAGGAGCCATCTGAATACTTGATTAGAAGCTGTTGTTGTAGGCAAACTCCACAGACGATAAGAACTGATCCCAAGAACCCCCAAAATCCATAACACATGCACGAAGTATGTCCTCTAAGATCTGAATGGTTTGCTCGGACTGTCCGTCCGTCTGGGGGTAAAATGTTGTACTCTACTCAACCTGTGTGCCTAACTCATGCTATACGGCCCTGCAGAAGTGCAATGTAAATTGTGTGCCCCGATCAGAGATGATAGATACCAGCATGCCATAAAGTCGAACAATCTCACGGATATAGATCTAAGCCAGTTGCTCTGAAGAATAGGTATTCACAACCGGAATGAAATGAGCCGGCTCGGTCAGCCTATCCATAATCAGCCATACAACATCAAATTTTTTATAAGTCCGTGGTAGCCCAACAACGAAGACCATGGTAACATGCCCCTAATTCCACTGGGGAATCTCAAGTCTCTGAAGCAATCCTCCTGGCCTCTAGTGCTCATACTTCACCTGCTGACAATTTAGGCACGGAGTTACATACTCCACTATGTCTTTCTTCATTCTCCTCTACCAATAGTGCTGCCTCAAATCCTGATACATCTTAGTGGCACCGAATGAATGGAGTACCGCAAACTGTGGGCCTCCTGAAGTATCAACTCACGTAACCCATCCATATTGGGCACACATAATCGGTCGTACATCCGCAACACACCTTTATCTATGATAGAAACCTCCTTGGCAACATCGTGTTGTACTGTGTCCTTAAGGACAAGCAAATGGGGGTCGTCATACCGATGCTCTTTGATGCCCTCATATAAAGAAGGCCGAAAAGCCACACAAGCAAGAACTAGACAGGGCTATGAAACATCCAATCTAACAAACTGATTCTCCAAGGCCTGAACATCAATGGCTAGTAACCTCTCTGATGCTGGTAGATATGCTAAACTAGCCATACTCTCCGCCTTTTGACAGAAGGCATCAGCCACCACATTGGCCTTCCCGGGATGATATAGAATAGTGATATTATAGTCTTAAAGCAACTCTAACCACCTTCGTTTCTGCAAATAAAGATCTTTCTATTTGAACAGATGTTGGAGACTCTGTTGATCGGTATAGACCTCACATGGGACACTGTACAAATAGTGCTGCCAAATATTCAAGGCATGAACCATAGCTCCCAATTCCAAGTCGTGGATTGGATAATTCTTCTCATGAACCTTCAACTGCCGAGATGTGTAGGCAATCACCCTACCATCCTACATCAACATCGCGCCAAGGACAACACGTGATGCATCATAATACACAGTATAAGGCACCGAACCCGTAGGTAACACTAACATTGGGGCTTTAGTCAGAGAAGTCTTGAGCTTTTGAAAGCTCACCTCACACTTCTCGGTCCATCTAAAAGGAGAAAGTGCAGCAATGGATGGGAAACCCTCTACAAAAAGGCGATAATATCCAACCTACCCAAGAAAACTCCGGATCTCAGTAACTGAAGACGGTCTGGGCCAACTCTAAACTGCTTCAATCTTCATCGGATCTACCTTGATCCCCTCACTAGACACCACATGACCGAAAACCGCCACCGAATCAAGCCAGAATTCACACTTTGAGAATTTTGCATAAAACTTCATTTCTCTCAAGGTCTGGAGCACAATCCTCAAATACAACTTATGATCCTCCCGGCTACGGGAGTATACCAAGATGTTGTCAATAAACACAATGATTAAAGAATCGAGATATGGCTGGAATATACTATTCATCAGGTGCATAAATCCTATGGAGCATTGGTCAGTCCAAATGACATCACGAGGAACTCGTAGTGACCATACCGAGTCCTAAAGGCAGTCCTCAGAATATCCAGATCCTGAATATTCAGCTGATGATACCCTGACCACAAATCAATCTTTGAGAACACTCTAGCACCCTGTAGCTGATCAAATAAGTCATCAATGTGCGGAAATGGGTACATACATTTGATAAAACACCAAAATAATGTAACACTTCCTAAAATAGTAAAGAAAAATGACTACAACAACTTCAGATGTTCAAACTTGACCTAATTTTGTGAAATTGTCTATTTATACATGGCCAAAAATAGCAGACAAAAATGCCCCTCGGGAGGTTCTGCGACCGCAATTCCATGTGCAATTCGCATATTTCTTCAGCTGGTAGGAAGTGGAGTTCTACGGCCACATATTTCTAAACTGCAGTCGTGAGGCAATCTTCTGCGGCTGCATATTTCTGGACTGCGGCCGCAAGGCAGTATGTGCGGCCCGCAATTCACAAAGGCTCCTAGACTTGGCCTTTTTGCATACTCTCTGATCTTTGACTCTTAGCCCAGTTTTGTAGCCGCACATTACTGAAAGTTCTATTAGATTTTTCTTCTTTGTTTGCGGCTGCAGATGGAATTCTTCTGTTCGCAATTTCTTCTACGGCCGGAGAATTCCTTCTCCGGACCGCTCATTTTTTAGTCGGATTTCATCTCGGGAGACCAGAATTCCAGCATTCTTGTAATTTTGCACATTTTCATTAATTTCGGAAACACAATTCAATACTTTTAGACTAGAAAAAAAAAGCTAAAAGGTGCTAATAAGCAGTCAAAATCCCCACTTATCAGGGCACTCAGCTAGATGCTTATGCAAGTTTGTCCTTGTACAAAGATAGATGAAGTATCTTCATGACAAATACATTTGGAACAAAGAGTTCAAGGAGGGTGATCTTGTATTGTTGTTTAACTCATGGTTGAGGAGTGGTCCTCTCAAGAAAAAAGAAAAGAAACATGGGTTGCCTCCCAATAAGCGCCTGATTTAACGTCGCGACACGACGCAAAATACCATTAATTGAAATGAATGACCGCCACGACATGGCTATCTCCAACTTTTCCCAAGTAGCGCTTCACCCACTGACCATTGACTTAGAATACTTCATTCTTTTTATTCTTCAAGTCCAATGCACAAAAAGGTGTCACACCCACAATTTCAAAAGAATCACTCCTCAACCTTAAGTTAAACAACAATACAAGATCGCCCTTCTTGAACTCTTTGTTCCAAATGTATTTTTCATGAAGATACTTCATCTTTTCTTTGTACAATGACAAACTTGCATAAATATCAAGCTGAGTACCCTGATAAGTGGGGATTTTAACTACTTATTAGCACCTTTTAGCTTTTATTTTACTCTGAAAGTATTGATTTGTGTTCCCAAAATAAATGAAATTTTGCAAAATTGCAGGAATACTGGAAGTTTGGTCTCCCGAGATAAAATCCGACTCAAAAAGGAGTGTTGCGAAGCACAAGGCAATAAAGCACGTAGAAGCACAAATGTGCGGTCCGCAAGAGGAATTCTGCGGCCGCAAAAAAAATTGCGGACCCCAGAATTCCATCTGCGGCTGCAAACCAAGAAGAAAAATGTAACATAACTTTCAGCATTGTGCGGCCACAGAACCGGGCTAAGAGTCAAAGATCAGAGGGTATGCAAAAATACCAAGTTTAGGAGTCTTTATGAATTGCAGACCGCACAAGAATTGTGCAGCCGCAGAAGACTGCCTCACGGCCGCAATCCAGAAATGTGCAGCCGCAGAAAATTGCCTTGCGACCGTATTTCAGAAATGTGCGGTCGCAGAACTCCACTTCCTGCCAACTGAAGAACTCTCATACCACACATGGAATTGTGCGGCCGCAGAACCTCCCCAGGGGCATTTTTGTCCGCTATTTTTGACACTATATAAATAGACGAGTTTCACAAAATTAGGTCACGTCTGAACATCTGAAGTTGCTGTATCCATTTTTCTTTACTATTTTAGGAAGTGTTACATTATTTTGGTGTTTTAACATTAGATTTCATCATTTTAATCTTCCATAATGAGTTTAATTAGCTTTTCTTCTCTATTTTCTGCAATTTCCATTTTGAGTAGCTAGACTTTTACTAGGGTTGTGGCCCAACCCTAGTGTGTAAACCTTATGGGTGTCTAATTTAGTGCTTGTTTATGATTGGGTGTTGATTATTTAGCTTAGTTCATGCTTCAATTTTAGAATTAATGGTTGCAAATATTGATTCATGCTTATATGACTTAGTCTCTACTTGAGAAAAAGGACATAGTCTATGCTAACTTAGCTAACAAGGAATTGGGTTAATTGAGAGATTGATTAACCTAATTAAAGGTTTCAAATTAGAGATAGTAATAACCCAACTTGACTTCTTATCAACTGTTTTGGTTGATACCCATTTGGAGTTGAGAAAGCCAAATTGGGCAAAATCACTCTCTGACCGAGAGGTATTGAGTGGGTAACGTAGAGTTGAGAGCTATAAGACACCCCAATCAACAAAACAAGCATTAACATCTTTAACCCATTAGGCAAACACCTACGTTATGGTCATAGTCCTAGGCCTTTAATCCAATTGGAAAAACCTCAAAACATTTATTTATAATCTATTTTCTTTATCTTGTATTCATTAGAGTAATAATAGAAATAGAAAACAAAACCTTATTGTGGAAGTGCAATCTTAGATAACCCATTTTCTTGCTTCAAATATATACTCCTAACTCCTATCATAACTCCCAGTGGATTCGACCCCGACTCCTAGTTAGGTAATTATTATTGCATACGACTGTGTCATATCTTTTATTGAGGTGTGTTGTGGACGTGATCATGCCCGGCAACAAGTCAATACCAAAATCGATATCTCTATCGGGTTACATGCTTAGAAGATCTGCTAGTAATACATCTGGGAAGTCTCTCACTATCGGAACTGACTCAACGGTAGGAGTATGAGCACTGACATCTCTCACAAAGGCTAGAAATGCATCACACCCCTTCTCAACCATCTGATGTGCTTTAAGGAAGGACCCAACCCTGCTAGGAATATAATCCAATGTACCCTTCCACTCTAACCGTGACAGTTTTGGCATGACAATCCAGAATAGCATGATAGGGCGACAACCAGTCCATTCCAAAGATAACATCAAAATCTACCATACTGAGCAAAAATAGATCAACTCTGGTCTCAAAACCACCAATAACAACTAAACACGACCGATACACACGGTCCACCATAATAAAATCTCCCACATGCATGGACACATACACAGGAGAATTCAAAGAATCACGATATATACCCAAACACGGAGCAAAGTAAGATGATACATATGAGTAAGTGGATCCTGGATCAAATAAGACTGATGCATCTCTATGAAAAACCGGAACAATACTTGTGATAAATGTGTTTGATGCAATAGCCTCCATCCTACCTAGAAAAGCATAGCATCTGGCCTAGCCTCCCCCTCTAGGGCAACCCCTACCCGCCTGACCTCCACCCCTAGTTGGATGTGCAGGTGGAGCGACAACTGGAGTAGCAACCACGGCCTGAGAAGTCTATGTCCCTGTGGAATACGTGGATCCTGGGTAGTCTGTGGAGATGCACCCCTCCTGAGTCTGGGGCAGTCCCTCACCATATGACAGGTATCACCACACTTAAAGGAAGCTCTCGGTGGGCATGGATTCTAAAACTGGATCGGGCCTGGTCGGCTGGTCTCACCACTAAAAGCATTTCATGCAGGAGGTGCACTAGATAGTGGCGATGCATAATAGTCAACCTGAGACTTGGAAGTCGCTGGAGCACTACTAGAAGCTGAAAGCACTGAATGAATTGGACACCTCACATAGCCCCTGCCATGATGGGTTGTAGCTGCAGTGTGGCCACCACTAAATCATCCAGTACGTTGAGATCTTTTGGCCTCCTTGTCCTTTCTCTTACAGCCCCGCATAGCCTCCTATCTCCGCGCGATCTCTACCACCTGTGATATGAAGTATTTGTCTCCAACTCTCGATCCATGCTGAATCTAATACCACAGTTGATCCCCTCGATAAACCGACAAACTCGCTCTCTGACTGTAGAAACCAAAACCAAACACCCCGGAAAGTCACATAATCATAATGTAGAATAGAGGAGGCAATAAATAGGGGATCAGGGCTTAAACACTTAAAACGACCAGCCGGGGCGTTACACCTATTTTGGGGGCAAAGCATGTCATGGTAGAGGTTTTGTTGGTCAGTATGTTCAATTTGCACTTTAGGTTTCATGTGGTGCTCCAGTTATCCACGGATCCCAGAGTACCCATTTCGGACAGTTTCCATAGCCACATCAGTAGAGAGGTTGCTTTGAGTGTGGGGATACCAGGCACATGGTGAGAGATTGTCCCAGACTCTGAGCGCTAGTTATCGCTACACCTGCACAGTTAGCTAGAGATGGGGAGACAGGAGAGTAGAGAGCATCCTAGAGGGGGAGGCCCGACCCATTATTATGCTTTACTTGTAGGCCTGAGGCCGCTGCACCAGTTGATGTCATTACAGGTATGGCTTCAGTTGGTTATGAAGATGCATCAATTTTATTTTGATCCAGCCCTATTTATCGGTATGAGTCATCTTACCTTGATTCATATATGATTATGTTTTGTGGTTCTTGTGTTCTGTTTTTGAGTCTCTGCACCCGTTAGGGGATCCTATTGTGATAGCCCGTGTCTATCATTATGGTTTCATCATCATGGAAGGTTATGAGGCTAGGTTGGGCTTTATTTACTTAATACAGTAGGTTTTGATGTGATTTCTAGATGGTTTGTCCACGACTTGTGATTTAGGTGCTTTACAAATATGGGAAGTTAGTTATGTGTCATGATTTTGTTCTATAGGATTGAGTCAGTAGAAGGATTTTAGCTGTCGGGATGTTTATCTTACTTGTGATTCTGACTGGAGGATGGGAACCTTGTGTTCATTGTGGATAGGTGTGTCTGGACCGGGCTATGTGCCACACTAGGATTATTTTAGGGTAAGATTCATTGTGGTTGTTGCGTATGTCTTGCTTCTTCCTTGTGGGATTGATTTGTAGTGTGGTACTGATGGGGAGTTGTACCTATTTGACTTGTTTGGTAGTTCTCTCGTGTGCTTCTCTTTCCATATTCAGTGATATTTTTCAGTTGTACTTGTTGGGTTTAGATTGCGATGTATGTGCCCAGGTGGCGTTTGGTGTGGCTTGTTGGTCGGATGAATAGTTATGAGTTTCATACTTTTCTTACATCATTATCAATGTTGTGATGGTTTGGAACTAGGTTCTAGTTTATATAAGGTTATTTACTAGTACCGAGTTTGGTAATGGGCAGCTATTGTGGTCAGAGTTATTGTTATGAGCATATGGGTGATGCGTTACGGCGTATGGTTATACCTTGTGGATGTAGGCATGAGCTGTTGCAGCTGATTGAGGTTGATACATTATGTTTATGTGAGAATCGGGTCATTGGTGGATGTTGAAATTTGGTTCTAAGGCTTATCGGCATAAGTGGAAGGAATAATCTTGGAATGAGATGGTGTTGTCGGGCTTATGTGGGTTGGGGTGACGTGGGATCACACGTGGGTATGTGTATGGTCAATTTATACAGTGATTTGATGTCATTGACGACTCTTGGCACTTTCGAGAACGAACGTTTGTTTAAGAGGGGAAGAATATAATGACCCGACCAGTTGTTTTGAGATTTAGCGTCTCGTTTAGTGGTTTGAGATCTTAAGTTGCTTCATTTTGTGTATTATGATATGCGTGAATTGTCAGTTTCAATTTTTGAGCAATTTAGGATTTATTTAGAAGAAGAGTTGATGAAGTTTGACTTTTTGCATATTTGATCTTGTAATTTTGGAATTGGGCGTATGCCCGGAATTGAATTCAGAGGTCCCTAGGTTGATTTGGCATGTTTTGCCAAAAATTGGCAATATGAAGATTTAGAAATTTCTTAGGTTTGACCATGATTTGACTTATGGTCTACCGGGTTCGGATTTTGTATTTGGGACTTGGAATAGGTCAGTGTCGTCATTTGTAACTTGTTTGCAAAATTTAGTGTTATTCCGAGTTGGTTTCATAGGAATCGGACGCGTGGTTGTGTTTCTAGCAATTCTTAAAGTTCATTATAATTTCCATGTGTTTTGGTTTCTGATTCGGGGTTTCGGATGTTATTTTGACATTTTGATCACGAGCGAGTTTGTATGATGTTTATGAACTTGTGTGGATGTTTGGTGTGGAGCCCCGAGGGCTCGGGTGAGTTTTGGACGTATTTCGGATTGGTTTGAACTCATTCCATGTTGTAGGTGTATTGGTGCTCCATTTATCGCAATTACGAGCACTAACATCACAATTGCAAAGAGGGCAGGGGAGATTCAGATGTTGCAAATGCGACGCCCTTATCGCATTTGTGAACCCAGAATAGAGTTGGGTCTAGTCAGATTTGCGAATAATGGGTCGCTTTTGTGAAGTAGGTTGCCATCGTAATTGCAACATATGTTTGGGCTGTCAGGGTTTGCTTTTGCGATCCCTACTCCGCAATTGTGAGGGTTCGTAATTGTCGATACCCAATTTTGCCCTCATATTTTATAAATATAATATATACTTTCATAATATCTTTTTTCATCATCGCCAATTTACAAGAGTGATATAAATATTTTCTATAATTTTCCATAAATTTTAAAGCTTTAAATTTGATTTTTCTTGCATTTAAATTGTTTAAATATTTATTAATTATCATTTCAAATTATGTTTATGATGACTTAATAATCCAAATTTATTATTTTACCCACATATGTTTTAAAATATTTTTACTTCATTTCATATAATTACATATGTATTTTTGAGCTATTTACATGAATTTTTAATAATAGCCTATATATATATATATATATATATATATATATATATATATATATAACTACATTATTTACATTATTTATACTAAAATAGCATTTTTCTTTATATTTTTATAATGTTAAGCTATTATTTCCTAGTATTTTACTGCATAAATAATATTTTTATTATTTATTAATCATATTTTATAAATTAGTTTAAACAATTTTTGCATATTTAATTTCACAACCCAATCCTAAGCCAATTTTCGGACCAAAAGCTGGCCCAAAACCAAACGACCCCTTTAATTATAACCCGGTCGGGACCCGTTCTACTACCCGCCCCGCTTCTCGTGTAATCCTGGTCGTTGATCTCAAATGCTTAACGACCCATAGCCATCCCCCCGTTTTAATTACCCTCGCCCCAAACCCTAATGCCTATTATTCCGAGACAGCCGCCCCCAAATCCTCTCATCCTCTACTCTTCCCTGAGAAACCCTAGCAGCCGCCCCACCCAAATCCTAAGACTATACCCAAGACGATATGAAGATCTTCCATATTTTCCTTCCTTTTTCGGTACCCACAATGTTTTTTCCCGTTTCTTTAGTGTTGTTCGTTTCTCACTGTGTTATTTAAGGAAGCCGATATTTGAGAGGTCTGTTTGGCTTTGATTCTGTATAATCACCATGTTATTGACTTTATACACTCAATAACTAGGTTACATGGGTCCGATTCATCAAGATCACCGTCAAATTTTGATTCCTTGTCAAATTTGGGTTTGCTCCATTTTCTCCTAAATTAATGCGGAATTGATTTTGCATGCTTCTTTTTCCTTATTTGTGTTTGATTAACTATGTTTACTTTTTGTTCGTTCAATTTTTACTACTATATAAACCCCTTCCCCCGCTCCCCCTCTAGGTCTTAATGACTAATGCAATGATTACCACTTAAAACTACTACTATTACTCTCTCACTCTGACTCATTCTCTTGTTCTTTATTTTGAGACATTGGCTGGCTAAAATTCAAGACTATCATAATTTGATTGTTGCCCTTTCTCAGTGCGAGCACTGCCTGGGGTTCACTTGAAACCCTTGGGAACTCTGACGCATTGGGATTTCGGGGTTCTACTGCTCTTTTTTCTATTGACAATTGGAGTATTACTGGGATTGTTTCTTCTTATTTGTTTGTTTGTTCATCTACAACTGGTAAGTGTCTTTGGCCCTAGAAATTTCACTCTCTTTCGTTTATGTTCATGGTCTGTACATCTATACCACTTTAACTTTTGTGAACCAATATGCTACTATATTGCCCTGCTATTGCATGGCTCTGAAATTTTCTGGCTTCTGAACTTGCCTAATTTCTACCTCCGATGTATGCATATAGTATGTGTTCAGCAAGAATGATACTCACTACCTCGAGCATGTTTAACCTAGTGTGTTTTTATGTGTCTGAATATTTATTCTTGTTGCTCGTCCTAAGATGATCTCCCTGCCTTATTCTGCATTCTTGTGATAGACTAATTCATGTGTTCTAATTCCCGTTGTATCACTCATGTGTAACTTAATACTCTACTAAAGTCAATTCTCAACTATGTTAGCCAAAATGTGTTACCCTGCTAGTTGTGAACTTTAATGTGTGTTCCATGCCTAGTTTAATCCTATGTTGTTTAGTCCCACATATGGCTTACAAGGTAAACAATGCAATATAAAGCCTTTTCTCCTGTGAGTAATCTAATAATGTAGTTCTTGAGGTATCCTTGCCTACTATGAGTTCTGGTGTTGTTTAAGCTTTTGTGTTATGACTGTATTTAGCATGTTCAAGTCTCTTCATGCCCAATTAATGTTTGTTTGTAGACCATGTCTACCAACTTGTTTGGTTATGCCATTTTTATTAGGTTCTCATGCTATACATCTTCATGTGAGGATCGTACTCTATTGGTTTCCCGTTTATGATTCTACTAAACTCTCGTGTCTGAAGTTCTTTATGCTAATTCTGGACTATGCTTTGATTTGAAACTTTACTTGAAGTATTCTGTTATCCTATGATGGTCAATCCTGTCACCTTAGCTTCTAAAAATGCAAGCATGAACCTGACTTATGTATGCCCTATGAACATGTCAATATGCTTTAGTGAGAACTGTTATTAGTTATAGCCTTGAGAATTCAATGTGTAGACTTCAAAAGCTATTTAATTAATCCCATGTATAGTTTGTTACTCGTATGGTAAGTTTGGCATTGCTGGGTAAGTTAGTCCCCCTTTCAGGCCTGGTAAGGGTCTGTATCTAAGTTTGAGTCATGCAACTAATGCACTATAATGTTTTGGGATGTACCTAGATCTGGGTTTGCTATTTGTGTGAAGAATGAGCTTATTGAAGGCCTCGACGTTGTTGGTTTATTCTCCCTTAGGCTTGCTCTGTTTATTGGGCATGTATTCATTTTAGTTTGTAATAGTTGAGCATGTATTCTTTATTTTGGGCCTGTAATTATTTGTAAACAAACAATTGGGGAGTTAGTGAAATTTGGGGGAAAGGGCGTACTCTATTCTTGCATAAAAGGGTAGAATACATGCCTATAGGGTCTAAGTGCTTTATTTGTTTGACATGCTCTATTCATGTACACTGATAGAAAGCATGCCTATAAGAATTTAAGTGCTTCACTTGTTCACATGCTCCACTTCTATACGCTATTAGGTAGCATGCCTATAGGATTCAAACATTATTGGTTATATGTTCTATTGCTATGTGTTTAGATATCATGCCTATAGGATCGCGTTAAGTAATTGAGACTAGCTTCCATTGATACTCATCTAGATACCATGTCTATAGGGTTTCAACTAATAAATCAACTAGTCGCTCTTATTGCTTTTAGCATACTGCTCATCTATATATCATGACCATAGGACCTCAATCAACTAATCAATTACTTTGCTGCTTCACTGTATCGCCAAACTTAGATGACATGCCTATAGGGATCAAGTATTATAAAAATCAATTTCAATTGTCAACCGTTAGAAATCCTGCCTATAGTATATTTTTACTCGTCTTAGACAGCATGCCCATAAATCAACGTCATTAATCTTGGGCTTTTGAACAGTCTTATTACCTCACTGCACGAACAATGTAGATGTCATGCCTATTGGTTTGTAATGCCTTTAATCTGCAAATCCATTATCCTAAAGCTGCAATGCTGCCTATACAACGCTGGAAATCAGAATCACCTAGAAATCATGCCTATAGAACTTAACGACTATAATGTTTCTTAATCCTGAAACTGTCTACTGCTTAATCTGCCATGTGCATTCGTTGTTTATGTGTGGGGGTTAACTTGAGCCTTTAATTGCATTTATGTGAATTCCTATATGTTTTGAATGTGCGCTAGTTTTATCATTTTTGAGTATCCTAAGTAGAGTCTAGAACCACCTAATAGTAGGTCCAAATCCTCCTGGACCATAGGCAAGGTAGGGGTAGTGCACACGTAGGACACGACCCAGAATTTAATTAGAGTGACTTTAACATAGTAATCGGGTAGCAGGAGATGATAGTTTGTGACTGCTGAATAATATGAGCAACTCCTACCTTAAGGGAGTTGAAGTATTATTTTTGTTGCACGGGGTGATCCTTTAGGTTAAAAAACATAGGACCCCGCCCCCCTTCTTTACATGTTTATTGTTCACACTTAGTCATCAAATATACACTAATCAATTTGTACCTTGTAACCTCCAAAGACTTGTATAGTCTGGTTTTGCCCGATTTCCTTTACAGTTGTTCACAATAGAACCTTTAAATTCCTTGTCTTACTTCACTTATATGATCACTTAGGAAAATTGTAATCCGATAATCCCACATAGTTTAAGCTTCGACCGGGAACCATAGTTGTGGACCTCTAAGAGTTCCTAACACCTTCTCTGTGAGGTAATTTAAGCCCTTACCCGATCTTTGATGACGGACTAGTTAAATCAGAGTTATTTGCATATAGGTGCCCTAACGCACCTTAAAATTGTTAGGTACTGACTCTCCTCTTTTAATACCCACTTAAAAGAGTTGTCATACGTCGAAACCCACTTTTGCGAGAAAATGGGGCACGACAACATGGCGACTCTGCTGGGATTTACACTTAGGCTCTTACCATGATGAAGCTGACTGATGTGGATTAATGGATTATTTGATAACATGTACATCCCTTCCCTTATTTTCTTTTATTTGTTTAAATTTCTATGACATGCACATCTTTTCCCTTATTTTACTTTATTTGTTTAAATTGCTATGACATGCATATTCCCTGTCCTTATTTCCCTTTATTTGCTATGACATGCACATCTTTCCCTCTGTTGCTTTCATCTTGTTTAAAACTGCTATATCATGTCTCTCCCGTCCCTATCTCCATATTTGCTTCATTTAATTATGTTCTCGTATGTTTTCATGAGTTAAACTAACTTCTCTCTTTTGTCTTTCCCTTTTCTTTTCTTTCTCTTGTCTATATTGTCTAATATTTATATACACTTTCATCATGTAAATATTTGGCAACATGTTACTTTTTTTCATAAAGAATGCTCCCAACATCATACTCCATTCGTGCTTATTATCAATATAGCGGTGCTTTATGAGTGTTTGCGCTTTCCCTAAAAACACCCTTTTAAACCGGAAAGGCTTATTTGCGTTAGACTAGTCGATCAGCGGTGTAGTCGATGGTCCCATCCTTTCCCTCTCATGTTGTCCACTTGAGAGCACCAGTCTAGACCTTTCTAGAAACCATACTCTAATTTGAAATGTACATGCATCATGCTAAACCTAGTACGGATTGAGACGTCATTGACGCATCAACACACTTAGATGAACCTTGTTCAAAGTCCAATGGAATTTCCATAATCCCAAAGGACACCATCATATTATGTGCATTACTTGGAGAAAACATGTCAACATGGTGATCATTATTTCATAAATAGTCGAATCTGGAGGGGGAAAGGGCTAACTTTTATTTGTTTGCAGAAAATGAAGCACGAAATTCCTAGGTTTTTTATGGTCCAGAATATCCCGCCTCTGCTAATTGACTGGTGAAATGACCTTACGCCCTGTGACAAAAATCATGTGAGAAGGATATTATGTAACCTGCCATATTAGCTGAACATTCAACCAAAAAGGGAACTGGTCGAGGCTGCTACCATGTTATGGGATTAAAAGAGAGTCGTTTTTCAATTTGGCAGTATAGAAATGACTCCTCTCCTGGAATAAATAGGGGGTTTCGCCAAGTTACCATGTGATAGTCCAGGACTATTGGTGCCAGAAAATCGCACTCCACGTGGTTTTCTGAAAATGTTAGGGTTTAAGAAGAACGATGAATTGGTCTGTCTGAAGAAATCATACATCCCCTTTGAATTTCTATATGAGCGTTATGGGCATAGCAAATCATATAGCCTACATCGTGAGGAGCTAGCCATTACCTCTTTGGGATGGGTGCACCATTGGGTATATGTCTTCAGAGTCTGTTTCTTGGGATTGTTGGTCTTTCCAATACAAGGAGGAAGAATTAATACTCGCTTAGCTATGGTCGCCAGAACCTTAATGAAGGGTATCGAAGGGCAGAATTACACTATCATCTCGATGATCTTAGCTGAGATGTACCGTGCTCAGGATCGGTGCAAGCATGGGTTCGGGCACTTCGAGGGTTGTAATCTCTTGCTACAAGTTTGGCTGCTAGAACACTTTCAGAGGGGTGATTATCGCCAGGAGCTTCTATGGAGGCCACTGAACGACTACATAGTGAGTCATCATCCAAATAAAATGACATTCATCCCAGAAAGTTTTGCAAAGCCTGGAAATGCTGTAGGCTGGGTGCGTTTCTTCAGCAACCTGACAGACGAGCAAGTTCTTTGGATGTTTGAATGGTTTCTTAGTAGTGAGATCATCATCATGTCCAAAATAACCAACCACTTAGTATTGATCGGGCTGCGAGGCATCTACCCTTACGCTACTATAAAGGTAATGAGGCAAGCTGGAAGGAAACATGTTATACCTTGGGTTTATAACATGGTTTAGTATAAATCATATTTCAAATGAGATGTCATCCCATTCAAGTTTGCATCCTAACACATGTGGAACCAAAAGATCATTGTGGAAGGAGATACTTTTGATCCAGACAGGTATCATACCGGTCATATGTACCACTATCTCTCATGGTTGGAGGACGACATAGACATGGACGTCAGACCAGGAGTCAATCTAAAAGATAGGATCATATATGAGGTGGTTGAGGCGCAGATAAAGTACAAAAGGCTACAAAAAAGGGTCAAATCTGAAGCTAAACATCTAGAGCAGCCTAAGGTAGATATGGAAGCGATCAAAGAATGGAAGGAAATTACAAATAAGTCGATAGAAAGGTTGGAACATATGGAACAAGAACTGATGGAGCTAGAGGGGAAGATGAGAAAGAGGCTTTGGTATTGTCAAGGCATGGATCTGGATGAAGGAGGGAAGTTGGAAATGGCATACTTGATATTCGACATGCACAATTTGGGAAACATGATTGATGGAGTCAAAAGATCCAAGCATGGAGAAGGTCCTTCAGGGACCAAGTAGAGTGTGAGATAATGTTCTTTACTGCTTTCTAGATTAGATTAGATTTCGATGTAATAAGTCCTAATGCCATTAGTGACTTTATAATTATTATCTTCGATTTAGTGAAAGATGGATTAGGCTTATTTTCGCATTAATGGAATGAAGCAAAAGTTGGCATGAATCTTCTCCAAGTCTATGTGTCGCTTAGGCCTACCTCAGGCACAATGAGGTCCCCAAATTAGGACGTGAATTATTGCATGACCTTATGTGATGCATGCCTAAATATTGCAATACTCTTACTTTTTCTTACTGACTTGGTTACCTTTTGTTTTTATTTCTTTTGATTACTCCCATTCCCAAAGGTTGGTTCGTGCATTCTGGCATCGTCAGCATACCACACCAGATCCAGAGGTCCTCCACCTCCTTCTCCACCTAGCGACCCGAAAAGTAAAGGCAAAGGCAAAGGGAAGATGGATTATCTTAGTGGTAATCGAAAAGACAATATTACCATGGCAGAGAATGTTGAAACCTCGGATGGAAGAAGTATGCCAGGACAGAATGAGTTGGTCCTACATTTGGAATAGAAAATCTTGGAGCTGCAGGGTGAGCTTGAGCAGGTCCGAAATATCGCAAATCTCTCCCTTACTCTAAATGTTCCTGACATCAAACAACAAAACACAACCACTCAGAACCAAACACCACCGCAAAACACCCAAAACCAAAATCAACCACCCATAGCTCCACAAAATCCTCCTGCAACGCACCAGTATCAGAATTCTGTACCGCCTCAAAACCTTAACCCACCACTAGTGCGAACCCCTCAACAACACCCCCATCACCCGACCCAATTTTCACAAACCACCACTTATCACACTCCTCAAAATGCACCACAACTTACCCCTGATCCCCATCAAACTTTAATCAATGATCACATGTATACCCAAGTTTTAGGAACTCATCAAGGCAACCCAATACATGTGGAAACCTTACCCCATACCCCACAACAAACCCTATACATACCTGAGCCAACCGAGAAAGACCTGCTCATTCGAAAAATGGTAGAAGAACTCAAGAAACTAATAGGGAAAGTCCAGAGTGTTGAAGTTGGGAAGGGTGTTGAAGGTTTGAATTACGAAGATTTGTGTATCCAGAAAGATGTAGAACTACCGGAGGGTTACAAACCTTCCAAGTTTGAGATGTTTGATGCCACTTGTGATCCTAAGGAGCATTTGAGAACCTACTATGACAAGCTTGTGGGAGTGGGTAAGATTGAGCAAATTTGCATTAAACTGTTCATGCGAAGTCTTACAGGAAACGTATTATCTTAGTATATTAGCTAGAATCCGAAAAAGTGGGCGAATTGGGTGAGCATGGCATCGGATTTCATGGACAGATTCAGGTTTAATACAGAGAACGCGCCTGACGTTTTCTATATACAAAACCTCAAGAAGAAGCCTACAAAAACCTTATGTTAGTATGCTACTTGTTGGAGATCAGAGGCCGCCAAGGTGAGGCTTCGACTTGAAGAAGAACAAATGAACAAGTTCTTTGTTAGAGCTCAAGGTCCGCAGTATTATGAAAGGTTGATGGTTATCGAGAATCACATGTTCTCAGACATCATCAAGTTAGGAAAAATGATAGAAGAAGGAATCAAGGCGGGATGGTTACCAATTTCGAGGCACTTCAAGCCACAAACAAAGCCTTGCAATTAGGAGGTATCTCGAAGAAGAAAGAAGTGGGTGTCGTGATGGTAGCCTGGGGCCCTAAGTCTCCCCTTACATAACAAATACCTCAACCCACATATCAACCCTCACCTCCAAAATACCAATACCCTTCCACCACCTACCATACATATAATACCCAACCTGCTTATTACCATTTACCTCCTCCCGCCTGCCAAAACTATCCAAAGGCACGACCAAACTTTGACCGCAGAGCTCCCAGATAATACACCCCAATCGCTCAACCCATAGCCTAACAGTATGAGAGACTAAAGGCCACTGGTTATGTTACCCCCATTCCTACTATTGTTGTTGAGAACCCTTCCCAGTGGGTTAACCCTAACAAAACTTATGCCTATCATTAATACATGAAAGGTCATAACATTGAAGAATGCCTCATGTTGAAGGACAAGATTCAGACACTGATCGACACCAAAGTTATACAGGCAAAGGAAGTCGCACCAAATGTTCGTAATAACCCTCTCCCAGATCATAGGGGCAAGGGAGTGAATGTGATAGAAACTAATGAGGAATGGGATCATGAGGGATCCATCGGACTTATTCGAGGTGGGGATGCTCCTAAAACATCTCCCGTCACCCTCTCGCCGATTGTAGTGCAAACCCAGGCACTGTTTGAGGTTGAGGTAGCTGCACCTTTCAATGTGATGGTAGCTCCAACGTCGTCTTATAAGTCTGATGTCGTCCCATGGGATTATGTGGCATATGCAAGAAGAAAAGGAAAAGCCAAGATGGAAGAGACAGGTGTTTTGCAAGGTATGACCAGAACTGGCAGAGTTTATACACCTGAGAATCTTGGAGGAACAAGCAAAGAAACTACATCTAAGTTATTTGTCGTTAACACAGGAACTAACAATCTTTGGAGGACGGTACAGGTGAGGGAGTACTCTGTTGTTGATCACCTAAACAAAACTCCCGCCCAGATATACATCTTGTCGTTGCTACAAAATTTAGACGCGCACAAGAATGCCTTGATGAAAGTATTAAGTGAAGCTTATGTGTCTGCCGGTATCACTAGCGGGGAGATGGCTAACATGGTAGGACAGGTACTGGAGTGTCACAAAATTACTTTCCTCGAAGATGAGCTACCACTGGAAGGTTTGAGTCACAACAAAGTGTTGCCCATCACTATGCAATTTTAAGACAAATTCATTGCCAGGGTCCTGATAGACGGTGGTTCGAGCCTAAACATATGCCCGATGACTACTTTGAAAAGACTAGGAAAAGTCATGCATGATATACGGATGGGAATCATGAATGTGAAAATGTTCGATGGATCTCAGATGGGCCCGACCTGGTTTAATGTTGAATTCTAAGTGCTAGACATATCCGCCGCCTACAACTTGTTATTGGAAAGACCATGGATACACGCAGCTGGGGTAGTCGCTTCTACTCTGCACCAGGTTGTGAAGTTTGCATGGAATCATCAAGGGTTAATTATTCACGGGGATGGAAGCAACCCTATCTACACCAACCAGAACGTGCCAATTATCGAGAACATGAGGAAATTAGGAGGAAAAACATAACACCGCATTGAGTGGGTAAACGCAATAGAAAAGGATCAATGGTGGAGCAATAAGATAGAAAGCATATTGATGTGGTTGGGATACGAACTAGGCTAGGGTCTTGGCCGAAAGCTTCAGGCGATCACAGAACCCATACGACCACAATATTCATGGCACAACCTTTGGTCTCATGTATGAATATACTATGCAAGAATACCAGGATTGGACACCGCTGTGGTGCACCGATTACTATCTGCTAGAACAACCCATACCACTATTGCACCAGACATTCTGCCAAACTGATGTGATTTGGGGATCCGAGGAAGATGAGATTTTGGCCGGTATGAGGAAGTTGTTTCTGGACGAGGAAGATATGGAATGCAGTGAAATTTTAGAGGAGAAGGAGGAGGAAGAAGAAGACCTTACCATTTAGACAGTAGGAGAAGGAGATGTTGTCAAGAACTAGACTGTTGCACCATCTCGGGCTCGCCGAGTACTTGGGTAGCCTTGGCAGAAGTAGCATGATTTATTTTCAATTTGTATTGGGCATTTAAGACATTTTCAGTGTTTTCTTTAGAAATAATTACTCGAGCCATCGAGTCGTACTTATTGACAATATTAAGTTTAAATGTATTATTTCTTTTTGTTTATTTATTATTATCTTTCTATATTCTTTTTCCTCATAATTATTACATATCCTGATGAACCTACGACTGTGACATGTAATGAGACAATGTAACATAAGGAAAGTGATTATTTGGAAGATGATATAATACCTTACGAAATTTTCAAAGAAGTGGAGAATTTTGAGAACAAACCAAAATCCAATTTGGAAGAAACCGAGGCAGTTAACTTAGGGGATTCTGAAACAGTCAAAGAAACTCGCATTAGCATTCATCTATCGCCGTCAGAAAAGGAAGAGTATGTCAGGTTTCTAAGGGAATATGAGGATATTTTTGCATGGCCTTACAATGACATGACTGGGTTAAGCACATTCATAGTAGCTCACAAGCTACCAACCAACCCCGTGTGTCCGCTGGTAAAGCAGAAGCTCAGATAATTCAATCCATATATGAGTTTGAAGAAAAAGGAGGAGGTTACCAAGCAAATCAAAAACCAAGGTCCTTCAATTGGTTGAATACCCAACCTGGCTAGCCAATATTATGCCAGTTCCAAAGAAGGACGGAAAAGTCAGAATGTTCCTTGATTATCGAGATCTGAACAGAGCAAGTCCTAAGGATGATTTTTCATTGCCTAACATACACATACTAATTGACAATTATGCCAAGCATGAACTTCAATCCTTTGTGAATTGTTTTGCAGGATACCACCAGATCTAGATGGACGAAGAGGACGCCAAAAATATAGCCTTTATCACGCCATGAGGGATATATTGCGACAAAATGATGCCATTTGGTTTGAAGAACGCTGGAGCTACCTACATGAGGCCATGACAACTCTTTTCCATGATATGATACACAAGGAAATAGACGTGTACGTGGATGGTGTTATCATCAAATCTAAGAGAAGTTCAAATCACAAATCAGACCTGAGGAAGTTTTTCGACCGACTTCAAAAATACAATTTGAAGTTGAATCCAACAAAATGTGCTTACGGAGTCCTTGTTGGAAAATTGTTGGGTTTCATCATCAGTCGATGTGGTATTGAGCTAGACCCGTCAAAAATCAAAGTTATTCAGGAATTGCCACCGCCAAAGAGTAAGAAGGATGTGATGAGTTTTCTGGGACGCCTCAATTATATCAGCTATATTATAGCATAGTCAACGGTGATATGTGAGACTATCTTCAAGATGCTGAGGAAAGATGCTGTGAAGGTGTGGACTGAAGAATGTCAAAAGGATTTTGACAAAATCAAGGAGTACTTGTCTAAGCCACCCGTGTTGGTCCCACCAGAGCCAGGAAGACCTTTGTTATTGTATTTGCCCGTGTTGGATGGAGCTTTCGGTTGTGTTCTAGGGCAGCATGATGAAACCAGGAGGAGAGAGCAGGCAATATATTATCTGAGTAATAAGTTCACATCTTACGAGGCCTGGTACTCTTTGCTGGAGCGCACCTGTTGTGATTTGACATGGATATCCCAGAAGTTGAGATATTGTTTCTGTGCATACACTACATATCTCATATCAAGGATGGATCCACTAAAATACATCTTTCAAAAACCTATTCCTACGGGTAAGTTAGCAAAGTGGCAGATATTGCTAAGTGAGTTCGACATCATCTATGTGACTCAGAAGGCAATCAAGGGGCAAGCGTTGGCTGGTCACTTAGCAGAGAACCTCGTAGACAAAGAATATGAACCATTGAAGACGTATTTTCTCGACGAGGAAGTATCGTTTGTAGGTGAAGATATTGTCGAAACATATGACAGTTGGAGGATGTTTTTTGATGGAGCAGCTGGTAATTGGAGATTATGATCTATTGGTGCACCAATTACTAGGAGAATGGGCCACCAAGAACACTAAAATATTTCCATACTTGCATTATGTACAAGAGTTGTTCAATAGGTTCACAAAGATAGAATTCAAGCATGTTCCAAGGATACAGAATGAGTTCGCAGATGCATTGGCTACCTTGTCTTCCATGATGCAACATCCAGACAAGAATTTCCTCGATCCTATCCCGATAGAGATTCGTAAACAACTAGCTCATTGCGCTTATGTTGAAGAAGAGTTTGACGCAAATCCATGGTTTCACGATATCAAGAAGTATTTGGAGAAAGGAGAATACCCAGAAAATGCCACACACACTCAAAAGTGCACGCTTCGAAGATTAGCCAACCATTTCTTTCAAAGTGGAGGAATTCCATATAGAAGAAATCCTAATTTGGGATTGCTATGATATGTCAATGCCAAGAAGGCATCTAGATTGCTAGAAGAAATACACGTCGAACCTGCGGACCTCACATGAATGGGTTCGTTTGGCCAAGAAGATATTATGGGTAGGGTATTTCTGGATGACTGTGTAGAGAGGCTGCATTAAGTATGTGTAGAAATGCCATCAATGCCAAGCACATGCTGATATGATACGAGTACCACCAACGAACTCAATGCAACAAGTTCACCCTGGCCCTTCTCTGCCTGGGGCATACATGTCATCGGACCAATTGAGCCCGCTGCTTCAAATGGACACAGGTTTATTTTGGTGGCGATAGGTTACTTCACAAAATGGGTTGAAGCCGCTTCCTATAAAGTTGTGACTAAGAAGGTCGTAGCGGATTTCGTCTGAGATCGTATTATTTGTCAATTTGGAGTACCTGAGTCAATCACTATTGACAAAAACGCCAATATCAATAATGATCTGATGAAAGCCATGTGTGAAACATTCAAGATCAAGCACCGGAATTCTACAGCAAACAGGTCGTAGATGAATGGAGCCATAGAAGCCACCAACAAGAATATTAAGAAGATATTGTAGAAGATGGTGGACAACTACAAGAAATGGCATGAGAAGCTACCATTTTGCTTTGTTCGGGTACTGCACAATTATTCGTACGCCAACTGGGGCAACCCCCTATCTACTGGTTTACAGTACTGAAGTTGTTATACCCATCGAAGTGGAGATTCCTTCCCTAAGAATCATACAAGAGGCCGAGCTCAGCGATGCGAAATGGGTACGGAGCTGGTATGAGCAACTGGCTCTCATTGACGGTAAAAGGATGAATGCATTGTGTCACAGTCGACTCTACCAGAATAGAATGGCAAGGTATTTCAGCAAAAAGGTTAGATCAAGGCAATTCACACCGGGGCAATTGGTGTTGAAACGGATCTTCCCGCATTACGACGAAGAAAAAGGGAAATTCTCACCTAACTGGCAAAGCCCTTACATGGTTCACCGAGTACTGGCAGGAGGAGCGCTTATACTCATAGAGATGAATGGAGAAATATGGCCAAAACCTATCAATTCAGACGCAGTTAAGAGATATTATGTTTAAGATTATGTCTGCACTTTCTATTTGATGTAACCTGAATTACGCTTGACCTGATTCCTGTTTAAGAGGGGATACGTAGGCAGCCCTGTGGGTTCGGTCACATCATAATAAAATCTTCATTCCCCTCTATGGTTAGGAACTGGGGCAAGATTTCAAGATTTACCAATCTCATTATGTCAAGGATCGCCAAGAAGTGCATTGCCGAAAGTATGTATTTAAACTGGGGCATGATTTTGAGGAGGGTCGTCAAAATTCAAAATTGAGAAGGTTGCGATGTCTCGACACGTGTCACGGTCTCCGATTCAACAAAATTATTTGTTTTATACATCATCACATAATTTGAACAACTGTATTTTTTTACAAATGATTGATCACAAATGCATATTTTCAAAATTTTCATTTTCTGTTGTAGCCAGATGTTACCCAGGGGACTCGAACAAGGTAGCAAGACAAGGAGCAAAGGCAAAATGAAGAATCAAAGGCACTAAACAACCTTCCCCCAAAAAACTCATGATTTTTCTTTGGATGCAGGGATAACGAACATGACAAGTATGCCCGTAAATTCATAACAAGAATTCTATCTTCACTGATAGAAGTCACCAAGCACAAACGCGTCAAGCTAAGAATCACTTTCTTTCTCATATTTAATCTTTGCCTTTCTATGCATAGGGCTAAGCACTGCCCTCATTCTTTGTATGAGGCTAAGCACTGCCTCCATTATTGCATAAGGCTAAGCACTGCCTCCATTATTGCATAAGGCTAAGCACTGCCTCCATTTGCATGAGACTAAGCACAGTCTCTGTTACATTGCATGAGGCTAAGCATTGCCTCCATCATTGCATAAGGCTAAACATTGTCTTCCTTTATATAAGACTAAGCATTATCTCCATTACATTGCATGTGGCTAAGCATTGCCTCCATCATTGCATAAGGCTAAATGATGCTTTCCCTTTTATGAGACTAAGCACTATCTCCATTAAATTGCATGAGGCTAAGCATTGCCTCCATCATTGCATAAGGCTAAACGTTGACTTCCCCTGCACGAGACTAAGCACTATCTCCATTACATTGCATGAGGCTAAGCATTGCCTTCATCACTACATAAGGCTAAGTACCATCTTCCCTTGCATGTGACTAAGCACTGTCTCCATTACATTATACGAGGCTAAGAATTGCCTTCATTATTGCATAAGGCTAAATGTTGCCTTCCTCTACATAGGGCTGAACACTGCCCTCATCACATACAAGGCTAAGTGTTGCCTTGTCTCGTTCTCATATACAACAAAGTATCAGTTGTTCCCTCTATCAAACGATAAATATCTCCACATCTTTGCATTTCATGGGCTGAAACATTGCCACATTGTCCGAAGGCGTCATAATCTGAAGGCATCGTCCTCATAGCCCGAAGACATCATGCCATGGCTTGAGGATGTCTCAAAACTGCACATCATTATTCAAAGGCGTAATAGTCCAGAGGCATTATCCTCATGGCCCAAGGATACCATTTCATGGCCTGTGAATCCCTAATTATATGCTCCTTGGCCCAGGACATCATGGTCAAAGGACATCATCCTCATCGTCCAAAGACAACTCTCATGGTCCGAAGGGAATTTGCATGATGTGTAAATTTTTGCAATAACCCCATATATATTTGCGTGCATCGTATTTTAAGTTTTACAGGTAACTCGGGAGGTAATCTTACAAACAGGAGCAATTCTCGCTCCGGTTTCCATTCACAACTTTCACATCCTTCGATCATCTCAAACGTAGCCGACAATCAGCAATTGTTTACTCTTTGTCCCGTAACCGTTCAAACATTTAACTTAAATATCTGTAACGTTAAAATTCGCATTCATAACTCCACCCGAAATTATTCAGTTACTCATGACACCATCCTATATAAGAGATCTTTCTCGAAACATACAACCATGCTTATAATAACTCCATCGGTTTCGTTTACCGCTGGATCTAGAACTACACACGACCTGATTCCTGTAACACCAGGGATATGTAGGCAACTCAGGATCCAGGGTTCGGTCTCCATTGTTTCAAAAACACATTATCCTCACTCACTTCGGGCAAAATTGGTCATCATTTTCTTTACCCGATAACTCTTTCATCATTCTTGGGTAAAGAGGAGCAGCTATTGATACCCAATTTTGCCCTCATATTTTATAAATATCATATATACTTTCAAAAGATTATTTTGCATCATCACCAATTTAAAAGTGTCTATATATATATATATATATATATATATATATATATATATATATATATATATATATATATATATTCTATATGTTATATATAATATTTAAAGCTTTAAAATTGATTTTTCTTGAAAATAAATTGTTCAAATATTTATTAATTACCCTTTCAAATTATTTTTGTGATGACTTAATCATCCAAATATATTATTTTACTCACATATATGTTTTATACCATTTTTACTTTATTTCCTATAATTACATTTTTATTTTTGAGATACTTACATGATTGTTTAATAATAGCCTATATTCTATACATAACTACATTATCTACATTGTTTATACTAAAATAGCATTTATTTTTATATATATTTATAATGTTAAGCTATTATTTCCCAGAATTTTACTGCATAAATAATATTTTATTATTTATTAATCACATTTTATAAATATTTTAAATAATTTTCACATATTTAATTTCATAACCCAATCCTAAGCCAATTTTCGGACCAAAAGATGGCACAAACCCAAACGACCCCTTTAATTATAACCCGGTCGGGACCCATTCTACGACCTGCCCCGCTTTTCCTCTAATCCTGACCATTGATCTCAAATGATCAACGGCCCACAACTATCCCCCCGTTTTAATTGCCCTCGCCCCAAACCCTAACACCTATTCTTTTGAGACAGTCACCCCCAAATCCTCTCATCCTCTTCTCTTCCCTAAGAAACCCTAGCAGTCGCCCCACCCAAATCCTAAGACTATACCCAAGACGATATGAAGATCTTCCATATTTTCCTTCGTTTTACGGTACCCACAATGTTTCTTTCCCGTTTCTTTGGTATTGTTCGTATGACACTGAGTTATTTAAGGAAGTCGATATTTGAGAGGTCCTTTTGGCTTCGATTCTAGATAATCACAATGTTATGGACTTGATACACTCAATAACTAGGTTACATGGGTCCGATTCATCAAGATCTCCAGCTAATTTTGACTCCTTGTCAAATTAAGGTTTGCTCGATTTTCTCATAAATAAATGCGGAATTGATTTTGCATGCTTCTCTTTCCTTATTTGTGTTTGATTAACTATGTTTCCTTGTTTGTTAGTTTAATTGTTACTACTATATAAACCTTCCCCCACTCCCCCTCTAGGTCTTAACTACTACTGCAATGATTACCACTTAAACTACTTTTATTGCTCTCTCGCTCTCACTCAATCTATTGTTCTTTATTTGAGATCTTGGCCCGCTGAAAACCAAGGCCATCGGAATTCGATTGTTGCCCTTTCTCAGTGTGAGCACTGCCCGGGGTTCACTTGAAACCCTTGGGAACTCTGACGCATTGGGATTTCGGGGTTCTGCTGCTCTTTTTGCTATTGACGATTGGAGTATTACTGGGATTGTTTCTTCTTATTTGTTTGTTTGTTCATCTAAAACTGGTAAGTGTCTTTGCCCTAGAAATTTCACTCTCTTTCGTTTATGTTCATGGTCTGTATATCTATGCCACTTTGACTTTTGTGAACCAATTTGCTAATATATTGCCCTGTTATTTCATGGCTCTGAACTTTTCTGGCTTCTGAACTTGCCTAATTTCTGCCTCCGATGTATGCATATTGTATGTGTTCCGCAGGAATAATTCTCACTACCTCGAGCATGTTTTTCCTAGTGTGTTTTTATGTGTCTGAATGTTTATACTTGTTGCTCGTCCTAAGATGATCTCCCTGCCTTATTATGCATTCTTGTGATAGACTAATGTAATGACCCGGCCGATCGTTTCGAGAGTTATAGCCCTGTTTCCCCCATTTCTGCTTCTTTTTTGCTTTATAGTTGTATTATGTCTTACTGGGTTGGTTGGTTTGGGTCCGGAGTGGTATTGGAGTGAATTGAGACACTTAGTCTCTTAATTGGAAGCTTAAGTTAGAAAAGGCGATCGAATGTTGACTTGTGGGAAAACGACTTCGGATTTGAATTTTTAGGGTTCCGTTAGCTCTGTTAGGTGATTTTGGACTTAGGAGCGTGTCCGGAAGGTCCGTAGTAGAATTAGGCTTGAATTGGCGAAAGTTGGAATTTTGGCAATTTTGGCCGGCAGTGGAAATTTTGATATCGGGGTCAGATTAGATTTTTAGAAGTTGGAATAGGTTCGTGGTGTTATTTTTGATTTGTGTGTAAAATTTGAGGTCAATCGGACGTGATTTGGCAGGTTTCGGCGTCGTTTGTGGAATTTGAAAGCTTAGAAGTTCTTTAGGCTTGAATTCGGGTGTATTGGTGTTTTGATATCGTCCTGAGTGATTCGAAGGTTCGACTAAGTTTTCATGGGGTTATATAACTTGTTGGTATGATTGGTTGAGGTCCCGGAGGCCTCGGGGTGATTTCGGGTGTTAACGGCTTGATAGGAGTTGAGGAATTGCAGCTGAAGCTGCTGCTACTGTTGTAACCGCACCTGTGGTGTGGGAACCACAGGTGCGAGCCCGCAGAAGCGAAGTAGGAGCCGCAGATACGGCTAAGGAGGACCTGGGCAGACGACACATGTGCGATGGAATTCCCACACCTGTGATGGTCGCAGAAGCGGATTTAGGGGCCCAGGTGCAAGTTTGAACCACAGGTGCGATGTAGTTCCAGCACCAGCGAAGAGCGCAGATGCGGTCACTTGATCGCAGGAGCGGAGGCAGTGTTTAGGGATTTTTCCATAAAGGTAGGGCTTTGCCCACAGATGCGGCTCCGCAGATTCAGAAATGGAGCCGCAGGTGCGAGAAGTCTGGGTAGAACCTATAAATAGAACACTTCGAGTTTTTTCACCATTTTCATCATTTTTTAGCTCGGATTTTGGGGATTTTGAGAGAGATTTCAGAGTAATCACTGAGGTAAGTTCCTTGTGCCTATTTATCTTCAATAATAGTGTTTCCCCACTGATTTTACACCTAGTTGGTGAGTGTTTGAGGTGAGATTTGGGAGAGTAGGGCTTGGGAATTAGAGAGTGAATTTTGGGGTTTTGGAGGGGCAATTGAGATCGGATTTTGATAAATTTGGTATGGTTAGACTCATGAGTGAATGGTCTTTCGGGTTTTGTGACTTTCTTCGGGTTTCAGGATGAGGGCCTGGGGGGCTGGGTTGAGCCAATTTCGGATTTTGGACTATATTTTAGTAGTTTTCTTGTGGAATTGATCCTTTTAACCAATATTGATTATCTCGTACTATTTGTGGCTAGATTCGGGGTATTTTGAGGCCGATTCAAAAGGAAAAGGCATTTCGGAGTAGGATTTCTGCGCGGTTGAGGTAAGTAACAGTCTTAAATCTGGTTTTGAGGGTATGAAATCCCGAGAATTGGTATAATGTGAACATTTGGATGTGACGTACATGCTTGGTGACGGGCGTGTGAGCGTGCACCGTGAAGGATTGTGACTTGGTTGGTCCCGTGGGACTGTAAAATCGAATAGCCATTGTTATCATTTGTTTTACCTTGTCTTTGAGAAATTGATTGCCTTTCATGTTAGAAACCATGATTAGGCCATATGATATCACTTTTGGGACCCGCAGCGGTCGTATACTTGTTGAATTAACTACTAATTATTGTCTTGTACTCAGTCACAGTCTTACTTGTGTGTTATATCTTTGTTCCCTCTCATTTCTTGTTGATACTTGTTGTATTCTCTGTTTGGGCTAATTATTATGATATTTTGTGAGCCCGAGGGCTGAAGAGGTTAGTGACTGAGATAAGGCCTGAGCTGCGAGCTGTGAGGTATATGGATCGGGTTGCACACCGCAACAAGCCTTTGTGCTATATATATATATATATATATATATTTGGATTGGGTTGCACGCCGCAATAATATTGGATTGGGTTGCACGCCGCAACAATATTGGATTGGGCTGCACGCCGCAGCAATATAGTGCTTGGGCTGAAGGATCCCCTCCGGAGTCTGTACACCCCCAGTGAGCATAGGTACCTATTGAGAGTGTGTATTGAGGGCTGAGAGCTGAGAGTATGAGTTGTCGAGATGAGTTGAGTGACTGCTGCCTTGAGAGGTTTACTTGCTTTTATTTATTATTGCAATTAGTTGTTATCTGTTGTTATTGTGAAATTTCTGGAAGATTCATATCTGTTTTACTTGAGCTCGAACTGATTCGACTTATACCACCGGATTTGAAAGCATGTTCACTCTTTACTGAAAACTTTTGAAATGATCTGTATTTTTATAGTTCTTCACTGCTTCTCAGTTCCTTATTTAATTATGTTACTTGCTGAGTTGGTTGTACTCATGCTACACCCTACACTTCATGTGCAGATCTAGGTGTGTACGGTTCTAGCGATCGCTGAGTTTGTGCGCGGGCTGATTATCGGAGACTTACGAGGTAGTTGTCGACGTCCGCAGTCCTTGTTTCTCCTTTCTTATTATCTTTTCTCTCTTGTATTGGCATTTGGCACAGACTGTAGTAGACTTTTTTTTCTAGATTGGTTGTTAGATGCTCATGACTTAGTGACACCCCGATGTTGGGATATCATTCTGCACTTGTGTTTTGGTTTTTTACCTTGTTATTATGTAAACATTCAGTTAGTTTAATTGCTTGAGCTCACTTCCGTTATATATTGAAATCATATTGAGAATGTCTGCTTGCCTAGTTCCACGATATGCGGCATCACGACTGGTTAGGTATTTGGGTCGTGACAACTAATTCATGTGTTCTAATTCCTGTTGGATCACTCCTGTGATACTTAATACTCTACTAAAGTCAGTTCTCAACTATGTTAGCCAAAATGTGTTACCCTGCTAATTGTGAACTTTAATGTGTGTTCCATGCCTAGTTTAATCCTATGTTGTTTAGTCCCACCAATGGCTTATAAGGTAAACAATGCAATATCAAGCCTTTTCTCCTGTGTGTAGTCTAATAATCCAGTTCTTGAGGTATCCTTGCCTACTATGAGTTCTGGTGTTGTCTAAGCTTTTGTGTTATGACTGGAATTTAGCATGTTCGAGTATCTTTATGCACAATTAATGTTTGTTTGTAGACCGTGTCTGCCAACCTATTTGGTTATACCATTTTCATTAGGCTCCCATGCTATACATCTTCATGTAAGGACCGTACTCTATTGGTTTCTTGTCTATGATTCTACTAAACTCACGTGTCCGAAGTTCTTTATGCTAATTCTGGACTATGCTTTTCTTTGAAACTTTACTTGAAGTAGTCTGTTATCCTATGATGGTCAATCTTGTCACGTTAGCTTCTAAAAATGCAAGCATGAACTTGCCTTATGTATGCCCTATGAATTTGTCAATATGCTTTAGTGAGAAGTGTTGTTAGTTATAGCCTTGAGAATTCAATGTGTAGACTTCAAAAACTGTTTAGTTAATCCCATGTATAGTTTGTTACTCGTGTGGTTAAGTTTGGCATTGTTGGGTAAGTTAGTCCCCCCTTCAGGCCTGGTATGGGTCTGTGTCTAAGTTTGCGTCATGCAACTAATACACTCTAATGTTTTGGGGTGTACCTTGATTTGGGTTTTCTATTTGTGTGAAGAATGAGCTTACTGAAGACCTCGATGTTGCTGGGTTATTCTCCCTTGGTCCTGCTCTATTTATTGGGTCTTTATTCTTTTTAGTTTGTAATATTTGAGCATGTATTCATTATTTTGGGCTTGTAATGATTTGTAAACAAACAATTGGGGAGTTAGTGAAATTGGGGGAAAAGGGTGTACTCTATTCTTGCATAAAAGTGTAGAAAACATGCCTACAGGGTCTAAGTGCTTTATTTGTTTGACATGATCTATTCCTATGCACTGATAGAAAGCATGCCTATAAGAATCTAAGTGCTTCACTTGTTCACATGCTCTACTTCTATACACTATTAGATAGCATGCCTATAGGATTAAAACATCATTGGTTATTTGCTCAATTTGCTCTATTGCTATGTGTTAGATATCATCCCTATAGGATCGCATTAAGTAATTAAGACTGGCATCCATTGATACTCATCTAGATATCATGTCTATAGGGCTTCAACTAATAAATCAATCAGTCGCTCCTATTGCTTTTAGCACACTACTCATCTATATATCATGACCATAGGACCTCAATCAACTAATTAATTACTTTGTTGCTTCGTTGTATCGCCAAACTTAGATGACATGCCTATAGGGATCAAGTATTATAAAAATCAATTTCAATTGTCAACTTTTAGAAATCTTGCCTATAGGATATTATTACTTGTCTTAGACAGCATGCCCATAAATCAACATCGTTAATCTTGGGCTTTCGAACAGTCTTATTACCTCACTGCACGAACAATGTAGATGTCATGCCCATAGGTTTGTTAGGCCTTTAATATGCAAATCCGTTAGCCTGAAGCTGTAATGCTGCCTATACAATGCTGGAAATCAGAATGACCTAGAAACTATGCCTATATGACTTAACGACTATAATGTTTCTTAATCCCAAAACATTATACTGCCTAATCTGCCGCGTGCATTCGCTGTTTATGTGGGGGGTTAACTTGAGCCTTTTATTGCATTTATGTGAAGTCCTATATATTTTGAATGTACGCTAGTTTTATCATTTTTGAGCATCCTAAGTAGAGTCTAGAACCACCTAATAATAGGTCCAAAGCCTCCTGGACCATAGGCAAGGGATAGATAATGCACGCGTAGGACACGAGCTAGAATTGAATTAGAGCACCTTTAAGTAAACAACTTTAACATAGTAATCAAGTAGCGGGAGATGATAGTCTGTAACCACTGAATAATATGAGCAACCCCTACCTTAAGGGAGTTGCAAAGTATTATTTATGTTGCACGGGGTGATCCTTTAGGCTAAAAAACATAGGATTCCCCCTCCCCCCTGGCTTTCTTTATATGTTTATTGTTCACAGTTAGTCATCAAATATACACTAATCAAGTTGTACCTTGTAACCTCCAAAGACTTGTATAGTCTAGTTTTTGCCCGATTTCCTTTACAGTTGTTCATAGTAGAACCTTTAAATTCCTTGTCTTCCTTCACTTATATAATCACTTAGAATAATTGTAATCCGATAATCCCACATAGTTTAAACTTCGACCAGGACCCAAAGTTATATACCTCGAAGAGTGCCTAACACCTTTCTTTTTAGGTAATTTGAGCCCTTACCCGATCTTTGGTGAAAGACTAGTTATTGGCTTAATTGCACTATTTAAATTATGTGAAAGACTTGTACACGAGGTGATGAGTGTGTACACAGCCTTATATGTGAAAATTGACTGGATTAAGACTCTTAGGCTTCTTATATGCATTTAAATGAAGTCATCATATCATGTTATATCTTTCATGGTCGAGTTTACTCTTATATGCTTTAATTGAAGTCTTTATTACATGTTACCTCTTTCATTGTTGAGTTAATTCTTCTATTTCATTGTGTTATTGTAATTCTTGTGTTGATTTACTTTTCGTACTCTTGTGTTATTGTTGTTATTTTTGTACTCATTGTTTTTGAGCCATGTGCTATGTATTGTTGTGCCATTTGTATTATTGTTATGCCAATGTTGTGGCACATAGGCACGTGTGGTGCCAGTGATTATGTTGTGTTGTTGTGTTTTTGGTACATGTGGGCCTGTTGAGTGGATTGTTGGGATGTTTGCACGAGATTCTACCGTGCTATTGTTATTATTGATATTGCACATGCGGCGAGACAAGGTGGGATAATTATTGATATGCGTGTGGCGAGACAAGGCGGGTTGTTGCGCAAGCGGCGAGACAAGGGGGGCTATGTCAGGGATGATATGTGATGGCCTGGGGCATATTATTTATGATATTCGTGTGATGGTGTAATTTTTCTTGTGTGTGTCATGCATATTACGTGACATGTGGTATTGTTTCCAATGTGCTACTCGATGTCTCTGATATTACTTGTTGACTTGGACTGTGACAGTACACTTGCACATGCATACACCATAACATGTCATTTATACCAGTTTAGGAGTATGAGACTTGATATTCTATGATCATGCATATGTATTCTTGTATATCTATTTTCTCTACGATATGGCTGGATTGTTAGCCTGTGACCATGCCAGACGGATTGTGATATTGGCATGTGAGTTGTCCGTGCAGCACATGAGTGGTCTGTGCGGTTGTGATTTATAATGTGGGCACGAGGTGCCATGTGTATATGATTTGTGGTTTAGGACTCGTGATTTGTGATTATAATGTGTGGTATCTCGGGGTGATTTTTGTGTAAACCTTTTGATAGAACGGTTTGATTATTTGGTTGTCATTTGTATTCCTTAATTGGCTTCACTAGTACTTTAGCGATGTTCTGATTACTTTGTTGTGTTATCACCTATTTACACCTTGTTTCTATTTGTTGCTTCTACTTTTCATTGCAAGCGTTATATTGTTATTCTTTCTATGTTTAGCTTTACGTTTATATTTGTTCCTTTGTTAGCTTTATATTAATACTTTGCATAGGTTATTATGTCTAGTAGGTGTCTTGATTTGAATCTCGCCACTACTCCATCGAGGTTAGTCTTGATACTTACTGGGTACCGATTGTGGTGTACTCATACTAGGCTTCTACATATTTCTGTGCATATCTAGGTACCTCGGAGCGTTCCAGATGCTAGTGAGTTGATTCTGACATCTCGGAGACTTTAAGGTATGCCTTTTTGACACTCGCAGGCCTCAGAGTCACCTTCTAGTGATCATATGCTACTGTTTCTTTTATTTCTGAACAGTATTGTAATAGAAATTCCTAGTGTATTTGAATAGAGCTATGACTTTGTACTACCATTTTTGGGATTGTATACATGTTGTCAGTGTTGGCTTTTATTATGCCATCAAACAGTTTAAATTATTAGCCTAGTCATTTATTTCTATTAAACTCTCATTGTGTGTTAGGCTTACCTAGTCTTAGAGACTATGTTCCATCACGATCCTTAAGATGGGATTTTGGGTTGTGACCATTCGCTCTCGATCCTAGATATGTCATTTGATTTGAAATCTAACCTTTATTCGAGGTTTAAATCTCAAATTTAAAAAATTCACAAATTCTACCCATAACCCCTAATTTCTACCTTGAAATTCACATATTTGATGATAAGATTCATGAAAAAGTAATTGAAATTGATTGAAAATAAGTTAAAGTTGCTTACCAATGAATTTGGGAAGAAATTCCTCTTCTAATATCGCCTTTATGGAGTTTAGGTTGAAAAATACTATAAAATGAGCTAAGTCTCGCTTTTCCCAACTTTTACCCAGCTGCAGATGTCGCAATTGTGCACTCTTGTTCGCAATTGCAATATTTGCAAAAGCGAACCACTGATCGCAAATGCGATCAGTGTCCCAGCTACACTATTGTCGCAAATGCAACATTTCCTTCTCATTTGTAAAGACCCACCAGCTCACAAATACGGATAAGGCTCCACAAAAGCGAAGCAGCACCCAGTCCTCTATTTTTGCAAATGCTCGCATATGTCACAAATACGACATTCACCCAGTTCGCAAATGCATTCTTTTCTTCGCAAAAGCGAAGTCCCAGCCCCCAGTCCTCCTTTGCATTTGCGAGCCTGACATCGCAAATGCAAGGCTTGCAAATGCGATCAGGTCCTCGCAAATGCGAAACCTGCAGATCAACACCAGCAGATTTTTACACCAGCTATCCAAACCTTCTAAACCACATCCAAAACTCACCCGAGCCCCCAGGGCTCCAATTCGAACATTGACACAATTGTAATAACATCATATAAAAAATTTTGTTGTCTCAAATCATCAAATAATATCAAATATCAAGATTCGATCATCAAAACTCAAGATTTTCAACTTTGAAACACAATTTTTTAATTTTTCACATAATACACCGAAACGTCCTGGGGTCACCCGCGACCCCAACCTAACATGCGTACAAGTCCAGAAATACCATACGAACCTACTGAAATTGTCAAAACACCGATTTGAGGTCGTTTACTAAAAACGTTGATCGTTGTAAACTCAAGTCATTTTTAAAGCCAAAAATCACATTTTCTTTAACATTTCACATATAAGCTTTTCGAAAATTGACACCGACAACCCACGCAAGTCATATATCATCAAATAAAGCTATGAAAGATCTAGTAACATAGAAAAGGGAGTTAGTACTCAAAATGACCTACCGGATCATCAGAATATGTTACCAACAGTTTTTACTCGACTTTTATGGGAATTATATACGCTACCAATAGATTGTAATCAACCATGAAGGACGTTTATTGATCAAGGTTTGACCGTTCAAGTTTAAGGATTTAGGGTTAGGGTTCAAGGATCAGATTTAGAGTTTAGGGTTTATATATCACGTAGGAAGTTTATTGCGACCAGTGGTGGATGGAGGAATATTTGGATGATTGATCTTCCCTAAATATGTATATTTTGTAAATTTATTTACTTTGTAAACTCATATATGTTGTAATTGACTAAATGGGGAGTTTACGATCAGTTTCCCCCCATATCATATATCCACAACTTGTATATGTTTTAAACATGTTATTTCCCTATTATAGCTCATAAGCTGAAGCAGCGCCATGTCATGCCTAATCACCTCTCTCCAATACTTCTTGGGCCTACCTCTACCTCTACCTATCCTCAGCCCATCATAGCCAACCTCTCACACCTCCTCACTAGGGCATACATGCACCTCCTCTTCACATGCCCGTACTATCTCAATCTAGCTTACCTCATCTTGTCCTCCAACATAATATACTAAAACTCTAAATTTTATGAGTGAAACTCCACAAAGTGAAAAACTAGTTAAAGTTTGACTAGTTTTGAAACGAGGGATAAATGTAAATTACCCGTCTAAAAACTGGCTATTTTCTCCAATTTTTCTACAATTTGTCGAAATCCATGGGAAGCGGGCAAGCCCAAAGATGGAAAATCACCAAGCCTAGCCCATATACACGTGGGCTCTCATCATCAGTAACCCGTTACATAAACCAAACGCTGAGATCTCAGCCATTTCTCTCAAAAACTAGGGTTTACTCTCTCACCAAAGCAGCTTCTCTTCTCCAATGGCGCCCAAGAAAACTCTCCGTAACCCAGAACTAATACCTGGCCTGGGAAAATTCTCACGTTATAAAATGTACCACAAGAAAGGTCTCTGGGCAATCAAGAAGAAAAACAGTGGCTCATTTCCATCCCACAACAAAAAACCCACCGCCACCGCTCCGGCAATAAAACCCCCAAAGTTTTACCCTGCCGATGACGTAGCAAAACCCCTTGTGAACAAAAACAAGCCAAAACCTACAAAACGCAGAGCAAGCATTACACCTGGGACTGTGTTGATTATCCTAGCTGGTAGGTTTAAGGGGAAAAGAGTTGTGTTTTTGAAACAACTTGGTTCTAGGCTATTGCTTGTTACTGGACCTTTTAAGCTTAATGGCGGTCCTCTTAGACGTGTGAATCAAGGTTATGTTATTGGTACCCCAATTAAGGATGAACAATTACAGAAGAGATAATTATAATTTCAGATACAGATAAGCAGTTAGGGAAAAGACAACACGACAATAGAAGAGATAACAATTTTAATTAAGGCACATATGAATCAAATGAACAACAAGAGTGGATCATGAAGCAATTAATTCCAATTAGAGCAGGTAGAAGTGAAACTGGAAATTAAGAAACGTAATCGTAATAAGAACAACTGCATATTCAATGAATAAAAGGACCTAAGTATCCCTAAAGGCTAATTTTCCACAAATAAGTATGGGCACGTACTCGTCACTTCGCGTACACGGACTACAATTAGCATAGAAGACTCAAATCCTAAGGGGTAGTTCCCCCTCATGAAGTTAGGCAAGATACTTACCTCAAAGAAGACAGACCGATACTCAAAAATGAACTTCTCGAGTGAAATGACCTCCGAACGGCTCAAATCTAACCACAATAAATTCAAAGCACAAATAAAACTCATAAGAAACTATTCCGGACCATAAAGCTTCATTCTTTATCAAAATCTAAAAATCAGTCCAAAAGTCGACAACCGGGACCGCGCCTCGGAACCTGACAAATTTCATAAAACCCGAACATCCATTCTGATATGAGTTCAACCATACTAAAATTATCAAATTCCTATACCAATTCGTCTCTCAAATCATGATTTTTCATTTTGCAAATTTTATTCAAAAAACCTCCTTTTTCCCCAACTCAAAGCACAAATTAAATGATAAAAATAAGATAAAATCATGGAATATAATAAATTCTAGGTGAAGAACACTTACCCAATCGATTTTCTTGAAAAACCCACAAGGAATCGCTCAAAATCGAGCTCTATAAGTCAAGATATGATAAAAATGGCCTAACCCTCGATTTGGAAATCTTATATTCTGCTGAGGTCTTTATGCATCGCGAACGCGGAAGAACAAATTCGTTCGCGAAGAAGAAAAACAAAAGCTACCCAGTTGTGCTTCGCAAACGCGACAACACGTTCGCGAATGCGTAGAGGAAAAGTCTAATGCCCCAACGACTGCTCTTTGTGAACGCGTGAAGTAGTACGCGAACGCGAAGAGAGGAATGGCATAGCTACGCGAACGTCTGAGATGAACACGAACATGTGAGATGAACATTAATGCAATGAAAGAAACAATTGGATTCCGTAATTGTGAAATGAGGAATGCGAACGCAAAGAACAAATATTCCCTCCTCCAAAATTACTCTTCGCGAATGCGGAGGAGAAGATGCGAACGCGAAGGAGAAAACCAGATGACAAATATCAACAGTTCAAAAATAGAAGAAAAGGGCCCATAGCCCATCCAAAACACACCCGAGGCCCCCGGGACCACGTCAAAACATACCAACAAGTTCCATAATCTAACACAGACTCGCTTAGGGTCTCAAATCACATCAAACAATGACAAAACTACGAATCGAACCAAAAATCGAACTTATGAACTTTCAAAACTTCGAACTTCGAAAACTCGGGCCAAAACCAATCAAATCAACCCGAGATGACGTCAAATTTTGCAAGCAAGACCAAATAACAAAACGGAGCTATTCCAACTCTCGGAATTGCATTCCGACCCCAATATCAAAAAGGCCACTTTCGATCCAAATCTCCAAAAATTTGACTTTTGCCATTTCAGGCCTAAATGAGCTACAGACCTCCAAAACACAATCTGGACATGCCCTTAAGTCCAAAATCACCCAACGGAGCTAACGGAACTCCATTCTGAAGTCATCTTCACACAGTTCCGACTACGGTCAAAATCCTAAGATTTAAGCTTCCGTTTTAGGGACTAAGTGTCTCAAATCACTCCGAATCATCCGGTAACTGAACTCGACCATGCACGCAAGTCAATACATATAATACGAAGCTGCTCAGGGCCTTATGACGCTGATCAGGACTTAAATTCTCAAAATGACCGGCCGGGTCGTTACAGGTTTAGAGTAGGTTTTGGTGTTATCGAGGTTTGTTTGGGATTCCGAACCTGGGAGTAGTTCCGTATGGTAATTTATGACCTACATGAAATATTTGGCGTCATTGCGAGTTGATTTGATAAGAATCAGACGCGCGGAAGGGTTTTTAGAAGTTTTTGAGTTTCATGATTTAATTTATGCGTTTTGGCGTCTGATTCGTGATTCAAGATATTATTTTGGTGTTTCGATTGGGCGAGCGAGTTTGTATGATAATTTTAGACTTGTGTGGACATTTGGTGTGGATCCCCGATGGCTCGCGTGAGTTTAGGACGCGTTCGGAGAGGTGGAAGGACTTCAATTTTTTTGATTTTTTGTGCTGGTAATGTAGGTTTCGCAAATGCAAAGTTTTGTTCGCATTTGCGAGACCGCATTTGTGAAGAACCATTCGCATTTGTGAAGCTGGGAAAGCACTGAGGATTTCGCATTTGCAAAGATTCTGCCACTTTTGCGAACTATCCCTCTTCGCATTTGCGATGATTTTGGTCGCATTTGCAAAGTTTTTGGTCGCATTTGTGACCTTGGCGGAGATGGCCAGTCTTCGCATTTGCGATGGTTTTGTCGCATTCGCGACCTTCTTATTTGCGAACAAGATGTCGCAAATGCAACATCTGCGACTGGTGCATCGGCTCTTATTACGGGACTTAGACCGTTTTTCTCACATTTTCATTTAGTCTTGAGAGATTTTGAGAGCACATTAGAGGGGGGTTCTCAACAACATCTTAAGGTAAGTAACTCTTGCCCATTTTCAAGTTACTTATGCGGATTTTAGGTAGATTAAACATGGGAAAATTGTTAAAATTTGGGAGATTTGTAAAAAACCTAGGGTTTTGGTAAAAATGAGATTTGACCACGAAATTGGTTTTGGAATTAAGTAAAAATTATATATTTGAGTTCGTGAGGCTATGGGTAATATTTATCTTCAAAATTTTCCGGAATCTGGGCACGTGGGCCTGGTGGCGAATTTTAAGAATCTTCCAATTTGGGTTGGGTAATTACTCTAATATCTAAATTATGAACTTTTGATTATATATTGATTAAATTATATAATATTTGACTAGTTTTGGATTGTTCGGCATCGACTTGGGGCTTTTAGAGCGGATTAGTGGACCGGAAGTAAGCTTGGGAATGAGGTAAGTCTCTTGCCTAAGCTTGGAAGAGGGAACTCACCCCCTTAGGTGTATCTTGTTGTGTATTACTTGTGTGGGGATATACGTACGCACGAGGTGACGAGAGTCCGTACGTATCTATATTCCATGATATGTCTGGGTAGACTTAGATCCACATCTAATTTTAATTGTACTTGTGTGTTTATCATGCGTATTAACTGTCTTGAATAGAGCTGAGACTAGGGATTTAAAGTTGCAATTATCAATTTAGACTTCTTATTTTTTGAAAAATTGAGGAATACTTAATAATTATGAAAATTCCATGACTTCTTGCCTCGCAAGTACTTTTGCGAGCGAGGTAAACTTCTCTACTCTAATGGGATCGGGTTGTTTGCCTCGGCAATATGATAACACCACTCTTATGGGATCGGATCGTTCGCCTCGGCAGTATGATGGTAACAACACTCTTATGGGATCGGGTCGTTCACCTCGTCAGTATGATAGTAACACTATTCTTATGGGATTGGGCCATTCGCCTTGACAGTACTGATTACCACTATTCTTATGGGATCGGGCCATTCGCCTCAGCAACTTCGTGCTTAATAATCAAAACGGGTTCCAGTTTGGGGTAATTGAGTTAGCGCCTTCACGGCCAGTTATGAGATGTTGGTGATGTGATACTAACTCCTGTTATATTTATTGTATTGATTCTATTTGTCTCATTGATACCTGTTGTATGCTCACCATGTCTACTTTATGCACTTTTATTATTATTATTGACCTCTAGTAAGTGTCAAGTCGACCCCTCTTCACAACTTCTTTGAAGTTAGACTAGATACTTACTGGGTACACATTATTTTTCGTACTCACGCTACACTTCTGCATTGAAGTGCATGTACTATGACAGATTCCACCATAGGTCACGCGGGTGCATAGTCGATCATCTACGGAGACGTGGGGGTGAGCTGTTTGCCTTGCTACGATCTGTAGCACCGGAGTCTCCTTCCATATTATTTACTATTCCTGTCTATTACTTCCGGACAATAGTTATTAGTAGTTTTGTATATTCTCTAAATTGCTCATGTACTCGTGACGCCGGGTTTTGGGGATTTGTTGCATTTATGTACTACTACACTCGTTTTTTCTATCATCGCAGAGTATGTGCTTATTATGATGGCATTTTGTTTAAAAAGACTTGTCACAGTTGCAAGAAAGCTAGTTAAACTATTTTCTAAAAACAGAAGGAATTTTCGTATTAAGATGTGTTAAAAAGGGTAAATAATAAGTAATGTCACCTGTGGGCTTGCCTAATGGCGGCGTTAGGTGCAGTATCGACCCTCTTACAGATTTGGGTCATGACAGCTTGGTATTAGAGCTTAAGTTCACATAGGTCTCACGGGTCATGAGCAGGCCTAGGAGAGTCTTGCGGATCGATGCGAAGACGTCTGTGCTTATCTTTGAGAGGCTATAGGGTGTTAGGAAACTTCTCTTTCTTTACCTCCTATCGTGCGGTTGATATTATACTAAGTGTATTTCTATTGATCTCTCACATATGGTGAGAAAGCGCATGACGGATGTACCAGGCGGTCGAGGGGCTGCCCCTCCCTCCCCCCCATTGCTAGAGTCCTAGGCAGAGGCCGGGGGAGGGCTCCAGCTCTAGTCAGATGATGAGGTTTCCCTAGGGTTTCTCCTATTGTGCCACCTATGGATCTAGTGTAGGATCCTATTGTTGAGGAGGAAGATAAGGCGCCTACAGCTGTGCCATCCCCAGCAAATTTCATGACTGCGCCAGGATTCCAGAAGGTCATGGGGTGTATGTTGCGGTTCATGGACTCTATGACACATGCTGGTTTATTTCCAGCGGACCCTTCCATATCTCAAGTGGGATGGGGAGCACAGATCCATACTGCTCAGGCTCCAGGGCACGTCGTTGCCGTTTATCATACCCCAAGAGCACTACCTGTAGGCGGAGCCCAGCCTGTTACAGCAGTTATGCCAGAGGTTGTACCAGTCACGACCGATGATCAACAGAAGTAGCTGGACAGATGGACTAGGCTTCGCCCCTACCTTTGGGGGTGAGCGGTCAGAAGACCCCCAGGATTTCATTGACCGGTGCAAGGATAGGCTACAGAACATGGGGATATTGGAGTCCAACGGGGTGGACTTCACCACTTTTCAGTTTGAGGGCAAGGCCCGTAGATGGTGGCAGGCTTATCTTCTTAGCAGGCCAGCAGGTTCGCCTCCTTTGACTTGGGATAAGTTTACACATCTATTCTTGGAGAAGTATATACCACCTTCTGAGAGAGAGGAGCTTCGGGGTAAGTTTGAGCGACTCTATCACGGTCACATGTCTGTCACCGACTATGAGGCGAGGTTTACTGACTATTCTCGCCATGCAGATATTATACTCCTCATAGATGCAAAGAGGGTGCGGAGGTTCATTGCAGGTTTGCACCCTGAGATTCAGGTACCTATGGCTCGTAAGGCAGAGATGGGGACTCGTTTTCTTTAGGTTGTGAATATAGCTCGGAAGATCGAGCATATTCGTAACCGTAGCGGAGAGTTTGTGTCGAGGGACAAGCAGACTCAGGAGTTTGGAGAATTCAATAGCACCCCACTTGGGGGCAAAGGTTAGCTCATGAGGGTTCAGCCTAGCAGGATCATGCAGTCATCACCATCGCCTCATCGGAGTGCTCCAGCATGACCCTATTTCAGTGTCATTCCAGAGAGTACTTACCGTCTGCCAGCTATTCAGGGTTCCTCTAGTGGATATTCAGTCCATCAGGGTTAGACTTCAGGTCAACAGTCCACCGTTCCGAGGGATTGTTTCGAGTGCGGAGTTCTTGGCCACGTGAAGAGGTTTTGTCCCAGACTTCGGGGCAAGGCTGAGCAGTAGGACTATCGGCCCATGATTACCGCACCTGCCGTCTGGCTTCCCAGAGGCGGAGGGCAGGTGGGTAGGGGTTATCCTAGAGGTGGAGGCCAGTCAGGTGGCACTCCAGCTAGGTTCTATGTCTTTCCAACCACACCAGATGCAGTAGCCTCAAATGCCGTAATCACATGTATTATTTCTATCTGCGGTAGGGATGCTACGGTACCATTTGATCCAGGGCCTACGTATTTATATGTTTCATCTCTGTTTTCTCATTTTCTAGGTGTTCCTCGCGAGTCCTTGGGTACTCCTTTATGTGTATACATACCAGTGGGCGATTCTCTTATTGTGGATCAGATTTACCGATCCTGTATCATGACTTTCTGCGGTTATGAGACTAGAGCGGATCTTCTATTGCTCGATATGATCGACTTTGAGGTCATCCTGGGCATGGACCGGTTGTCTTTATATCATGTCGTCCTTGATTTCCATGCCAAGACTATTACCTTGGTGATACCATAGTTGCCTAGATTGGAGTGGAAGGGTTCATATGTCAGTGCATCTAGTCGGGTTATCTCTCACCTGAAGGCTCGACACATGGTCGAGAAGGGTTGTTTAGCTTATCTAACTTATGTTTGGGATACTGCTGTAGAGACTCTGATAATTGATTTAGTGCATGTGGTGCAGGAGTTCTCCGATGTGTTTCCTTCTGATCTACCAAACATGACACCAGATCATGATATCGATTTCTATATTGATTTGGCTCCAGGTACCGAACCTATCTCTATTCCACTGTACCGCATGGCTCCAAAAGAGTTGATGAGTTGCTAGCAAAGGGGTTCGTCAGATCGAGTGTGTCGCCTTGGGGTGCACCGGTGTTGTTCGTGAAGAAGAAACTATGCGAATGTGCAATCATTACCGCCAGTTGAACAAAATTTACCATTAAGACCAAGTACTCATTTCCGCATATTGATTATTTGTTTGACCAATTGTAGGGTACCAGGGTGTTCTCTTTGATCGACTTGAGATCGGGGTATCATCAGTTGAAGATTCATGCTTCGGATATTCTGAAAACGGCCTTCCGGACTAGATGTGGTCACTATGAGTTTTTGGTGATATCCTTCGGCTTGACTAATGCCCTGGTGGCATTTATGGATTTGATGAACCGAGTGTTCAAGCCGTATCTTAATTCATTTGTCATTGTCTTTATTGATAACATATTGATCTACTCACGTAGAATGGGTGAGCACGAGCAGCATTTGAGATTAGTGCTTCAGACCTTGCGGGAACATAAGCTATATGCTAAGTTCTCCAAGTGCGAGTGTTGGTTAGATTCTATGGCATTCTTGGGGCATGCTATATCAGGGGAGGGTATTAAGGTAGATCCTAGGAAGATCGAGGCAGTCCAGAGTTGGCCTCGTCCTACAACAACGACCGATATCAGAAGATTACTGGGGTTAGTAGGTTATTATCGTCGGTTTATATAGGGCTTCTCTTCAATTGCAGCACCTTTGAATAGATTGACCTAGAAGGGTGCTCTATTCCGATGGTCCGATAATTGCGAGGCGAGCTTTCAGAAGCTCAAGATAGCTTTGACTACAACACTGGTAGTAGTGTTGTCTTCCAGTTCAGGGATGTATATTGTGTATTTTGACGCTTCACGCGTTGGCCTGGACTGTGTATTGATGTAGGATGGACGATTTATTGCATATGCTTCACGTCAGCCAAAGCCCCGCGAGAAGAATTACCCCGTACATGATTTGGAGTTGGTTGCGATAGTTCATGCTCTCAAAATCTAAAGGCATTATCTTTATGGGGTGTCCTGTGAGGTTTACACCGATCATCATAGCTTGCAGCATTTGTTCAAGTATAGGGATCTTAATTTGAGGCAGCGCAGGTGGCTTGAGTTACTAAAGGATTATGATATTACCATCATTTATCATTCGGGCAAGGAAAATGTGGTTGCAGATGCCTTAAGAAGAAATGTTGAGATTATGGGTAGTTTGGCATTTATTTCAGCAGAGAAGAGGCCATTGGCTTTGGACATTCAGTCCTTAGCTAACAGACTTGTGAGATTGGATATTTCAGTGCCCAGTCAAGTTCTTGCATGCGTAATGGCTCAGTCTTCATTACTTGAGCGGATGGTGTTATACGGCTCAAGGGTCGTCTTTGTGTTCTTAATGTTGATGGCTTGAGGGAGAAGATTCTAGAGGAGGCGCACAGTTCTCGGTATTCTATTCATCCATGGGCTATGAAGATGTATCGCGATCTGATGCAGCATTATTGGTGGCGGCGGATGAAGAAGGACATAGTTGAGTATGTAGCGAGATATCTAAACTGCTAGCAGGTCAAGTATGGACATGAGAGTCCAGGTGGCCTCCTTCAGGAGATGGTTATACCAGAATGGAAGTGGGAACGCATCACTATGGACTTCGTTGTTAGGTTGCCTCGGACGTTGAGGAAGTTTGATATTGTTTGGGTCATTATTGACAGGTTGACCAAGTCGGCACATTTTATTCCGGTGGTGACTACTTACTCTTCAGAGAGATTGTCCCAAATTTACATTTAGGAGATTGTTCAGTTGCATGGTGTGCATGTTTCCATCATTTCAGATAGAGGCCCTCAGTTTAATTTGCATTTTTGGAGGGCAGTATAGAGTAAGTTGGGTACCCGGGTAAAGCTCAGCACAACTTTTCATCCGCAGACCGACGGGCGGTCAGAGTGGACATTTTAGATTCTGGAGGATATGCTCATAGCATGTGTCATTAACTTGGGCGTATGTTCGTATCGGGTTTCGGATGTCCCGGGAGTGTTTCGGCGCTTAATATTAGAAATTGGCACATTGAAGGTTTTCAAGTTCTTTAAGCTTAGTTTGTAGTAGGTTTTGGTGCTATCGAGGTATTTTTGGAATTTCGAGCCTCGAGTAGTTCTGTATGGTGATTTATGACTTGCACGCAAAATTTGGCGTCATTCCGAGTTGATTTGATAGGAATCGGACGTGCAGAAGTGTTTTTTGAAGTTTTTTAGTTTCATGATTTAATTTATGCATTTTGGCATACGATTCGTGATTCTAGATGTTATTTCGGTGTTTTGATCATGCGAACGAGTTTGTATGATATTTTTAGACTTGTGTGAATGTTTGGTGTGGAGCCCCGAAGGCTCGGGTGAGATTCGGACGCATTTGGAGGGATGGAAGGACTTCAGTTTTTCTAGTTTTCTGGGTTGGTACTGCAGGTCTCGCAAATGCAAAGTTATTTTTGCATTTGCGAGGAACCATTCACATTTGCAAAGCTGGGAAAGTACTGAGAATTTTGCATTTGCGAAGATTCTGCCACTTTTGCGAACTGCCCCTCTTCGCATATGCCATGTTTTTGGTCGCATTTCCGACCATGGCAGAGATGGCCAGCCTTCGCATTTGTGATGGTTTTGTCGCATTTGTGAACAAGATGTCGCAAATGCGACATCTGCGACTGGTACAAGGGCTTTTATCACGGGACTTAGACCCTTTTCCTCACATTTTCATTTAGTCTTGTGAGATTTTGAGAGCACATTAGAAGGGGATTCTCATCAACATCCTAAGATAAGTAACTCCCACCCATTTTCAAGTTAATTATGCGGATTTTATGTAGATTAAACGTGGGGAAATTGTGAAAATTTGGGGGATTTGTGAAAAATCTAGGCTTTTGGTAAAAATGAGATTTGACCACGAAATTGGTTATGGAATTAGGTAAAAATTATATATTTGAGTTCGGGAGGCTATGGGTGATATTTATCTTCAAAGATTTCTGGAATCCGGGCACGTGGGCCCGGGGGAAAATTTTAAGAATCTTCCAATTTGAATTGGGTAATTACTCTAATAGTTAAGTTATGAACTTTTGAGTATATATTGATTAGGTTATATAATATTTGACTAGTTTCGGATTGTTAGGCATCGACTTAGGGCTTTTAGAGTGGATTAGTAGACCGGAAGTGAGCTAGGGAACGAGGTAAGTCTCTTACCTAACCTTGTAAGAGGGAACTCATCCCCTTAGGTGTATCTTGTTGTGTATTACTTGTGTGGGGAGCTATTTACGCACGAGGTGATGAGAGTCTTTGCGTAGCTATATTCGATGATATGTCCAGGTAGACATAGATCAACATCATGCTTTTAATTGTACTGTTGTGTTTATCATGCATATTAACTATCTTGAATAGAGCTTACACTAGGGATTTAAAGTTGCAATTATCAATTTAGACTTCTTATTTTTTGGAAAATTGAGGAATAATAGTTCTGGCCAGGATGATTGAGAAAGATTCAACCAATTTGAACCGCTCAAATAATTATAAAAAATCCATGACTTCTCGCCTCGCAAGTACTTCTGCGATCGAGGTAAACTTCTTAACTCTAATGGGATCGGGTCGTTCACCTCAGCAGTATGATAACACCACTCTTATGGGATCGGGTCGTTCGCCTCGGCAGTATGATGGTAACAACACTCTTATGGGATCGGGTTGTTCACCTCGTCAGTATGATAGTAATACTATTCTTATGGGATTGGGCCATTCGCCTCGACAGTATTGAGTACCACTATTCTTATGGGATCGGGCCGTTCGCCTCAGCAACTTCGTGCTTAATAATCGAAACGGGTTCCAGTTTAGGGTAATTGAGTTAGCGCCTTCATGACAAGTTATGAGATATTGGTGATGTGATATGAACTCATGTTATATTTATTGTAGTTAATTCTATTTGTCTCATTGATACCTGTTGTATGCTCACCATGTCTACTTTATGCACTTTTATTATTATTATTGACCTCTAGTAAGTGACAAATCGACCCCTCGACGCTACTTCTTCGAGGTTATACTAGATACTTACTAGGTACGCGTGGTTTTACGTACTCACGCTACACTTCTGCATTGAAGTGCATGTACTATGGCAGATTCCACCAGTGGTCATGCGGGCGCGTAGCCGATCATCTATAGAGACTTTAGGGTGAGCTGCTTGCCTTGCCACAATCCGTAGCACCGGAGTCTCCTTCCATCTTATTTACTATTCTTGTCTATTATTTTCGGACAGTAGTTATTAGTAATTTTGTATATTATCTAGATTGGGGATTTGTAGCATTTATGAACTGCTATACTCGTTATTTCTATCATCGCAGAGTATGTGCTTATAATATTGGCATTTTGTTAAAAAAGACTTGTCACCGTTGTATGAAAGCTAGTTAAATTGTTCTCTAAAAAAGAAGGAAATTTCGTATTAAGATGTGTTAAAAGGGGTAAATAATTAGTAGTATCACCTGTGAGCTTGCCTAACGGCGGCGTTAGGTGCAGTCTCGACCCTCTTACGGATTTGGGTCGTGACATATCTAGCACACCAGCATAATTAACTAAATCAATAGCTATCAATAGACTTGTATTTTGTAGAGTAACAAAATGTGTCCTTTAGTGAATCTATAAGGGGATTGATTATAAGTAGTAAGTGCATAAACTCAAGTTGTTAGAGCAATCAAACACGACTAATTAAAATTTTATTAAAGATGAAAAAAGTTTATAATAGTTTGTAATATTCCTACTAGCGTGCTTTGAAGGATTTGGATTTCCTTTCCCGCTAGCACGCTTTGAAGGCTCGGGTTTTCCTTTCCTACTTGCATGCTTAGAAGCCTTAGAGTTTCTTTTTGCGCTGACAAGCTTTGAAGTCTCTGAATTTCTGTTCTATAGGCAGGCTTTGAAGCCTCAACATCTCTAGCATCTTTTCTTTTGTTGTATATTAGTTGAATCTTTTTGGATCATACAACTTATTAGCAACTCGCAATTTTCTCGGCATATTTTTCTATATACAAAAAACCAAAGTCACAGTTAATAATTAAAACATAAATTTAAAATATAAAACAATCTCAGTTCCAGCCAACAACTAAAAATTGATATTATCGACCATAGGTTTCTTAATACAACTTAGGTAGCGCCAACTACAACATTAGATATTACAACGACCCAAAGTAGATTGGGAACAATATTCACCCTCGCTCAGAAGATCTAATTTTACAAAACCAACTACAAATAGTAGCTACACATGCATTTCACTTTAAAATATCCCTTTTTAAACCCAAAATTTGACTTTTAAGAAATAGCAAAAGATAAATTTAGAGTTACCTCAAAATTATCAAAATCATAATAACTACACGGTGTTGTAGGGTCTATATGCCGAGGTGTGAGTCAATCGTGGCTTGCTTTTGGTCTGAGATCGTCGTTTGGTATATCAAAACCTACGTGATGGAGTGGGTCAATGTGATTTTTTTAGAGAGAGAAAATAGAGAAATGATAACGGGAGTTAGAAAGGTTTATGTTAAGTTTCTATATTTGACGAGGTTGCCCATAATTTTTAAAAATATTAAATAGGCACTGGCCTTCTATAACGACCCGACCGATCGTTTTATGTATTTGAGCCCTATTTTCCCTTTTGAAGCTTCCCGTATGTGAATTTGTGGTCTTATGACTTGCGGGGATGGTTAGTTTCATTTCGGTGAGGTTTTTGGATTGATTTGGATCAATTAATTCTTAATTTGGAAGCTTAAGTTGAAAATATTGACCGGGGTTTGATTTTTGTGAAAATGACCCTAGAACGGTAATTTGATGGTTCTAACATGTTCGTATGGTAATTTTGGAGTAAGGCGTATGCCCGGAATTGAATTTAGGGGTTCCTAGGTTGAATTGGCTTTTTTTGCCAAAAGTTAGCAATTTGAAGGTTTAGAAATTTGTCAAGTTTAACCATGGTTTGACTTTACGGATATCGAATTTGAATTTTAATTTCGGGACTTTAAAAAGGTTTGTTTTGTCATTTGGAACTCCTATGTAAAGTTTGGCATCATTTCGAGTTGGTTTGATAGCAATCAGACGCTTGGTTGTGATTTTAGCGATTCTTAAGTTTCATTGTGGATTTCATGCATTTTGGTATTCAATTCATGATTCCTGATGTTATTTTCATATTTTGAGCGTATGACCAAGTTTGTATGATATTTTTAGACTTGTGTGGATGTTTAGTGTGGAGCCCCGGGGTTCAGGTGAATTTCGAAAGTGTTTCAGATTGGACTGGATTTGGTTCAGGACTGCTGGTGTGCTGGTGCTGTGGTTATCGCAATTGTGAGCACCAGTTCGCAATTGCGAAGTTGGTAGGATCTTGGGTATCGCAATTGCGACACCTTGATCGCAATTGCAAAGGTTGGTCTTTGGATGTGCAAGTCGCAGTTGCGACCAATTGGCCGCTTTTGCGAAGGGGACTAACTTCGCAAATGTGAAGTCAGTGTCGCATTTGTGACATTCCCTGGGTTTATCAGGCAGCGCAATTGCGATCCTTTGGTCTCATTTGTGAGGGTTTGAATTTTTGAACCCTAGATCGCATTTGCGACTTCTGCGGCTAAACAAAATAGTGGGATTTCGGACTTAGTCTCATTTTATCATATTTTGTAGCCCTAGATTCGTTGGGAGACGATTTTAGGAGGAGATTTTCATACAAAGCTATTGAATAAGTAATTTTAACTCACATTCCATTATATAATATTATTATTTATGACTTCTAACATCTATGAGATTTGAAGAGACATTTGGGGGATTTTTATTATGTTTTGAAAAATTAAAATTTGGAGACTTGAGAGTCGAATTGGACTCGGATTTGAAAACCTAACACATATTTGGACTCACGAGGTTACGGATAGTCAAGATCTCACCTGAGCCCCCGGGGCTCCGCACGAAACATCGACACAAGTCTAAACATATCATATGAACTTGCTCGCGCACTCAAAACACTAAAATAATATCTGAAACCACGAATCGGATATCAAAACGCATGAAAATTCATAATGAAACTCAAGAATCGCTAGAAATCACAACCAAGCGCCCAATTCCTATCAAACCAACTCACAATGACGCCAAACTTTGCATACAAATTCTAAATGACAAAACAGACCTATTCTAAGTCCGGAAATCAAAATCCGAATCCGATAGCCATAAAGTCAAATCATGGTCCAACTTAGGAAATTTCAAAACCTTCAAATTGCAAACTTTCGATAAAAAGAGCCAAATCAACCTAGGAACATCCAAATTCAATTCCGGACACACGCCTAATTCCAAAATCACCAAATGAAACTAGTGGAACCATCAAAATACAGTTCCGCGGTCATTTTCACAAAAGTCAAATTTTGGTCATCATCTCAATCTTAAGATTCCAAATTAAGAACCATTGATCCCAAGACAATGCAAAAGTTCCCCGAAGCAAAATCAACCATCCACATAAGTCATAAAACTACAAATACACATACGAGGAGCTTCAAAAGGGAAAATGAGGCTGAAATACACAAAATAACCGATCAGATCATTACATATCATGGTAGAATGCAGTGGTTTTGAGTTTATTCCGGTGGCCAATCGGAAAAACAATAATTTCAGCAAGTTTGTGTTGCAAAGAGCAGAAACAGAAGGCAATTAATAGATGTTAGTTTGAGCTTTCTATTTGTCACGCCCCAACCTCGGGGAGCGCGACCGACGCTCAACCGAGTGAACCCGATCGAGTAAGCCTATTAGACCTTCCCTACCCGATTCATTCATGATCCGAAAAGAGGACGTGTTACCATCTGCTAAATAGGGGAGAGATCAAATATACATACACAAACGTTGCTAGTCCATTTTTCATTATATACATTATGCCATAGTTAAGTTTTCAAAATACAACTTAGTCCAGTGACCACTCCGATACCCATACACGACCCACATAAACGTCTACGGAGCCTCTAATGATACAAAAGACAATCATGACAATGCCGGCAACAAGGCCCCGGCTATACCTCAAAATATTAATATCTTTACAAAAGAAGGACTACATGACCCCTGGGGGAAATGGGGGCTCACCAAGACTGCTGTGAGGAGAGAAAGAGAGCACCACTATCTGCGATCGGCACTATCTGCGATGGAACCACCTACATCTATTCAAAGATATAGCGTTCCCGACAAAAAGGGACGTTAGTACTGTCGAATAGTACTAGTATTAAGGAAAACACCAATCTTAGTAGAATGAACAGTCAAACAAAGAGAAGGCAGTCATAATAATCAATAAGTACTTCACAGGAATACAAAGAAACACCAAGTAAGGATCACATAGTTTCCAATTCAATCTTTCCATATTTTTAAGTTAATGATCTTTTGTGCCAAAGCCACAACTCACAATGCCACCGTGTTTTTACATGGAGTCCGGTCTCGGTCCGACCGGCTAAGCCATCCCAAGTGAGACATATCCATATCCACAATGTAAATCAATAATTCCAACACAAATGCCACCATGTGTACATTATGGCATCTGATCTCGGCCTGATCGGCTAAGCCATCTCACTTGAAACATAACCTCTTTCAATTATTCACTCTATTCACATTTCTTTCCCATCTTTCGTTACATGGCACAAACAGCCTCATTTATTAAGTAGTTCTTGGCACTTGGGAACATTTTACAATTCGAGTCTTTCCCTTTTTATCTGTTCAAATAACATCACCATTCATGTCGACAAGTATCATCACATAAGGCATTACACATATAAGGGAAGGAACTTGAAAATTCATAATAACGTTCTCAAGTAGCATGATGACATGGTAAGCATCTAAAACAATTAGGGAACATGAATCTTCCAACCCAACACACTAAGGCAAACAATTCTAGTATGATCAAGTCGGAACTTACACCAATTATTCGAACACCAAGAGTTCGATTCTAGGAAGAAGAGAGATAGCCATACATACCTCAATTGCGCTTCTGTAAACTCTACAATTATCCAGAACCCTTAGCAACCTTAATCTATTTTAGCAATATACAAATTAAACCCAGAATTAGGAAAACATTTATGGTTCTAGCTCACTTTTCTTCTCCATACTCTTTATCACACATTCATGTAAGATAAACCACCCTCATACCCATGAAGTATCACCCTAGTACCCCCTTATAGCTATGCTTGAAACTAAGAGCTGGAGTGATGAAGCCTTACCTTTTAGGGTGAAGAATTTTGGTGCTCTACTTGAATGTTTCCAAGGCTTTGCGTGATGGTTAAAGATCAATTTGATGAAAATTTAGGCCCTCCCTCTAGAACTCTCTCTCTCACTCTAGAAATATCATAAATGAGCTTCAAAATAGACTAAAGGGGTATTTTAACGGAATGGGGGTCGGGTTTTAAATTAAGAAAATGGGTGCCCCAACACAGGTCTGCGGTCTCATATGCGACCACATAATGGTTATGCGGTCTGCAAAGTGACCACAGAAATGGCTCTCAGGGGCCTGAACTTTCGACCAGTATGTGGTCTGCATACTTGTTCTGCGGTCGCATAATGCACCGTAGAACTCCCTTCGCAAAAACCCAAGAGGGATTATGCGTCCGATATGAGGTCCGCATATCGATTATGCGGTCGCATAATCGACCGCAAAACTGACCTCAAATTGGCCAAACTTTCTGTATCACTCTGCGGCCATTATACGGTCCGTAGAGTAATTATGCGGCCGTATAATGGGCCGCAGAAACACTTTCTTCTGCGAAACATTTTCCTCTAAGTCCATAGGGTACTGTTCAGTCCAAAAAGTCTGAATTTCTACTATAATAACGTAGGAATCTATCTTGGCACCATGAAACCCCGAGTTTTTGGTTAAAATTTGTACGAGACCATATATCCTCCCCCACTTCAGATCATGCGTCCTCGAATGAGGATCAAATTTCACTTAACACAGCTTCAGTTATACCACATACCATCAGCCCCAAATTTGCCTAACTTCCTAACTTCCTAAAAATTTTGCTAGAGTTTCCTTTGTATTTAGGCCTATCCACCTGTCAGAGAGCCCCCAAAATACACCTTAGCAACATATATAGAATCAAATGACACAACAGAATGTAAAATAACACCAACCGAAGCATCATGGGGGACATATAACCAGAACAGAGTGTCTTTATATAAGCCAAACAAGTAATACGAAAATTTAGGGGGGACAACTTTATAGAGCTATTATATGGCTATTCAAACAAATGAGGGTACTTTTTTTTCATTTCATTCTCGACTTCCCAAGTAGCTTCTTCGACTTGCTGGTTTCGCCATAATACCTTTACGAATGCAATTTCTTTGTTCCTCAACTTCCGGACCTTTCTATCAAGGATAGCAACCGGAATCTCTTCATATGACAGTTCTTCACTAATCTCTATGGTCTCAACCGGCACGATAGCGGATGGATCTCCCACATTTTAAACTAGAAATATGCCACCTCTTTCGAACGATAGGAGGCCAACTCTACTCCCTCCGTCTCAGTAGCACGCATAACTCGGAGGGTCTTATGCATCTCATCAATGAAATCTTGAGGGTCTGCCTCGGGATCAGTACCTGTGAATACTGGAGGGTCTACTGAAGGAACCTATTTATCCTGGAACCAGAAGAATCCCCTTGCGAGCTAAAAAAGGTGTGTGCAACATTTGACCTCTAAGCTTGAGAAGCTACTAACTGAGTCAACATCTGAATAGCTCCCCTAAGATCCCCATCAGAAATACCGGGACCTGGAGCTGGGGATGGAGGTGGAACAGGTATATCGACTGGAGGGATTGTTTCACCCTTCGCGGGCGTAGGAACTGGGGTAGTCTGTTCTGGAGTAGACGAGTCAGGCAATGTGATAGTAGGGGGATTATCCTCACCCGCATTATCAAGTAACGGATCAACAGCCACTCCTGGGGTGGCATTGGCTTCTTGGCCAATTCTCGCTCTCTTCTTAGGTGCCATTTACTGAAAGTTAGAACAATGAACGAGTTAGGGGAAAACAACCTCATTTTCCGCTCTATCGCACGATATAGAACAACAATGAAGAGTATCATTCTTAAATGTCCAAGTAGCCCCCTAATTATAGATGTGGTCAATAACACACCGATAAGAAGGGCTCTACTAGACACGGCTCCGAGACATCCTAGGACACTCTAAAACCTTAGGCTCTGATACCAAGTTTGTCACGCCCTAACCTCGGGGAGCGCGACCGACGCTCAACCGAGTGAACCCGGTCGAGCAAGCCTATTAGACCTTCCCTACCCGACTCATTCATGATCCGAAAAGAGGACGCGTTAGCATCTTCTAAATAGGGAGAGATCAGATATAACAATTCGAGTCTTTCCCCTTTTATCCGTTCAAATAACATCGTCATTCATGTCGACAAGTATCATCACATAAGGCATTACACATATAAGGGAAGGAACTTGGAAAAGCATAATAACGTTCTCAAGTAGCATGATGCCATGGTAAATATCTAAAACAATTAGGGAACATGAATCTTCCAACCGAACACACTAAGGCAAACAATTTAAGTATGATCAAGTCGGAACTTACACCAATTATTCGGACACCAGGAGTTCGATTGTAGGAAGAAGAGAGTTAGCCATACATACCTCAATTGCGCTTCTTTAGACTCTACAATTATCCGGAACCCTTAGCAAGCTCAATCTATTTTAGTAATATACAAATTGAACCCAGAATTAGGAAATCGTTCATGGTTCTAGCTCACTTTTCTTCCCCATACTTTTTATCACACCTACATGAGAGATAAACCACCCTCATACCCATGAAGTATCACCCTAGTACCCCCTTATAGCTATGTTTGAAATTAAGAGCTGGGGTGATGAAGCCTTACCTTTTAGGGTGAAGAATTTTGGTGCTCTACTTGAATATTTCCAAGGATTTGAGTGATGGTTGAAGATCAATTTGATGAAAAATTAAGCCTTCCCTCTAGAACCCTCTCTCTCACTCTAGAAATATCATAAATGAGCTTCAAAATAGACTAAATGGTTTTTTAACGGAATGGGGGTCGGGTTTTAAATTAAGAAAATGGGTGCCCTGACACAGGTCTGCGGTCGCATATAGGACCGCATAATAGTTATGCGGTCCGCAAAGTGACCGCAGAAATAGCCCTCGGGGGCATGAACTTTCGGTCCAGGTATGCGACCAGTATGCGGTCCGCATACTTGTTCTGCGGTCGCATAATGCACCGCAGAACTCCCTCCGCAAAAACCCAAGAGGGATTATGTGACTGATATGAGGTCCGCATATCGATTATGCGGTCACATAATCGACCGCAAAACTGACCTCAAATTTGCCAAACTTTCTACTTCACTCTGCGGCCATTATGCGGTCCGCAGAGTGATTACGCGGCCGCATAATGGGCCGCACAAATGCTTTCTTCTGCGAAATATTTTTCTCTAAGACCGTAAGGTACTGTTCAGTCCAAAAAGTCCGAATTTCTACTTTAATAACGCACGAATTTATCTTGTCACCACGAAACCCCGAATTTTTGGTTAAAATTTGTACGGGGGCTTACACTATAAATATTAATTACAGCCTATGTTAGTCTGTTGAGTTGGCACAATCTCAAATAACCACCGAAGATTACTAGAGCAAAAATCAGTGGACCGGATCCCAAACCGTAATCTAGTGGTCAATGAAGTGAGGAAGAATAATGAGGTCTCATGTTTAAATCTCAGTAATAACCCAAGACTTGATGGTTAAATTACCCGTCACTGTGCTTGATGGGAGGTAGTGGTGGCAAAATGGTTAAAAGAAAACAGTTATCCACCCATATTATCCATTAAGAAATGAGCTTCTTAAAAACGGGTCAAATATGGTTAAGAATCCTATTATCCACTTAGAAAATGGATAACAAATGGATAACTAATGAGTTTAACTTCTACAATTGTAAAGCCTCAAATTGAGGGTTCCTCAAGTTTGGTAGACTAGAAATTCTCCCAAAAGTGATCATATTCAAGAAGTCATAGATATATGGATATCCATATTATTCGCTGGTTAACCCATTTTTTATCCGTATTAAATATGAATCAAGTCGGATAATTTATCCATTTATTACATTATCCGTTTTCGATCCGTACATATCTGACTCGACCCACACGTTTGCCGCCCTAATGGGAGGTATGAAATTATTTGGACACCACCGCCATAAAAGAAATTCTATTACTAAATTAAGATTCTCATGAACAGTATTTTAGTTTAGTGAATTAAATTTGTATGCAAAAACAAAAGCTCATTCTGCCAACTTTAAATAGGGCCAGACGGTGCAAATAATGCCATGTGTTGTTGTAACGAAATATATACAGGACACGATAAAATAGGTGGAGCAGCGAAAGAAAACACTCCTGAATCAATCAATCGGCAAACAAAAACCCCTAAAATCGATTTCTCGAGAAATGGAAGGCGAGGCAATCACCCGGATAATGGTAGGAGTGAACGAGTCAACGATCAAAGGTTATCCACATGCTTCCATTAGCAGTAAAGGCGCATTCGAGTGGACTCTTAAGAAGATCGTTCGTAACAACACTCCTGGCTTCAAACTCCTCTTTCTCCATGTTCAAGTTCCCGATGAAGACGGTTATTTTCTTTCTCTCTCTATAAATATTGCACAAATCGTATCATTTTCCACGTGTCAATTTGTGATCTCTTGTTGAAATTGTTCAACTGATTTGCGCCTGATTTTATTGTTGTTGTAGTAGTTGTTATTTGTTGTGTATCAAACTAATCTGTGTGTATTGTATCCAACTGATTACTGTGTAATTTTATTTGGTTGTTAAATACTTTAGTTCTGATATTTGACCTAAGCGAAATATATTGTACTAACTAATTTGTAGAGCGAAATATTACAACTAATTTGGTGTAGTAGTAGTAGTAGTAGTAGTTGTTGTTGTTGTTGTTGTTGTTGTTGTGTATCTAACTGATTTTTTGACCTAAGCGAAATATTGCAACTAATCTGAAGTTTAGTAGTAGTGATGGTGGTGGTGGTAGTAGTAGTAGTAGTATTAGTTGCTGTTGTGTATCACAAATTTTATTTGGTTGCTAAATGCTTTAGTTCTGATATTTGACCTCAGCGAAATATTGCAACTAATTTGTAGAGCGAAATATTACAACTAATTTGATGTTGAGATGTAGTAGTAGTAGCTGTAGTTGTTCTTGTGTATTTTTAGCTGATTTGTGTGTCATTCTATTGTAGTAGTAGTAGTTATTGTTGTTGTTGTTGTTGTTGTTGTTGTGTATCGAACTGATCTGTGTGTAATTTTATTTAGTTGCTAAACGCTCTAGTTCTGATATTTGACCTAAGCAAAATATTGCATCTAATCTGATGTTGAGATGTAGTACTAGTAGTATTAGTAGTAGTATAGTTGTTGTGTATCGTTCTGATTTTTGCACAAATGTTATCATTTCTCATGCGTCAAATTATGACCTCGTGTTGAAATTTTTTGAACTGATTTGTAAAGCGAAATTTTGCAACTAATTTGATGTGGAGATGTAGTAGCAGTGATAGTAGTAGTTGTTGTTGTTTTAGTATATTGAACTGATTTTTGTGTAATTTTATTTGGTTGCTAAAGACTTTAATTCTGTTTTTGACTTGAGCGAAATATTGAAAATTCACAACTAATTTGTAAAGCGAAATATTGCAATTAATTTGTTAAGCGAAATGTTGCAACTAATTTGATGTGAGACGTACTAGTAGTAGGAGTAGCAATTTGTTGTTGTGTATCGAACGGACGTGTAAATTTATTTTGGGTGCTAAAGGCTTTAATTCTGGTATCTGACCTAGATATCACAATTCCCAGTTTTACAATTTTTCAAGTTTTTCAGCATGACTTCTAAATTAACCAGAGAGTGCAACATTGACCTAGCCATGTTGTTTCAAAATTTCTTCTTTTTCTTTTACATTCTTAAGAGGGGGATAGGAAGGGTCAACCAGGCTAGGGATTCGAACTCGTCGTACGAATTGTAGGGACATTTTATTGCACAAGTTTATTCCAGGATTTGTGCTTAATCGGGGCGGAGGGTTGCCTTTGTGATATAAGCCATAAAATAGAACGATCAATGTGAATCAGTAGCTCCCAAGGTAACCCGTCGTTATTATGGCGCGTGTGATCATTTTCTTATTTGGGTAGCTTCTCTTGAGGTGAAAGAGAAGTAAGATTCACTTTCTCTTTCCGTTTGGAGTGGTTCACTTTCTTGTCACTTAAAAGAGCGAAATTGCAGAATCTAGTCTTAAGGCCAAAGAGTCATATCTTTGAAGCTACTATTTGTTCTTGTTCATAGGATTGGGGTGGGGGAAAGGGTTAGAACTTAGAAGGCTATTCTGGAAGAGAAAAGACAGCTTACTCTTTTCCTTAATAGGAACAAAATGAGTAATGTCAGCACAGGTCAAATTTGTGTATTTCTTTTTTCTTTTACATTTCATGCTTCTATTTCTATTGGTTTTATGGCTACAATCAAAATATGTGGAAATTTCAAGTTGCATTGGAAAATCATTCCCGTGCTTTGTATTTAATTGGGAAATGCAGAGGTCTGTTGTTTTTGCTGGTTCTGAACCATTTGCCTTAGCCATGTTTTCTGTAGGTTGACCATCCTTACATGCGTGATGCATCTAACAAAATCCGAGTACCATCGGGCATCAGTGTGTAAACTTCATTATGCTTTCAATGTTTTATTGCCAATCTTGTAGACCCAGCATACTATTTCTCCATCATGCAATCTGCCATATTTGGTTTATTCAGTAGCTTATATGTGTCTTGTTGGTCATTTGATTACTAGGTTTTGAAGACATGGATAGCATATTTGCATCACCCGAGGATTTCAAGGTCCTGAAACACAGGGACAAGATTAGAGGGCTCCATCTGCTGGAGTACTTTGTTAACCGATGTCATGAAATTGGGGTACCTGGATTTCCTTCGAATCTTGGCATGAAACTTTAAGCTAATGCTAAATTACTAAGCTAATGCTAAGTTACTAACTAGTATTTGAACTTTACTGCTTGAGGGATACTATTAAATTTTGGTGCTTTCAGAATCTCTATAGTACAAAAACTTTGAAACTTACCATGTGCCATTTTTGTAGGTTCCTTGTGAAGCATGGATAAAGCAAGGTGACCCAAAGGAAGTCGTCTGCCATGAAGTCAAACGTGTACAACCAGATCTTCTTGTGGTTGGCTGCCGTGGTCTTGGTCCCTTTCAGAGGTATGCTTAATTGTAGTAGCAGTTTGGTCTTTTTTATTTTTATTTTTATTTTCAAGTTTCTATGGGGATGTCTCTTCAACTTGTTGAGTGTGTGCCCCCTCCACCCAGCGTCCAGCAAGAACAGGCTTCTGGAAACATCATAAAGTATCTAATGGCCCAAATATCTCGTGTTCTTTATATTCTTCCACATAGCAACTGAGTTAATAACCATTTCAAAACTTTCATCACCGAAACGATCTACTGTTCATTTCATGTCTTCGAATAGAAAATTTCTGCAAGTAGCATTCTCACTAAATCATCGTTTAGGGTATATTGCAGTAGCAAACCCATCTCATTAAGTGATGATTCCAACCACTGAACTCTCTGCACATGGTTAGAAACCCTTACCACCCTGTTTGGATGGTTGTTACTTATTCTTTCGTATTGTATAGTTTTGTACAACATTGTATTGTACGGTATTGTTTTGTGGATACAACGTTTAGATAGATCGTATCGTTTGGTGTGGTTTAATAACACTTTTATTGTTTCGGTTTAATTGTACATATCGTATAATAACCGATAAATCTACTAAAATGCCCTTAATTGTTGTAAGGAAAAATACATAAGTTTCCACCCTAAACTTGTCCCGATAACTCGGTTGAACACTAGAACTTTACGGGCGTTCATGTACCCCCAAAAAGCGTTTGGAGTGAATTATTTTCACCCTAATAGCTGATGTGGCAAAAAAATAAAGATAAAAAATTATAAGCGCGTAAATAACAAAAAAATAAATAAAAAAGATGGGGCCCCTCTTCTTTCTTCTTTCTTACCCCCTCATCCCTTTCTTCTTCATTCTTCAACCCCCCCACACACACACACCAAAAAAAAACATTCTTTTTTTTCTCATCGTAGATACAATTTTCTTTATACCTTTTTTGCTTCACCACTCTTTAATTCCTCTCTATAACATCATAACAAACACTCTTAAACCCACCTTTTCAATGTCTCTTTATCTAATACCCACAATTTCCATTAGCATGGTCTCTTTATCTAATACCCAGATTCCAAAGACAATTAATTTTGGTTTTTCCCAATCACTCAAGATTTGATTCCAAAAGAATACAACTTTCATTCAAAATCCATGAGCAGAGTTGGCCAGAAAGATTGAGGATCTAAAAGGAAAAGGGCGTTGTAGTCCCAAAAGGAGTTTCTCCTTTCCAATCCCACAAAAAATTGCCTTTTCATCTCATCTCAAGCTTGAGAACCCGACCAAAATACAAAATTTTATTTTATGTTTCATAAATACTCCTGTCTCCGGCACCATAGCCCTTCCCTTCTCTAAAATGACAGGAAAATAATGTCATTATCATCTCTCATATATTCATCCTTATCAAATATGGCAGGATTCTGTTGTTTCAAATACCTGCCCATATGATAATGCTTTTTACTTCACTGTCAAAACTTTTTGGCTCCATCGAATTGTTTTGGAGAATTGCCCGGGAAAGAAATTTTGTATTAAAACGTACAGAAAAAGAGTGAAGTAGGAGTGAAAATAGTAAAAATTTAGGAGTGCAAAAAATAAAACTAAATGATGCCATATCGATGATGTGGCGAAATTATAGGGAGAGTATAAATCACCTCCCACCATGCAACTGATTGTGTATGCATAATGAAGTATTAATTTCACTCTAAATAAGAATAATGGGGTACATGAATGCTCGTAAAGTTTAAGTGGTCAATCGAGTTACTGGACAAGTCTAGGGGGAAACTTATGTATTTTGTCTTGATGTAAATATTACATTTATCAAACAATTATTCATAAAAATAATTTAAGACAACTCTTTTTCCTCAATTATCATAATTTATGCCTTGTAAACATATTAAATTATTAAATTCATGCACTACTAATGAAATTAATAAAAAATAAGTTAATGATATAGTTTTTAATGATTGTGGTGTCCAGGCCAGCTTACACGCACTTCGACTAATCCACGGTGTACCTGCTACCTCCTACCAACACTTGTATCGTGCGACTCTGTCCACCAATGCGTGGATGGATGTAAGAGATCACATATTATTTTTGCCTCTCTGGGATTTGAACCTGAACCTGAGAGACCTCATGGTTCTCAAACCATTTCATCGACCACTAGACACACCCTTGGGTGTAAAAACAATTTAATGGTATTAACAACAATTATTACACATCTTTTATATTTTGGATCATAAATAATGTTTCTTAACAACATGCATTCATATAATCCATAACATAAAATGCATAATAATTATATTTTCTAATGAAGTAACATTCATATTATTCATAAAATTCTCAATAAGTATAAGATACATGATACATGGTCAATAAAAGAGATTTGTGTTCTTCCATAGACGCCAATTAATGTTTTGCACAAGACTGTATGTTGACAAATAATGTATAAGATTTTGGGACAATACTTAGTTTCAAATCGATCTCCTTTACTATTTGTCATATCTCACTCTAGAATGGGTGACATAGTTGAAAGATGATTATTCACATTGGCTAAATGATCCAACCTCTCAACATGGCAGTCATATCTTTAAGATGATCTTGTTTAGGCTTTTTACTCCTATTAGTAGTCGGTGCCTCTGGATAGGCACTCAAGTTAGGTGTTTCAGGAGTTGGCAAATGACCCATATTCCTCAGCATTTTCCAAAGAGGTAGCATTCACAGGAATCATTTCATCTACCTCATTAATTGTCAATGAGCTAGATGAAATGGTTTTTAGGTATGCCGCCTCTTTGAAAATTGGAATATAGACAATTTGAACAAAATTAGCCAAACTTTCGATGCACCTAAGTTGAATACATTTTCAGAGGCACTGACTTCTAATATTAGTAAAAAGTCTAAACAATATTATTTTGAAGACATGGTGCCTTGTTGAGCAGTGGGAGAATCATTATTAGTTGCCTTTTAATGATGTCATCTATTCTATAACAAGACATGGCAAATGAATTTGGAACAAAGTATGGTCCTATACGTTTATATATTATTTGTCAATATGCAAACTTATGCCGAACAATGACTGGATATCCTTGGAAGAACGCAAATCTCTATTGGCATGATATAGGCTGCCAATTGAATTAGACTTGTATATTTTTCTTATGCCTATTGAGGGTTTTATGTACAATATGATTATTATATTATTAGAGAACATTATCTTATGGATTATGTGAATGCATGTTGTTAAGAAAACATTACTTATGAGTTATGATCCTAATTCAACATTACTTATGAGTTATGATCGTAATTAGAAGCAAACCTATTTGGTCGCAGTGATATCCAATAAAGTGCACTATTCATCTTTGAATTTTCCGCTTGGCATTAGCCTTACCGTGGTCTCTATTCTGCCTCCACAGCCATATGGCCTTGTTGCCCCTACCGCCTTTTTATTAATAGTAAATGGAAAGTATTTCCATGCATCTGATCCCTCCAATTCTTCCCCGACATGGTTGATTGCTAGAATCTAATTGAACTACTGTGTACCTAGTTGTCTTAAGAGCCTTGACAATCACTAAAATATAGAATTCAACAGCGATCATGAATCTTGTAGCCAGAAAGGCTCGAGCAAGGTCCTCACTTTCAGTAGCTTTCTCTCAGTCCAGGAGAAACCTCTAGTTACCAGAAGGGCAAAACTCTAGTTACCAGAACGGCAAAACTCTAGTTACCAGAATGCACAGGAACTTGTGTCTGAACAGTAGAAGAATGCTTCTCCCTGTGCCTCAATATTGGTCCAAACTTGTTCATTCACGAAAAGCTTTATTCTGTTTTCTGGATGTTCCATAGCAGGGCCCACCTTGTAAAGATCTAAACATTTTATCTACTTCCGAGGCTGCTATTACTTGGGGTCCTTGTGAGTGATATGAGATCTAGCAGTCATTTTGCACTTGCTTCTCACTAAATAATGGGTCCCTCGTGATCGTGACTAATCAAACAACCTGTACTTTGGGACACTGCTTCATTAAAGAGGTGATTTTTCTGTTGCAGGGTTTTCGTGGGAACTGTGAGTGAGTTCTGTGTTAAGCATGCCGAATGTCCTGTTGTCACAATTAAGCGCAGTGCAGCTGAGACTCCTCAGGACCCTATAGATGACTAATTCATTTGGTGTATTTGTTAGTGCTTAATATTCATTGATGCAAATTAGATGTCGACTTGTGTTGTAGATAGATTTTGCAGATTTTCATTCTGGTTATATAGCTGTATCTGCTGTGTTGTGGGTTTCGTGTTTGCACATGATTGTTGTTTGCATGTGTAGTAACAATGTCCCGTGCACATGTGTCTGAGCTTTGAGTACTTCTGGGCATGCGTGTGCTCTTTAGTAATATGTTGGTTTTGTAGAAGATTTTCGCTCGGCGTCAGTCTTTTTTGTACATGCATCTTATGATGAATGTGTGTTGCCTATATATCCGTACATATGGTTTAAAGGGCCGCCCGGTGCATAAAGCATCTCGCATTCACGCTGGGTCCGGGAAAAGGCTGTACCCTAAGGATGTGATATAGACAACCTACCCTAATGTAAGTATTAGTGGCTGCTTGGCTCGAACCTGTGACCTATACATCATACTGAGATAACTTTACCGTTGCTCCATGGTTCCTCTTTATCTGTACGTATGGTTTGCTTAACCATGTACTTTGGGGAGAAAAAGTAAGATTTTAAGTATTTTTTTTGTTTGGTTTCAAATGAGGATCGAAGAGTGTAAAAAGGTATTTAACAAAGGTCCCTATTGTAATGGACAATCTCTAATATTGTTATATGTATAATCAATCTATTATTTATATACAAATTAAAAAAAAAAAAACAGCTAGAATGGTAGAGTCAGCCAGCAAGGAGACTGTTACGCAGTTCAATAAATAACAATAGCCTCTCATTGTGTATAGCTTTTCACAATTCCCAGAATTACGGGGAATTCGAAGCCCCCCTCCACAGCTTGGTTCCCTAAATAATTGAACATGAGAAAGTAAGTCAGTCGGACAAGAGTAAAACGTCTGATCAGACATATTGGAAATTTAGTGCTACTACTAGTTTGCAGGAGAAACATCCAACATTCTTCTGAGTGTGTGCATATTTCTCAAATATATAATTACAAATTATGAAATTAATGTTTGTTTTATAATTTTGTTAATTATAAGTTTTAACTTGAAATAGAGAAGTTGAAGTTGAAAAACATATATGAAGAGTATTTCAAGTGATAATGGTTCATTCACACAATTATTTTTTTCTTTTTACTAAATAAAATTCATGTCTAAACACGAATAATTTCAAATGTGCTTTAGTAACCTCAACTCTAATACTCATTTTTTCAACTTCAGTCAAAATGAACTCAAACTATATACTAGATCTTCCATCCATGAGCCGAGGCAAGTAGTGTTTGAACTTGTTAATACACACTGATGTTTTAACTTTTCTGCATACATATATATAGTTCCAGTGCAAGAGAGTGCACGTAATTATCTCCACAGCTTATGTCTTGTTGATTCATCTTCTGACCACGAGGTTGAAAGTAGTTCAAACATATAGTTTGTTTGGACAATTTTTTTGAAGGCTAAAAGTATTTTTTCTTGAATTTAAGGTGTTTGACCAAACTTTTAAAAAGAAAAAAAGTACTTCAAAATAAAATTGTTTTTTGAGAAGCTGAAAAAGTAGATGTTTCCTAAAAATACTTTTCTTTTTTTGAAAAACACTTTTGAAAAAAATACACATATTAGAAGTACTTTTTAAAAGATTGATCAAACGCTAATTGATGCTAAAAAATATTTTTTAAATTGATTAGTTAAACACAAATTGCTTCTCACCTAAATCTAAAGTATTTTTTTGAAAATTACTTGTAAAAAAAATACTCTTCAAAATAAGTTGATTTTAGAAGTCGGCAAAACATGCAATAAATCACCAAAAGAGACACCATTTGTCTTTCAAATTTAGCTATTGCTCTCTTTGTGGAGTTTAAAAAAAAGGATAAAAAGAAAATTAAAATTAAAATTATTTTCAAATATATAACGTATTATTTTTGTTGAGACAAAAGTAGAGTATACCGAGGAGCATTTACTACGAATTAATGCTCTCTTCTCGAATTCTCGCAAAGTTGCAAAAACATATGCAAACAAATTGAGATGGTGATAAATTCTTAAGTTCAAAACTTGGTGAACAACTATATCTAACAAGTGAAGTCTGTAATACATAACATTACAATATATTTCTGAAAAAGAAAAAAAGAAGAAAAAATAGCTAAATAAAAGTAATCCAAATTTACCAAAAGTACATTCAACTTCCCAAATTTCTAGGCAATAGACACTTTTGCACCAGCTTCTTCAAGCTGTTTCTTAGCTTCCTCAGCTTCATCCTTAGAAATTCCTTCCTTAAACTTCTTCGGCAAGCCTTCAATCAACTCCTTAGCTTCTTTTAAAGCCAAATTAGTTAAAGCCCTAACAGCTTTAATCGCCGCGATTCTCGCATTACTCGGCACTTCCTGAATGATAACGTCAAATTCCGTCTTCTCCTCAACAACCACCGGAGCTTCTGCGGCGGCGGGTGCGGCGGAGACGGCGGCAGGAGCGAAGGATGCGGCGGTAACACCGAGCTTGTCTTGAAGGTACTCGACGAGTTTCTGTGCGTCAGCTAGTGTTAAATTGGAGATTTCATCTCCGAGTCCGACTACCTTCTCCGGTGCTTCAACGGCGGCGAGTGGACGGTGGTGGTGGAGTTTGGGTGAAGGAATTGGGAATTTTAGCATTTGTTTGGGGAAGGAGATTGAGGCGTGTGGAGAATTGGGGGTAGGGTGTGACGGCGCAGAGAGGGTAATGGTGGATAACGTCGACGCCATTGCAATTTGCAAGGGAATGGAGGAGGAGAAGAGAGCAAGATAAGGGAAGGCAACTTTCAGTTGATAAGGTAGTACAGTTACAATTGTGCTTTATTTTTGTCTACCTATTTATTCAAGAAAATGATCCTTGAAGAAAAATAAGAAAAGCTGGTGAAATATGAAAACTTATTTTTATTCTTTTTAATTTATTAAGTTCTGTCAATACAGTCTCTTGTTTGCAAATTTGGGTGTTTTTAATACGATGGATATCATTTTTTATGAAATATAATTTTTCAAAAAATGCTTTAGTTGGTGAGTTCAAAATAAAGTTTTTAGAGAAAAAATATATAAATTAATAATAATAATAATAATAATAGTAGTAGTAAATTAGAAGTATTTTGATGAAGCTTTTTAGTAATAAGATTAACAATAATGCCCGCAAGGGTTGGTTAAATTGGTTGGGTGAGTGATTTCCGAGTGCAGACATTTAAAATTTATTGAATTTAGAATTCATAAACTAAATTTGGACTATATTTGGAATTCAAGATATATTAGTCTAAATAAATTTATTGGGCTAATATAATTGGATTAACATATAAGTTAAATATGTGTGGTTTAATAAATAAATTTAAATCTATTAGCTAGAATGATGAGCCCACTTCATTAACCCCAATATATCATTTTTCTAGAGGCCCAGTTGGGTGCCACGTGTCAAGTGATGTGGCACGCCAAGTCAAACGGAAGAGCCAATAAGATTATGCCCCATGTCAAAATGATAAGGCGTGCCAAGTCAAATTCCAATGAAATTGCGCCACATTTGCAACTGACATGTTCTAGCCAATCAAATGCGGCCTCGTCGCGCTTTAATTTGATTGGTCGGAAAGAGTTTGTTCTCATCACAACTCTTCTTTTCTACAACTATAAATGAGTGTCTTCAAACTTAAGAAAAGACACTAAAAGTTATAACAAGAAGCAAGAGAGAGCTCGCCGATCAAACACAGAAAATTTCTCTACAAGTTTCAAAGCTTAAGCAATCAAGTTCAAGTTCAAGCTCAAGAATGAAGAACAAATCAAGGTTCAAGGAGTACAAATTCAAATCAAAGTTCGTGTTAGTTGAATTCAAGATCATCATTCGCGGCAACAAATATAGATTCAAGATCAAGCTCAAAGGCCTTGAATTTATTTACTATTGGGAAAAAGAATCTGGTGACAAGAGTGGGTTGCTCTAGTGGTGAGCACCCTCCACTTCCAATCAAGAGGTTGTGAGTTCGAGTCACCCCAAGAGCAAAGTAGAGAGTTCTTGGAGGGAGGAAGCTGATGGTCTATCAGAAACAACCTCTCTATCCCAGGGTAGGGGTAAGGTCTGCGTACAAACTACCCTCCCCAGACCCTACTAGTGAGATTATACTGGGTTGTTGTTGGAAAGAAGAATCAGAGGATTCTTAGATATTATACACTCATTTTATTTGAAATCAAATACTACGATTGTTGTAATATTTTCGGTCTCGATTATTTTCTTAACGCAAATTTATTGTCTACGAATTCTGACACGCCCATTGTGGCCATCTCTACCTCTCATCTCAACTTTTCAATCACCAAGGTTCAAGAACATCGAATTGGCTTCAAAGAAAACCAATTCCCGATTAACCTCCACCAAGGCTGCTAATTGCAGGTTCTACGATGATGTTGAAAGCATCCTCGATGTTACCTTTGGAAGCTTTGGACCAGTTACAAGGAGCAAAGCAAGCTCTTTAGGACAACAATCACTCCAAGTGTCGTCCGCATCAACTCATATTTTCGGATCTTCATCCTCAAAAAGAGCAAGATCATCTACAAACGCACACGAAAGAGGAGAGATGTTGCTGAAAAGATTAAGAAAACTCTAGCTCTACTTAACCTCTCTGGATCCAAGAATTTTGTTGTGAAAGAAGATGATGATACTTCAAGTGATGGATCCTCCCTACTTACATTGCATAGCATGAGCCAATCAAAGATCAATAAGTGTGACAATCCATGCTACTCCCCATCATCTACAACAATCATGCAAGCAATGGTGACAAACGCTTTATCTGTGGAGGAGCAGCTGACAAACTTGATAGGAGCAATTGCTGGCTTGACCAAATGCATACAAAATCAAGATGCTAGAATTGACAAGCTAACAGATAGGGTGAGAATCTTGATGGAAGAAGAATCCACTCATGCACCTGGCAAGCTCCCAAAAGTTTCAGAGAGTGATTCTCCTCCAAGACAACTAACACCCAATAAGGCTATCCTCGTCTCATCCGAAGGGATGATTCCAATCGATCAACTAAAGGAGTTCATTGAAGGAACTATAAAAAATAAGTATGCAGTTGCTTCCAAGTCCTCCCTTACATACGCAAAGCCGTACACTGCAAGGATCGATATGTTGAAGATGCCTGCTGGCTATCAACCTCCAAAGTTCCAACAGTTTGATGGTAAAGACAATCCAAAGCAACATGTGGCACACTTCGTTGAGACATGCAACAATACTGGAACTTATGGAGATTACCTTGTCAAGCAGTTTGCCCGCTCGTTAAAAGAAAATGCTTTTGATTGGTATACAAACCTCGAGGCGGGATCTATTGATAACTGGGATCAACCAGAGCAAGAGTTACTCAATCGTTTTTATAGCACATGGCGCACTATGAGCATTGTGGAACTTACAAATACTCGTCAATGGAAGGGTGAACCAATTATCGACTTTATCAATTGTTGAAGGAATGCAAGCCTCAACTGCAAAGGCAGGCTTAGTGAAGCTTCTGTCATAGAGATGTGCATCCAAGGCATGCATTGGGGATTGCGCTACATCTTGCAAGGTATCAAGCCTAGCACATTTCAAGAACTTGCGACTCGTTGCCATGACATGGAGTTGAGCATGGCCTCCGCTGGAAATGAAAGGCTGCCCATCTACGAGCCTCGCAAAGGGAACAACAAGAAAGAAGTTAGGAAATGGAGCAAGTTGTACCTAATTCAGAAAGTAAAGAAGCTATGAATGTCAACACATCACATGTGAAGTTCTCAACGAAGGTTAGCAAGAAGCAGAGTATGAAATCCACTTCTTTACAAGATAAGCCAAGTGGAAAGTTGACTCTAAAAGAAATGCAAGAGAAGGAGTACCCATTTCTAGATTCTGATGTGCCTGCAATTTTTGAAGAGCTTCTCAAGTTATAGCTCATTGATCTTCCGGAGATGATGCGGCCAAATGAAGCTGTGAAAATTGATGACCCAAATTACTACAGATATCATCGACTTGTGAGCCATTCTCTTGAGGAGTGCTTTGACTTTAAGGACAATGTTGTGGACTTGGCTCGTGAAAAGAAGATTGTGCTTGAAGATGAGAAGGCAAGTACGAACGAAGTCTCTATCACCTTTGGCTCATTCAGTCTAGATGAGCTATGTAGTTTAAAAGAAATCAAAGAATAAGAATTACTGGAGAATAACAAAGTCGAAGTAGATCAGCCTGATGATGATGAAGGTTGGAAGTTGGTGACTCGTCGTAGGCGTCACAAAAGAAGCCCATGAAAAGAATCAATAGAACAACCAACAAGGAAAATGATGGTAAAAAGACCAAGGAAACAAAATCCAGTTAAGCATTTGAAGAAAGCAAAAGTGGAGGTGCACCATCCTCAAAAGCCACGACATCTAGTGACCTTGGAGGAGTTCTTGCCAAGTTGGTTCCGCATAAAGATTTCCCATGATGGCATTGATGCCTCTTGTTGCAATGCTGATAAAGGGGAAGAAAAGAGTGATAACCTACCGTTGGAACCATATTCGAAAAAGCTCATCGAGTCATTCCCCAAGAAGTTAATGCTTGAGAGAAAAAAGTGACGTTCACGAATGACGATCTTCTACTAGGTGACACTCCTCATAACCTCCCATTATACCTAGTTGGCTATATGCGCGATGAAAGGGTAAATCGAATTTTGGTTGATGGCGGATCATTAATGAACATCTTCCCAGTTCGTACTATGAAATAACTTGGCATTCCTATGAATGAACTCTCGGAAAGTCGTTTGATGATTCAGGGATTCAACCAAGGGGAAAAGAGCCATATGAGCGATCATGTTGGGAATCACCATTGAAGATATGCAATCAAGTGCATGGCTGCATGTGATCGATGCAATGACTTCATATAACGTCTTGCTTGGAAGGCCTTGGATACATGAGAATAAAGTAGTTCCATCTACCTACCATCAATGTTTGAAGTACTATGAGGGTGGGGTTGAGAAGAAGATAGTTGCTAATGACAAGCCATTCATTAAGGCTGAGTCACACTTCGCCGATGCAAAGTTCTACTTGAAGAACCTCATTGTGATGGAGCTACAAGCTGATGATGTCATGAATGGCAAGAATGATGAGTCTACGACTAAAAGAGCTGAGGTGGTTGTCGACAAAACCGAAGCTATTGCCGAGAAGGTACACCCTAACTCAAATAAATCTCATAGAGGGAACATTGTATCTCACGGCAAGAAGGTAACTCCTACGCTCCGCTATGTCCCTAAAAATAAGAAAGAGGAGGGCGAATCATCCAATCTCCAAACCAATATTCTGAGGGGTTAACTCTTTCTATCAAACGAATTGAGGCGGTAAAGCTATCGTCAACGCTACTTGAAGGGTTTGTTGTAATGAGCCGACTGGTCATTTTGCTTTTTAGATCCCCGTTCTCCTAATTAAGAATCCCCGTATGTGTCTTTATTGTTTCATGACTTGCAGGGATGGTTGACTTGGGTTTGGAAGGGTTCGAGTTGAAATCGGAACACTTAGTTCCTTAATAGTGGCGTATAATGGTCAAGTTTGACTTGAGTCAACGTTTTGAGTAAACGACCTCGGAACCTAGATTTGACGGCCCCAATAGGTTCATATGATGATTTTGAACTTGGACGTGTGTTCGGATCGGGTTTCGGATTACCCAGGAGCATTTTAGCGCTTAATATTGAAAGTTGGCGCATTGAAGGTTTTCAAGTTCTTTAAGTTTAGTTTGGAGTAGACTTTGGTGTTATCGAGGTCCGTTTGGGATTACGAGCTTGAGAATAGTTTTGTATGGTGATTTATGGCTTGCACACAAAATTTGGTGTCATTCCGAGTAGTCTAAGTATGATTCGGCGCGTTCAGAGTAAGTTGAAGAGCTTGAAGTTCATAATTTGATTCAATTCGGTTTTGGGGTGCAATTCTTAGTTTTGATATTGTTTTATGTGTTTCGAGAGTTCGAGTAGGTCCGTATTATGTTTATGGACTTGTTGATGTATTTGGACGGGGTCCCGGGTGGCTCGGGTGAGTTTCGGACTGCCCGAAGCTAAGTCCAAAATGCTGTCACTGCTGGTTCTGGTTTACTTCTTTGCGATCGCGTGGGTGGGGTTGCGTTCGCGAATAAGAAAAATTGGGGGACTGGAGTTTGTGCTTCACGTTTGCAACACCCAGTCCGTGTTCACGAAGGTCTGGGACCTGCGGCCTTCGCGTTCGCGTAGAGTGGGCTGGGCAGGGGTGGCCGCTGTGGTCTTCGCGTTCGCGTAGGGCATGCCATACAAGCCTTCGCGTTTGCGATAGCCAATTTTCTGGGCTTGGGCGGTTTGCCTTCGCGATCACGAGGACTCTTCCGTGATCGCGAAGAAGGATCACTTGGCAGTAGCATTTTTAAACACGGTACTTAAGCTCATTTTCTTCATTTCTCTCACTTGTTGGTCGAATTTAGAGCTCTCTGATGAGGGATTTTCACCTAGAACTTTGAGGTAAGTAATTTCTACACAAAATGAGTTTAATTCATGTGTTATGGGTAGGGTATAACATAGTAATTTGTCACCACCCAAATTGGTGGGCCGCGACGAGCACCCGGTGCCTTACTTAACTGAGTACCAACGTAACATATCTTTCTTATCACACCATCATGGGTAAATGGGCCAGAAGGTCCGTTATGAGATAACCAGAATAAAACATAAGGGAATACTAGACATAGGACAATCCAACATGATATAGAAACTTATACATGTGACATACGTGCCTATAAGGCCGACATGATCATTTGTACACTCAAAACATAGGCCGTCAAGGCCATACAAGTATCTATATACATGACATCTGTCTACAAGACTCTAAGAGTACATAAATGTCATAAAGGCCGGGACAGGACCCCGCCATACCAATCTATACATGTCCAAAGCATACTAACAAAATAGGCAACTCCGGAGCAAGTGGAGTGCACCAACACCTTCCCCTGAGCTGATAGCCTACTAGGAGGACTGTCAACCTGTCTATCAGGACCTGCAGGCATAAAACGCAACGTCCCCAGGCAAAATGGACGTCAATACAAATAAAGTACCGAGTATGTAAGGCATGAAAGCGATATATAAAAGACATGAAAGAAACATGGAGTAAAGAACTCAACCTGTAAGTCTGAATAGCTCTGTGAATCATGAAACATTTATAATGTCATGCATATGCGTATAAATGTCATATCATGCGTAGGTATATGCGTACATAATATCATCAAGCCTCTGAGGGCATCCCATCATATCATCTCGGCCTCTGTGGGAGAAATCATCAACGTATACCAGATGATCGGATAGTGGTGCGTATATAACGCCGTAACCTTTCCCCATACACCATATACATATAATATATGTGTATATAACACCGTATGGTCATGAGTCAATGTACATATATAAATGAATGTAATGCATAATGGAGTAAGTCAATAAGATCTCTTGGAATGTCATAAGATCATTATGCCTTCGGATAAACATTATCAACTTACGTATTTTCTGAGATCCATAAACAGACTATATAATAATAGGACATATGGGGAATCCAAAAACATAAGCAACCCTAGTACTTCTAAGAATAGAGCCATTTGTGAAAGTTGCATGTTTGCTCGTTTCGTTGTATCATATGGATCATGCCAAAAGGAAAGAAGAGATGGCCTTAACATACCTGAATTCGTCAATGCAACTCAACAACAACCTTATGACGCGCGCCAACCCTATAACAAAGAAATACATGTACAACTTAGATGGCGCTAATATATCACGTATTTCAAATGATAACTCGATTCTAAAATAAAACGGGCAACATTTCCCCTGATCTTACTGCTCCCTCAAGCCTACTATTGGCGAGAAAACAACACAATACAACCAGCAACTCAGAAACAACCTAACTACAATTAGGGGCTTTTAATACAACAAAAAACCCAAATATAAAATAACACACCCAATCAACAAGTTATCAATTAGCATGAAATTGCAACGACGAGCGACCAGCCCACTACCCTACCACATGTGGCGTTTCTCAACGCCCTTTATACTTCCAAACTCCATAAATCAGCAGCACAATAGGCCAACACGAGTGGACTACAAAACAGTCCACTAAAAGTTAAGTAAATCGAACTCACGGCTTCGATCACCGTCCCGTGAGTTCTAACTATTAGGAAATAAGTTTATCAACCTTCCTTGATATTTAAAAGCTTAAATACAAAAAGTAGACGTTTTCTTAACTATGAAGTACCTTCCAAAACTCAAACTACAAAGAAAAAGAGAGGCGATAGAGCGATACTTACTTTTAGGGATCGTTCTAATGTTATCGCTTCTTGATTTCGTACCCGGGATGTTAATTTTCTTTGAAACTCTTGTAGAGAGCTTAGGGGTAAGTTTATGGTCTTATTTTGATCGTGGTCTATGAAAAAATGAAGAAATATATGACATAAGGGATATATATAGCCACTTTTAAAAAGTCAAACAAGTGCTAGCTTGGCACTCTAGCATTGACCCTTCTTCCGACACTTATATCTTTTTATCCGGATATCGTATGAACGAACGATTAAGAGCGTTGGAAACTACATTCCAAGACCTTCAATTTGGCATATAATATGTCTCAAGAAGACCTCATATAACACACGAAATGTATTGCTCAAAAAACTTCGTTACAAGGCAAATCCTTAGTCAACTTTTCTGCAACTTAAATCCGATTTTCCCAAACTTTATATTTTATATCCAAACATCATATATAGTCATATTATGACTTTAAACTCATTTAAATCATTATTAACAAGTCTCATATTCATTATACGTCACCTTGGGATGCACAGGGTGTAACAATCTTCCCCCTTACAAAAATTCGTCCTCGAATGTTAAACTCCTAGAGATCTATAGAAATTTTGGCGGTCTCTCCTGTATAACAGTACTACTACCAACCTATCATGCAACAAACCCAACAATACAAAGCCAACTTATCTTCCATTATTTTCAGCCACTTAATGTCCATACGAGCAACTTTCAAATCAATCCATCAAGAACAACTACATCTACAATAGGGTACAAAATATTTCATTAACAAGTCATCAACATATTATGACGAGATGCAAGCTCGGATTGAATCCCTTTAGCACCCTTCAACCCTATTATCATTCATTCTTGAACTTAGTAATATATCCAGTATAATAACCAATACCTTTTATAGGATTTCCAACCTGTTACTCAATTTCAAAGTTACCTGAAATAGCCTAACACAAGATAATATCACTGTGGATAACTTCCAAGTGCTTTATACCCATTTCTTTTCTAGTTACCAATTTCCTCAACAAGATTGACATATAAACCAACATAATCATACTAACAATATCATAGCCAAACAATCTATACCCATTATAACATCAAATTCTACCATATCTAGCTCAATCAGGTATGCTACTGTAGCACGACTATGAACTACTACTATATAATCTCTAGGCCTCACTTTGTGAACATATACAGAACTATGATAAGCTGGCCCTCGGGGCCTCTATAGGTGTACTGAAGTTCTTCGCTCGATACTTTGTCAAACTTACGACTATTGGCATATCTTGTTTCATAGCCTCATTTATCTATGCTTATGACTTTACTACAACTAGGTAGGTCATACTATACCATAACTCTTACATCGATTTATTATTACCAAGGTCTGCCACCCAACTCCAGGTTATTCTCTCGCTGCTTATCTTATATATATAAATCTAAGTCCTTTAATGCTTCCTCATTACTGTTCATCTTAAGAGTGACAGCCTAATCTAATCTCATACTTTATAACTTTTTTCCATCCATTGTTGATTAATACTAATGTTGATCCATAATCTACCATTGATAACTTGAAACCTCTTACATAATACATTGTCATTAGGCCTCACGTCGTATCAGGGAACATTTGAAGTGATTTGCGTGATCCATCTAGGGATGATACTATACTTCAATAACCTTATTTCATAGCATCCCAACATGATTCATCTTTTGGGGGTATTCTAATCCCGTGCAATTCCTGAAATCCCTTTCTCATTAAATCATTACTCAATCAAAGGCCTAAACGTCATTCTCTTATCTATATTCTGCGTAATCTCTCTTGGGTTATGTCCTTTGTCATAACTTTGCTCACAATGCTTGCTTTAGGGAAGAATATTCCTGAATGAACAATAAAGGTTATTCTTTTGTTGTCCATTCTATTATTGCCGGAACACTATCTCTGAAATTCTCACGATGCCGACTATTATCAAATCTTTCGATCCCTAATTCATGTTAAGTTTATCTTGTTCACTAGACCATACTGATTTATATTACTCCGGGGGTCTAACTTAGCCTTCTGGTAATCGCGTTCAAGGACCGCGACGGGCACTCGGTGCCTTACTCAACCGAGTACCAACGTAACATATCTTTCTTATCACACCATCATGGGTAAAAGAGCCAGAAGGGCCGTCATGAGATAACCAGAATAAAACATAAGGGAATACTAGACATATGACGATCCTACATGATATAGAAACTTATACATGTGACATACGGGCCTATAAGGCCGACATGATCATTTATGTACTCAAAAATAGGCCGACAAGGACATACAAGTATCCATATACATGACATCTGTCTACAAACCTCTAAGAGTACACAAACGTCAAAAAGGCCGGGACAAGATCCCGCCATACCAATCTATACATGTCCAAAGCATACTGACCAAATAGGAAACTTCGGAGCTAGTGGAGTGCACCAACACCTTCCGCTGAGCTGATATCCTACTAGGACGACTGTCAACCTGTCTATCGGGACCTGCAGGCATGAAACACAGCGTCCCCAGGCAAAAGGGACGTCGGTACAAATAAAGTACCGAGTATGTAAGGCATGAAAGCAGATAAAAGACATGAAAGAAACATGGAGTAAAGAACTCAACCCATAAGTCTGAATAACTCTGTGAATCATGAAACATTTATAATGTCATACATATGTGTATAAATGTCATATCATGCATAGGTATATGCGTACATAACATCATCATGCCTCTGAGGGCATCCCATCATATCATCTTGGCCTCTGTGGGCGAAATCATTAACGTATACCAGCTGATCAGGTGGTGGTGCGTATATAACGCCGTAACCTTTTTTCATACCCCATACCTCATATACATATAATATACACGTATATAATGCCGTCTGGTCATGGGTCAATGTACATGTATAAATGAATGCAATGCATAATGAAGTAAGTCAATAAGATATCTCAGAATGCCAAAAGATCATTATTCCTTCGGATAAACTATAACACCCCGAAAAATTTCGATGTACTTAAGTGTGAAGCCCCGAAAAATTTCGCAAATGAATTTAGGGTTTCGTGGTGCCAGGGTAAGCTTACATGTTTGAGGATTGTATAAAATCTTTGCGGCGTTCAAGCTCGCCGCGGCTCGGACGTTTTGGGTTGAACAATGTACTGAGGAGTAAAGAAACATTTTGGCAGAGAAATGCGTTTTTGCGGTCCATTATGCAACGGCAGAATCACTCTGCGGACCGCATAATGGACGCAAAGTGAGGCAGGTGTGGGCAGATTTGGATGCCATTCTGCGATATGCGACCGCAAAATTGTTTTGCGGTTCATTATGCGACCACAGAACAGGTATGCGGGCCGCATATTGACCGCAAACCCAGACAGATTTTTCCAGTTCTGGAGGCCACTTGTGCGGCCGATATGCGGACCGCATATCCTGTTCCGGAGCTTTATTTTTGGATTTTTATATTCCGGCCCTACTTCGTTAAATAGACGCAATGAACCATTTTTGAGCAAAAATCTGATGTTTTAGAGAGAAGTGAGAGTGTTTTAGAGAGAGAGAAAACCCTAGGCTAATTATTCATCAAGTCCTGGAAGATTAACAAGGAAAACCCATAAGGTCTTCATCCTAAAGGTAAGATTCTACACCCTAACCCTTAATTTCGAATTTTGTCTAGAATTGAGTAATTAGTAAGATAATATTTGGGTATGAGAGTTGTCCATCTTGCATGCATGTGTTATCAAAGGGTGTAAGAATATTGTTGAGCTAAGAATGGTAGATAATGGGTTTAGGATGATGAAACCCACCATAGAAGAACCTTGAAACTTTAATGCACACCTAGTGTTTGATAAAATGCTCAAATGAGCTAGAACCATGATCATCCTCCTAATTCTGATTCAATTTGTTACATTTTCAAAATAGATTGAAGTTGCTAAGATTTCCGGAACATTTTAGAGTGTAAGAAAGCTCAATTGAGGTATGTTGGCTAAACTACTCTTTTAGAAATGAATTCCATGATGTTCCCATAAGTTTCAAGTATGGTTATCTCAAGTTCCTTATTCTATATTCCGAGATGTTCCCAATAAATTCGATTGTCCCGAATAAGCAAAGTGCCGAGAATTATGTATTCCAAACGTGTTCTGAATGTTCCTATCACATTATGTTATCCTTTGAGAATGTGTTGAAGAATGATATGTGTATTAAAATGCTATGTCTTTTAGTCATGTTTCAAATGAAGGCTATGATGCCAAATTGTGTGAGAAAATCTCAATATGCTTAAGACTCTTAATTACTCATATGTGTACCTTAAATCTTGATTGGAAATGTCTTATCGTTGATAATCTATAAAGATGGTTGGAAGTGAAATAAGTGAATTGGGGATATGGAGTATGGCCAACGTGCCAAGAATTTAAGTTATAATTGTGGCTAGTGGTGCCAATGAAATGAGAGGGTGTGATAAAGATTACGAAATGAGCCTCGACTCAAATGTTTAAAAATAATTTCGAAAAAAGAATTTCCTAAAAGCTTTTGTATTCAATTCATGCCCATAAGTGGGTATTTTAATTAATGCTTTACTTTATAAATATATCCAGTGTGGCTCGAGTTCTCACATACTCAGGTGTTGAAATTGTATATTAACATTTTTGGGAAAGTGTATTGCAAGAATAAATGGTGTATTGATTGTGTATAATTTTGATGTGTATTTCTATTGTTGGTCGGTATGCCCCATTCTTTGGGAAGAAACCTTTTGTGTTTAAAGTTTCCACTACTAATGAATTTGAGGTATATGATTGCTGAAATATTATATATGTTGATATTTGATGGTAATCTTTGAAATTGAAAGAGGTGAAAGTGTGGAATATGAAATACGATCATCGTACCAGAAATAAAGAATCTTGTGAATGGACAAATGAGCCAAGGAAATATTGTTGTTGTGAGTGACTGGAAATACTAATGATAATTATACAAAGTGAAAGATGTTGAGATTGGTACAATTGTATTTATGTTACCTTTGTGTGCAAATCAAATCAAAAAATATTTTGGGAGCATCATTAGCAAAATCGAGGAAAGGTGGGTCATAAGGCCCACACCTGAAACTACACGTGCCAGTGTAGGGGTGAATTGTGATTATTCCTCTTATTTGGGATGAGATTGATGGGTTGATATTATTCCCGTTAATTGGGATGAAACTGGTAATAACTGTGAATTAAAAAAGTCAACCCACACGGCATATGTGGGAAGGTGGCCTAGCTGATCAAGTGGAGATCAGACGCCATATTGCGCATATGGTGGTACTACTCTTAGTAACAACTTTCTTTCGCATAACATGTCAAACCACATTGTTCGTGGGGAGATGGCCTAGCTGATCGGGCATGATCGGATTCCGTGCTAACAAGGACGGTGGTATATCGGTGCTAATGATCTCCCAACCAAAATTGTATATGAAGTCCGTATTTTGAAAATTATTATGTTTTAACTGGAAATTTGGATATTGTTGATTGTGGCTTGCTGTTTCTATGGTTTTCCCTTTCTTATCTGGGCATTCTATTTATAAAGAGGACAATTAGCTTTACATACTAGTACTATTCCATATGTACTAACGTTCCTTTTGCCAGGGGCGCTGCATCTTCAATGGTTGCAAGTGGTTCATCAGCGGGCAACTTTGGTCTCATTAGCAACTACTCCCTATTCAGCAGGTTTTGGTGAGCCCTACTCTATTCCGGACCTAATATCATTTGATGTTGTACTTTGTGTTTTGAGGTATAGCTGGAGCCTTGTTTCCGGCATTTCGATATTACTCTTCTGTTGTAATTAGAGGCTCCGTAGACAAGTTGTGGGTTGTGGTTGATGTTGGGAATTAAACTAGAAATGTTGGTATTTGGAAATCATGTTTTTCATTAATTCTATAAACTCGTAATATTTTAAAAATTATAAATGAAGCTGCTAATGGGAATGAAAAGGAAGTTGTTAATAAAATCTTTTCAGTGTTTGATTAAAGGAGTACATCTCCTCTTTATTCATGGATGAGTTTGGGTAGAAGAAAATTTAACAAGCTTGCTCGGCCGGGTTCTCTCGGTTGAGCGCCGGTCGCGCTCCCTGAGTTTGGGGCGTGACATAAACATTATCAACTTACATATTTTCCAAGACCCATGAACAAACGATATAATAATAGGACATTTGGGGAATTAAGAACATAGGCAACCTTAATACTTCTAAGAATAGAGTCATTTGTGAAAGTTGCATGTTTTCTCGGTTATGTCACACCCCAAACCTGAAGAGACGTGGCTGTCACCCGGTGCCATACTCGGCCCGAGCGTACCACTCTGTAACTGTGAACTATGGAGAGGTAACCCTCAACTTAGGCCGATGAGGCCATATTCTGAATCGTCTTAAAATAACGTCTCTCTTATCTTTGGGGCTAACATGCCTAAAAGCTGATATATATAACTGTGCAAGCCGACGAAGCCGCCATGAATATCTATTGATATACAAAATATACAAGACTCGTCTACAAGCCTCTACTGATGGATGTATTGTGATCGGAATAGGGCCCCTACCTACCCATAACATATATACATACATACAGAAGATGTACACAAAACCCTAGACCCGCCAACTCCGAAGGACGTGGAGCTTACCGATCAGGCTGAACTCGGGAAACACCTACTGAGGAGGTCTACCTGTATGTTTATCTGAACCTGCACGCATGAAATGCAACGTTCCCAGAAAAGGTACGTTAGTACGAAATAATGTACCGAGTATGTAAGGCAATAACATAACTGAAAGCTGAAGCTGAACTGATAATATAATAACCGAGAGTAACTGGGAGTCAAAGATGATTTGAAGATATACTTACCTGTTGATACTGACTCAACTCCTTCAATATAGTAAGTAAAATAAATGTTCGGCCCTATAAGGCTCGGTACGTATAACTACTCGACCGTAGTAGGATCGCTCATAGGCGCTCGGCCATACTAGGCTCTGTATCTCGGCCATCCTGGACTCGCTCATAGGCGCTCGTCCACAGTAGGATCTGTATATAACTTACCATCTGATCAGAGGTTGCCCAATAGGGGCCTGCCCACCGATTATAGCTCGATGGTGGTGTAAATACTATAATACTATATATATATATATATACCCTATGCTCTCTTGACTGGAAGAAGACAATACTCAATTGAATATAAAGTCCTGATAAGGGAGAATATTGTAACTTATGAGACTAGGATAATGTATATAATTCGGGAGTATGAACTTCTCTTTATGCCTCGTTATCAAACACATGTAGTTACGAGATCATGCCAAAGTGAAGGAAGGGCCTAGCTTTAACATACCTTAACTCCGTTGAGTCCTTAATACCTTCCAAGAAATTCTTTAAACAACTCAACTCAATCTACCACAACATAAGGAGATTCAAAATCAGTGCTGAGTAAAGGCTAAGTCCGCAAATTAAACTAGTAGCTCATTTACGTAAATTTGGGCAGCATCTCCCCTGTAACCAGGCCCTCCTCCAATACCATATACAAAAAATAAGAACACAACAATAACAACATGTAAGCATCATTTTCCAACCTTATCTCCATCACAATATACCACAAAATAACCCACACACCCTAATCACTTCATACATAAAATGACAACCAAAGTAGTGTTAAACAACCTAAAAATTATAACGACGAACGACCAGCCCACCATTCCGTCATTATGTGGTATTTCTCCACACCATTTGTCCTCCAAAACCCCATTAAATAGTAGCAAAATAGACAGCCCAAAGGCATCACGAAACAACCCACAAAATAGTCCACTACAAGTCAAATAACTCGAATTCACGGCTTCCAATCACCGTCCCGTGAGTTCTAACTATTAGGAAACGAATTTATCAACCTTTCTTGATATTTAAAAGATTAAATACAGAAAGTAGGAATATTCTTAACTATTAAATACATTTCAAAACTCAAACTATAAAGAAAACGAGAGGCGATATAGCGATACTTACGTCGTAGGGATCGTTTTAATGTTATCGCTACTTGATTTCGTGCCCGAGATGATAATCTTTTTTGAAGTACTTGTAGAGATCTTGAGGGTAAGGTTTGGGTGTTATTTGGGCGTGATCTCTGAAAGAATGGATAAAGAGACGAGCTAAGGGATGTAAATATCCCATTTTTTAAAAAGTCAAAAAGGTGCTATTTGGCACCCTATGATTGGCCCTTCTTCAGACGCTTATATATTTTTATCCGGGTGTCGTATGAACGAATGATTAAAAGAGTTGGAAACTACATTCCAAGACCTTCAATTTGGTATATAATATGTCCCAAAAAGACCCCATATAGCACACGCAATATATTGCTCAAAAACGTCCATTACAAGGCAAATTCTTAGTCGGTGTTTCCGCAACTTAAATCCGATTTTCCCAAACTTTATATTTTATATCCAAACGTCATATATAGTCATATCATAAATTTAAACTCATTTAAATTATGATTAAAAAATCTCATATTTATCATAACTTACTTAAGACTTCGGTAAACCTTTCTTATCCTTGTAGAAGGATTTCGTCCTTTTTGAGCTCACATTAGATAATCCTATGATGATAGTGACGTCTGAAGTACGGGGTGTAACAACATATCCCCTTAGAAACATTTATCCCGGATGATAACTCTTAAAGGCTTGCAAAAATGAGACGTAACATCGTTAAAACACTTTATATACTTTCAAAGAGGATCTCATTTTCAAATTTACATCAATTGACTTACGACGTACTTTCACGTACAACAATATGGGGTGTAACATCATTCTCCCCTTTGGAATATTCGTCCTCAAATGTTGACTGATGTGCTTATTAGTCTCATAACCTATAGCACTTGCGAATACTTTAATATTGTCCTTGCCATCTAGGCAATTGTTCTGTGAATAAATTCAAAGACCAGGGCATTTCCCCTATAGGCCTCTTCTCACATCACGACTTGTGATCGGAATTCTTCTAATATCATAACTTTGACTACCTTCTGTCATGCAGCCTGTGTGACTCTGTCCTTTTATGCGCGGATCTTCTCTCTTTTTTTCTCCAGATTTTTGCCAATCTCTTGGCCTCACTTTGTGAACATATACAGAACTATGACAAGATGTTCCTCGGGGCATATATAGGTGTACTGAAGTTCTTTTCTTGGTACTTTGTCGAATGCACCACTATTGCTATATTTTATTTCCTACCCTTGATTATCTCTCCTTATGGCTTTAGTGCATGTAGGTAGGTCATACTATACTATAACACTTACTTTAGCTTATTATTACCGAGGTGTGCTATACAACTACAGGTTACTCTCTCACTGCTTATCCCATATGTATAAATCTAAGTCTTTTAATGCTTTCTTATTACTGCTCATCTAAAGAATGGCATTATAACCTCCTCTTATACTTCGAAATTTTTATCCATCTATTGTTGATTCACCTTAATGTTGATCTATATCTACCACTGGTAACTTGATACCTCTTACGTAATACATTGTCATTAGGGCTCACGTCTCATCGGGGAACATCTGAAGTGACTTTCCTGATCCACCTAGGGGTGATACCATACCTCAATAACCGTATTTCATAGCATCCTGACACGATTCATCTCATATGGTTATTCTAATCCCATGCAATTCATGAAATCCCTTTTCTTAAAATCATTACTCATTCAAAAGCCTAAACGTCATCCTCTTATCTATCACCATTACACCCTTATTGTACTACCAAGGCATCATTTTATCTCTTCTAATTGCTCATATTCTTAGACTCCTCTGAGTTCCTTTAGACTGTACCGAGCTTTCTAAAAATTATGGAAACCATCAACTCTCTTGTTTTGATAGGCTTAATCTTGAGGCCTTACCTATTCTCGTCACCTTCTCACTCACCTTTTCATAATCTTACTCTTGTCTACCTAAAACCTTGTCTCTCAATCATACTTTAGCTCGCGACCTACACATATCTATTTATACTACTCGTAATCTTCCTTTAAATTGCTAGCACCATAGATTTCCTTTCGTGCCTTCTCAGTTGTCTTTAAATTGTAAGCAATTACTTTTCCTTGTCGTTCTGCCACTTGTTGCATGAATACTTACCTTATCTTGTTGCCCACGAATACTGGAATTTCCTGTAACTCATATGATCTCAAATATCACCTTTGATTTTTACTTCTCGTTCATTAGCCACGATGGTGCCACTTTCTTATGGAGTGTATACAATATTGTAGTGGGACTATTGTTACAAGACCATTTTTTTTTATGTTACTATGCTTAGGTTGAAGCCTTTTTTCTTATTTCCTCAGCTAGTCGTTCGGGGTAGTACATAGTGGAGAACCTCTGACTCCTGTAAAGCTACGAGCTTATTACATCGCATACCCGAAGGAATCTCTGATGTTCTTACTCGCCTGTAATTATCCTTAGTTACATACCTCCACGCCCTTATGCTCGTATGGTGCTTCTAAACTGAAGTTTTGAATGTCTCCCCAGTGCCACTCTATTTTATTTCTGGAACACTTATACAGTACCTTTAACTACCCTAACTTCTATCTGAAAAATTTTCAACAATTGTGATCTCGTATCTTTGAGACTGGATTCCCTATGTTGGGGTTCACTATGTTTATCTTGCACGATCTGTTGATTTATTTATATCCTCTTGTCTAGCCATAACTAGACTCTTCCTGAATCTACTACAGACTACTCGGTGGTCCATTCTCATATCTATATGATGCGTAACCCCTTTTGGGTTATGCCCTTTGTCTTTACTTGCCTCTCATACTGGCTCCTTATGTATCGAGTGTTCATTCCCACTTATTTATTAGTATCATATGATACAGAACCCTTACTGCCCCTCCCTGATGTCATGCTTGCATAATGTTCTGGAGTCGTATCATATCTGTAGGATCTGAATAAATGCAATCTCATTCCTTTCACCTTTTTACCGCATTCTTCATTTACTATTCCATAGTTACCTCTTCATCTTTGGTGTCTTTTCACATCTTTACTGGCATCTTACTCGCCTTGCGGTAACCCTTTTGTACCAAGGATAACTAAAGTTCTTACGCATGAGGGTGACACCTAGTGTAACTAGCACACTTAGTCCCTTAAGCTTAACTTTGCTCACAGTGCTCACTTTAGGAAAGCGTCTTCCCGAATGACCTTTAAAGGTTATTCTTCTGTTGTCCATTTTATTATTGCCAGAACGTGATCTCTAATATTCTCATGATGCCAACTATTGTCAAATTATTCGGTCCCTAATTCATATTCATTTTATCTTGTTCACCAGCTCATACTAATCTTTATTACTCCCGGGTCTAACGTTTCCTTCTGGCAATCACGTTGGATTTACCAACTTATTTCTCGAAAGAAGGATATTACTTTATGGCTTATACTCTTCTATTGTTTCAATGCATGTCTCCTCTTGTCTTTTCCTTCACTTGACTATAGACTCTGTCATCGTGTCATATTTTGATCTAACGTTATCACCCATATATCACATCTTACTCATGATGCTTTATTTACTCCCTTCTTATTCTCCGGATAATATTTTTGTCTATAACTTTATTCTGAAAACTTCAACAAAATGTTCTTTCACTTTTAGCCCCCCCTTCTTCATCTCACTGGCTCTTCGGAATGCCTAACATTCTCCTTTTTTTTACTCGGGGCTGGAGTCATACTAAGTTAAATATTTATCCCTTCTAGGATTCCACTGCCTATCTTCTGAAATTTTTGAAAATTCCAGTATTCATATCTGACTGTACTATTCTATAGTTCACCATCTGGGTGTCTCACAAGGAGATATATTATCACATTTGCACTATCTTCGAAAATGTTAGCTAATGATAACAATCCATCCACTATTTTTGGGTTACTCTAATCCCGAATGGATTCTGATATCCTATTCTTCTCTTAAACTATATCTGTTGGCCCCCATAGGGAATAATTAAGACGAGTGTGGCCAATTGCATATAACTCTATTACTGTTGCAAATAACTCATAATGCTTGTATTTCTCTGTCTGAATTGCAAATACTGATAATCTTCATTAACTAGGTACCTCGTGCTCTTCTTCATCTTGCTTCATTACTTGCCGAAACTTGTATCTACCTTCTGATTCTCTTATTTCTTTATATCATATGGGTGGATAGATATTCTTACCTTAGGGCTCCTTTTCAAGAAGCTTACACATCTTAGTACACACATGATCTACTGAAGACCTCACATTTACTCATCATAAGCATGATGCAAAATCGAGTTCCTCTGACTCAACTCTTCCACAACTAAATTCAATCTCTTAAAAACTGTCTTTCTGGATGTAGGTATTGTTGTATTACGATAAAATAAAATTTAGGAGTTTGAATTCTTACAACTGAGCTCTACCACACGATCTAGAGTAAGAAGAAAGAGTGATAGTCCTAAATGCTTTGTAGCCTCCTGCTTATAAGTGTGGTGCACAACACACCCATAAACAAGACTCTACTAGACACGACTTGTAGACTCCCTAGGAAAGAACTGCTCTGATACCAAGTTTGTCACGCTTCAAACCTGAAGAGGCGTGACCATCATCCGGTGCCATACTCGGTCCGAGTGTACCACTCTGTAACTATGAACTCTGGAGGGTAACCCTCAACTTAGGCCGATGAGGCCATATTCTGAATCGTCTAAAAATAACGTCTCTCTTATCTGTGGGGTAAACATGCCTAAAATCTGATATATATAACTATGCAGGCCGATGAAGCCGCCATGAATATCTACTAATATACAAAATATACAGGACTCGTCTACAAGCCTCTACTGATGGATGTATTGTGATCGGAACAGGGCCCCGACCTACCCATAACACATATATATACATATAGAAGATGTACACAAAACCCTAGACTCGACAACTCCTAAGGACATGGACCTTACAGATCAGGCTGAACTCGGGAAACACCTACTGAGGAGGTCTACCTGTCTGTCTATCTGAACCTGCACGCATGAAATACAACGTCCCCAGAAAAGAGACTTCAGTATGAAATAATATACCGAGTATGTAAGGCAATACATAACTGAAAGCTGAAACTAAACTGATTATATAATAACTGAAAGTAACTAGGATTCAAAGATGATATGGAGATATACTTACCTATTGGTACTGACCCAACTCCTTCAATATAGTAAGTAAAATAAATGTTCGGCCCTATAAGGCACAATATGTATAACTACTCGGCCGTAGTAGGCTCGCTCATAGGCGCTCGGGCATACTAAGCTCTGTATCTCGGCCATCCTGGACTTTCTTATAGGCGCTTGGCCACAGTTGGCTCGGTATATAACTTACCATCCAAACAGAGGTTGCCCAATAGGGGCCTGCCCACCGATTATAGCTCGATGGTGGTGCAAATATTGTAATACTATATATATATAGACCCTATGCTCTCTTGACTGGAAGAAGACAATACTTAATTGAATATAAAGTCCCGATAAAGAAGAATACTATAACTTATGAAACTAGGATAATGTATATAAATTTGGGAGTATGAACTTCTCTTTATGCCTCGTTATCAAACACATGTAGTTACGAGATCATGTCAAAATGAAGGAAGGGCTTAGCCTTAACATACCTTAACTCCATTGAGTCGTTAATACCTTTCAAGAAATTCTTCAAACAACTCAACTCACTCTACCACAACATAAGGAGATTCAAAATCAGTGTTCAGTAAAAGCTATGTCCGCAACTTAAACTAGTTGCTCGTTTACGTACATTTGGGCAGCATTTCCCCAGTAACTAGGCCCTCCTCTAATACCATATACCACGAGCGTCCGTACTTATCTATATTTCATGCTATGTTCGGGTAAAATTAGATTCACATCATGCTTTTAATTGTACTGTTTATGCCTATCATGTGTATTAATTGTCTTGATTAGAGCTGAGACTGGAGATTTAAATTGGAATTATCGACTTAGTTTCTTATTTCAGAAAACAGGGGAATACTTGATAAACTATAAAACAAATCCATGTTTTCTCGGCTCGCAAGTACTTTCGCGAGCGAGGTAAATTTCTCTACTCTAACGGGATCGGGCCGTTCGCTTCTGCATGATGGTAACACTACTCTTATGGGACGGGGCCGTTCGCCTCGGCAATATGATAACACAACTCTTATGGGATCGGGCCATTCGCCTCAGCAGTATGGTGGTAACATTATTCTTATGGGATCGGGCCATTAGCCTCGGCAGCTTCGTGCTTAATAATCGAAATGGGTTGTGGTTTGGGTATAATTGTGTTAGCGCCTTCACAGCTGATTATGTTATGTTGGTAATTTGATATAGACTTTTGAGTTGATTTACTGTAGTTGCTCTTATTTTATTCATTGGTACTTGTTGTACACTCACTATGTCTACTTTATGCAATTATATTATTATTATTTGACCTCTAGTAAGTGTCAAGTCGACCCCTCGTCACTACTTCTTCAAGGTTAGACAAGATACTTACTCGGTACGTATTGTTTTCTATATTTACGCTACACTTCTGCACTGATGTGAAGGTACTGAGAGAGGTTCTACTAGTGGTCACACGGGCGCGTAGCCAATCATTTACGAAGACTTAGTGGTGATCTGCTTGCCTTTCTATGATTCGCAACACCAGAGTCTCCTTCTATCTTATTTACTATTCCTGTCTATCACTTTCGAACAGTAGTTTTAGTAGTTTTGTATATTCTCTAGATTGCTCATGTACTTGTGACGCCGGGTTTTGGGGACTTGTAGTATTTATGTACTGATGTACTCATCACTTCTATCACTGTAGTTTATGTACTTATTATGCTTGTATTTTGTTTAAAGGAGTTGTCACGGTAGCCCAAAATCGTGTTTAATTCGTTCTATCTTAAAAAGGAAAACTTTCATTTTAAAATGCTAGAAGGGGTAACTAATTAGTAGAATCACTTGTGGGCTTGCCTAACGACGATGTTAGGTGCCATCACGATCTATTATGAATTTGGGTTGTGACAGCTTGGTTTAGATATGTCTCACGAGTCATGAGCAGGCCTAGTAGTCTCTTGCGGATCAGTGTGAAGATGTCTGTACTTATCTTCCAAAGGCTATCGGGTGTTAGGAAAGTTCACTTTCTTCATCTCCTATCGTGCAGTTGATATTGTTCTAAATATCTTTCTATTAATATCTCACAGATGGTTAGAACACGCGCAACGAATGTGCCAGGAGGTAGAGAGGCTGCTCCCCCCATTTCTACGACCGAGGCAGAGCCAGGGGAGGGCTCCAACTCCATTCAGAGGACGAGGGTGCCCTAGGGTTGCTCCCGTTGTAATACTAGTCGATCCAATAGAGGATCCTGTTGTTGAGGAGCAGGATGAGGCACCTGTAGCTGTGCCATCCCCGACAGATTTCATGGCTGCGCCGGGATTACAGGAGGTCATGGGTCGTACACTGCGGTTCATGGACTCTATGACGCAGGCTGGTTTATTTCCAGCAGACCCTACCATATATCAGGCAGGAGGGGAAGCACAGACCCCTATCGCTCAGGCTCTAGGGCATGCCACTACCGTTTATCAGACCCCGGGTGCACTACCTGCGGGCAGAGCCCGACCTATTGCAAAACCTATGCCAGAGGCTGTACCAGTCGCGACCGTTGATAAGCAGAAGCGGCTGGAGAGATGGACTAGACTTCGCCCCCTAACTTTGGGGGTGAGCGGTCAGAGGACCCCTAGGATTTCATTGACCGGTGCAAGGATAGGCTACGTAACATGGGGATATTGGAGTCCAACGGGGTCGACTTCACCACTTTTCAGCTTGAGGGCAAGGCCCGTAGATGGTGGCAGGCTTACCTTTTTAGCAGGCCAGCAGGTTCACCTCCCCTGACATGGGATCAGTTTACACATCTATTTTTGGAGAAGTACATACCACCTTTTGAGAGAGAGGAGCTTCAGGGTCAGTTTGAGCGACTCCGTCAAGGTCACTTGTCTGTCACCAACTATGAGGCGAGGTTCACTGACTTGTCTCGCCATGTAACTATTATACTCCTAACAGATGCAGAGAGGGTGCAGAGGTTCATTGCAGGTCTACACCCGGTGATTCAGGTACCCATGGCATGTGAGGCAGAGATGGGTACTTTCTTTCTTCAGGTTGTGGATATATATCGGAGGATCGAGCGTATTCAGAATCGCAATGGAGAGTTTGTACTGAGGGACAAGCGGCCCCGTCAGTTTGGAGGATTTAATGGTACCCCACTTGGGGGAAGGGGTCAGTTCATGAGGGGTCAGCCCAGTAGGCCCATGTAGTTAACACTACCAACTGCTCGGATTGCTCCAGTATGACCCTACTTCAGTGCCATTCTAGAGAGTACTTATCGCCCACCAATTATTTAGGGTTCCTCCAGTGGGTATTCAGGCTATCGGGGTCAGATTTCAGGTCAGCAGTCTGCTGCTTCGAGGGGATGTTTTGAGTGGGGGATCTTGGCCATGTGATGATGTTTTATCCTAGACTTCGGGGCAGGGCCGAGCAGCAGGACCATCGGCCCATGATTATCGTACTAGCTACCACACCGCCTGCCCGGCCAGCTAGAGGTAGAGGGAAGGCGGGTAGGGGTCGTTCTAGAGGTGGAGGCTAGTTAGGTAGCACTCCGGCTCGGTTCTATGCTATCCCTGCCAGGCCATAGGCAATTGCCTCTGATGCAGTGATCACAAGTACTCTTTCTACCTACCGTTGGGATGTCTCGGTATTATTTGATCCAGGGTCTACTTACTTCTATGTTTCCTCTCAATTTGATCCTTATCTGGATGTGTCTCGCAAGTCCTTGGGTTTTCTTGTATATATGTCCACACCAGTAGGTGATTCTGTTATTGTGGATCGGTTCTACCAGTCCTACGTGGTGACTTTCTGTGGGTATGAGACCCGTGTGGATCTTCTATTGCTCGATATGGTTGATTTCGAGTTTATCTTGGGCATGGATTGGTTATCCCCATACCATGCCATTCTTGATTGCTATACCAAGACTATCACCTTGGTGATGCTTGAGTTTCCCAGATTAGAGTGGAGGGGTTCGTCCATCGGTACTTCCAGCTGGGTTATTTCTTTCTTGAAGGCTCGACATATGGTCAAGAAGGGTTGTTTGGCCTTCTTAGCCTTTGTTTGGGATACTATTGCAGAGACTCCTGTGTTAGATTCAGTGCCGGTGGTACGAGAGTTTTTTGATGTATTTCCTGCTAATCTACCAGGTATGCCACTGGATCGGGATATTGACTTCGACATTGATTTGGTGCCAGGCATCCAGCCTATTTCTACCTCGCCTTATTTTATGGCTCCCAAGGAGCTTAGAGAGTTAAAGGAGCAGCTTCAAGAGTTGCTTGAGAATGGGTTCATTAGACCTAGTGTGTCACCTTGGGGCGCATCAGTGTTGTTTGTGAAGAAGAAGGATGGGAGTATGCGAATATGCATTGATTATCGTTTGTTGAACAAAGTCACCATCAAGAATAAGTACCCGCTTCCGCATATTGATGATTTGTTTGACCAGTTGCAGGGTGCCTGGGTGTACTCTAAGATCGACTTGAGATCTGGGTATCATCAGCTGTAGATTCGCGCTTCAGATATTTCGAAGACGGCCTTTCGGACTAGATATAGCCACTATGAGTTTTTGGTGATGTCCTTCGGCTTGAATAACGCTTTGGAGGCATTCATGGATTTGCTGAACCGAGTGTTCAGGTCGTATCTTGATTCATTTGTCATTATCTTCATTGATGACATACTGATCTACTCGCTTAGTATGGAGGAGCATGAGCAATATTTGAGATTAATGCTTCAGACCTTGTGGGAACATAAGCTTTATGCTATGTTCTCCAAGTGTGATTTCTGGTTTGATTCCGTGGATTTCTTGGGGCATGTTGTATCAAGGGAGGGCATTAAGGTGGATCCCGGAAGATTGAGGCAGTCCAGGGTTGGCCTCGTCCTACCACAACGACCGAGATCAGGAGTTTCTTGGCGTTAAGAGGGTATTATCATCGGTTTATGGAGGGTTTCTCATCAATTGCGGTGCCCTTGACTAGATTGACCCAGAAGGGTGCTCCGTTCAGATAGTCCGATGATTGCGAGGCGATCTTTCAGAAGCTCAAGTCGGATTTGACTACAACACCAGTTTTAGTGTTGCCTTCCGGTTCATGGATGTATACTGTGTATTGCGACGCTTCACGCGTTGGCCTGGGTTGTGTATTTATCGCGCCCTGAACTCAGGGAGAGCGACCGGCGCTCAACCGAGTAAACCCAGTCAAGCAAGCCTACATTACATCGACCTCTCATCATTACCCATGCTTGATTTACCATAACATAATTAGATCTTGACTTTCATATTGAATACATTTGGCTCAATGGCCCATAAATTCTTTCTCATGATGGTTACACAACTTCATAAATAGCTATAAATAGTGTGAACATAAATACATGACAAAACACAAATCTTTAATTTCATGACCTACAGTGTACATGGAGATTTTATGACAATAGATACCTAAATACATAAAATGAACTAGACCCAAACACCCACTAGACCTGTAGCGGGCTCACCATAAGCTGAGTATTGAAGAAAATTCCTATAAAAGATCCATATCATCTTGTAGAAGTATACCTGTATCCATTAAAAGATGCAGCGCTCCCGGCAAAAGGGACATGAGTACATGTGGAATAGTACTCGTATGTAAGGCAGTCAAAACAACATATAAAAATACGGTAACTCAAATAAGAGGCAAATAAAATACATCAAGAAACTACAAAATATCCCATAGAATCACATTTCAAGTCTTATTATACTTGCATCATTTTGAGCTTCTTTTAGGATCAACTGAGCCATATGAACTATACATAGAATACATTATATAATGTAATTGTAACAACATGTACAAACAAGGCCAATGAAAGTGGCACATTCTTCTCTTTTTTTACACATATACATTTAATAGACCGTTCTTAGTGTTCACATATCATATTATACACCTATGCGTCTCATAGACCGCTCACAGTGTTTACTTACACGATACAAATACACCTATTCAATGGCTTTGAATACGACATGAATATGATGAATCATGGTAACAATAAAAGGGCTTAGATAGCCATCAATGTCGATCCAATTTACTAAGAGCTTTCATTAATCATTTATAGATATTAAGCCGGGGATCCTTTATAACCACCTTCACACAAAGCGGCCCTACCGCCTCACCCCAATATACGCGGGTGGAGGTTCACGATACAATACCACAATCCCTACACAAAGCGGCCCTACCGCCTCACCCCAATATATGCGGGTGGAGGTGTATCATAATACCACAATCCAACACAAAGCGGCCCTACCGCCTCACCCCAATATATGCGGGTGGAGGTGTATCACAATACCACAATCCCTTGGCCATACATATTATTCTTCATTCATGGCACTGTGGCCGTATATCATATTCCACACTTTCATGTCTTTTCTTTCAAGGATTATTATCATAAACATCATCATATAGAATACTCTTGAAATATTTTTTCCCAAAATGGGCAATACACAATTTCTACTCATGAATATGTAAGAACTCAAAACATATTAGAAATACCTACCAAGCATAGCATTAGTTAGAACAACTACATTTGGACATGACTTGAGTACATAAGCTTTTGGATAATTCTATTTTAATTTGGAATAGTTGAATCAAGGCTCATTTTATAATATTTCACACATCATTTCATTTCATCGGCGCTATTGGCCACAAGTATAAATTTATTCTTGGCAAAGTGTCCATACTTTATATCCCCAACTCACTACGTTTACTTTCAAGCATCTTTATAGATTATCGACAACAAAGAATTTCTAATCACGACTTTTAGTACACCTATGAGCAATTAAGAGTCTTAAAAACATTGAGACTTCTTACACAATTTGGCATAACAACCTTCATTTGAAACACTACTTGGAGTCAAAATATTTTTATACCCAACTCATGCTTTGAACACATTCCCGAAGGATAACATCATATGATAAGATCATCCAGAACACATTTTGAACATATACCTTTCAACCCAAAGCTCATTCGAAATAGTTAATTTATAATGGATAACTCGGTACTTACAAGAACATCATGAGATTCAATTCTATGAGAGAAGTTTAGCCAACATACCTCACTTTGAGCTTTCCTTAAATTACTACAACGTTCCGGAAATTCTAGCAATCCCAATCTATTTTGAGGCATAACAAAATTGAACACAAATTAGATTATCAAACACTAGGTGTGTAAATTTGGCTACAAGGTTCTTCTACAAGATTTCTTTCATTTCACAATCCAATAGTTACTTATTTGAGTTCAACAATCTTCCCACAAACCTTATTGATACAAGCATATATAAATAATACTCTTTACACCCAAGAATCATACTCCCAATCATCTATCTTTTACCCCAAACTCGAAATTGAAGACTAGGGGTTTAAATCTAACCTCTTGAGTGAAGATCTTGTGAGATTTACTTGTTGGATTTCAAGGCTTGAACAGATCTTGATGAACAAAACACTTGAGCTTCTTCCTCTTTCTAGAACACACTCACTTCTCTCTAAAAATATCGGGTTTTAGCTCAAAAATGACTTAAACCATCTATATACCTGGCCTTGGGGGTATTAAATGGCCTGCTACGTGCGCGGCCGTGCACCTGGGCAAGTGGCCGCACACACAAGGCAGAAACTCTCAAATATGACGGCTGCGCATCTGGGCGCGCATATGACATAGGTCCAGTAAAATGGCCATAACTTTCTGTATACATATCAAGATAACAAATGGTTTGATGCGTTGGAAACTATACTCAAAGGGATTTAATTGGATAGGTATATGACCACTTAAGTAATTATATTGAGGGAGGTATATTAAAGTTGGGTCTTGTGCCAATTGAAACATCCTTTCCACTTAATGTATCCAACTTATTCCTCATAAGTTCTTGCCATTCACAAAACTCCTTAGTATGTTGAGACACACCTTAAACATACATTATCAATTCAAAATAATGTGGCTCTATCCCATAGGTCTCCTGTAATACTTAAATACGTTATTCCCGAATACCGTTGGCACACTTTAAAATCTAAAATTATTAGGAAATATTTACGGGGCCTTAAAGTATTGATGCAGGATGGGCGAGTTCTATCATATGCTTCATGTCAGCTGAAGACCCACGAGATGAACTACCCCATGCATGATTTAGAGTTGGCCACGATAGCTTATGCTCTCAAGATCTGGAGGCATTATCTTTATGGGGTGTCATATGAGGTTTACACCGATCATCGCAACTTGCAAAATTTGTTCAAGCAGAGGGATCTCAATTTGAGGCAGCGTAGGTGGCTCGAGTTACTAAAGGACTATGATATCACCATCCTCTATCATCAGGGCAAGTCAAATGTGGTTGTAGATGCCTTGAGCAAAAAGGCTGAGAGTATGGGTAGTTTAGAATTTATTTCAGCAGAAGAGAGGCCAATGTCTTTGGACATTCAACCCTTATATAACAGACTTGCGAGGTTGGATATTTCATATCCTAGGTGAGTTCTTGCATGTGTAGTGGCTCAGTTTTAATTATTTGAGCGGATCAAGGCTTGTTAGTACAATGATCCACACCTTCTGGTTCTTAGAGAGACGGTACTTCAGGGTGGTTCCAAGGAGGTTACTATCGGCGAGGATGGTGTTCTGTGACTTCAGGGTCGCCTATGTGTTCCTAATGTTGATGGCCTGAGGGAGAAAATTATGGAGGAGGTGCACAACTCTCGGTATTCTATTCATCGAGGGGCTACAAAGATGTATTGCGATCTAAGGAAGCATTATTGGTGGAGGCGGATGAAGAAGGACATAGTTGAGTATGTGGTGAGATGTCTTATTTGCCAAAAGGTCAAGTATGAGCACTAGAGGCCAGGTGTCCTACTCCAATAGATGGTTATACCGAAGTGGAAATGGAAGCGGATCACTATGGATTTTGTAGTTGGGTTGCAGCGGATGTTGAGGAAGTTTGATGCCGTTTAGGTCATTGTCGATAGGTTGACCAAGTTGGAACACTTTATTCTAGTTGTGACTACGTACTCATCGGAGAGATTGGCCCAGATTTACATTCAAGAGATTGTTCGGTTGCATGGTGTGCATGTTTCCATCATATCAAATAGAGGCCCTCAGTTCACTTCACACTTTTGGAGAGCAGTACAGAGTGAGTTGGGAACCCGGGTAGAGCTCGACACAGCCTTTCACCCGCAGACCGATGGGCAGTCGGAGCGGACGGTTCAGATCCTGGAGGATATTTTCAAAGCATGTGTGATTGAATAAGGAGGGTAGTGGTATCGATTCTTGCCTTTGGACGAGTTTGATTATAACAACAATTATTAGCCCAACATTGAGATGGCTCCATTTGAGGCTTTATATGGTCGGCGATGTTGTTCGCCCATTGGATGGTTTGAACCCGGCGAGGCTAGGTTATATGGCACTGATTTAGTGACGGATGCCTTGGAAAAGGTAAAGTTGATTCAGGAGCGACTTCGCATAGCACAGTCCAGATAGAAGAGTTACGCGGGTCAGAAGGCACGTGATTTATCATTTATGGTGGGCGAGAAGGTTCTCTTGAAAGTCTCACCGATGAAGAGAATCATGTGGTTCGGGAAGAAGGTCAAGTTGAGCCCAAGGTTTATTGGCCTATTTAAGGTATTGAGACGAGTTGGGGAGGTTTCTTATAAGCTTGCTTTGCCTCCTAGTCTATTAAAGTTCATCCGGTCTTCCATCTGTTTATGCTCTTGAGGAACCATGCCGACAGGTCGCACATGCTAGATTACAACACGGTTCAGCTAGATGAGAGTTTGGGTTATGAAGAGGAGACATTTGCCATTGTTGACAGCCAGGTTCGCCAGTTGAGGTCCAAGAAGATTGCAGCGGTAAAGGTCTAGTAGAGGGGTCAACTAGTCAAGGAAGCGACTTGGGAGACCGAGGAGGACATGAGGAGCATATATTCGCACTTTTTTAATACTCCAGGTATGATTCTAAACCCGTTCGAGGACGAACTTTTATTGAAGAGGTGGAGAATGTAACGACCCGACCGGTTATTTTGATTTTTAGATCCCTGTTCCCCTAATTAAGACTCCCCGTATATGACTTTACTGTTTATGACTTGCGGGGATGGTTGACTTGGGTTTAGAAGGGTTCGGGTTGAAATCGGAACACTTAGTTCCTTAATAATGGTCTATAATGGTCAAGTTTGACTTTAGTCAATGTTTTGAGTAAACGACCTCAGAACTGGGATTTGATGGTCCCAATAGGTTCGTGTGATTATTTTGGACTTAGGCGTATGTTCGGATCGGGTTTCGAATGACCCAGGAGCGTTTCAACGCTTAATATTGAACGTTGGCGTATTGAAGCTTTTCAAGTTCTTTAATTTAGGTTTGGAGTAGACTTTGGTGTTATCGAGGTCTGTTTTGGATTTCGAACCTAAAAATTGTTCCGTATGGTGATTTATGGCTTGCACGCAAAATTTGGTGTTATTCCGAGTAGTCTAAGTATGATTCGGTGCGTTCAGAGTAAGTTGAAGAGCTTGAAGTTCATAACTTGATTCAATTCGGTTTTGGGGTATGATTCTTAGTTTTGATGTTGTTTTATGTGTTTCGAGAGTTCGAGCAGGTCCATATTATGTTTATGGACTTATTGGTGCATTTGGATGGGGCCTCGGGTGGCTCGGGTGAGTTTCGGACTGCCCAGAGCTAAGTCCAAAACGTTTTCACTGCTGGTTCTGGTTTCCTTCTTTGCGATCACATGGGTGGGGCCGCGTTCGCGAAGAAGGAAATTTGGGGGACTGGGATTTGTGCTTCGCAATCGCAACACCTAGTCCGTGTTCGTGAAGGTCTAGGACCTGTGGCCTTCGCGGTCTCGTGAATGGGCCCACGTTCGCGTATAGTGTGCTGGGCAGCGGTGGCCGTTGTGGTCTTCGCATTCGCAGAGAAGCCCCCACATTCACATAGGGCAGGCCATATAGGCACTGGTCGCATTCGTGATAGCCAATTTTCTGGGCTTGGGCGGTTTGCCTTCGCGATCGCGAGGCCTCTTCCGCGATCGCGAAGAAGGATCGCTGGGCAGTAGCATTTTTAAACACGGGACTTAGGCTCATTTCCTTCATTTCTCTCAATTGTTGGTCTCTTTTAGAGCTCTTTAAGGAGGGATTTTCACCTAGCACTTTGAGGTAAGTAATTTCTACACAAAATGAGTTTAAATCATGTGTTATGGGTAGAGTTTAACATAGAAATTGTTGAAATTTTAGGAGATTGTTGGAAAAACCTAGGTTTTGGTAAAAATGGGATTAGACCACGAAAATGATTATGGAATTGAATAGAAGTTATATATTTAGGTTCATGAGGTTATGGGTAATATTTATCTTCAAATAGTTTTGGAATCCGGGCACGTGGGCCCGGGAGTGAATTTTAGGAATCTTTCAATTTGGGTTCTGTAATTACTCTAATAGCTAAATTATGAACTTTTGAGCATATATTTACTAGTTTATACGACTTTTGATTAGTTTCGGAGTCCTCGGTGTTTTTTGGAGAGTTCTAGTGAGGTTAGAGAGCCGGATTGAGGACTTGAATTCAAGGTAAGTCTCTTACCTAACCTTGTAAGAGGGAATTTATTCATTTAGGCGTATTATTGTTGTGTTCTACTTGTGTGGGGAGCTACATACGCATGCGGTGATGAGCGTCCGTGCTTAGCTATATTTCATGATATGTCCGGGTAGAATTAGATTCACATCATGCTTTTAATTATACTGTTTATGCCTATCATGTGTATTAATTGTCTTGATTAGAGCTGAGACTGGAGATTTAAATTGGAATTATTGACTTAGTTTCTTATTTCAGAAAACCGGGGAATACTTCATAAACTATAAAACAAATCCATGTCTTCTCGTCTCGCAAGTACTTCCGCGGGCGAGGTAAATTTCTCTACTCTAATGGGATTGGGTCGTTTTCCTCGGCATGATGGTAACACTACTCTTATGGGATCGGGAAGTTCGCCTCGGCAATATGATAACACCACTCTTATGGTATCGGGCCGTTCGCCTCGGCAGCTTCATGCTTAATAATCAAAATGGGTTGTGGTTTGGGTGTACTTGTGTTAGCGCCTTCATGGCTGATTATGTTATGTTGATAATTTGATATAGAGTCCTGAGTTGATTTACTGTAGTTGCTCTTATTTGCTTTATTGATACTTGTTGTACCCTCACCATGTCTACTTTATGCAATTACATTATTATTATTTGACCTCTAGTAAGTGTCAAGTCGACCCCTCATCACTACTTCTTCGCGGTTAAACTAGATACTTAATGGGTACGTCTTGTTTTCCATGCTCACGCTACACTTCTGCACTAATGTGCAGGTACTGAGACAGGTTCTACCAGTGGTCACGCAGGCGTGTAGCCGATCATCTACGGAGACTTAGTGGTGAGTTGCTTGCCTTGCTACGATCCGCATCACCGGAGTCTCCTTCTATCTTATTTACTATTCCTGTCTATCACTTTCGGACAATAGTTTTAATAGTTTTGTATATTCTCTAGGTATCTTATGTACTTGTGACGCCGGGTTTTGGGTACTAGTAGCATATATGTACTGCTGTACTCATCACTTCTATCACCGAAGTGTATGTACTTATTATGCTGGTATTTTGTTTTAAAAGAGTTGTCACAGTAGCACGAAATCTTGTTTAATTCATTCTCTCTTAAAAAGGAAAACATTGGTTTTAAAATGTTAAAAAGGGGTAACTAATTAGTAGACTCACTCGTGGGCTTGCTTAACGGTGGTGTTAGGCGTCATCGCGACCTATTACTTATTTGGGTCTTGACATTTGTGGCACAAAATCATTCTTAGAATGGGGCACTCCTTACAAAGAATGTGCCTTTGATCCTAATGCTTACAGGCTATTTGCAAAACCTGGATATAATCCCAATGAGTCGTCAAAATTAGGGAAGCTCCTGTCAGAAGGTGATACAAGGCAACCGCGTGAAGGTCTGGGATACAAGCAACCTCCACTAGTTCGCATCTCTATAATAAGGGCAACCACCAATTATATTACTATAGAAGATGAATCTGCTGCTTCTAACAGACCTTCTCTCTTTGATCGACTCGAAAAATCAACTGTGAGGACTTCCATATTTGAGAGATTGAGTCCATTAAAGAAGGGGAACAAGTTTCGGAGAAATTATCAAAATACAAGAACACACATTTCGCCTAGAATACAAAAGATCTCTAAGGATTTCCAATGTATGGTTCCTTCTAGAATGAGGCAACAAACAAAAGTTATGGTTTTGTGTGATAAGGCACTGATGGTAAAGCCATACACTGTGTTCCACACTAAGGAACGTGATGAAGAGAAAGAAAGTGTAGGTTCTTCGTATCATGTTACTACACAAGGCGAGCATGGTATTTCATCTCTAATGGAGGATGATGAGAAATTGAAGGATGTTTCACCGTATTATCATATATTCTTCAATGATGGGTACCCAAAATAAGATAAAGATGCAAAGGATGCTTCGCTTGAACTTGAATAAGGGGTAAAGACAATACTTGACACTTTGAAAGTAGTAAACCTTGGAACTGACGAAGAACCGAGGCCCACTTATCTAAGTTCTTACAAACAATCGATGAAGAAAGCACTTATATTGAGTTACTCAGGGAGTATAGGGATGTCTTTGCTTGGAGTTATAAAGACATTCCTGTCTTGGATCCCAATGTAGCAGTCCATCACCTTGCGGTCAGAAATGGTGCTCGTCCTGTTAAACAAGCTCAAAGGCGCTTTAGGCCGGTCTTGGTTCCCCTGATTAAAACCAAAGTTAACAAACTCATCGAAGCTGGCTTTATTCGTGAAGTTCAATAACCAACATGGGTTTCAAGTATTGTCCATGCAAGGAAGAAGAATGGTCAGATTCTAGTGTACGTTGACTTCAGGAATATCAACAATGTGTGTCCCAAAGATGAATTCCCGCTTCCTATTCCAGAGCTGATGATCGATGCTACTACTGGGTACGAGGCAATGTCATTTATGGATGGTTCATCGGGCTATAACCAAATTTGCATGGCACCAAAAGATGAAGAGCTTACAACATTCCGCACCCAAGGGTATTTATTGCTACAAGGTAATGCCTTTTGGCTTGAAGAACGCCGGTGCTACTTACCAAAGAGCTATGCAGAATATTTTTGATGACCTTCTCCATAAGAATGATGAATGCTATGTTGACGAGTAGGTGGTAAAATCAAGAAAGAGGAGCGACCACTTGAAAGACTTGGGAATGGTGTTTGAGTTGCTTCGGAGGTACCAACTTAGGATGATTCAATTGAAATGTGCCTTTGGAGTTACTTCTAGAAAGTTCCTTGGTTTCATTGTCCGACATCGAGGGATCAAAATTGATCAAGCCAAAATAGATGCAATTTTGAAAATGCCTAAACCTCGGGATATTCATGAATTGAAAAGCCTACAAGGAAAGCTAGCATACCTTAGGAGATTCATCTCAAACCTAGCTGGGAGGTGCCAACCATTCAGCCGCCTCATGAATAAAGGCTTTCCTTTCAAGTAGGACCAGACTTGTAGCAATGCCTTTGAAAGTATTAAAACTTACTTGTTGAAGCCTCCAGTTTTGGCAACCCCTATACCTGGAAAGTTGTTGGTACTATATATTTTGGCACAAGAAAGGCCTGTTGGAGCGCTGTTGGCCCAAGAAAATGGTGAAGGGAAAGAAAACTCCCTTTACTACTTGAGCAGGATAATGACACCAAATGAGCTGAATTATTTGCCAATCAAAAAGTTATGTTTGGTTGTAGTCTTCTCAATCCAAAAGTTGAAACACTACTTTCAAGCTCATGTCATTCGTCTTGTTTCTAGAGTAAATCTCATCAAGTTCGTGATGTCAATACCTGTCCTTAGTGATCGACTAGCAAGGTGGTACCTCCAGTTTTAACAATTTGAAATTGTGTACATCCCTCAAAAGGCTATAAAAGGACAAGTGTTAGCGGACTTCTTGGCAGATCACCCTATACCTGATGATTGGGAGCTAACTGATGAACTACCTGATGAGGATGCAATGGTCATTGAAGTTCAAACTCCATGAAAGATATACTTTGATGGTGCTACACATCGCGAAGGAGCTGGTGCTAGTGTTGGCGTAGTATTTGTCACTTCTCAAGGTTAGGTTCTGCCCTACTCGTTTACATTGATGCAACTCTGCTTCAACAACGTTGCTGAGTATCAAGCATTAATACGTTGGCTTGAAATGGCCGTTGAAATTAAGAAGTTGCAATTCAAAGTCTTTGGTGACTCTTAGTTAGTGATCAACCAACCTTTAGGTAGTTACGAGGCCAAGAAACCTAAACTGCGCCCATATCAGCAGGAAGTTTTGTTGCACTCCACTTGTCTTGGAGTTGCCTTCCGAGTCAATATACTTATGTATATATGTTTATGGTTATGGCGGGGCTCTGTACCAACCTTTATGATGTTTATGTACTCTTAGAGGCTTGTAGACATATGTCATGTATATCGATACTTGTATGGCAATGTCGGCCTATGTTTCTAGTGTACAAATGATCATGTCGGACTTATAGGCCCATATGTCACATATATAAGTTTGTATATCATGTTGGGTCGTCCTATGTCGTGTATTCCCTTATATTTTATTCTAGTTATATCATGATGGCCTTCTAGCCGATTTACACATGATAGTATGATAAAACAAGATACATTATGTTGGTACTCGATTGTGTAAGGCACCGGGCCCATCGTGGACCTTCGGTTTGGGTGGTGACAAACTTTGTATTAGAGCAGGTCTGTCCTAGGGATGTCTACAAGCCGTGTCTAGTAGAGTTTTGTTTATGGGTGTGTTGAGATCCACACTTATAAACAAGGGGTTGCAGGGGATTTAGGATGGTTACCTTCCTTTTATGTTCTAGATCATGTGAAAGAGGTGAGTTGTAGGAAATCGAGTCTAACGTATGTGTTGATATAGGTTGTATAGAGATGCCATTACCCAGAAGAACTGCAACTAGTCGGGATGTTAAGGAAGGATTTGGAGGGGTTATAAGACGCACGCTCTCTATTGAGACAGATCCGTCAGAGGACCAGAGTGAGTCACTCCTTCAAATAGCCCAGTTCAACTAGTACTAGAGGAGTTGATAAAGGCTTCAACATCATTAGCTCTACTAGTTCCACCACCAGCTGTGTCAGATCGAGACATCAGAAAAACAATACATGTATTGAAGTAGTCAATAGCCTCCCAAGATTGGCGTCACCCGAGGGTCCTTGATAGTAATAAAGCCCTTGAAGGGTCAGTAATTTACCTATGGGGTTCAGAGAGCGAGAGCCGTCTATATTTTTAAGAGACGATTCTGATGAAGCTATAGGATGGACTAAGATGGCTAGGATAGTTGATGATTATAGAGGATTACTGGGTGGTGGTAGGTTGCAGCAGACTGGGTTAGTACATGTAGAGTAGAGTTGCCCCGACTATTCTGTCATCGATGTAGTCATATAACGACCCGACCTGTTATTTTGTGTAATTGCGCCTCGTTTCCCTTTTTATGCTTCACACATGCATGTTTATAATTTTATGACTTGCAGGGTTGGTTAGTTTTGTTCCGGGAAGCTTTCGGGTTAATTCAGATACTTGATTCTTGACTTAGAGGTTTAATTAAAAAATGTTGACCAAACTTTGACTTTTGTGAAAACGACACCGGAATTGTGTTTTGATGGCTACGATAGCTTCGTATTTTGATTTTAGACTTGGGCATATATCCATAAGTGATTTTGGAAGTCCGTAGGTTGATTTATATTGATTTGCTGAAATTTGGCAATTTGAAGTTGAAAAGTTTGACCGTAGGTTGACTTTTAGGTATCGAGCTCGGAATTTGATTTTGGGATTTGGAATAGGTCCGTTATGGTATTTGGAACTTGCCAGCAAAATTTGGTGTCATTTGAAGTTGGTTTGAAAAGATTCGGACGTTTAGTTGTAATTCTAGAAATTTTGAACTTTAGTTAGAAATTCATGCGTTTTAGAGTTCAATTTGTACTTTAAGTGTTATTTTTGTGTTTTGATCGAGCGAGCGAGTTCCTATGATGTTTTTAGACTTGTGTGGATGTTTGGTTTGGAGCCTCGAGGGCTCGGATGAGTTCCAGATATGTATCGGAATGGTTGTGAACTTAAAATGAACTGCTAGTGCTTAGTTATCGCAATTGCGAGCACCAGCCTCGTAATTGCAAAGGCGACAATAGGGGTTCAGATGTCGCAAATGGGACATCCCCTTCGCATTTGTGAAGCAGCAGGATTTTAGCTTGGTTCGCATTTGCGAACAAATGTTCGCTTTTGTGATCATGGCCAGTTTGCAATTGTGAAGCCTTTGCTTGCAATTGCGAGGATACATGAGGCTATCAGGGTTCGCAAATGCGAGCCCTAGTCCACAATTGTGAGGGTTTTCAAATGCGAACCCTGCGTCATAAATTCGACATTTGCAGCTAGTTAAAGGGTTGGGAGACAGGACTTTTGAAAACATTCTCTCATTTTTGAATCATAGACTCGGTAGGAGGCGATTTGGAGAGGGGATTTTTACCTACAAACTTTGGATAAGTGATTCTAATCTATTTGTAAACATATTCCATCAGTATATCTTAGATTATAACATCAAAATTATGTGAATCAAAGTGAAAATTTGTGAAACTTTATCAAGTTTTTGAAAAAATAAGAATTTGAGTTTTGAGAGTCGATTTGGACTCGAATTTTGAAACTAATCACATGTATGAATTCGTGGGGTCATGGGTCGTCGAAATCTACCATTGTACCCGAATTTTGACTGGGCGGGCCGTGGGTTGACTTTTATTGACTTTTTGGGAAAAGTGTAAAGATCATAGCTTTATCTATTGCAATTCATTTCCCTAGCATTTTTTGTTGATATTAAGTTAATTTTGGTTAGATTTGAGCTGTGTGGAGGTGAATTTTAAGGGAAAAGCTATTTCCGAGTGTTGAATTGGCCTAGTTGAGGTAAGTATTTTGCCTAACTTTGTGTAGGGGAACTACCCCTTAGGATTAGTATTATTTGGTTCATTTATGCTATGTGAAAGTCGTGTACGGAAGATGACGAGTGGGTACACGGGTTGTACGTGGTATTTGACCGGTTTAGGCTACTCAGACTATTTCCATGCTTTAGTTGAAATGCCATATCATGTTCTAAATTCTCTTAGTCAATCTATTCTTGTTTGTGTTAGTCTATACTTACATGCCTTAATTGACCTGTTTAACACTTCTTCTACATTCTACTTGATAAATTGCTCTTACGCCTTAGTTGAATTTGTTGCCTTATTTGATACATGTCATCTCTTTCATTGTTAATTTTTATTACTGAAGTCGTTGTTACTAGTTATCTCTTTCGTTGCTATTATTCTCATTTGAAGTCATTTTATTCCTTCCATTGTGAGTTATTGTGAGTTATTGGTGTTAGTTACATGTTATCTTTCTTATTGTTGAGTTATTGGTGTTGAAGTTGTGGAAGCCGTATCATTTTGAAGCAAAGTTGATAATTGTTAAGATATTTTTCTTATTGAGAATTTTAAATTCATTGTTATTGTATATATTCTTGTACATGTTGTGGTGGAGTCATGGGCTATTGTTGTGGAAACATTGTTATTGTTGTTTGTTGGCAAGTTGTGATATATGGGCATTTGTGGTGAGAGTTATTATTGTGATGTGATATTGACACGCATACAGTGGTATAAGGCTTGGGAATAATGTCCATGCGGAGGTATAAGGTGGGACTTATGTGCGTGTTGTTTGTAGGGAAACTACGTGAAGCCACTTGGCATCATAACGTGGGCTAAAGTGCGCGTAGCCACTGTCACGCCCCAAAACCGAGGATCGCGACTGGCGCTCAACCGAGTGAACCCGACCGAGCAAGCCTGTTAGATTTCATTCTACCCAAACTCATCCACAAATAGAGATAATACATATTTTCAGTAATTAGACAAAATGGTGTTCACGTCTACAATACCATTTCATTTCCAATAATTTCATCATTTTTAAAATCTCAATGGACAAGTAATACAACCACAACATAACATATTGTGTCTTCCCCAACACCAATACACAACCCACACTATGTCTACCGAGCCTCTATAGATAAAGATGAGTACAATGATAATGCCGGCAACAAGGCCCAGGCTATACCTCAAGCAGAATACATAAAGAACAAAAGATACATGACCCCGGGATGAAGTGGGGATCACCAAGTTAGTTGGGAAGAAGGTGTGCTGCTATCACTGATAAATATCTCCTGCTGTGGAACCACCTGCATCCATTTAAAGATGCAGCGCCCCCGACAAAAGGGACGTTAGTACCGTCGAATAGTACTAGTATGAAAACTAAACACAAATTTAAGAATTCCGAAATACAAGATGCATATGATGAACCAGTGCAACAATAGAATAATATAGATAACCGTTTAAACCATAGCAAGCTTATTAAAAGCCATCAATAACATTTATAGGATTTAAGATGAGATCCTCTGTAACCATCTTCACACAAAGCAGCCCCGCCGCCTCACCCGATGTATACATGTGGAGGTGTACGTATAATACCACAACTCTAATCAAGACGCCCTGCCGCCTCACCCCAATGTATGCGAGTGGATGTATAAAAATATTACCAAGAACCTACACAAAGCGGCTATGCCGCCTCACCCCAATGTATGCAGGTGGAAATGCATCAACGATACCAATACCAACACAAAGTGGCTATGTCGCCTCACCCCAATGTATGCGGGTGGTGGTGCCACAACAATACCAAAACTATACACAAAGCGGTCGTACTGCCTCACCCCAATGTAAGAAGGTGGAGGTGCAGTCCCACAATACCATAATCCCCACACAAAGCAGTCATGCCGCCTCACCCCAATGTATGCAGGTGGAGGTGTATCACAATCACAATCTCTACACAACTTAGCATAATAACTTTCACATAAATCACGACTAGAAATTATAACATGTGGATACATAATCTATAGTTTGGGACACATCCTCAATTTATAATGCAATATGATAAGAGCATTTGAAACACGAATTGAACATATATCTTTATCACAGATCTTATCGGAATACTCCATTTATAATCAACATCTCGGACTTACAAGGATATTGGGAATTCCAATTCTTAAAGAAGAGTTTAGCCAACATACCTCACTTGAGCTTCCTTACACTCTAAATGTTCCAGAATTATTAGCAACTTCAATCTATTTTAGAAATATAACAAATTGAACCAAAATTAGGAAGATAATCATGGTTCTTGCTCATTTGAGCATTTTATCAAACACAAGGTGTGCATAAGGTTTCAAGGTCCTTTTATGGAGGATTCCATCATCCCACAACCCAATCTTTACTATGCTTAGTTCAACAATCTTCCTACACCCCTTGATACCACATGCATGTAAAATAATCAACTCTCATGCCCAAAAATTATCTTGCTAATTATCCATTTTTAGATGATTTTGAAATTAGGGTTTAGGGTGTAGAATCGTACCTCTAGGATGAAGACCTAGTGAGCTTGCCTTCTTAATCTTCCAAAACTTGAGCAATAATTGAAGAATAATTATTGAAGAACACCTTCTCACTCTAGGGCACTCTCTCTCACTCTAAAATGTCAGATTATATCTCAAAAATAGTCCAAAACGTGTATTTAACGAAGTAGGGTCGGGTTTTAAAAACCACAAAATGAAGCTACGGTTGCATAATTGGTGTCTAAAATGACCAAAAATCTGCTTGAGTCTACGGTCGCATAGTACACTGCATAACAGTTATGCGGTCGCATAGTCGACTGCATAATTGCTTCCAACTTACCCAATTAGCTGCCTCACTCTGCGGCCATTATGCGGTCCATAGAGTGATTCTGCGGTCGCATAGTGGACCGCAAAAATGTACTTTTCCGCCAAAATATTTTCCTTTTACTTTCCGGTGCATTGTTCAACCCAAAAGTCCCAGCCGTGGCTCGCAAGCTTGTCACGAAGAATTTCTATAATACTCAACACGTAAAACCAATTCGGCACCATGAAACATTATTTTTTTTTGCAAAAATTTTACGGGGCCTTACAGTATCCCTCACCTAGGATCATTCGTCCTCGAATGAGGGTCAAAATCTGTTATTAGCATCTTATGCAACTAAGTTTTTCATACCACACACCACCAACCACAAATTTGACTAACTCCCTAAATTTCCAAAAATTTTGTCAGAGTTTTCTTTGTAACTAGGCCTATCCACCTGTCAAAGAGCCCCAGAAACACATCCTAACAACATATAGGTAACCCAACAACGTAACATAATACAGAACAACACCAATTGTGGCCTTACAAGCAATGTATTTCTAGAAAGGAACACCCTTAACGCCAATTGTACAATTGATACAAAATTCATAGAAAGTAAGTCTTATAATTTTCCTAGATCATAACTTTATAAATACATAGTTATTCAAACAAATAAGGATACTTTTTCTTCATTTCTTCCTCAGCCTCTTAAGTAGCCTCTTCAACCTGTTGGTTTCGCACAACATTTTCACGGAGGAAATTTCTTTATTTCTCAATTTCTGGACTTGCCGATCAATAATAGAAACCGAAATCTCTTCGTAAGTCAATTTCTCATTTACCTGAATAGTATCAACCGGAACAATGAGCGTTGGATCTCCAACTACTTTCTTCAACATAGACACATGAAACACCGGGTGTACTAATGACATTTCAGGTGGTAGTTCAAGCTTGTATGCCACCTCACCGATCCTCTGAATGATTTTGTACGGTCCAACATACCTCAGACACAATTTACCTTTCTTATCAAATCGCATTACACCCTTCATGGGGTAAACTTTCAAGAATACCCATCTTTTTGGAACTCCAAATCTATACGATGAACATCCGAATCGGATTTCTGACGACTTTGAGCAGTCTTCAACCACTCCTTAATGATTTTAACTTTTTCCATAGCCTGATGCACAAGGTCTGGCCCTATCAAATCTGCTTCCCCAATTTTGAACCACCCAATGGGAGATCTACATCTCCTACCATATAAAGCCTCGAACGGTGTCATTAGAATGCTAGCATGATAACTATTGTTATATGCAAATTATATGAGTGGTAAATGATCATTCCAGCTACCTTTGAAGTCTATAACACAAGCGTGCAACATATCCTCAAGCGTCTGAATAGTCCGCTCTACCTGCCCGTTAGCCTGCGGGTGAAAGGTTGTACTAATATTCACCTGACTACCCAAACCTTGCTGAAATTTCTTCCAAAAATTAGCAGTGAATTGTGCCCCCCGATCAGAAATGATGGAAACTGGGGTGCCATGCAACCTGACTATTTCTTTGATATACAACTGAGCATACTTCTCACTGTGTCGGTAGACTTAACCGGCAAAAAAGTGTGCTGATTTCGTGAGTCGATCCACAATCATCCAAATTGAGTCAAACTTGTGCGGAGTGCGCGATAATCCTACCACAAAGTCCATATTAATCATTTTCCACTTCCACATTGGAATTTCTATGTTCTGTGCCAACCCTCCGGGCCTTTGGTGTTCGGCCTTCACTTGCTGACAATTTGGACATCTTGCCATAAAATCCACTGCATTCCTCTTCATATCATTCCACCAATAGACTTCCTTAATATCATGATACATTTTCGTAGAACCTGGGTGCACGAAATACCTAGAAGTGTGAGCTTCAGTCATAATTCTTTCCCGAAGACCATCCACATTTGGAACACAGAGTCGACCTTGGTACCTTAGTGTATTATCATCTATGTCAAGAGAAAAGGCCATGGTCTTATGTTTATGAATCCCCTCTTTCAATTACACCAATAATGGATCGTTGTATTTCTTCTCTTTGACTTCCACAACAAGCGATGATTCAGCCTTATTTTGAACAATTACCCCTCCTTCACTAGAGTCCGCAAGGCGAACTTCCAAACTAGCCAATCGGTGAACTTCCTTGGCTAATGGCCTCTGATATGCCTCCAAGTGAGCCAAACTACCCATAGATTTCCGGCTAAGAGCATCCGCCACAACATTAGCCTTCACCGGATGGTGTAAAATATCAATGTCATAATCCTTGAGTAATTCAAGCCATCTTTTCTGCCTCAGATTCAATTCCTTCTATTTGAAAATATATTGAAGGCTCTTATGGTCCGTGAATATATCCACATGAACCCCATATAAATAATGACGCCAAAATTTTAATGCAAATACCACCGCCGCAATTTCTAAATCATGTGTTGGATAGTTCTTTTCATGATTCTTTAGTTGCCTAGAAACATAAGCTATCACCTTGCCATGTTGCATTAATACACATCCAAGCCCGATTCTTGAAGTATCACAATATACCACAAATCCATCTATATCCTTTGGTAGAGTCAACACTAGTGCCGTAGTCAATCTTGCTTTCAATTCTCAGAAACTCTTTTCACAAGTATCTGACCATTGGAACTTAATTTCCTTCTGCCTCAATTTAATCAATGGAGAGGCAAGAGTAGAAAACCCCTCCACAAACTTTCTGTAATATCCAGCTAGGCCTAAGAAACTACGAATCTCTGTTGGAGTTGTAGGCCTCGACCAATTCCTCACAGCTGAAATTTTCTGAGGATCAACCTTAATTTCCTCACTAGAAACTACATGACCCAAGAATATGACTGATTCAAGCCAAAATTCACACTTTGAAAACTTTGCATATAACTGGTGCTGATGTAGCGTTTGCAGAATTACCTTGAGATGATCGGCATGGTCTTCTTGACTTCATGAATATACAAGAATATCGTCAATAAACACTATCACAAAAGAGTCGAGGAACGACTTAAAAACTCGATTTATAAGATCCATGAAGGCTGCTGGGGCATTTGTTAGCCCAAAAGACATCACCAAAAATTCAAAGTGCCCATATCGGGTTTTGAAAGTTATTTTCGAAATATCCCGCTCCATGATTTTCAATTGGTGATACCCGGATCGTAAATCAACTTTGGAGAAGTACCTGACACCTTGCAATTGATCAAACAAATCATCTATCCTTGGCAGTGGGTACTTATTCTTGATTGTGACCTTATTAAGTTGCCGATAGTCAATACACATTCTCAGTGACCCATCTTTCTTTCTTACAAAAAGGGCCGATGCGCCCCAAGGCGACACACTTGGTCGGATAAAACCATTTTCTAGCAAATATCTCAATTGTTCCTTTAGCTCCTTCAATTCTGCCAGTGCCATTATGTAGGGTGGAATAGATATAGGATTCGTGTCTGGAATCACATCAATCCCAAAATCAATCTCCATGTCTGGTGGGATCCTAGGGAGTTCATCCAGAAATACTCCCGAAAATTCACTCACAACAGGCACAGACTCAAGTGTAGGTGCCTCAGCATCGGTGTCCGTAGCCCGGACCAAGTGGTAAATACATCGCTTGTTGATCATCTTTGTGGCCTTAAGGTAGGAAATAAACCTACCCTTTGGCACCACATCCTCACCTTTCCACTCAATAACTGGCTCATTTGGAAATTCGAACCTAATAGTTCTGGTTCGGCAATCAATCTTGGCAAAACATGAATAAAGCCAATCCATCCCTATTATCACATCAAAATTGACCATTCTCAATTTAATAAGATCGGACACGGTGTCTCGACCACGCAATGTGACAACACAATCCCTATAAACCCGCACGGCCAAAATTCGAACCCTCTGTTATTTAACTCACTTCAACACCAAGTAACTTCCTAAGTCGTCACGACAAGAAGGAAAGGGAGTTAATGGTAACCATGATATTCTTTACGTCGAACATGCATGGTTTATCTTTGGATTTACTCTAGGATCATGGGGAAACACTTGGAGAGCATATAGGAGGGTTTAGGAACTGTTCTGGTTTAGAAAAATGAGTTAAAATGACTTAGAATTGACTTAAATACAAGCTGGAGTTTTACATCGACTTTGTGGGTCCTAAGGGAGCTGTTTTTGCAGTCTCACAAAAATGTGAATATCTCTCTACTCCGGTGTCGTATCGACAAATGATTTAATGAGTTAGACACTAGACTCATAGAATTTCACTTTTGTAGGTAGAAAACCCCATGATTCAAAGTACACTGGGAGAAAAGCTCAGCTACATTTGACCTAATATTCAACACATTTATGAATGTAACTTGTGATGACCTTTGCCAACTTTTGTTCCATAACTCGCTTGACTTCAAAACATAACACATGACTATCATATGACTAAAATAACTCATAACATAAACTCCTTATCATGTTAATCACCCTAGTCTCACCCCAAAAGTACACGTTATAACATTCCCAACTTGTCGACTTTCGACGAAACTTATTTTCTTCAGTTCGTTTAGCTTCTAAGCCTTCCAACCCTCTTGGTACTTGTTATCCGTGATCTTTAATATTTGTAACCTCCAAAGTAGTATTATTAAACTACGTTATGTACTTTCAAAAATGACCTCATTTCTGAGCTTACATCAATTGACTTACGATGTACTTTTACGTACGAAAACATGTGGCGTAACATTCCATTTGAGGGAAAGTTAAAAGGGGTATTCGGCAAGAGGAAACTACAACTTTTGAGTCTAATGAAGGATGGATCTTGAAATATCATGGTCGACTGTGTATTAGAACATAGGTTTATTATTCAGGCTATTCTATTCATCTCGGAGCATCAAAGATATAACATGATGTCAAAGGATTACATTGGTGGGACGACATGAGGAAAACCATCGTAGGACTCGTGGCTTAATATTCAAGTTGATAATTGGACAAAATAGAATATCAGGAACCCAATGGATTAGTATGGAATAAAGTAACCCAATATGGAAATTATAAGTGATTGACATAAGATAATTCTAGCAAGTGAAGTGTACAATTCAGATGCTTAAAGACATGTCACAAGCTAAGATGTCAAATTTTACGGAAAGATGGGATAATCAATTACCGACTATTGAGTAGCGCACAATAATAACTATAGTAGTATCTATATATGCGGGAGGATCATAAGGATACATTTTAACTACACGGATTAGCTCCTTATAAAACATGGTACGGAAGGAAATATAGATTCCCCATAAGATAGTTTGAAAGACAGAATTGTCAACCAGATTTAATTTATCAAGTTATAGAAAATCCAGCCTTATTCAAGAGTATTTGTGCTTAGAACCGTCATAGATCGAACCCCAACAAGCGACAATGAGACTTAAGGAAATCTCAAGTTAATAGTGAGGTCTTTTTGAAAATTTTGCTCAAGAAGAGCATAATAACATAATGGGACAAGCTAATCAATACATATATAAAGCCACTCCAAACTAACCAGAGAAGGGACTAAATTTAATTTTCCCTTAGAATTAGGATCTGTTCACCCTATTATCATGTTCCAATATTAAAGAAATGCATTAGGTGGTATACAATTAATAGAGAGTCAATTTTATGAGAAGATTCCAATTGCTATAAATGAATCAGGAATCTATGCTGCAAAAGAGGTTCAGATTATAGAGAACCTGTCTTACGAAGAGGTTCTAGTTGCTATTTTTGATCAGCACATCCACAAGTTGGGGACCAAGAAAGTAACTTCCGAAAAGATATGGTAGAAGAATAAGAACGTCGAAGAAAAGACGTGGGAAGCCGAAGAATAGATCAAGGCACAATGGAAACAATCTATCTCTCTAGGGATGCAAAGAATATTTGAAACGACTTTCGAACCATCACACGGATTCCGACCCAACTACAGTAAGAACAGAATGGAAGGGCAAAAAACGATTCTATGCGCAGATGTGAAAGCTCTATCAATAGAATGATTCTATTTTCTTTTTATTTAGAGAGGAATGATTCCCTCGTCTGAAAACTACCATTTATTAACGATTATAGCTCGATCATGTGTTTTCTTAGCCCATGTTATGTGATTTCGATTAACACTCATTCTATGATTAAATAATATTAAGAATTGAAGAGTTACAATATCTTGGGAGCAAAATTATTTGGACACAAGGTATGGCATAACCCTATTTGTAGAGGAGACTCTATCGAGATTTTTGTAAAATCCGTAAGGGCTAGTTTCTCCTCTAAGACTCCTTTACATTCGAGGACAAATGTTTCAAAGGGGGGAAGGATGTTACACCCCGTACTTTCATGTTGGAATTCATCTTAAGTGAATCAATATGAGCAGAAGAGTTGAAGGATCTTTACAAAGATAATTATGGGTTAAAAGAAGTTTTAATGAAGTATCGTGAGGGTTGGATGGTTAAGAAGCTAATCGAATCGAAGAAAATAAGTTTCGTCGAAAGTCGGCAAGTTGGGAATGTTATAACCCATACTTGTGGGGTGAGACTAGGGTTCTTAAGATGATCATTATGAGGCATTTTAGTCATATGATAGTCGTGTGTGAAGCTTTGAAGCCACAAGTTACGTTCATAAATTTTAATAAAGGTTTGGTCAAATATCACTGAGCTTTTATCTCAATGTACTTGGATTTTCAGGGTGATCCACTCACAAAATTGAATGTCTAAGAGTCTAGTTTCCACCGCATTAAACCGTGTGTCGATACGATGTCGGAGTATAGATATATTCAGGTTTTTGTGAGATTGCACAAGCAACTCCCTATAGGACCCACCTTAGGTGGTTGAAATATCCTGATATATATGTGAAGCCTACAGCCCGTATTCACGCATTATTTTTCACTCTCTTCAGACCATAGATACCTAAAAACCATCCCCCAAAGTTCTTTCATGATCCAAGACTCAAACAAAGGACAAACAACACAAATCAAGTGTCGGGAATCCCGTGGCGCTAGTGAGTTTCTTGTTCTTCTTGTGGTTGCTGATTTTGGTGTGGTTCCAGCTAGTGTGGGGTTTTTTTTAAGTGATTTAAGTTCTGTAAAATACTCTCCCAAGGTTTTTATATCAACCCTAGGTGATTTCAAGTCTTCCAAAGTGATTCTAGTGCCGAGAAACCCGAAGTGCTTGCTAGTTTCGCTTCCTTATTCTTCTGGCTGCATTGGAATGATACTTTGTAGTGAAGTAATCTCAAATTGGAGTTGTTATATATTTTTTAATGTAAGGAACCTCTTAATCTATATGTATTTAAAGTTATCCAAATTGCGGCTAAGTCGTTGAAGCTAGAACTTGTGAGATATCTATCGAAAAGCTTGTTAGTAATGTTATTGATTGGTGTTCTGTTTAAGAGGCTTAATATGATTATTATTCATGTTGTTTGGGCTGTTTGGTAATTTTTGTAACTTTTTGGAAGTCATATAAATAGGGTAGGTGGTACCCGTTTTATCGTAAAATAGGTTGCGATCGATATATGATAGTTACGACGCGTAAACGATATCGATAGTATCATTTCTATTTTTGTAAACAAAGGAGCCATGACATTTTCATAGCTGAATGTTGGGCAGTATATACAAGGTATATCAGGCTATATCTTTCTTTCTTTTGCATGACTCCGATTGCACGTAAAGTAAATGAACGAGATTTCAAAGATACTCCACTCTTAGAAGCTAGCAGTACTTACATTGTTTCCCTTCTTATGAAAAGATTGATGTTGATGTTTCATCACTTATTCTCATGTATCAAATGTTGTTAGTATTTCCTCATTACTATAAGATTCATGATGATGAGTTAGCTCTAATAACATATACGGAGGTTACCGACCTTACTTCACTCCTAAAGGGTTAGAGTGTGATCACATAAGTCCAGCATGCATTATATATGTACCTATTTTACTCTACCTAATCGCGCTATAGTCGGCCGGGTATGACACCTATTGTGTAACCACTAATCAGTTGGATTTTACTGAGCTACACATGGCCGGGTATGATTCTACCGAGCCTTATGATGGCCGTGTTTGTTTTTACCGAGTCCTCTTTGAGGCCGGGTACGATATGTTGATGATTCCCATAGAGGCGTATGTTTTTAAAAGTGTATATATATATATATATATATATATGTGTGTGTGTGTGTGTGTGTGTGTGTGTGTGTGTGTGTATCATGGATTTCATGTCAATCGCCCTCAAAGGCACTTAGATGTCACATGTTGTATCTTCTCTGTCTCTCTTTACATTACTATTCTTATTTATGCTTCCATGCCTTACATACTCAGTACTTTAATCTTACTAACATCTCTTTTATTTGTAGACCCTGCATCTCGTGCTCCAGGTACAGATAGACAGGTTGACTGTCCTCCCAGTAAGCTACTAGTTCAGCAGGAAGTGTTGTTGCACTCCACTTGTCTCGGAGTTTCCTTTCGAGTCAGTATACTTATGTACATATATTATGGTTATGGCGAGGCCCTGTCCCAACCTTTATGACGTTTATGTAATCTTAGAGGCTTGTATATAGATGTCATGTATATGGATACTTGAATGGCCTTGTCGGCCTATGTTTTGAGTATACAAATGATCATGTCAACCTTATAGGCCCGTATGTCACATGCATAAGTTTGAATATCATGTTGGTTCGTCCTATGTCATGTATTCCCCTATGTTTTATTCTAGTTATATCATGATGACCTTCTCGCCCATTTACGCATCATAGTATGATAAACAAAGATACGTTATGTTGGTACTCGGTTGTGTAAGGCATTGGGTGTCTGTCGCGGCCCTTCGGTTTGGGTTTTGACACTTGTGATACTTAGGGGAAGATGAAGCACTCCAAGCTTTGCGAGAAGTACTTTTTGGGGTATGTGGATCACATCAGTCTGGACCAAAACTCTACTTCCATATAAATAGGATGGGATATTATTGGCCGACAATCGTAAAAGATTGCTTGGACTATGCTTGAAGATGCAAGGCTTGCCAGTTCCATGCAAATTTTATTCATCAGCCTCCTAAAGTGCTACATCCACATGTTGCATCATGACCATTTAACGCTTGGGTATTAGATGTTGTTGGACTGCTACCAAAATCATCTGGCGGAGATTTGTATATCTTGGCTGCAATCGATTACTTCTCAAAATGGGCGGGAGTCATTGCCCTCAAGGAAGTAAAAAAGGAGAATGTTGTAAACTTCATCCGAGTGAATATCATCTATCACTTTGTAATCCCTCGTTACATAATAACGGATAATGGCAAGCCATTCGATAACAAGTTAATGAACAAGATTTGTGATCTCTTGGGCTTCAAGCAAGCAACTCTTCTATGTACAATGCTACCGCCAATGGTCTAGATAAGGCATTTAACAAGACTCTTTGCAACTTGTTAAAGAAAGTCATCTCCAAATCCAAACTATATTGGAATGACCATATGGAAGAAGCTCTGTGGGCATATAGGACAACTCACCGGACACCAACACAAGTGATCCTTTATTCACTTGTCTATGGAATCGAAGTCGTTTTGCCACTTGTGCGTCAAATGCCTTCATTACGATTAGATATTCAAGAAGGGATCACTGATGAAGAAAATGCTCGACTTCGACTGATAGAGTTTGAGTCACTAGATGAGAAGAGGTTGGAAGCTCAACAGACTCTTGAATATTATCAAGCTCGATGGTCTCACACCTTTAATAAAAGAGTTCGCCCAAGATCCTTTCAAGTAGGAGATCAAGTCCTTGCCATAAGAAGACCAATTATTACTTCCCATAAATCTATACGGAAGTTCACTTCAAAATGGGATGGGCCATATATCATGCAAGAAGCTTATTCATATAGAGCCTACAAGCTGATTGATGCAGAAGGCATGAGAATTGGCCCTATAAATGGCAAGTTGTTGAAAAAGTATTATCCTTGAAGTTGCGAAGCTCCTTTATGGACGAGCCTAAACTACATGTTCCTATGCTCCTTGACGCACGAGTCTACACTGCATGTTCCTGCACTTCTGTCCTGAATGAGTATACACTGTGTACAACCCACCAAAACAAAGTCCGCTAGGTTGAAAACCTCAAAATAAGTGGCCTAGGTAAAGATTAGACCATAGAAGAAAGGTCCACTAGGTTGAAAAACTCGAAAGAGGCGGCCTAGGCAAAAGTTAGGACATAAAAATAACTCACCCATTTTGAACTACGGTATGACTTCATCCTCTTCACTGAGGTACGTAGGCAGCTTAGATTTTCATTCTAAGTCAAGTAGCATAAGTTTAAAAGATACATATTGCTCCAATCGTTGTTCAGATGAAGTATGATGGAACGTAATCCACTCAATTAGCACTTGAAAATCGAGCTGAAATACTATTCTTCAATTGAACTTTAGATCCCATTTGATTTAAAGGGGACAAACCTCTATGGTAAATTACTATTTTCAATGGAATGATTATAGTCTTGTAATAGACTACTAAGAATTTGCATTAAAGCCCGAATATTCGTTATGTCTTCATGTTCGCCAAACCTTCAAGGTTGTTGGTCGTAAAATCCGCCCTTTCCCCTAAATAAAGGGGAAGGAAAGAGAGGCATCAAAAGGAAACACACGTATAAGAAGAAAGATTACCTGGCTTGACGTTTCAAATTTAGTGTGACTTGAACCCAAGATATTTGATGAGAATGAAGCTCTTGAATTTCGATTTCTGGAAACTAAAACGTCTTGTGATCTCGGGGTATTAAATTTGAATCTAAAACGTCTTGTGATCTCTTGGTGCTAATTATATCAGAATCTAAAGTTGAATTCGAAATATTATATGAAACAATCCTGAAGTATATGTTTTAGATTTTTAAGTTTTGTTTCCAATAAATTGAACGGTTCTTGATTTTGACATTCCTACATCAAGATATAAAAGATTTGATGAAGTCGCGCAAGTTTGAAATCGTCAGCTTATCAGAATTTTATGTTGACTTCGAAATATTATCTGAACTATCCTTAAGGTATTAAATTTTTAATTTTGGATATGATTTAGATTTTGAAGTTTGGTTTCTGAAAAATTAAAAGTCTCGTGATTTCGACGTCCTACATCAAGATATAAAAGTTTTGGTAAAGTCGCGCAAGTTTGAAATCGTCAACATATCAGAATTTTACGTTGATTTCAAAATATTAGCTGAAATTATCCTTAAGGTATTAATTTTTTTATTTTAGATATGATTTAAATTTTGAAGTTTGGGTTTTGAAAAATTAAACGGTTTATGATTTTGATGTTCTTACACCGATATATGAATTGTTTGGTGAAGCCTCGCAAATCTGAAATTGTCAATACGTCAGAACTTAAAGTTGATTTCAAAATCAAATCTGGGGGCGATTATGAAGGTATTCAATTCTAATTTTTGAAAACCAAATGGTTCGATATTCGGACTTTCCCATAGTAAGATATGAATCTTTTTCTACAAGCGGGCAAAGTTGATAAATATGAATGCGACTAAGATAAAAGTCAGACAATGTAAAGCAAAAGAGAAGCAATCTTATTTATGATGAAATAAATATCCACTAGGTCAATCTAACATAAAGATTAAAGGGGAGATAAAGCTAATAGTGTAATCTAAACAAAACTAGTAGTTGATCAATTCTTGACAGCTAGCCTCCAAATTCTTCTTCTTCTCCTCCAGATTGGCCAAATCATCAACAGTCAGCAAATTTACGTTGTCATATGAAGAGACCTCAGTCTTGGCAGCTGAAACTTTTGACTGAATCTCTTCAAACTCCTTTTACAACGTTTCTATAACACCTTCGAGATTCTCCTTCTCTTGTTGTAATGTCTGCAACCTCTTCACAACTCTCTTCGATTTCTTTTCACTAGAGGAATGTTTCTTGACTTTCTCGCTTGCTTCAAATTTAACAATTCGAGATGCTCCTTAGCTTTTGAAATCAACTCTATCTTCTCATTTGGAATTTGTATTTTTAGGGCTTTGTTACAAGGGAGAGATGATGCCTTTGAAGATGACTTCGCTTTAGACGTAGGCCCTACAATGGATTCATCACTAACTTGTGTCTAATCTTGTACGGATGTTGTCGGATGCCCAATGGAATTTAGATGCACAAGGAAAAGGCAAAGAAAGAAAGTAATTTTTCTTAGTGAAGCTATTCACTCAAAAAAAGGAGAAAAAGGCGGGGTTATTTTATTTTACCTCTGTGTTACAAGCTGTGTGTATTCTTGAGGGACTATCAACATTTGGAACCTCTACAATCTCTATTGGGTTAGGCCTTTTCCTTTTCCAGTGTTGATCTTTGTTGGTACTTTGTCTTGTATCTTTTGGAACTCGTGAGCTAAAGGGAAAAAGATGAGGTTGTTTCTCAATATCTGTTGAAGTGCACACCACCTCCTTTAAAGATGCCTTTGAGGATTTAAGCGTCCATTTCTTATGTTGTGTATTACTTTTAGTATTGGAGTAGGAGGTTCGTTGACTTTTGAGAGCGTCTTTCCAATACCTTAATCTTAATCTCCTAAAAGAGTAGTAAAGTTTGGCCCAACATTGTCTACCAGAGCTTGTAAATTATCCTCAAGAAACTTCCCAAGCATTTTCTCCCACCAAGACACATAATTGGTGGAGAAAAGCTTCAACACAGGATCTCTCATTGGGGGAAAAACTTCACGTGACATAGACCTATACAGTGCGAAAATCCTCCAATATTTGAGTCCTTCATCTAAAGAGGCGCTAAGGATATCACTCTCCAAAAATATGGGGACGTTCTGGTAAAACCCAAATTGACGACCAAAACGATGCAGACTATATGGCTCGATAATGAATGTGTAATGACCCCAAAATCCCACCGAGGGTAGTCGTGATGGCACCTAATCTCTAAGACTAGGTACGCCTAACATTAATTAGTAACTTAACATAAATAACGAACTAATATAATAAAATAAACCGATAAATCTCGTAATAACTCAAAATTTGAAACATTAGTAACAAGATCCCAAATCTGGTGGAACTAAGTAATAAGCTCTACAGAAATAATCTAAGAATCTTTAATACAACACTGTCTGAGTAGAATATAAACTGTTGTAAAAGTAATGACTAAAGGTGACTCCGAGGTATGTGAGCGTCGAGCAGGTATATCTTGACGTCTCCGAAAACAACGGTATGATCACTAGCGTTCGACACTAGTAGATGTACCTGGATCTGCAAAACAATGTGTAGAAGCGTAGTATGAGTACACCATAATGGTACCCAGTAAGTATTAAGCCTAACCTCGATAGAGTAGTGACGAGGTTAGGTCAAGACACCTACTAGGATAAGAAAATAGCTGAACAAAATATTGTGTAGTCAAATAATGGAAGACGAGGAAATGAATGACAATAAATCAGTTCAATAATGTAAGCTAACAACGAAATTTAAATCAATAAAAGCAACAAGAAGTGAATACGTGATAAGAATATCAAGAATTCAATACGGACAAATACAAGTAAGGCTAATGAAAAGATAACAAAAACTATTCAACCAACAAGCCTCTTTACCATAGAATGTATAACAAGGATCACAACCGAGGTACCACGCTTCATAATAATTTAAAATCACAATTTTTCCTTATACCGCCGCGTGAGCCATACATTTAGATATTTTTGAAAACATTTTTCTCGATATATCTACACGCACTTTAGCCCCCTTATGTCACCGCGTGGCTAAGTAATTCTCTTACTAGAAACACGCACATAAATCCCACCTTATGTCGCCGCATGCACAATAACCCCTATCCTTTTACCGCCACATGCGCATCAATATCACAACACAATAACAACTCACACCACAAGTGCCCATATGCCACAACTTGCCAAAATCTACTATATCGAAGTTACACAACATATAGCCCATGGCTCAATCACAACGCGAACAAGAATCTCAATAATAACAAAATGAGTGAGAATTACTCAACAAGCAAAGATATCTCAATAATCAACAACTTCAACCTCAATGTGATAATAACTTTCCTAACTTCAACTTCAATAACTCAAAATGAAGGTATTTCCACGAAAAGACAATTTCCAATTTAAATATACATCATAAGATTAACAATGAAAGAGATGGTATGAAATAGTATCTATATCTAAATGCATGGAATCACTCAACATGAAAAGACATCATGTAATAACAACTCCAAATAGGAATAACTCAAAAATTAAGGAGATAACATGACAATAAGAGAGATAACAAAGGTAAATAAGGCATATAAGAGCATGTTTGACAATAAGGGATAGAGCATGTGATAACAACATCAAGTAAAGCATGTAAGAGCAATTTAACAATGGAAGATATAACATGATATTATAATTTGTAATTAAATGCATGAAAGAGTCTAAGAGTCTAAACCAGATAAAATACCACATATAAGCCCGTGTACACAGTAGTCACCTCGTGTACATGTCTTTCACATAATCCAAATACTACAAATCAAACCAAGTCCTAAGGGGTAGTTCCCCTACACAAAGTTATGCAAGATACTTATCTCAAACAATCTAAATCAATCCACTAATAAGCCTTTCCCGCATAAATCTAACTCTGGACGGATCAAATCTTGCCAAAATAACATAATAACATAAATACAAACTATAGGAAACAATTCCGGATAATAAATTTTCTATCTTTAATGAAAATAAAAAAGTCATCTCAAAATGTCAACTCCGATCCCGCACCTCAGAACCCGACCAAACTTATAAAATTCAAACACCTATTTCGATACGAGTCCAGCCATACCAAAATTATCCAATTCCTACCTCAAATCGACATTCAAACCCTCAATTTATAGTTTAGGAAAGTTTTAACAAAATCCCCAATTTCTCCAACTCAAATCACTAATTAAATTATAAAAACAATGATTGAATCCTAAATAATAAACAAACCGAGTAAAAAACACTTACTCCGATCCAATCCTTGATAACCCCCTCCAAATCGCCCAAAACTGAGCTCTTTAACTCAAAATGTGGAAAATGAAATAAAGTCCTCGATCTTCTCTATTTCAGCCAAGGCATTTCGCATCTGCGGGCTTACTGTCGCATCTGCGACTCTGCATATGAGGAAAATACAGCACAAATGCAGCTTCAACTAAAGCCCAGCAATTTTTGCTTTTGCGGACACAAGGCGCATCTGCACTTATGCGGAAAAATGACCGTAGCTACAGTCCTAAACCAACAGAAAAAACTCTGCTTCTGCGATTACGCACCTGCACACGATTGTCCGCATCTGCTGACTCAACTTCCTAGCCCAAATCTAGCATCTGCGGCTCAGATGGCGCTTCTGCGGTGCCGCACCTGCTGCCAACTTTCGCAAGTGCGATTGTACCAAACTACAGCATTCTCAACAATTCCTTCAAGTGCCAAAAGGTCCGAACTCAACCTGAATCACACCCGGGGCCCCGTCCAAACAAACTATCAAATCCCAAAACACAACACGAACCAACTCGAGGCCTTAAATCACATCAAACAACATCAAATCTACAAATCCCCAATTCAAGCCTATTGAACCAATGAATATTCAACTTCTAAAACTAATGTCAAACCATATCAAACCAACTCAGAATGAGCTCAAATATTTCATGAAAGTTCTAAATGACACAACGGACCTATACCAGCTCCCTATATCATTAATGTTAACCCTCGGTCAAACCTATCAACCTTTCAAACCTTCAACTTTCCAACTTTCGCCCAAAAGCACCACATCAACCTACGAATGTCCAAATCAACATCCTTACATACACCTAAGTCCAAAATCACCATACAAAGCTATTGGAACCATCAAAACTACATTTCGGAGTCGTCTAAACAAAAATCAATCTCTTGTCAACTCTTTCAACTTAAGCTTCCAACTTTGGGACTAAGTGTCCCAATTCACTCTGAAACTCACCCGAAACCAAACCAACCACGTCGGCATGTCACATAACCATAAACGAACATAGCGGAGACAATAAATAGGGGAACGAGTGTAAAATACTAAAAATGACCGGCCAGGTCATTAAGTTCTCCCCCTCTTAAAACAAACGTTCGTCCTCTAACGAGTAAAGAGACATACCTGAAGTGCTGAAAAGTTGAGGATAACGGCTACACATATCATGCTCGGTCTCCCAAGTCGCCTCCTTGACTGGTTGACCCTTCCATTGAACCCTCACTGAAACAATGTCCTTTGACCTCAACCTTCGGACCTGCCTGTCCAAGATAGCCACTGACTCCTCCACATAAATCTAATCCTTGTCCAATTGGACTGTGATGATATCTAATCCGGGTGAACTGCCGATAAGCTGGGTGTCAATAAAAGTTTGTAGGCCACCCCACCCACTCTCTCAAGGATCTCAAAAGGACCAATATACCTAGGACTCAACTTGCCCTTCTTCCTAAACCTCATTTCACCCTTCATGGGTGAGACCCACAGCAAAACCCTTTTCTCCCACCATAAATGCTACATCACGAACCTTCCGATCAGTATAACTCTTATGCCTAGATTGTTCTATATGAATCCGATCATGAATCAACTTAACTTTCTCCAAGGCATCCCGAACCCGATCAGTGCCCAACAACCTAGCCTACCCCAGATCAAACCAACCAATAGGAGAACGACAACGTCTCCCATATAAGGCCTCAAAAGGAGCCATTTGAATACTCGATTGGTAGTTGTTGTTGTAGGCAAACTCTGCAAGCGGTAGAAAATTATCACGCCCCAAACTCGGGGAGCGTGACCGTCGCTCAACCAAGAGAACCCGGTCGAGAAAGCCTGTTAGATTTCCTTATACCGAAACTCATCCATGAATAAAGAGGAGATGTACTCCATTAATCAAACACTGAAAATATTTTATTAACAACTTCCTTTTTATTCCCATTAGCAGCTTCATTCATAATTTCTAAAATATTACGAGTTTATAGTATTAATGAAAAACATGATTTCCAAATACCAAATTTTTTTGTTCAATTCCCAACATCAACCACAACCCATAACCTGTCTACGGAGCCTCTAATTACAATAAAAGAGTAATATGGAAATGCCGGCAACAAGGCCCCGACTATACCTCAAAACACAAAGTACAATATCAAATGATATTAGGCCCGGAATAGAGTAGGGATCAACAAAACCTACTGAATAGGGAGTAGCTGCTAACGAGGACCAAAGTTGCCTGCTGATGAATCACATTTATCCATTGAGGATGCAGCGCCCCCAACAAAAGGGATGTTAGTATATATGGAATAGTACTAGTATGTAAAGCTAACTGTCCTCTTTAAAAATAGAATGCCCAAATAATAAAGGGAAAACCATAGAAATAGCAAGCCACAATCAACAATATCAAAATTTTCAGTTAAAACATAATAATTTTCAAAATACGGACTTCATATACAATTTTGGTTTGGAGATCATTAGCACTGATATACCACCGTCCTTGTTAGAACGGAATATGACCATGCCCGATCGGCTAGGACATCTCCCCACAAACAATATGGTTTGACATGTGATGCGAAAGAAAGTTGTTACCAAGAGTAGTACCACCATACGCGCAATATAGCATCTGATCTCCACCCGATCAGCTAGGTCCTCTTCCCACATATGCTGTGTGGGTTGACTTTTCCAATTCACAGTTATTACCAGTTTCATCCCAATTAAGGGGAATAATATTAACCCATTAATCTCATCCCAAATAAGGGGAATAATCACAATCCACCCCCACACCGTCATATGTAGTTTCAGGTGTGGGCCTTATATTTAACTTACAAAGTGTAGAAATCACTTACCTCATAATAGATGATGAAAATGTCACTCCAAAATCGCCCCAAAGTTGGCTCCCATGGAAGAAATAAGATGAAAATGAGCCAAATCCCGATTTAAAAGAAGTTTGTGCAGCAATTACCTTCTTCGCGATCGCGAAGACCAACCTGGACCAGCTGCCAAATCGTTCTTCATGAACGTGACATACATGTCACGAATTCAGTGGTCAACTCAACAGTCCCTACGCGAATGCGACCAAACCCTTGCGAACGCGTAGGACAAAACACATGTTGCCCCTTCCCACTTATCCTTCTACGTGATCAAGACCTCACCGTCGAGATCGCGATACACTACCGCCCAAATATTTTCAAATGCAGGTACTTCTTCGCGAACGTGAAGTACAATCTACCTCAAGCCCAAGAGACCTTCGCGAACGCGACCCTTTCTTCGCGATCGCGAAGTAAGAAGCACGAGACACCAAAACCAACAGTCCAAACATGGAAAAATGGACAGTAGCCCATCCGAAACTCACATGAGGCCCGTAGGACCCTGTCCAATCATACCAACCAGTCCCAATACATGACACAAACCCGCCCGAGGCCTCAAATCACACAAAATAACATCCACACCACTAATCGATGATCAAAATCTATCACAACCCCAATCTCTCTCCGTAGGATGTCGTGATGGCACCTAGTCTTTAAGACTAGGTAATCCTAACATAAATGAAGAATTGACAGAAATAATTATAAAACTCCTAATTATACCAACAACTATCATTAAAAGTACTCCATAATATAACTAAAAATAACCCCTAAAATCTTGTGAGACCGAGTCACAAGCTCTACACGAGTATACTGAAATATCCCTATACAGCAATATCTATAAAAGGAGAATGAAATAGAAACTAGATTGAGGGTGACTCCGAGGCCTGCGAACGACAGCAAGTATACCTTGAAGTCTCCAATTCAAGCTCATCTTACGGATGCCTAGGCCGGTATGAAGTATGTGGATCTGCACAAAAAGATGTACAGAAGCATAGTATGAGTACACCACAATAGTACCCAGTAAGTATCAAGCCTAACCTCGGTAGAGTAGGGACGAAGTCAGGTCAAGACATCTACTGAAATAAATAAAGAAACTGAACGGGTATAGTATAGTATAATAATAGAAGCAATGGAAATGATACACTGAAGAAATATAACAAGAATAGCTATACTGAAATTAAGGCAATTAAGCCATCACGAAAGAAACACATAATAAGAAGGCCAAGGAAATGATGCAAACAAATTCAAGTGATGTAGATAAAAGATAGAAACAAGAATCACTACCGAGGTACCGCCTCGTAGTCTCGTTTCACAATCAAAATTCATAGACTTCCTTTATAACACCACGGGAGCCTTGCATTTAGTTTTGAAAACTATTTTTTCGAAATAGCTACCCGTGTTTTAGCCAACCTTATCATACCGCGTGCCTTCAACTAGTTCCCCTACTAGCAACACGTGTATCAAGCCCACCTTATCTCCCCAATGAGTATAAGCCTCACCCCTTATACCACAGTATGCGTATCAATATCACAACATATCACAAATTGTACCTCAATTTCCCAAAACCACAACATGCCAAAGAAGTCAACGATAATAATCTTTCCACAATAAATAGCCCATGGCTCAACCACAATATGTACAAGATCTCAAATTGCAACCGAAAGTGATTATCTCAACAAGAATGATATTTCATCAATTTACAACTTTGCCTCAATGTGAATCACGCCCTTTATAACTTCAACACCAAAATTCAACAATAAGAGATTCCAAGAAATAACAACTTCAAGTAAGGTAACTCAACAGTTAAATATTTAACAAGGAACTGAGAACAATAACTTCAACTAAGCACGTAAGGGTGAATAACAACTAAGAGATGAAACAAGTATTAACAATGTCAACTGAAGCATGTGAAGATAGACTAACGATGATGCATATCACTTGTTATGACAACTCAATTAAAGGCATGAAAAGGATCTAAATAGCTTAAACCGATCAATTACCACATTTAGCCCGTGTACCCACTCGTCACTTTGCACACACGGCTTTCACATACCACAATTAACATAAAACAACACGAACGCTAAGGGGTACTTGCCCCACACAAAGTTAGGAAAGTCACTTACCACAAAACACGCTATCTCACTCCACTAGTAAGCCTTTTCCGCGATTATCCAACTCCGAAGGGCTCGAATCTAGCCAAAATAACTTTATACCATAAATACGAATCATAGGAAACTATTCTGAATAATAAAGTTGCAATCTTTAAAGAAAATCAAAACGCCAACTCAAAAAGTCAACCCCGGCCTCGCATCTTGGAACCTACCAACTTAAAAAATTCGAACACCCATTCGATAACGAGTCCAGCCATACTAAAATTACTCAATTCCAATTTCAAATCGACCTTCAAATCCAGAAAATATAGTCTATGAAGTTTTCACAATTTTCTCCAATTTTTCCAACTCTATACACTAATTAAATGGTAAAAACAACGAAGGATTATTGTATAATAGCCAAATCCGAGTTAGAATCACTTACCTCAATCAATTCCTTGAAAATCCCTCTCAAAATCGCCCCAAGCCGAGCTCTCTAAGTCAAAAGATGAAGAATGAATTAAAACCCTCGACCTCACCCTTTTCTGCCTAGAGATCTCACTTCTATGAGCCCTTAGCCGCATCTGCGGCTCCACATCTGCAAAATTTCCATCGCATGTGTGGTCCTCACTTAGGCCCCTAAAATATTACACCTGCGGACCCCTAAGCGCATTTGCGCTTGCGCTTCTGTGGAGGACAGCCGGTTTTGCACGTCCACTTTTGCGGAGGAATGACCGCACCTGTGGTCCTAGCTTGCCAGCCCAACTTGCGCTTCTACGGCTCGATGGCCTCTTATGCGATGCCGCACCTGTGGTCTAAGGTGCGATTGCACTATAACCTCAGCAACTTCAGCAATCGATTAAGTCCAAAGATGATCCGATTTCAATCTGATTCACATCCGGGTCCCCCGGGACCACGTCCGAATATACCAACAAGTTCCAAAATACGTAGCGGACCTACTCGATGCCTAAAATTACATCAAACAACAGCGATTCTACAAATCGCAACCCAATTCAAGCCTATTGAAACGATGAATATCCAACTTCTAAAACTAACGCTGATTCATACCAAACAAACTCCGATTGACCTCAAATTTTGCACACCAGTCATAAATGACACATCATACCTATTACAACTTTCGAAACTGGAATCTGACCCCGATTTCAATACAGTCAACTCTCGGTCAAATTTCTCAACCATCCACACCTTCAACTTCTAACTTTCGCCAATGCAAGCCGAAACAACCTAAAATAAATATCTGAACACGCTCCTAAATCCAAAATTGCCATACGAATCTATTGGAACTGTCAAAACTCCATTCCGGAGTTGTCTACACTAAAGTCAAACTTTGGTCAATAAATAGGGGAACGAGGCTAAAATACTCAATTCAATCGACCGGGTCGTTACATCCTCCCCACCTTAAAACAAATTTTCATCTTCGATCGAGTATAGAGACATACTCGAAGTGATGATAAGATGAGGATAATGGCTACGTATATCATGCTCGGTCTCTCAAGCCAGCTCCTCAATTGGTTGACCCCTTCATTGAACCTTCACTGAAGCAATGCTCTTTGACGTCAACTTTCGGACCTGTCTGTCCAAGATGGCCACCAGCTCCATAACATAAGACAAATCCTTATCCAATTGGACTAAGATAAAATCTAACACATAGGATGAATCGCCGTGATAATTCTAAAGCACAAAAACTTGGAACACCGGATGAACTACAGATAGACTAGGTGGTAATGCAAGCTTGTAGGCCACCTCACCAATCCTCTCAAGAATCTCAAAAGGTCTGATATACCTAGGGCTCAACTTGCCCTTCTTCCGGAATCACATAACACCCTTCATGGGCGAAACCTAGAGCAAGACCCGCTCTCCAACCATGAATGCAACATCACGAACCTTCCGATCTGCATAACTCTTTTGTCTAGATTAGGCTATACAAAGCCGTTCCTGGATCAACTTGACCTTCTCCAAGGCATTTCGAACCAAATCCATGCCTAATAACTTAGCCTCTCCCAGCTCAAACCAGCCAACTAGGGAACGACACCGACTCCCATATAGGGCGTCATAAGGAGCCATATGAATACTAGATTGGTCATTGTTGTTGTAGGCAAACTCCGCAAGCGATAAGAACTGATCCCAAGAAACCCTAAATTTCATAACACATACACGAAGCATATCCTCCTATATCTGAATGGTGCACTTGCACTGTCCGTCCATCTGGGGGTGGAATGTTGTACTCAACTCAACCCATGTGCCTAACTCACGCTGTACGGGTCTCTAGAAGCGTGATGTAAACTGTTTGCCCGGTAACAGATGATGGATACCAGCACGCCATGAAGTCGGACAATCTCACGGATATATATCTAAGCCATCAGCTCTGAAGAATAGGTATTCACCACTGAAATGAAATGAGCCGACTTGGTTATCCTATCCACCATCACACATAAAATGACAAATTTCTTCTGAGTCCGTGGGAGCGCAACAACAAAGTCCATGGTAACTTGCTCCCAGTTCCACTCGGGAATCTCAAGCTTCTGAAGCAACCCACCTGGCCTCTGGTGCTCATACTTCACATGCTCACAATTTAGGCACCCAACTACATACTCCACTATGTCTTTCTTCATTCTTCCACCAATAGTGCTGCCTTAGATCCTGATATATTTTAGCGGCACCCGGATGAATGGAGTACCGTGAACTGTGGGCCTCTTGAAGAATAAACTCTTTTAACCCATCCACATTGGGAACATGTGATTTGCCCTACATCCGGAACACATCATCATCTCCGATAGACACCTCCGCGGCATCACCGTGTTGTACTGTGTCATTAAGGACAAGCAAATGGGGGTCGTCATATTGACGCTCTATAATGCGACCATATAAAGAAGATTGAGAAACAAGGCAATCCAGAACTTGAATCGGCTCCAAAACATCCAACCTAACAAACTAGTTGGCCAAGGCCTGAACATACAATGCTAATCGCCACTCTGCTGCCGGTAGATATGCTAACTGCCCAAGCTCTCCGCCTTTCGACTCAAGGCATCAGCCACCAAATTGGCCTTCCTGGGATGATATAGAATGGTGATTTCATAGTCCTTATGCAACTCTAACCATCTCTACTTCTACAAGTTAAGATCCTTATGTTTGAACATATATTGTAGGCTCCGGTGGTCGGTATAGACCTCACAAGGGACACAGTACAAATTGTGCCGCCAAATCATCAAGGCATGAACAATGGCTGCCAATTTCAAATCATGGACCGGATAATTCTTCTCATGAACCTTCAACTGTCTAGACGCGTAGGGAATCACCATACCGTCTTGCATCAACACCGTTACAAGGCCAACACGTGACGCATCACAGTACACAAGGTAAGACCCCAAACCCGTAGGCAATACTAACACTGGGGCTGTAGTCAAAGCAGTCTTGAGCTTTTGGAAGCTCTCTTCACACTCCTCGGACGATCTGAAAAGAGCACCCTTCTGGGTCAATCTAATCATAGGTGCAACAATAGATGAGAAACCATATATGAAATGACGATAATACCCATCCAAACCAAGAAAACTCTGGATATCAGTAGCACAAGACGGTCTAGGACAACTCTACACTACTTCAATCTTCTTCGAATCTACCTTGGCCCTCTCACTCGACAACAGATGACCCAAAAACGCCACTGAATCAAGCCAGAATTCACACTTTGAAAATTTTTCCTACAACTTCTTTTCTTTCAAGGTCTGGAGCACAATCCTCAAATGCTGCTCATGATCTTCCTAGCTACGGGAGTACACCAAGATGTCGTCAATAAACACAATAGCGAATGAATCAAGCAACTCTTGCAAATGCTCCTTTAACTCCTTCAACTCTGCTAGGGCCATACGATATGATGGAATAGATATGGACTGAGTGTCCGGCAACAAGTCAATACCAAAATCCTATAGGGCGGCATGCCCGGAAGATCTACCGAAAATAAATCTAGACAATCGCTCACTACCGGAACTGACTCAATGATAGGAGTATCAACACTGGCATCTCTCACAAAGGCTAGATATGTATCATACCCCTTCCCAACCATCCGTTGTGCCATAAGGAAGGACACAACCTTGCTAGGAACATAATCTAGAGTACCCCTCCACTCCAACCGCGGTAACCTGGCATAGCCAACTCTGGTCTCAAAACCACCAATGACAACTAAACACGATCGATACACACAGTTAACAATAATAGAATCTCCCATAGGAATGGACACATAAATAGGAGAACTCAAAGAATAATGAGATATACCCAAATACGGAGCAAAGTAAGATGATACATATGAATAAGTGGAGCCTGGATCAAATAAAATGGATTCATCTCTATGAAAAACTGGAACAATAGCTATGATAACTGCATCTGATGCAACCACCTCCGTCCTACCTAGAAAATCATAACATCTAGCGTGGCCTCCCTCTCTAGGGCGACCCCTACCCGCCTGACCTCCATCTCTAGCTCACTGTGCAGGTGAAGCAGCAAGTGGAGTAGTAACCACAGCCTGAGAAGTTTGAGGACCATGTGGAATACGTGGAGCTTGAGTATTCGGTGGAGGTGCACCCCTATTGAGTCAGGGAATTCCCTCACCAAATGATGAGTATCACTACAGTCAAAACAAGCTCTCGGAGGACGTGGCTGCTAAAATTGGCTCGGGCCTTGTCGGGTGGACTTACCGCTGAAAGCACCCCGTGTAGGAAGTGCACTAGACAGCGGCGATGCATAATGGGCAACCTAAGACCTGGGTGTAGTTAGAGTACTACTAGAAGATGAAAGTGCCAAATGAACTAGACGGGCCACATAGCCTCTACCATGACGAGCTGAAACTGGGGCACGTGCACCACTATATCCGCTAGAATCTCGAGGCCTCTTGGCCTCCCTGTCCTCTCTCTCTTGGCCTCGCATACCCTCCAATATTCATGCGATATCTACCACCTGCTAATAAGGGTATCTGTCTCCAACTCTCGAGCCATGCTAAATCTAATAACGCAGTTGAGCCCTTTGATAAATCAACGGACTCACTATCTGACTGTGAAAACCAAGGCAGGTGCATGTATGGACAACTCGCTGAATCTGATAACATACTCAGATATGGTCATAGCACCCTAGCACAATTGCTCAAACTCCACGCGCCTTGTATCTTGAAGACTATGGGGAACAAACTCTTTTAAGAATATCTCTGAAAACGGATCCCATGTGAGTGAAGTTGCATCGACTGGGCTACCCTCCTCATAAGCCCGCACCTCTAGTATGCTAGTCCCGACAACTGGAAAGTTGTAAAAGGAACCCCGCTCGTCTCCACAATACCCATGATATGGAGAATATAGTGGTACTTCTCCAAAAAAACATGTGCATCCTCTGTAGCTAGGCCGCTGAAAGTAAGAAGGTGATACTTCTTGTACCTCTCAAGTCTAAGCTACTCCTCCTCAGATGCTGCTGTCATAACCTCAGATTGAATAGGGACAACCGGCTGCACTGGTATAACCTCTAGGACCTGGTCAACATGGACCCGTTACTCTGGGGTGCGGGCCGCGGGAGTCTGAGCTCCCTACCTAGCTTGAGATGTGGCTGGTGCAAGTGGAATCAACCCCTCTTGAGCTAGAGTACGGAACATGCTCAGAAACTGTGCTAGGGTTACCTGAAGTGCAGGGGTTGCAACAGGCGCCTCAGGTGCCTGCCCCCTAACTGGAGCTACTGGTGGCTCCTCTGTCACAACTTGGGCAGGTGCTCTGGCTGAACCATGTGCCCCTCCTCGTCTTCTACCCCGGTTCTAGCCTCTCGCGGCTCTAGCAGGGGGCACGGGCGTCTGATCATCACATCCATCGGTGCGTGTCCTCACCATCTGTGAGAGAATAGAAAGAAAAAGATTCAGAATTTCGAAGTCAACAAATTCGCACGATAAAGTATCAAAGAAGTGAAGTTTCCTAACATTTTCATAGCCTCTCAAAGATAAGTACAAACGTCTCTGTACCGTTCCGCGAGACTCTGCTAAATCTGCTTATGACTCGTAACACTTATGAACCTAGAGATCTGATACCAACTTGTCACGACCCCAATCTCCCTCCGTAGGATGTCGTGATGGCACCTAGTCTCTAAGACTAGGTAAGCCTAACATACATGAAGAATAGACTTAAATAATTATAAAACTCCCAATTAAACAAACAACTAACATAAAAAGGACTACACAATACAACTGAATATAACTCCCAAAATCTGGTGAGACCGAGTCACAGGCTCTACACGAGTATACTGAAACATTCCTATACTATAGTATATATAAAAGGAATGAAATAGAAACTAGATAGAGGGTGACTCTGAGGCCTGCAAACGCCGACATGTATACCTTAAAGTCTCCAATCCAAGCTCAGCTCACGGATGCCTAGGCTGGTATAAAGTAGCTGGATCTGCACAAAAAGATGTGCAGAAGCATAGTATGAGTACACCACAACGATACCCACTAAGTATCAAGCCTAACCTCGGTAGAGTAGTGATAAGGTCAGGTCAAGACACCTACTGAAATAAATAAAGAAACTGAACAGGTACAATACAATATAATAATGGAAATAATGGAAATGATACAATGAAGAAATATAAGAAGAATAGCTATACTGAAATTAAGGTAATTAAGACATTACGAAAGAAACACATAATACGAATGCCAAGGAAATAATACACACAAATACAAGTGATGTAGATGAAAGATAGCAACAAGAATCACTACTGAGGTACCGCCTCGTAGTCTCATTTCACTATCAATATTCACAGTCTTCCCTTATACCACTGCGAGTCTTGCATTTAGTTTTGAAAATCATTTTCCCGAAATAGCTACCTGCGTTTTAGCCCACCTTATCACACCGCGTGCCTTCAAGTAGTTCCTCTACTAGCAACACATGTATCAAGCCCACATTATCTCGCCGCATGGGTATCAACCCCAATCCTTATACCACCGCATGCGTATCAATATCATAACATATCACAAATCGCACTTCAAGTGCCAAAAATCACAATATTCCAAAGAAGTCAACAACAATAATGTTTCAACAATAAATAGCACATGGCTCAACCACAATACGTACAAGAGTCTCAAATAGCAACTGAATGTGAATATCTCAACGAGAATGATATTTCAAAAATTTACAACTTTGCCTCAATGTGAATCACGGCCTTTATAACTTCAACACAAAATATTGACAATAAGAGATTCCAAGAAATAACAACTGCAAGTAAGGTAACTCAAAAGTTGAATATTTAACAAGGAAATGAGAACAATAACTTTAACTAAGCATGTAAGGGCAAATAACATGTAAGAGATGAGACGAGTATTAACAATGTCAAGTGAAGCATGTGAAGATAGACGAACGATGATGGATATCACATGTTATGACAACTCAATTAAAGGCATGAAAAGGATCTAAAAAGCTTAAACTGGTCAATTACCACATTTAGCCCGTGTACTCACTCGTCACCTTGCGCACACGGCGTTCACATACCACAATTAACACAAAACAATACCAATGCTAAGGGGTACTTCCCCCACACAATGTTTGAAAAGTCACATACCTCAAAACACGCTATTCCATTCCACTAATAAGCCTTTTTCATGATTATCCAACTCCGAAGGGCTCGAATCTAGCCAAAATAACTTTATACCATAAATACAAACCATAGGAAACTATTTTGAATAATAAAGTTGCAATCTTTAAAGAAAATCAAAACGCCAACTCAAAAATTCAACCTCGGCCTCGCATCTTGGAACCTGCCAACTTACAAAATCCGAACACCCATTCGATAACGAGTTCAACCATACTAAAATTACTCAATTCCGACCTCAAATCGACCTTCAAATCTTCAAAATATAGTCTATGAAGTTTTCACAATTTCCCCCAAATTTTCCAACTCAATACACTAATTAAAAAAACAACAATGGATTCATGTGTAATAGCCAAATCCGAGTTGGAATCACTTCCCCGGTCAATTCCTTGAACATCTCTAAAAATCGCCCCAAACCGAGCTCTCTAAGTCAAAACAAGAAGAATGAATTAAAACCCTCGAACTCACCCTTTTCTGTCGAGCAATCTCACTTTTGCGATCCTTAGCCACATCTGTGGCTCTACACCTGTGGAATTTCCATTGCAGGTCCAGTTCTCACTTAAGCCCCTGAAATATCACACCTGCAAACCCCTAAGTGCATTTGCACTTGCGCTTCTTCGGAGGTCAGCCGCTTTTGCGGAGGAATGACCGCACCTGCGGTCCCATCTTGCTAGCCCAATTTGCGCTTTTGCGACTCGATGGCCACTTCTCCGGTACCGCACCTGCGGCCCAAAGTGCGCAGATGCGATTGCACCAGAACCTCCGCAACTTCAGCAATCCATTAAGTCCAAAGATTATCCGATTCAATCCGCCTCACATCCGGAGGCCCCGGGACCCCGTCCGAATATACCAACAAGTTCCAAAGCCCCTAGCAGGCCTACTTGAGGCCTTAAATCACATCAAACAACATCGATTCTACAAATCGCAACCCAATTCAAGCCTATTGAAACCATAGACATCCAACTTCCGAAACTAACGCCGGTTCATACCAAACCAACTCCGATTGACCACAAATTTTGCACACAAATCATAAATGACACAACGGGCCTATTCCAACTTTCAGAATCAGAATTGGACCCCGATATCATTAAAGTCAACTCTCGGTCAAATTTCTCAACCTTGCAAACCTTCAACTTCTAACTTTCGCCAATTCAAGACGAAACGACCTACGGACCTCCAAATCAATATCCGAACACGCTTCTAAGTCCAAAATTGCCATACAAAGCTATTGGAACCATCAAAACTCCATTCCGGAGTCGTCTACAAAAACGTAAAACTCCAGTAAACTCTTTGGGACTTAGTGTCCCATTTCACTCCGAAACGCACTCGAAACCAAAACCAACCATCCTTGCGAGTCACATAACCACAATATAATATAGAGGAGGCAATAAATAGGGGAACAAGACTAAAATACTAAAAATGACCAGCCAGATCATTATAAAATCCTTCTTTTAACTTTCAAACATTCACACTTCGCCGAACGCGTCCGAATCACACTTAAACACTCCAAAATGACGCCAAATTTTACGTGCATGTCTCAAATCACAATACGGACATATCCTAAGGATCGGAATACCAAACGGACATCAATAACACCAAATTTCACTTCAAATCAAACCTAGAAAATTCTAAAATCTTCCAAATGCCAACTTTCCACATTAAGCGCTGAAACACTCCTTGACCATTCGATACTCAACCCGAACATATACCCAAGTCCAAAATTATCACACGAACCTATTGGATCCTTCAAATCCCATTTCCAAGGTCGTTTACTTAAAAGTCAAACCTTTGTCAACTCTTCCAACTTAAAGCTTCCGAATTGAGAATTATGCTACCAAATCAACTCTGAACTTCACAAAAACTGAAACCAACCATGCGTACAAGTCATAATACATAAAGTAAAGCTACTCAAGGCCTCAAATCGCCAAACGACGCACTAGAGCTCAAAATGATCGGTCGGGTCGTTACATCCCCCCCACTTAAACATACGTTCATCCTCGAACGTGCAAAGAACCGCTCCGGAGTTTCCCAAAAATCACTATTTGACACCACGTGCGCCTACCCGTGCCACCACAATCCATATGAGCACATTAGCTAAAGACAGACTGAAGATCCTTCCTGCTACCTTACTTCCAAACCTTAGAACCAAATTCCAACATCCAAAATTTCCTAGAAGGTCTAATTCTAACATACGAACACCGTATCAATCTCAACATTCTGAACCAAAACATGACCATCCACCCATGTTGTAATCACACATTGCCCCGCATAATTCATATACCCATAATAACATCCTCCAACCACAATAGTTGCAAGTTCACGAACCTGATGCCCGTAGTATACCTCATAAAGCATATAAGCCCTGTTCCAACCCTTGCAACATTGAAATGATGAAAGAAATGTGTAGAAACTCATAACCACCCGCCAAATCAATACTCATGGAGCCTCTCCGCTTGACAAGAACCATTGCCTTATTCTGAATTGATTAGTGACATTTTCCTTCTAATATACATCATATAAAACTGATTACACCGATTCCAGGTCCCACAAGCTCGTCTCACCTAGTACAAGTTGCTCAGGAAGTAAGACACCTCAAACACTGTCTAAGATCTCATACGACGTCATTAATGCACCAACAAGTCACAACTCAAATATGACCAATAAGGTAAAACAAACCTGAATCCAGGACTGTCCGGCTCGCATAACGAATACAATAACAAACCAGATACTACGAACCTAACTCAGAGATAAGAAACAAAACACACAAGATAAGTATAAAGATTTAGCGTTGAAACGCTCCTGGACTATCCGATACTCAACCCGAATATATGCCCAAGTTCAAAATCATCATACGAACCTATTGGAACCTTTGAATCCCTATTCCGATGTCGTTTACTGAAAAGTCAAACCTTGGTCAACTTTTCCAACTTAAAATTTCCGAATTGAGAATTATCCTTCCAAATCAACTCTGAACTTCTCGAAAACGGAAACCAACCATGCGTGAAAGTCATAATATATAAAATGAAGCTACTCAAGGCCTCAAACCACCGAACAATGTACTAGAGATCAAAATGGCCGGTCGGGTCGTTACATATTTGGCTCAAGTGGGTCATGTCAGAAGGAATAGAGGTATCATGCTTTAGTGGCAAGTTATAGTATTGTTTAATGCATTATGTAAGTAACCAATTCCCTTAAGCTGAAAGTTGAATAACTCGCAACTTAACAAAATATACAAATCGTTCAAAAATAAAGGAAGAGAGGAACGATTTTGGAATTCATTAAGTTAGGCAACTTTGAAATTCTGACAAGCAGTTGGTACTGCAACTTGCCTCTCAAGTTCAACGAATTTACACCTCGACAAGTCTTGGAGTAGGGGTATTTGTAGACATTTAGAATTTATTGAATTTAGAATTCATTAATTAAATTTGGTTATTTGGAATTCAAGAGATATTAGTCGAAATATATTTATGGGGCTAATATAATTGTATTATCATATAAGTTCAATATGTGTGGTTTAATAAATAAGTACAAATCTATTGGCTAGCCCATTCAATTGGGCAAAGGATGATGAGCCCACTTCATTAAGCCCAATATATCATTTTCCTAGAGATCCAGTTGGGTGCCATGTGTCAAGTGATGTGGTACACCGAGTCAAACGGAAGATCTAATAGGATCATGCCATGTGTCAAAATGACAAGGCGTGCCAAGTCAAATTAAAAGGCTAGTGATTGGTCGTCACGTATCATGCGATGTTCTGGCCAATCAAATGTGTTTAAGTTTTCTATGAGTGGTTATATTTGGTATCCGTTATCTTAACTACTTCGAGCGTTTGAGCCTGGTATGCTAGGCTTACCTTTAGTATTGGGGGTTCTGAAGTTCACTATGTCCACCTGGAATTTGGGCCTACTATCCGCATGAAATTCTAAGCCTATTTGAAGGCCCAGATGTATTACTAGGTATTTCTATATTTGTATTTGGGCCTGTTATCATTCAATGTAGTCTATAATAACTTGTAAAACTGAATGATGGAAAAATTAGTGAAAGATGGGGGGCTGGGATATTCTAATGCTTGCATAAATGGGTAGAAAACTTGTCAATAGGGTTTAATTGCTTTGATTTCTATTTGTCCATCATTTTTAGAAATCATGCCTATAGGAACTCAAGCACTTCACTTGCTTAACATATTTTATTCCTGTACGATGTTAGAAAGTATGCATATAGAATTCAAACATCATTGGTTATTTTCTCAATCTGCCCTATTGCTATGTGTTAGATATCGTGCTTATAGGATTGCGTTAAGTGATGAAGACCCGCTTCTACTGATATTCATTTGGATGTCATGTCTATAGGATCTTAAATGATTACGCTATCGTTGTTGCTATTCTTATTGCACTTCCCGCCTAGAAAATATGCCTATAGGGATAAAGTGTTATAAAATCAATTTCAATTGTCAACACTTAGAAATCCTACCTATAAGATGTTATTACACGTTTTAGACAACATGATCAATGTCGTTAACCCTGGGGTTTTTGAACAATCTTATTGCCTCCTTGCACGAATAATATAGCTGTCATGCCTATAGGTTTGTTATACCTTTAATCTGCAAATCTGTTAGCCTAAAAGTCGTAACGCTGCCTGCACATTATTGTAAATTAGAATTACCTAGAAATCATGCCTATATGATTTAATAACTATAATGCTTCTCAACTCTGAAATTGGCTATTGTCTAATCTGCAACGTGCATTCTCTGTTTATATGTGGGGGTTAACTTGAGCCTTTTATTGCATTTATGTAAAGTCTTATATCTTTTAAATGTGCGCTAGTTTTATCATTTTTGAGCATCCTAAGTAGAGTCTAGAACCACCCAATAGTAGGTCCAAAGCCTCCTGGACTATAGGCGTGGGACGAGTAGTGCACGCGTAGGACGCGATCTAGAATTGAATTAGAATGCCTTTAAGTAAACAACTTTAACATAGTAATCGTATAGCAGGAGATGATAGTCTGTGCCCGCTGAATAATATGAGCAACCCCCTACCTCAAGGGAGTTGCGAAGTATTATTTCTATTGCATGGGGTGATCCTTTAGGCTAAAACATATAGGACCCCCTTCCTTTTATATGTTTTCTGTTCACATTTAGTCATCAAATATATAATAGTTAAGTCGTACCTTGAAACCTCAAAGACTTGTATATATAGTTTAATTGTCGCTCTATTTCCTTTAAGATAGAACCGTTAAATTCCATGCCTTCCTTCACTTATATGATCACTTAGCTTAATTATCATTCAATAATCCACATAGTGAAAACTTTAGCCGGGACACACAGTTGTGGACCCCAAAGAGTGCCTCACACCTTCTCTTTGGGGTAATTTGAGCCCTTACCCGTCTTTGATAACACGGACTAGTCAAAACAGAGTTATTTGCAAATAGGTGCCCTAGCGTACCTTAAAAAGCGTTAGGTGATGGCTCTTCTCTTTTAATACCCATTTAAAGAGTTATGACATGTCGAAACCCGCTTTTGCGAGAAAAAGGGGCGCGACAGTACTCATTGAATTACATTTTTTCATCTGGAACCTTTCCAAAATTTCCTGCAAATAGTTTCCTTTAGAAATGCAGTAAGTTGCTTCACTTCTATATCAAGGAAGTAATGCATCATACCTGGATCAGATATATCAAATCAAACCACCATGAACCTTTTAAAATGTTCAATCATAGCCTTATCATTCCAGTACAGAACAAGTCGTCAACATATAAACATACGATTAGAAATTTTCCTTCATCATCTTTATTAATATAAAGAGTATATTCATATGGATATTTTCGAAATTCCTTCTTTGAAAAATAAGTATCTATATGCCTGTACCAAGCCCATGGTTCTTTTATTAGTCTATATAGAACTTTTTTAATTAATATACGTTATTCTCACTAGCAATTTCTACATAATCGGGAGTTCATCGATAAATACCTTTTCTTTTAGCTCTCCATGTAAGAACGTTGATTTTACATCTTACTGGAAGGTAGGCCATGCATTGTTTGCTGCCAAAGCAATTACCATTCTCATGATATCTAGTCTTGCAACTTGAGCGAAAACCCCTTCGCAGTAAATACCTTGCTCTTGCTTATAACTTTTCGCTACTAAGCGAGTTTTATACCTTTCGATTTGTCCATTTTCTTTCAGTTTTGTCTTGTAACATATTTGGCACTAATTATTTTTTGATCGTCAGAAAGGTCCATCAGCTCCCAAGTTCGATTTCTTTCAATTTCTCTAATCTCATTATCCATTACATGTTGCCACTTCATATCTTTAACAACATCTTCAAAGGCTATAGGATCACAATCTGAAAATAAAGAAATATAAGTAAATAAATTTTCAGATTCACCAGTCCCATAAACCTTATAATTTTCCATCCATGCTAGAGAGCTTCTACTTGGTTGAGGACGATCATTGGTGGGCTGGACATCATTTGATTCATATCTTGTTTAGTTTGAAAAGTTGAATCTACTTATTGATTGGTCTCCACATGCTGCTTCCCTTCCTCATCTTCAAAGCTTACCGAAATTTATTGAGGGAGATCATCATTGCTCCAATTTCACGTTGCTTCTTCATCAAAAATAATATCTTGGATGATAACAATTTTCTTGGTGGTAGTATTGAATATTTTATATGTTTTTAATTTATAACTAACACCAAGAACAATTTATTTTTGCCCTTTGTCATCTAGTTTCTTTCTTGTTACATCTGGAATATGGGCACATGCAATACATCAAACAAATCTGAAGTAAATAACAATTAGTTTATACCCAGTAGCTTCATGAGGAGTCATTTATTGAACAGAAAAAGCAGGACTTCTATTCAAAATATGAACACTCCACAGCTTCAGGCTAAACGTTTTCAGGTAAGTTGTTTTTTTAAAAGGTTTCTGTCACGACCCAAAATCCCAATCTGTCGTGACGGTATCTAACATATTACTAGACAAGCCGACAATCACATAACAACTACGCATTTGGAATTTAAAACATGATTCAATAAGCTCAACAGCGGAAAAATCTCATAGATAACTGATAAAAACAACTTTAACCCAACTACAACCATTCCAAAATCCTGGTGTCACCGAGTACAAACATAGTCTGAAACTCTAGTACAACTGTCTCAGAAAATAGAACAGTACTGAATAAAAATGAAAGGAAGGAGAGTCAAAGTTTGCAGGCGTCATAGCAGCTACCTCAAAGTCTCCGAATAGGTACTAACACCACTCTAGCAATTACCGCGTCCAGATGTACCTGGATCTGCACACGAAGTGCATAGTGTAGTATGAGTACAACCGACCCAATGTACTCAATAAGTAATAGGACTAACATTGGGCTGAAAGCAGTGATGAGCTTAGAAGGATACGGTCAGAACCAAAATAATGACACCACATATATAACAAAGAGAATGACAGTAATAACCCTAGATAAACTTCCATATTCAGCTCGTTCACGGTACAAAAATTTAGACATACTTTTAAGTTAAAGAATTTAAGCACTACACTGATAAAAATATGCCAAGAACAGCTAGCATGAGGAATATTACATCTCTATGCCTACATGTCAAATATGCATGTCAAATGTAATGTATCACAGTGATAATCCCAGGAACTCACGCTCTCACAATATTCAATATGTCTATCTCAAATTCTCACTCATCACACACAATCACTCAGCACTGTACGGGGGCCTAGCATCAATGCCCCTCACTAAAGCACGTGTATATAAATCATTGTGCCTGCGCTCCCTACTGGTATGTCAGACTCCGGATGGGCGGATCCTGCCCAAGCGCTAATATAAAGTCTATAAGGCCTGCTGCGGCGTGCATCCCGATCCACAATAAAAAAAAGCCATTAAGGCACGTTACGGCGTGCATAATAATAATAATAATAATAATAATAATAATAATAATAATAATAATATTGATAATAATAATAATAATAATAATAATAATAATAATAATGATAATAATAATGATAATAATAATAATAATAATGATAATAATAATAATAATAATAGTAATAATAATAAAAATAGTAATAATAATAATAATAATAACAATAACAATAATAATAACAATAATAAAGCCAATATTGCCTGCTGACAAGTAAGGCTTGCTCACTTGGTAAAAGCACCTCCACCTACGACCGCTAGGTCCTGGAGTCGAGTCACGCTGGAGGAAAAGTGTGAAAATATTATTGATCCTCCTAATTTGGGAGGGATAAAAAATAAATATGGCATGCTGCGACGTGCAGCCCGATCCACAATAACACTCACAACACGACTCTTAAGCCCAACTCAGTCATCAATCTCTCCGGTCTCACTGGCTGACAAGTCTCTTACTACTCAACCCAAACAATGATAACATGATGTAATAATGAATGATAATAGAGACTGAGATATGATATACAAATGAATAAACATAACTGAGTACATACTTGCAGTTTAAGCAAATAACTCAACATTAGACATAACCACAGTGGGTCCCAACAGAATAAGCACATTCCCTAAACATGATTTCTAACATAAATCACACTTCAATTACTCTAACACATATGAATTACACGGATAAAACAAGGCCAATAACTACACAGCACCACAGAATCAACCGAGTCATAATTTTCATGGTGCATGCCCACACGCCCGTAACCTAGCATGTGCGCCACCCTAACACCAGCCATATAACACGTATTCTAGGGTTTCATACACTCAGTGCCAAATTTAGAAGCGTTACTTACCTCAAAGTGCCCAACTCAAGGCTCTAACAAACCCTTGCCTCATGTATCGGCCTCCGAACCACTCGAATCTTGTCACAAAGAACTAAATATAATCAATACAAGCTATAAGAATCGATCACATATGATACAACTAAATTCTTTAACCAAATTTATAAAGTCAACCCCGGGCCCATGCCTCGAAACTCGGCAAAATTCACAAAATCCGAACACCCATTCAATAATGAGACCAAGGTTAAAATAACCAATAACGAGACCAACCATACCAAAATCATTCAATTCCAATCACAAATCGACCCTCAAATCCCTAAATCTTACTCTCCAATCCTAGTCCAAAATTCCCAAATTTTACCTCAAAAATACATAATCTAGGTGGGAAAATAAATGGGTATTTGATATTAATGTTCCATGAAACTGAATAACATGGCCTGAAAATGAAGTAAACTCACTTTCTCGAATTTCCGGCTATTTCCGTCATTGAAGTAGCCTTTCGTCGCCCTACCAAACGAAAGAATGGACAAAAATGATCAAAAATTTCTTACCTCTTGAATTATGGTGAAATTCCTCCCAAAAATCGACCTTAGACGAGCTCCACAAGTCTAGAAATGAAGAAAAGACTCAAACCCTCGATTATATTAGTCTGCCCAGCAATTCTCGCTTTTGCGGGCTCACCAGCCGCATCTGCGGCTCCGCTTTTGCGGAAATTCCTTCTCTTCTGTGAAATATCATTAACCTTCCTGACCAGCTGCTTCTGCGGACAAATCCCGCTTCTGTGGTCCAAGGTCCGCTCCTACAGGATAGCACCTGCGGAGCACTCTCCACTTCTATGACAACATCTTTCCCATCCAAAATCCGCTTCTACGACCACCTACCCGCACCTGCGACCACTTCCCAACCTAGCCCAGTTCTGCATCTACGTCCTCCCGGCTTCTTCTGCGGCTCCGCACCTGTGGACAATTCCAAACAGGTGCGGTTGCACAAAAACTAAATCAAACAGAAAAATCCTCAAGTCCAAAACTAATTCGAAATCAATCTGAATCTCAACCGAAGCCTAAATATGGTCTGCTGCGGCGTGTAGCCTGATCCACAATAACACTCACAACATGGCTCTCAGGACCAACTCAGACATCAATCTCTCTAGTCTCTCGGGCTCACATATCTCATACTACTCTCCTCAAACAATCATAACATGATGTAATAGTGAATGATAACAGAGTTTGAGATATGATATGCAAACGAATAAACATGACTGAGTACATAATTACAGTTTAAGCAAATAACTGAACAGTAGACATAACCACAGCGGGTCCCAACAGAATAAGCACATAGCCTAAACATGATTTCTGACATAAATCACACCTCAATTACTCTAACACGTAGGAATTACACGGATGAAACAAGACTAGATAACTACATAGCACCACATAATCAACCGAGTCATAATTACCATGGTGTACGCCCACACGTCCGTCACCTAGCATGTGTGTCAGTCCAACACCAACCATATAACACGTATTCTATGGATTCATACCTTAAATTCCTTCAACTCAGCTGGTGCCATACGATACGGATAAATAGAAATATAGAAATGGGCTGAATGCCCGGCACCAAGTCAATACTAAAGTCAATATCCCTGTCGGGTGGCATGCCCGACAGGTCTACAGGAAACACATCCGAAAAGTCTCGCACTACCAGAACATAATCAATAGTAGGTGTATCACCATCAACATCCCTAACAAAGGCCAAATATGACAAACACACTTTCCCAACAATCCGTTGGGCCTTCAGATAAGAAATCACCCTGCTAGGAACATAATCTAGAGAATCTCTCCACTCGATCCTTGGCAACCCCGGCATCGCCAACGTCATGGTCTTAGCGTGACAATCCAGAATAACATGACATGGAGACAACAAATCCATACTCAAAATCACGTCGAAATCGACCATACCAAGCAATAAGAGATCAATTCTAGTCTCCTATCCCCCAATAGTCACTACACACGACCGGTATACACGGTCTACAACAATAGTATCGACCACTGGCATAGATACATGAACAGGTGAAATTAAGGACTCATAGGGCATATTCACATAACGAGAAAAATATGATGATACATATGAATAAGTGGAACCAGGGTCAAATAGAAGCATCCCCGTGGCATACTAAGACAATACCTATGATCACTGTATGGCTCTCAGAACCAAGTTTAGAAGTGTTACTTACCTCAAACCGTGCAAATCTCTACTCCAAATACCTCGAATCAAGCCACAAACAATTCGATACAATCAACTCAAGCTATAGGAATCAATTGCATATGAAAATGCTAAGTTCTAAATCAAAAGTCAAAAAGTCTACTCAAAAGTCAACCAACCGGATTAGATCTCGGAATCCGATGAAAGTCACAAAATCCGAACACCCATTCAACCACGAGTCCAACCATACCAAAATTACTCAAATACGATACCAAAATCGTGCTTAAATCCCCAAAATTCGGCCTAAGAAGCTTTATCCATTTTCCCCAAATGTTTCCACCCAAACAAGTAATTAAATGATGAAATCAAAAATATTTTCATGTAATTTAACCAAAACCAAGTAAGAATCACTTACACCAATAACTCCCTTGAAAATCTCTCCAAGAGTCGCCTCAATCCGAGCTCCCAAAATCAAATTTTGAAATAAACCCAACCCTCATTTTTGAGACTTTAAATCTACCCACATGCCCCTTCTTCGCGATCGCGAAGCACAAACTCAACTACACCAGAACTTAAATTTACGCAATCGCATAAAGACCCACGTGAACGCGATGCATAGGCTTCCCAGACCTACGCGATCGCGGACAGACCCACGCGTTCGCATAGAAAAACGCACGTGACCAGCTCCTGCCTTATTTCCTCTTCGCAAACGCGGCTTAGCGCATGCGTTTGCGATTCACTACTTCCTCCAACTTATGGGATCGCAGACCAAAACTCGCGATCGCATAGAAAAAAACCTCAACTGCCCAAAATAATCCTACGGGATCGCTGACCTTCCCAAGCGATCGCGTATAAGAAAACCAGACCTGCATACCAGAAAACCTCAGCAGACTTCAGCAATCTTCCAAGTTACATTTCACTCTGGTAACCATCCGAAATCCACCCGAGACCCTCGGGACCTCAATAAAACATAATAACAAGTCCTAAAATATCATACAAATCTAATGAACTTATGAACTTCTAACTTCTACATTCGATGCTGAAACCTATCAAAGTTAACAATGGACCTATTCCAACTTTTGAAACCAAAATCCGAGTCCGGTAACCACAAAGTTAACTCTCAGTCAAACTTCTCAATTTCCAAAACTTCTAATTTTCTAAATTTCGCCATTTCAAGCCAAAATCAACTACTGACTTTCAAATCACTATCCAGACACACTCCTAAGTCCAAATTTGCCCAAATGAGCTATCAGAACTATCAAAACTCCATTCCCGAGCCATTTACAAATAAGTAAACATCCGATCAACCTTTTTAACTTAAGCTTCCAACCTTGAGACTAAGTGTCTCAACTCATCCCGAAACATCCTCGGAACAAAACCAACTACCCCAGCAAGTCACATATCAATAATTGAGCATAGAATAAGCAGTAAATAGGGGGGGGGAGGGATGGGGCTACCACAATCAAAATGACTGGTCGAGTCCTTACAATTTAATTTTGTCCTCGGCTTCCCACATCATCCCCTCAACGTTTTTATTTCTCTATAATACCTTCACGGAAGCCACATCCTTGATCCTCAACTTGCGGACCTGCTGATCTTCTATGGCAATTGGAACCTCTTCATAGGATAAGTTTTATATAATCTGAATTTCATTAACTGAGACAACTCGAGTAGGGTCCCCAATACACTTCCGCAGCATAGACACTTCAAATATCGGATGGACAGATCAGAAGGAAATTCTAGCTCGAAGGTAACTTGGCCTATCCTCTCAAAGATTCTACAGATCCCAATGTATCTCGGACTAATATTGCCCTTCTTGTAGAATCTCATGATGCTCTTCATAGGCAAAACCTTTAAGAATACCTATTCATCAACCTGTAACTCAAAGTCTCATCGTCGCACATCTGAGTATGACTTCTGATGACTTTGAGCGGTTAAAAATCGCTCTTGAACAAGCTTCATCTTTAATTCAGTTATCAATATAGAGCTTCTAAATCTTGGCATTGCACTTTAGTTTATGATTCCTGGCATTTTTGGATCGTTATCAATCACCTGGTTTTAATAACTGTGACTCGCTTGCTTTAAATGATCCCATATGAGTTTTGTGCTTACGTCTATACAAGGCCTCATAAGGGCCATCTACTGGGGTAATAATTGTCATTATAAACGAACTCTTAAGTATCCATCCCAGCTCTATTTAAAGTCTCTCGCGTACAGTGGTAACATATCCTCGAAGGTCCATATCAATCATGACCCCGACTTCCTTTCGTAGGATGTCGTGATGGAACCTAGTCTTTAGGACTAGGTAAGCCTAACACTTACTTAATTAATGGCAAAATTTAACCAATAACTATCAACCAACTCTGAAGTACATGGATCTGCATAAAAGAATGTACAGAAAGCGTAGCATGAGTACATCACGACGGTACCCAGTAAGTATCAAGAATAACCTCGGTGGAGTAGTGACGATGGACAGTCAAGACACCGACTAGACATAACAACCTGTATGAGTATGAATATGAAACTAACGGGGAAACAATGTCAATATAAAACTAAGCAGGGTAAAGATAACAAAAATATACTCGCAATAGGACACTAGAACAACAAGTAGCAACAGGGAGCAACAGGTAGTAATGTCGTGAAGTAATGTTGAACACAATTCAAGTCCAGTGAAACCAAGTAGAGAAAACAAGTAACAACTCAATAAGAGCAACCGCTTCCACACAAGATTGTTTCAAGGATTTCCCCCAAGATACTCCGCCGCATAGGCACATTTCACAGGTCCCAATTCATGAACCCTAATCACTCGGCATCTTGTGCCCACATTAAAGTTCATAAGCGCACGGACGACTCACGTGCCAAGGGAGTGACAATATCACATAGCCGTACGGACAACTCACATGCCAACAATAACAATGACTCATGACTACACGGACAACTCATGTGCCAATAGGACAACTCTCACACCGAAGGCAAGTAAACGAGAGTACATGTAAATGGTTATTAACAATAGGATTCATCTTCTTATACCGATATGGGTGATTAATTACATGTATGCTTGGGCAAGTGTTCTATCATTACTCGGGTCAGCATGTAAGAGTAGAGATAACGAATGGCACATAGGAAACAACACAACGAAATGTAAAATGCATAACTCACACAAGGCAGGCACACCACTACAGAAATATCATCAATAGGAATTCCTTCTGGCCATCACAAGTCATCACGAATCATCCCCGACATAGCCCACCTTGTCTCGCCACGTGCGCAACAATAAAGTAAATGCATGCCTTGTCTCGCCTCATGCGCATAATAATATTCCCACCTTATCTTGCCACATGCGCAACCCCCTCCCCCTACACACACACACACACACACACACACACACATATATATATATATATATATATATATATATATATATATATATATATATAGACGGCTTTGTCACGCCGCATGTGCATATTTCAATAATAACAATAGCACAGAAAGCTCACGTGCGAACACCCCGATAATCCTCTCAACCATACCACGTGTGCCAAAACATAACAACACAATATAATGACCTTCACCACATGTGCCCATATACCATAACTTTTCCTCAGAACAATCCCAATACCACAACCACGCATAGCCCCAGGCTCAGCAACATTGATTACAATAATAACAACAACAATACACGAGAGTACATCAAATAAATCAACACAAGAACTACTGAACACAAAGAAACGGAAGAATGAACTCACAATAAAAGACACAACAGGTAATAATGATTTCAACAAGAATATCTCAACAAGGGAGAGATAATGTGTAACAATGACTCCACTTAAGTACAACTGGATGATAAGAGAGATAACATTAATCAAAGATTCCAAGTAAGGATAAGTCAACAATGAATGAGATAACAAAACTTTAGCTAAGATTAAGCAATTACGGAAGAGATAATAATAACTTCAATTAAGGTTAAGCATTTACGGAAAAGACATCAATAACTTCAATTAAGGTTAAACAATCACGAAAAAGACAGCATGGCAATAAAAGATACGACAACTTCAATTAAAGCACATAAGAGTTTGGTGGCAACAAGGGTAGAACATGAATCAATCAACTCCAAATAAGACACGTAAGGTTGAATTTAGTAAATGGAGGATTTAACATGATAAGACAACTTCATTTTTAATGAACATAAGAACCTAAGAGCCCTAAATGGTCAAATCTTTCATAAATAAGCCCGGGTATGTACTCGTCACCTTGCCTACACGGCCTTCACATAAGATAACTAGCACAAATGACTCAAATCCTAAGGCGTAGTTCCCCCACACAAAGTTAGGCAAGATAATTTCCTCAAAAAAGCTAGACTGTTACTCTAAAATGACCTTCTCGTGTGAAACTACCTCCGGACAGCTCAAATCTAGCCAAAATAAATTTATATAATAAACATTAAACTCACACGAAACAATTCCGGATAATAAAGCTTCAATCTTTAATAAAAAATAAAAATCAACCCTGGGATCGCACCTTGAAAACCGATAAAATTAAAAAAATCCGAACACTCATTCCAATATGAGTCCAACCATACCAAATTTATCCAATTCCGACATGAATTCGTCCGTCAAATCATCATTTTATATTGTTTGAAAGTTTTCACAAAATTCCCATTTTTTCCCAACACAAACCACTAATTTAATGATAAAAATAAAGATAGAACCATGAAATAAAATCAAATCCGGGTAAACAACATTTACCCCAACCCAACACGTGAAGAATCACTCAAACATCGCTCAAATCCGAGGTCTCTAGCTCAAAAGATGATAAATGGAACAAAACCCCCGATTTGGGAATTAATAAATGCTGCCCAGGTAACATGCACCGCGATCGCAGAAATTCATATGCGATCACGAAGAAGAAAATCATCAGCTTCCAAGAATGCGCTGTGCGATCGTGAAAAGGGGATGCAATTGCGAAGAAGAAATATCACTTCCCCACAAAGGCACTACGCGATCGCGGAAAAAGGAATGCTAATGTGGTTCGTCACTAACTCAGTTATCGCGATCGCGGACCATACTACGCGAACGCGAAGAAGGAAAAAAGGACCAGTCACAAAACAGCATTCGCGATCGCAGCTGAACCTTCGCGATCGCAGAGAAGAACATCAGACACCAGCAATCAACCTTCCAAAATAGGAGGAAATTGTCCATAGCCCATCTGAAACACACCTCAGGCCTCCCGGGACCCCGTAAAAACATACCAATAAGTTTCATAACATGGCACGGACCTTCTCGATGCCTCAAATCACATCAAACAACATCAAAACCACGAATCGCGCCTTAAATCGAACTTAATAAACTTATGAATTTTCAACTTCTAGAACTTGCACCGAATCATATCAAATCACCCTGGAATGACGTCAAATTTTGCATGCAAGTCCCAAATGATATAACAGAGTTATTCCAACTCTTGCAATCGCAATCCGAGCCTGATATCCACTAAGTCAACTCCCGGTCAAACCTCGCAACCTTCCAATTTTTGCCGAAATGCACCAAATTAACATACGGACATCCAAATCCAAATCCGTACAGAGACATAAGTCCAAAATCACTATATGAATCTATTGGAATCATCAAAACAACATTTTGTAGTCATTTAAAAAAGTCAAAACTCCGATCAACGTTTATCGGTTAAGCTTCTGAAATAAGAATCCTTCTTCCAAATTGATCCTGAATCATCTAAAAACCGAACCTGGCCACACACGTAAGTCATAATACATAACACAAAGCTACTTTAGACCTTAAGCCACTGAATAGGATGCTAATTCTCTAAATAATCAGCCGGGTCGTTACAATATCATGTGTTTTGCCAAGCCTTATATACACGTATGGAAAGCCGTATCAAGATTTTATTCTGTCCTCAAGTCATTTTGCAAGGATTTCTAGAAATTCATTATAAAACTGCATTCCTTCATTTCATATAATAGTCTACGGAATGCCATGGAACCGCATTGTATCTTGATGTATGACCTCGCGTAATATTTTGCCGAATAACTAGTCTTAACCAATATGGAACGGGCTGATTCTACAAATTTGTGAACAATTGTTCCACAAGAATTGAATTTCCAATAGGAACGGGGTAAAACTAAAGTAAAATACATATTAATCACTCTCCATCCCTGCGTAGAAATCTCAATGGTTTGAGTTAACTTGTTCGGTTGATGATGCTCTCTCTTTACCAGCTGGCAATTAGGAAACTAAGCCACAACTTTCCAAAATGTTCTTATTTATGTCATTCCATCAATACATCCCTTTAATATCATGGTATATCTTTATTGATTCAAGATGAATAGAGTATCGTGAATATTGGACCTCTGTTATAATCTTATCTCGTAACCCTACTACATTTGGAACACACCATCAGCCTTGGTGCCTGAAAAGCCTATTTCCATCGAGCTGAAAAGCTATGGTCTCCTCTTGTTAAATATCTTCTTTATTTTTCCTAAAATGGGATCCTCATACTGTCGCTCATTGACTTATGGTACAAGGGATGAATCTGTTGTATTCTAGCTCCTATCATCTAAATCTTTCAATCGGATTCCCAACTAGCTAATTGATGCATCTCTCAGCCAACTTCTTTCCTTTTCCCCCCAAAATCAATCAAGCCGCTTATAAGGTTAACCTTATCCAATCGGTAAAGGATTATCTATATATTGAATTCCTTTAAAATACTTAAGACATCACCTTTATCATCAACTTAGCTACATTTGCCTAAAAGTGTGTTGGAAGCTCTTATGGTTTGTAGAGTCTCAACATAAACACTCTGTAGATAATGTCGTTATATCTTAAGTGTACGTACCACTACGGTTAACTCTAATTTGTGGTTCAGATAACCCTTTTCGTACTTTCTCACTACTATTAGTCATAACAATTCCTCTTCTTTGCTCCCTCTAACACTTGCACCATACATATATTAATTTATCCTATATTTTTCACCCATTATGAAACTTCTGGTATATACATAATCTCAAACATTGCTCCCGATTCCAGTTCTCCATGTCAATACACAATAGATGATGAGTCGTTAACTTATTGCTTTATTGGGTATGTATAGGCTTCTGACGAACTTAATGTTATAAGACGTTCCGCAATACCTGAATTCGATCGCTGTACTTAGACCAAAACCTCTTTTCTTGCTCTTTCTAACACCTTTCATCAATGGCACTTGTGAAATATTCCTTTGTTCTCATTAAGCTTATGATCTCAAAACATTATCTACCATGTAGATGTAATGACCCGACCAGCCATTTTGTGGATTTTATCCTTGTTTCCCCTATTAGTTGCTTAACATATGTGTAATTATGGTTACGTGACTCACAGTGGTGGTTATTTCGATTTCGAAAAGGTTTTTGGAGTGAATTATGATACTTAGTCCCAAGGTTAAAAGCTTAAGTTGTAAGAGTTTATCGGAGTTTGACTTTGGTGTAGACAACTCTGGAATGGAGTTTTAATGGTTCCAATAGTTTCGTATGCTGATTTTATAGTTAGGCGTGTGTCCAATTTGGATTTGGAGGTCTGTAGATTGATTTGGTAATTTTTAGAGAAAATTGGTAAGTTAAAGGTTTAGAAGGTTGATAGGTTCGACCGGGAGTTGACCTTGTTGATATCGGGTTCAGATTGTGGTTCTAGAAGTTGGAATAGGTCCGTTGTGTCATTTGAGACTTGTATGCAAAACTTTGAGGTCACTCTAAGGTATTTAGGCATGTCTGGCGTAAGTTTTGAATTCAGAAATTTGGATTAGTTCCTTAGGCTTGAATTGAGGTGTGATTCATGGTTTGAGGCCTCGAGTACGTTCGTGCTATGCTTTGGTATTGGCTGAAATGGTTGGACAGGGTCCCGGGGGGACTCGTGTGTTTCAGATTGGTTTGGGCTTGTTTTGGATTGTGTTGCGTTGCTGAAGTGTCGCTAGGTCTGGTGCTTTGGCACTTGTGGAGGATTGGTCGCAGATGCGTGTCCACAGGCACTGGCAAGGGGCCGCAGAAGCGGCCAAGGCTAGAAGTTAGGGAAAACCACAGGTGTGGAAGGCAGGGCACAGTTACAAAGTTGCATCTGCGAAGGAATGGCCGTAGATGCGCAAGCGCAGATGCGGAGGGTTGGTCGCAGAACGAGAAGTCTGAGAATTGAGCTGGACCGCAGATGCGGAATGACTGGAAGATTTTTATATTCCAAGGGTTTGGTCATTTTTCATAATTAGGAGTTGTGGAGCTCGGTTGGAGGCATGTTTGGGAGATCTTTTACTACAATTGAAGATGTAAGTGAAGTCCATTCAATTTTGATGATAGATATTGATTACCCATAGATTATTACACCTAGTTTATGTGAATTTAAGATGAAATTTGGGGATTTTTTACTATGATTTTGGAGAGTGAGATTTCATGATTTGAGGGTCGATTTGAGGTTGAAATTGGTTGAAACACATCAAATTGGACTCGTATCAGAATGGGTATTCGGAATTTGTAAGTTTCGTCGGGATTTGGGGTGCGAACTAGGGGTTGACATTTTTGGTTGACTTTGCACAATTGAATAAAGACCTTAGCTTTATTGTTTGAGATTGTCTCCTATGGCTTTTATTGATGATATTAAGGTGTTTTGACTAGATTCGAGTCGCTCGGAGGACGATTCAAGTGGGAAGGGATTTTTGGAGTATTGAGTCCCGCGTTTTGAGGTAAGTAACATATCAAAACTTGGATTTGAGGGTAATTATCCCTAAGAACTATGATATATGAGCTATGTGTTGGGGGTGACACACGTGCTAGGTGACGGGCGTGTGTGCGTGCACCAGGGTACTCATGATTCGGTTGGACTTTTGATTATTATCGGACTTATTTTGCTATTATGCCTCGTTATATCCGTGTTTTCGTACTTGTATGATTATTTCAGCTATGATTCATGTTAGAAATCATATCTAGGCTATGTACTTATTTGGTTGAGATATAATGGGGCTATTCTTGTTGTTTTGAGTTGTTTGCCTTAATTGTAGTTATATCCTCAGTCATAATTCTTCATTTGCATGTCATATTTTCTCTGTACATTATTTGTTTGTTACATCACATGATGTTGTTGTTTTTCATATGTGATAATGTTTGGGTTGAGTTCTATGAGATTGTGAGCCTTTGAGACTTGAGAGGTTGATGACTAATGTGGTCTATAGAGTCGTGTCATGAGTTATATTTGGATCGGGATGCACGCCGCAATGGTTATATTGATTAGCGCTTGGGCTAGAATCCGCTCCTCCGGAGTCTGATATTACAGTAAGCGCATGCATAGAGATATATATGCTTTGGTGAGGGGCATTTATGCCAGCACTCGTATAGTACTGAGTGTGGTTATGTGTGATGATAAGTGGCAATTGTGCCAGGCACCATGATTGTGCTGATAGTGTTGTTATACTTGATGATTTTAATATAATGTTATTGATTTGACATGTAGGCATAAAAATGTCTTTTTATAGCTAGTAAATGAAATGTCTTATCTGTGTTGGTCTTTAACTATTATACTTGGAAAACATGTCTAAATTACTGTAATTGTGAACAAGCGACACATGATATCATTGAGTTATTTACTATTTTACTGATACTGTTAACTTTATATCCTAAGTTGTTACTGATTATTGATGTTGGTCACTGGCTATTTCTTCCAAGCTCGTCACTACTTTTAGCTCAAGGTTAGGTTTGTTATTGAGTACAGGGGGTCAGTTGTACTCATACTATACTTTGCACTTCATGTGCAAATCCAGGTACTTTTGGGCGTGGCGATTGCTAGAGTTTGCACCAGTACCAATTGAGGAGACTACGAGGTAGCTGCTTTTTTTTCCGCAAACCTTGGGATTCTCTTTTATTTGTGTCTGTTATTATTGTTCTATTGTTCAGACAATTGTATTGAGGATTTGGCCTTATATTTTGACATTCAGTAGTACTCATGTAATCGTTGACACCAGATCTTTAGGATGGTTGTAGTTGTGTAATCATTGTTTTCTCAGATATTTCATGATATTTTCCGTTGTTGACACTACCTATTTCTGTTTATTGAATTCATTGTTGTTGTGAAAACTATTGGTTTGCCTATGAAGTAGTGTTAGGCACCATCACGAATCCGATGGGAGTTTGGGTCGTGACAGTAGAACCTCTGGTCAATTCAAGTCATCTATCATCATCCTAGGCTCATTGGCCCATTTTCAATCCTTTATATGTTTATATTAAGCTTTACCACCATTGCTTCTATCAGATTACTTTATGAAAGTCGTGATTGTATGTGTTGTGAGACTGATACTTCGCACTTTTAGTTCCAATTCATAGTTTTATATGATATATGACTCATCTGAGATTCCTTGTCTACCCATAATTAGGTCTTTCATCAATCGATTTCTCAATTATCTTACCTTTACATTTCATTTTAGAGTTACCTGGTGTGGTGTCTTTTGTCTCGATTTACCTCACATTAGCTTCCTGAGTTTTCGAGGTTTGGCATTTCCAGCCAGAATGTCCTTACTGCCTCTTCTCTACCATTGGTTCTTACATACAATTCCAGAGTAATCACACATTTGTGAAATCTCAATAACTACAATCCCATTCACTTCTACTCTTTTTGTCGTAATCCTTTTGCCTGTTTGTCATTAAGCAAAACACATTTCTGTCTCGATACTTCATCATATCATTCAGTACGCGCTCACTAATTATTCTCACATTTCTTACAACCATCCTTCAAATGTCCTGAAAACTGTGGTCGTCGTTTGTCCCCAATAAGCTATTCTCAATTAGAAGGTGTTTGGAATTATAACATGTCGCATAATGAGTCCTCATGTCCTACCAACCTAATTCCTATAGCATACTTTAGCTTACTAGCACCAATACATGTAACCCTCAATAAAAGGTGTAGTACGACTCCTTTACATATGGACGAAGGGTCTATGTCACTTCCTACTACTGCTTGGATGATCCGATCCCTATAAATGACTTGGGATCACTACTCTGGGTACGTCACCTTATGTGATCTTCTGAAATGTATTAGTGGTCACCCGAAAGCCATCACATGATTCTATTCTAGTAATCTATCTCCCCTTAATGATATCTGGGACTATCCCCCAATTCATCATAGGCAATATACTTCAATTTGGGTCTTGCATACGTAGCGTATTCCTTCCATTTTTCTCTAATTGACGAAGGCTATCGCGAAACGGATAGATTTTCATGGATTGTTGAATATTCCAATGAAGCCTTCCGCACCATATCCTTACAGCTTATCTTCAACTTATAGTTCTCCCGCAAACCTGACTTTCTTACAACCGTCGGAATAACATGATATCGTAGGTCCAGGAACTATTTACCATAATTATTTGGGAGGAGAAAACGGATTGTATATCTATCAATATATCAGGTGAGGACTCCAAATCTAATCAATACACTAGTGTACAAGCATGATCTGGATTATTGTTTTGACTGGAAGTTCTGTTTTGGTTTCTACTTTTGTAACACCCCGAAAAATTTTGAAGTACTTAAGTGTAAAGCCCGGTAAAATTTGCAAAGAAAATAATGTTTTATGGTGCCGCGACTCGTACTTTTTGGGCTGAACAATGCACCGGAAAGTAAAGAAAAATATTTGGCGGAAAAGTGCATTTCTGCGGTCCATTATGCGACCGCAGAACCACTCGGCGGACCGCATAATGGCCGCAGAAAGGCTGCTAATTGGGTCAGTTGGAAGCAAATATAGGGTCGACTATGCGACCACATAACTGTTATGCGGTGCATTATGCGACCGCATAACAGTTATGCGGACCGCATAGTGACCGCTTACACATGCAGTTCTTTTGGCTATTTTGTAATCAAATATGCGACCGATATACGGTCCGCATAGCGATTATGCGATCGCATACCTTGTTCCGGAGCTCCATTTTTGAGTTTTTTTAAACCCGACCCTATTTCGTTAAATACACTCTTTGGGCCATTTTTGAGACATAATCTGATATTTTAGAGTGAGAGAGAGTGCCCTATAGTTAAAAGGTGTTCTTCCATAAATTTTCTTCAATTCTTGCTCAAGTTTTGGAAGATTAAGAAGGGAAGCTTACTAGGTCTTCATCCTAGAGGTAAGACTCTACACCCTAAACCCGAATTTTGAATTTTTTTGAAAATTGGTAACTAGCAAGATAAATTTCTGGGCATGAGAGTTGTTTATTTTACATGTATGTGTTATCAAAGGGTGTAGGAAGATTGTTGAGCTAAAAATGGTAAAGATTGGGTTGTGGGATGATGAAGTTCTTCATAAAAAGAATAGTTAAACCTTATGCACACCTAGTGTTTGATAAAATGCTCAAGTGAGCTAGAACCATGATCATCTTCCTAATTTTGATTAAATTTGTTATATTTTTTAAATAGATTGAAGTTCCTAAGAATTCCGGAACATTTTAGAGTGTAAGGAAACTCAAGTGAGGTATGTTAGCTAAACTCTTCTCTTAGAATTGAATCCCACGATATTCATGTAAATTATGTAAGTCCCGAGTGATTCATTATGAAATTGGCTATTCCGAGTAAGATCGGGTTGAACGATATATGTTCAACAAGCATTACAAATGCTCTATTCATGTTATGCTACCAATTGAGGATGTGTTAAAATATGGGTTGTGCATTAATAATGTTTCGACTTTAATTCAAGTTCAAATGAAGGCTATTATGCCAAATTTTGTGAAATATCTCTATGTGCATTAGACTCTAAATTGCTCACATGTGTACTACACACTTTGATTTGAATTGTGTTTGTTGTTTATGATAAGGATGATATTTGAAATTGATAATGTGAGCATGAAATACTTAATATGGCCAACATGCCAAGAATGATCTTATAATTATGGTCAAGTGCCAATGAAATGAAAAGATGTGAAAGTATTATGAAATGCGATGATTCATATAAAAAGGTTGATGTCTCAAATAAGACAGCCCAGCCGATCGAGTCGTGATCGGACACCATGTCACACACATGGTGGTGATTGTGCTGGAAATTGTAATTGAAATGGTAATTGTGGTTGATGTCCCTAATGGATAGCCTAGCCGATCGGGTCGTGATCGGACTCCGTGTTAAAGACACTGGTATTGATATTGAAAGAAATTGTGGTTGATGTATCTAATAAGATGGCCTAGCTCGGGTCATGATCGGACTCCGTGCTAAGAGTACAGTGGTACCGGTATTGTGAATAATGGTATTGTGGACAATGGTATATCGATACTAAAACTCTCCCAATGTGAGATATGTAAATTAATTTGAACATTGTCTTGATCCTAAATTGAGGTTTGATGTTGATTAAGGCTTTCATTGATATTATGGTAATCTTATTTGTATTATTTGTCATTCTATTGAAAGGGTGTTTAATTATACATACTAGTGCTATTCGACAGTACTAACGTCCCTTTTACCGGGGGTGATGCATCTTTCAATGGATGTAGGTGGTTCCACAGCAGGAGATATTGATCATTGATAGCAGTGCACCTTCTTCCCAGCTGACTTGGCGAGCCCCACTTCATTCCGGGGTCATAAATCTTTTGTACTTTGTGTATTCTGTTTGAGGTATAGTCGGGGTCTTGTTGCCGGCATTATCATTGTACTCTTCTTTATCTATAGAGGCTCCGTAGACATAGTGTGGGTTGTGTATTGGTGCTGGGGAAAGACAAACTATGTTATGTTGTGGATGTATTACTTATCCATTTGAGACTTTAAAAATGATGAAACAATTGGAAATGAATTGGTATTGTAGACATGAACACATTTTCGTCTATTTATGATAATATGTATTATCTCTATTCATGGATGAGTTTGGGTAGAATGAAATATAACAGGCTTGCTCGGTCAGGTTCATTCGGTTGAGCGCCGGTCGCGCTTCTCGGTTTTGGGGCATGACAACTTTCATATCCACAACTTATCTCCATCGGACTATTCTAACCCTGTAATGATACTACACCCATCAGATAACCTCAAACAGCACCGAAGCTCGAGACTCTATCTCCACTCCAGTCCTATTTTAACGGCCCAACCTGGGACATCTCCGAATCCTATGACCTTGGCTCCTATACCAAAAATAACCCCTTGTACTCCTACGACACGGCCCAGCATGAGCCCCACCATACTGATTGTAAAATGGTCGGGGTGGCCTTATTAGACTTGTACTACCCTGAACACGAGATACCGATGCCTGCAAACCCTATCTCGGCCTTACCCGAGAGCTCTAATCATTCATACTCTTCCATAAAGATATCTCCTGCTGACCATGGAACTACAACTCATCACTACTCGGTAATCCTCTATAGTCAACAACTATCCTGGCCCTCTTGGCCCGCCCATCACCCTCATCTGGGTCGAATCCTCTAAATATCAGTGGCCCATGACCAATGAACTCCCGAGGTTGTGATCTCCCTGAACCTTCAAGGGATATATCAATATTAGATTCTCTATGGTGGCGCCGCATCTAGGAGGTAACTAACTGTGTCAATATCTACACCGCTCTCCTTACCTTCTAATCAGATGGAGCAGGTGGTACTACTAGAGTCGGAGATACCTGGGAAGGTGACTCACTCGGATCCTCTGACAGGTCTGTCTTAAATGAGGGCGTAATGCTCGCATCTCCTCTCCACCCTACCTCAATCTCCCGACTAGCCATAGCCCTTCTAGAAGACGGCATCTCTGTACAACCTACATCAGAACATACGTTAGTGTAATGATCTGACCAGTCGTTTTGTGTATTTGAGCCCCGTTTTCCCTTTTGATGCTTCACACATGTGCATTTGTGGTTTTATGACTTCCGGGGATGGATAGTTTCATTTTGAGAAGGTTTTAGGTTAATTTGGACCCTTTGGTTCTTGGTTTAGAAGCTTAAGTCGAAAATATTGAACAAGGTCCGACTTCTATGAAACCAACCCCAGAATGATGTTTTGATGGCTTCAATAGGTTTGTATAGTAATTTTTCACTTAGGCATATGACCGGATTTGTATTTAGAGATTCCTAGGTTGATTTGTCTTATTTTCACTAGTGTGTTGGTGATGCATTTGTCGGAATTGCGAGCACCAGTATTACAATTGCGAAGAGGGCAGGGAAGGTCCAGATGTTGCAAATGTTACGCTCTTATTGCATTTGTGAAGACAGTATAGAGTTAGGTCTGGTCGAATTTGTGACCATTATGTCACTTTTGCGAAGTAGGTTGCTATCGCAATTGCCAAGCCTTCTTTGCAATTGCGACATCTGAGTGGGCTGTCAGGGTTCGCTTTTGCGATCCCTGTTCTGCAATTTCAAGGGTTCGCATTTGCGTCTTCTGCAACTGAATAAAATGGCTGAAAAGCGGGACTTAGCTGCAGTTATCTTATTTTAGAACTCTAGACTCGGTAGGAGGCAATTTCGAGGAGGGATTTTCACATACAACTATTGGGTAAGGGATTTTAATCTATTTTCAATTATATTACACGATTAGTTATGAGATTTAACCTCTAATCCATGGAATTTGAGTAGAACTTTTGGGGGATTTTGTCTATATTTTGAAAAATAAAAATTTGAGAATTGAGAGTCGAATCAGACTCGGATTTGAAAACAAAATACATATATGGGCTCGTGGGATTATGGATAGTCGAGATCTACCCTTGGACTCGGGTTTTGACCGGGTGGATCCATTTTTGAGGTGAATTGTAAGGGAAAAGCCATTTTTGAGTGTTGATTTGGCCTAGTTGAGGTAAGTATCTTGCTTAACTTTGTGTGGGGGAACTACCCCGTATGATTTGGTTAAATTTCACTATTTTAATTATGTGAAAGATGTGTACACGAGGTGACGAGTATGTACATGGGCTTATATGTGGACATTGACCGGTTTAGACTTTTAGCTTATTCTTATTTGCAATTAGTTGAAGTTGTTATTACATGTTATAACTTTGATCGTTGAGATTATTCTTATTTACATTTATTTGAAGATGTTATCACATGTTATATCCTTCATTATTGACTTTATCATTGTTTACATTTTATTAAAGTTGTTATTATATGTTATATCTTCCATTATTGAGTTATCTTTATTTGCATTTAATTAGCTTTGTTACTACATGGAACATCTTTCTTGGTTGAGTTTATTCTTCCGCTTCATTGGCTTGTTGTTGAGGCTCTTGTATCATTGTTCTTGAGACACGAGATATCTTGGTTGTGATGTTGGTATTGTTGTTTTGGAAATGTTGTGGCATATGGTCATGTGTGATGCTAGTTGATTATTTTGTTGTTATGTGAAGCACATGCAGTGGTATGAGAGTGGTGATATTGATGCACATGCACCGAGATAAGGTGGAATTGATGTGCGTGCTGCTAGTAAGAAAAATTACTTGAAGCCACAGGGCGAGATAAGGGGGCTAAAGTGCGTGAAGCAATTTCAGGAAAAATGTTTTCAAAAATCAAATGCAAGGCTCACGCGGCGATATAATAAAGTTTATGATTTATGACTAGTGATTTGTGATTATGAGGTGTGGTATCTCGAGGTGATTCATGTTGAAAGATCTTGTGTTGAAATGGCTTGATTATTGGACCTTCATTTGTTTTCCTTAATTTACTTCTCTTGTATTTTTAATTGTGTTCTGATTATTTTGCTGCCTTATCTCCCGTTTACTTCATGTTGTTATTTGTTGCCTCTATTTTCATTGTTAGCTTATATTAACATTATCTACACTGTTAGCCTTATCTTGATATTCTTTTTTCTGTTAGCTTAACATTAGTATTTTGTATAGATTTTCTATGTCTAGTAGGTGTCTTGACTTACCTCGTCATTACTCCACCTAGTTTAGTCTTGATACTTACTAGGTACCATTATGGTGTACTCATACTACGCTTCTCAATATTTTTGTGCAGATACAACTACCTCTAAGTGTGCCGGACGTTAGCTAGCTATTGGAGATTTGCTACGGAAACTTCAAGTTATACTTGCCATTAAGCTCATAGGTCTCGGAGTCACCTTCTGGAGCTTTACTTTATTACTATTTACTTTCATTCCAAACAGTGATGTATTTTATATTATTAGTTACTCTCAGTAGTAACTTATGACTCTGTACTACCTGTTTTAGAATTGTATATCTATTGCTCGGTGTTAGCTATATTGTTCATTATCAACTTAATATTTATTTAGTTGAGTTGGTTATTCATGTTAAATCTTATCATGTGTTAGGCTTACCTAGTCTTAGAGATTAGGTGCCATCACGATTCCTAAGGTAGAATTTGGGGACATGACATGTAGACTCAACTCTTAGGACTCAGCTCTACAACACGATTTTGATCTAATAAAAGGGTAACAAACTCCTAAATGCCCTGTACCCTCATGTTTATATATGTGGTGGACAACACATACATAAACAAGACTCTATAAGACACATCTTGTAGACTCCTAAGACCGACCTGCTCTAAAACGAAGGTTTAAGTTTGTAATACCCCAACTTTGGGGGGTGTGGCCGACCCCCAGTGCCTTACTAGCCCCGACGAACTACATCTGAAGTCATACTATGATCATACAGAAAATTGGGCCAACAAAGCAGTGACATATATAATCCATGCACAGAATGATAATAACTCGTATAAGGCCTACAAGGCCATAAAATGACCATCAGAAGGCCATTTGATCATATAGCCTGAAGGGGAATGGGGTAGCAGCCCAAAATATATATACATACATAAGGAAAACAAGACCACTCTACGGGTCAACTGACCCACAAAGAGGCCGGCAAGGTGATAAGTGGAGATTTTAACTACTTATTAGCACCTTTTAGCTTTTATTTTAGTCCAGAAGCGTTTAATTATGTTCCTGACAACTAATGAAATGTGCTTAATTGCAGGAATATTGGAATATGAACTTTCACGATGAAATCCAACTCAAGAATGAGTAATCTGAACACAAGGACATAAAAGGCACAAAAGCTCAGAATTGAGGACCACAAAATATCATCTGCGGCCGCAGGTTATGAAGTAAAAGCCATCAGAGTTTGGTGCAAAGTGCGGGCCGCACATGAATTATGCGTCTGCCAAAGCTAAGCCAAAGCAAAGTTTAGAGAAGGTGCATTCCAAGTCCCCTAGAACTGCGGACCGCACAATAATTGTGCGACTGCAGAAGAAGAGCTATGCGGCCACACATGTAAAAATACGAACCGCAGGTGTGGCCGCACATGTAAAAGTGCGGACCGTAGAGAGAGTGCATTGCGGACGTAGATCAGAATTATGTGACTGTAGACTTCCAATCCTGAAAAATTGAAGAAAAGTGTGGACCGCACATAGAATTGTGCAGCCGTAGAACTCCCCAAAGGGCATTTTTGTCCGAAATTTCTAGCCCTGTATAAATAGACGAGTTTCACATTTATCTGACCGAGAGGTATTGAGTAGGTAATTGAGTGTTGATAGCTATAATATACCCCGACCAATAAAACAAACTTTAAGGTTTATATCCCTTCAGGCAAACACCTAGGTGAAGGTTATAGCCCTAGGCATCTTTAAAACATTTGAAAAACAACAAAAACAATCTCCTAGTTTTATTTCTCAACTTGTAATCGTAGTTTAAATTAGACTTTAAAACAACTAAATTTTGCGGAAGAGTAAATGTAGATATTCAAATTCACACGCTATGATATATACTACTAAATCCCATCTATATCTCCCTGTGGAATTTGACCCCGACTCTTGTTGGGTACTATTATTCGGGGGGTGGAGTTTCTTTAACATATTTTGATGATTATGTATTTTGATGACTTTGAGACATTTGGCCTGTAATTACTTTATATTATTTTCTTCTTCTTTCTCATAATGTATATATTCTCTCTACCCTCTCATTATGTGTATTCGTTACACTTTCAATAGTTTTTGCTTTATAGCTTCTTTATGCTTGTTTTCTTATTAGTTAGTGTTCAACTAAATAGCTTCTTTTTGAATTAGTAGCTTCTTCTTGATTTAATACTTCTTTCTATGTTTTAGTAGATAATAAGCATTTGATTTTCTTAATGCCACGGTCCTTTCCAAAGGTAGTTTATTGTGTGAACCGGGTGACTCTTCCCAACGATGGATGGCGTGACAACCTTTTTAAGGGATTGAGTCCATTTTTGGTGGTTAGGTAATAATAGTAGTAGTAATGAATAAAAGACCTAATTGAGTCATGCTTGAAGAGTCAAACATGATTCACTTGGTACCAACACACTTAACTACATGCTTATGGTTTAAAACAAGGTTTTTGGAAAGAAATAGCTCTAGTTAGTGACCTTGTGACTCTTGTGTTGACTTAGGCAATCATCGAGTGGTTTAATCGAACCATAGTGAATTTAAATATTGAATATGGTATTGGTGGGCCCTCTAATCTATTCTCTTTAACAATCCAGCTGCGTGAGAGGTGAGATATTTTTGTTGCAAGTCCAATTACCTATGCGAATGGTCTAGAACTTGCCCCGAATGTGTTTCTAAGCGAAATTTTAAGTTTTGTTTGGATTGAGAAGTGATTGTAAGCTCTCCTTGACCCCCTTGAAGTTTTTCATTGCCCACCAATGTTGTTATCCCTAGTCAACTCATTTGAGCCTCGAACCTTTCTCATTTGATAACCATGTTACAAGCCTTTATCCGTTTTGTCGTGACACTCTCTTGGCACCTGAGCTTTCCTTAACACTCTTGTGAAACAATTGGCTAAAAACATAAGTTTGGGGGAGAGACGACGAACTTTAAAGAGGTATCAAGGCACAAAAAGAGAAAAGAAATGAAGAGAAGGAAAGGAGAGAAAAGGAAAGAACAAAAAGAAAAATGCAAAAAATAAAAAAGTGAATAAGTGCAAGAGTTGATGGGATTCAAAAAAAAGTAATGATGCAAAGCGTGGAGAAATCAAAGAGGGAGAAAATGAATGCCATGATCAAGAAAGAATGATGTAAAGTCTCTCTTGTCCCCCCAAGGAAAAGAAAATGCCTCAAAGAATTGGAAAAGCATGAGCTAAGAACAGAAAATGGAGTGCTTAAGGAAAGGAACTTGTTCTATCATAGCAGATCCAACCTTAGTCCAAAAGCCTTCATTGCATTCCAAAAAAGCCCTATGTCATTTCAAGCCAAGTGAGACTACATTAGTGGTGATTTACATGAGGGGCAAGCCTATGGTACTTAAAGTCGTACTTGCGACATTCTTTTGAGAGAGATGAGTGAACCTTTCACAAATCTTTGGATTGAGTGGTAAATTCATAAGCGAGATAGGCAAACGTAGAGTAGAGGAGGAGGAGTTTGGGATCCACATTGACCTATATGAAAGAGCGAGCTTCCTTGATGAATAAAGTCAACTCTTGATACTCAAGTGTCACATTAGAACTATTTGTGCATGAAAGTTTAACTTGTTGCCTTGTTGAGAATTCATAAGTGGTGTGGGTAATTGTTGGTCCCAATTGATATGTGAATGACTCACTTTTGATTAGCTGGAATGGATCTTAACTTGTGGAGGTGTGAACTACTTAATTTGCTTGAGGACAAGCAAAAACTTAAGTTTGGGGGAGTTGATAAGTGGAGATTTTGACTACTTATTTGCGCCTTTTAGCTTTTATTTTAGTCCAAATGCGTTTAATTGTGTTCCTGAAAACTAATGAAATGTGCTTAATTGCAGGAATATTGGAAGATGAACTCCCGCGATGATATCCAACTCAAGAATGAGTAATCTAAACTCAAGGACATAAAAGGCACAAACGCTCAGAAGTGCGGACCGCAGAATATCATCTGCGGTCGCAGGTTATGAAGTAAAAGCCATCAGAGTTTGGTGCAAAGTGCAGGCCGCACATGATTTGTGCAGCCGCAAAAGCTAAGACAAGGCAAAGTTAAGAGAAAGTGCATTCCAAGTCCCCCCGGAAGTGCGGACCACACAATAATAGTGTGGCCGCAGAAGAAGAGCTATGCGGCCGCACATGTAAAAGTGCAGACCGCAGAAGAGCAAGGTGCGGCCGCACATGTAAAAGTGCGGATCGCAGAGAGAGTGCATTGCGGCCATATATCAGAATTATGCGGCCGTAGACTTCCAATCCTGACAAATTGAAGAAAAGTGCAGACGACACATGAAATTGTGCGGCCGCAAAACTCCCCGAAGGGTATTTTTGTCCGAAATTTCCAATCCTGTATTAATAGACGAGTTTCACATTTTTAGGGCAACGTTTGACATCAGCTGCTACAGTAGCCGTTTCTTTTTACTCTTTTTAGTAGTTTTTCATATTTTGAGCTATTTTAACTTAGATTTTATCATTTTAATCTTACAATATGAGTTTAATTATCATTTCTTCTTCTATTTCTTCCATTTCAAGCATGAGTAGTTAGATTTTAACTAGGGTTGTGACCCTACCTTAATGTGTAAACCTAATGGGTGTTTAATTTAATGTTTGTTTATGATTGAGTGTTTATTATTTAGCCTTGTTCTTGCTTTTATTTGTGGAATTAATGGTTGCAAACATTAGTTCATGCCTATTTGAATTGGTCTCTACTTGAGAAAGAGTGACTTAGTCTAGAAAAACTTGGCTAACAAGAAATTGGGTCAATCGAGAGATTGATAATCCCAATTAAAGGGTTCAACCTAGAGATAGTAATATCCCGACTTGAGCTTTTTATCAACCATTTTGTTCAATACCTATTTGGACTTGAGAAAGCCAAATTGGGCAAAATCACTCTCTGACCGAGAGGCATTAAGTGGGTAATTGAGTGTTGATAGCGATAATAAACCCCGACCAATAAAACAAACTTTAAGGTTTATATCCCATTAGGCAAACACCTAGATGAAGGTCATAGCCCTAGGCTTTTTTACAACATTTGAAAAACAACAAAAACAGTCTCCTAGTTTTATTTCTCAACTTGTAATCGTAGTTTAAATTAGACTTTAAAACAACCAGATTTTGCGGAAGAGTAAATTTAGATATTTAAATTCACACGCTACAATATATACTACTAACTCCCATCCATAGCTCCCTGTAGAATTCGACCCCGACTCTTATTGGGTACTATTATTGCTTCGACCGTTTTCATAACCTTGAATTGAGGTCTGAAATTGGTCCAGATCACAAGGTTGTACATGATAACAAGACATACAATTCAAGTCTACAAGCATCTAAGATCATCATATTGAATAAGAAGGTCGGTACAGGGCCCCACCATACCCAAAATGCATAAATACATAGATCTTATAGCATGCCGACACACTACAGCAAATCCAAGAAGAATGGAGTGTGTCACATGAACGCTGAGCTGGATATCCTATTGGGGCAATCTGTCAACTTATTTACCTAGTCTTGCGGGCATGAAACACAACGCCCCCGGCAAAGGGATATCATTACGAAAGAATGTACTGGTATGTAAGACATATAAAGCATAAATAGATACATGAACGTAAGTAAGAGACAATAAGGGTCAACCTGAAACTCTGAATTGTCACTGAGGGGCATGATATACATTTTGTAATGATACAATATATACGCGTATATAACGTCGTTGAGATACATCATGCGTATATAATGCCATCGGTCATCATCATTATCATTATCATATTATCTTTATCATCGTCGTCGTCGTCGTCGTCGTCGTCGTCATCATCATCATAACCAATTGATCGGGGGTGCTGTGTACTATACATATATGTATATATAACATCATCGAGATATATTCATATGTATATATGCATGAAGATCATTAAGATATATTATGAGAATGTTAGAGTGACCTAAAGTCGTTACACCTCCGACTATCCTTTTGTGACTAGCAGGAAATTATACTTCCCATCATCAACCAAGAAGAAGAAGACATAAGGTACTAATGAAACATAGATATGAAAAATGAGCATAAACATCTCTATTATTAATAGTAGAGCCATCTTTGGAAAGGAGCGTTCGGTTACGTTTCTATTTCGGTCAACTTAGATCATGCCAAAAGAAGAGAGTTCGCCTTGACATACCTTATCGACACTGTATAATTCAAATAGCTCATAACAAGATCTTCTTAGCATATTAAGTACTCCTAGTCTTACCCCAAAAGCGCGGGCTATTACAATCCAATTTCCTTCGGCAAACTTCTTCGAAAAGTATTTTCTTTGTTTTGTTTAATCTCGAAATCTTATGACACTTACTTAATACTTATTTAAAACCTTCCTTAATTTTGTAGGGGTATCATAATCTCTCTGAGCTTACGTTAGTTAACTCACAACGAAATCGATGTACAGAATATGGGGTATAATAAAAGTGAACTTTGTTATATTTACTGCATAGAATCCAAATTACATCAGACCCATTAAATAGATAATCGAACAATAACCTACTCTCCGTGACTTCCTAAAGAAAAACAAATAACATGACCACAAACATTAACTGAAACCCATTAACTAAGAACACTAACACACATTTCTAAACCGAGAGACCAACTAAAAGTAAATATTTAGTCCACTAACAACTATTACATGCAACTAACAGTTGTAAAAAGTGCTTGACAATTATAAAAGCGTGTTATTAGAGGAAAATAAAGATTAAGTTAAATTATTTTTAAAACTATCATTCTTCGTGGAAGAAACTAATAAGTAGTAGTGTTATACAAATAATGAGTACAAAACGTTTATTAATTTATATCAAAATAATAAGAGTATTAACAACGTAAAAGAGAATTAGTCTATTGAAATAAACTAGCAAAAGGAATTTTTTTTCTTTTTCTTGACAAAGCAAAATAGGTGAAAATTAAACAGATTTGTTGCTCGTTAGAAATTAATCACTATTTTCAGATTGTAATCTAGAAGGAAGACAGATATGACAGATCGGACTCCATCTTGGTCAACCTTCATTTTGATTGAACAATTGGCATAATGTCAAATCTTATTTTGTAAACTTGGTCAAACCTTTTTTTTTTTATTTCATTCTATGTCGCTCTTTATCAGGATTTTTCTCATTCCAGAGGTTTGAACCTGAGACTTCAGATTAAGGGCAGAAGAATATCACCCATCCTACTATAACCATTGATGGTCTCTAAGTATTATGTCATCCCCGTATTTACATATCCCGGGAGGTGTAGTATTCTAATAACATGTTCAACTGAACCAATAACTTTCGATGCGGAGTACAAATGTATGTGTAAAAATTTATTAAAATTGCAAAATAGTAGATATGAACCCATAACTTAAAAAAATAATAGGTTCAATGCTAACCTTATAAGTTGAACTCATAGGGTTAAAATCCTGAATCCGCCTCTGTGCATATCGATCAATGTCAGAGTAATGTTGGAATAGATATGTTAAATTGTACTGCCTTCGTCAAATTTAAGAAATTAAAAAACAAATATTGTGATTATAAAACTAAGGTGTATAGCATACCAAAAAATAACATACCAAAGTATTTGAACTTTTCTATTTTAAACATGCAATATTATTTCTAAGGTTTTGTCATTAACAAAATGTATTGGAATTACAAATTTATTACACATAGAAAGTACAAATATATAAATTGAAACGGAGGATGTACAAAACTTGACTAAATATTGCTTTTTAGGTAGAAATACAAGTACTAACAAATAATTAAAGGGTAATGTTAAAAAACAAGTAAATAAGTATAATATTTCTTTGAGGGTCAACTGGTCAAGTTTTACAACAAAAACAACAACAACAAACCCAATAGTTTTTCACAAGTGCGGTCTGGGGAGGGTAAGATGTACGCAGTCTTAGCCCTACCCCTGGAAGGACAGAGAGGGTGTTTTCGATAGACCCTCGGCTAGAGAACAACTGAAAAAGAAAAAGTAATTGCAACAAGTAGCAATAACAGCAAGATAAAATAAGATCGAATCCAAAAATGCAGTCAAACTCTAGGTAGTAATAGCCATCTATGAATAAAAGATATCATACTAACACTAATGCTAGGGAGTTGAGTAAGGTAAAGAGAAACGCTCGACTACCTACGAACCTTATACCCTAATCTTTGGCCTCCACACCCTCCTGTCTAGGGCCATGTCCTCAGTCAGCTCCAGTTGCTCCATGTCCTACCTAATAACGTCTCCCCAAGACTTCTTAGGCCTACCTCTACCCCTCCTGCTACCCATCGAGGATAACCGCTCGCATCTTCTAACTGAGGCATCTATACTTCTCCTCTTAACATGCCTAGACCATCTCAACCTCGCCTCCTACATCTTATCCCCCACACGGGCCACTCCCACCCTTTTCCGAATAACTTCATTCCTAATCTTATCCAACTGGGTATGCCCATGTATCCACCTCAACATCCTCATCTCTGCTACTTTTAGCTTCTGGGTATGAGAGTTCTTGACCGACAATACTCTTCTCCATACAACATAGTCGGTCTAACTACAACTTTGTAGAACTTACTTTTAAGTCTCAGCGGCATATTCTTATCACACAAGAGTCCGGAAGCGAGCCTCTACTTCATCTATCCTACTCCGAGATGATGTGTGACATCTTCATCAATCTCCCCGTTACCTTGTATTATAGATCCAAGATACTTGAAACTACCTCTCTTAGGGATGACTTGCGTATCAAATCTCACATCCATATCCCTTTCCTGGGTACCATTGCTGAACTTGCACTCCAAGTATTCTGTCTTGGTCCTGCTTAACTTGAAACCCTTAGACTCTAGTGTCTACCTCCAAACCTCCAGCTTTTAGTTAACACCACCCCGCATCTCGTCAATTAAAACTATGTCATCAACAAATAACATACACCATGTGACCTCACCTTGAATGTGTCTCATCAATGCGTCCATTGCTAAGGAAAATAGGAATGGACTAAGAGTTGATCTCAGGTGCAACTCCATCATAATCGGAAAGTATTTCGAGTCTCCTCCCGCTGCCCTAACCCGAGTCTTTGCTCATCATACATGTCCTTAATCACCCTAATGTAGGCTACTGGGACCCCTTTAGCCCCCAAACATCGCCAGAGCACCTCTCTCGGGACATTGTCATATGCTTTCTCTAGGTCAATGAACACCATGTGCAAGTCCTTCTTCATCTCCCTATACCGCTCCACCAATCTCCACACAATATGAATGGCTTTCATAGTCGAATGCCTCGGCATGAAATCGAACTGGTTCTCAGAAATGGACACACTGCTCCTCACCCTCACTTCAACCATCTTCTCCCAAACTTTCATAGTATGGCTTAGAACTTTATCCACCTATAAGTATTGCAACTTTGAATATTGCCCTTATTTTTATACAGAGGAATCATCGTACTCCACCTCCATTCATCGGGTATCTTCTTCATCCTAAAAATAAAGTTGAACAGCCTAGTGAGCCACTCCAAACCTACCCTACCCGCATTCCTTCAAAATTTCACAGGTATTTTATCTGGCCCGGTAGCTCTACCCCTGTGCATCTTATGCCTAGCCCCCTCGACCTCCTCTACTCTTATGCACCTACAATACCTGAAATCCCGGCACATCTCGGAGTACTCCAAGTCGCCCAGCACAATGTCCCTATCACCATCTTCGTTCAAGAGTTTATGGAAATATGTTTGCCATAGTCGACTAATCTGAGCCTCTTCCATAAAAACTCTACCTTCCTCATCTTTGATACAATTAACTTGATTCAGATCACGAGTCTTCCTCTCTCTCTCTCTCTCTCTCTCACCTTTGCTAGCCTGTATAGCTTCTTGTCCTCGCCTTTGGCCCCAAGCTCTTCATACAGACGCCCAAACGCCGTAAAAACCGCTAACTTCGCCTCCTTCTTAGCCGTCCTATACCCCTTCCTGTTCATCCTCTTCGCCTCCTCGTCCATTCTCTCTATAAGCTTCAAGTACGCCGCTTTCTTGGCTTTTACTTTCTCTTGTACCTCCTCACTCCACCACCAGTCACCTTTGTGGCCACCAAAGAAATCCATCGAGACCCCTAACACTTCTCTCGCAACTACTCTAATACACTCTATTGTCGTGGTCTACATACAGCTCGCATCCCCACTGCTCCTCCAGGCTCCCATAGCCAACAACTTCCCCCCCTCCGCAACTCATGCGCTTTGTCATTAGTCAAAGCACCCCACCTGATCCTGGGTTGACCATACACGGCCCTCTTCCTCCTCTTCCTCACGATCTCTAAGTCCATGACCAATAACCTATGCTGAGTCGTGAGATTCTTGCTTGGTATAACTTTGCAATCCATGCACACACTCATATCGCACTTCCAGAGGAGTAGATAATCAATTTGAGTCTTGGCCAACGAACTCCAGAATGTAACGAAGTGCTCCTCCCTTTTCGGAAATCACGAGTTGGCAATCACCAAATCAAAGGCTTTGGCACAGTCCAACAACGAAGTACGTCCTCCGTTCCTAACGCCAAAGCCAAAGCCGCCATGCACACCGTCATACCCCCAGATATCGCCCCAATGTGACCATTGAAGTCACCTCCTATGAATAACTTCTTGGTGAGCGGAATGCCAGGGACCAACCCGTCAAGTGCTTCCCAGAAGCACCTCTTAATCTCCTCGTCCAAACCCACTTGAGGCGCGTAAGCATTAATCACATTTAAAGTAGACCCTTCCACAACCAGCTTAATAGACTTTCACTATTAATATAAACCCGAGACAATTTATTTTGAGAGAGGAAATATTAGAATTTGAATGTGGTGTAAATTCATCATTTTATCTAAAGTCAGCCGTCCATATTTAATTGTCAAAACACATTCTCCGACGAATAATACAGTCATACAGATACATATATTTTTTAATCCATATATAACAGTCACCCTATTATACAGCGTAACATTCATAGAAATTGTATAAGCTCACATGGCACATCGTGGCTAGCTGCGTAAGTTTGATCGATCCAGCATTAATTTCTCGAGATCGAATATATTTTGAGTTTAAGGAAGTATCAGAAAGTTTATTATTTTCAGTCTCTCAGCACGACAATTACCCAAAGATATTTAGCAAGCACACCAATATACATAGGATACGGTGTATAATATAAAATCTTATATTATAGCATTGTTTATAAAGGAAAAAAAGATGAAATGTGATTTTAGTAGGTGTTTTATCCCAGTAAAAGTAATCCTCATACACTCACTTTGTGCGGAAAATTCATTACACTATATAATTTATATCCTTTATACCGATAATGTAAAAAAGTATTTAAACACAATAATGTCATCTCCTCTCCAAAATTCCAAAGTCAGTTCCGTTATTAGATTGCTTCGAGAACAAGAAAATAATGTTTCTATCTCTCTCAGCATTGAAGATATGAATTTATTATGCTATCTTCAACTGTTCTTAAATTAATGTCTGGTATTAAATTATTAGGAATATCTTGATCTCTTTTCTTAAGTCATCTCTTTCTAGAAATAGTTTCATCCATTCCTGGTCTTCTAGAAAGCGGCTTAATCCCGAAATTATTGTTGTTATTTATTCGTGTATACTTGCTATTGTTGAAATTTGACTAAATTATTTTAATACAAAGTATCTTTGTTTTTTTGTTTTTAATACACCAAGTATCTAGAAGTGAACTTCAATTCTTTCACGTGCACCCATGTTACACTTACAAGTAGCATATTTCACGGGAACAAATTAAATACACACATATATATATATATATGTGGATTCAAAATTTAAACTCTTAATTTCACTTTTAAGGATCTTGCAAATTCATTAATTTTCTAAAGTTATGGCGTTAGAAGTTAATATATATTTATTGATATTTTAGAGATTTTACATGTATATCTATGCTCTATAGGATAAGATGGATTCAATTAAATCCATCAAATACATAAGTAAGTATACAATTTTAGTTATATTTGTAAAATTTTATTATTAAATCATGGTTAAAAAGATATATATATTTTCTGATAGCAAACTGCACAAACAAAAGTTATTCAGACTCAACGTAGAGTAGAATTTATGGATCAACCTTTATACTCCTTTCTTTTCAATTTATGTGAACCTAATTGAGTGAGCATAAAATTTAAGAAAACAAAAAGACTTTTGAACTTGTAGTGTAAAATGAAACACATATATTTTGTGTGACTATGAATCATTGCATAAAGGTATACTGTTTCCAAATATTGAAAGAAGTTATTATTTTTTACACGAACTAAAAAGGAAATAAGTACATATAAATTGAAATGGAGGAAGTTTATGTTCTCATCGATAAACTCATTATATCAATTATAGTTTAAAACATGTGATAAAACATAGTTATCTCTTTGAAGTTGTCTCACTTTACTAGTTGCACCCTTAACAAATGATTCCAGTGATTATCCCTTACAAAATTCATATATGCTTAAACTTTATAATGTATATATATATAATATATTGTATCCGTCCCCTGTCCTGTTTACACTAATCTAATGACAACAAAACCTGAGTTTTGCACATAAAATTTTGCTATTTAATCATGTCTAAATGATATATATAATTTTCGCCTTAAATCGTTTGTTGAGTTTAAATAGTATCGTTTGATCTGATATGATTAACTTCGACGAGTGCCCTCTTTGGAAGAATTTTAACTAAAAGACAAAGCAATATGGGTACATCGGTTATGTATATTGAAGTACCTTTTCTACGTGACTTGAATTCAAGATAGCATTGTATGAGAATCTTCTAGTAGCTCTTTTGTTTTTTCTTTCTTATGGGTCCTTAATTATGTTTCATCTGCTTCTTTCCATGGTAAGTGGAAACAGATCGACGGAGAACATAATTTACTTGTCATTGTAATTAAAAAAATAATAATGACCTATGACTTTTTTTTGCTGATATTGCGTATGCAGAGGTGAATATAACGTTGCGGTACTAGGTTAGCTGAATTCTGAACTTAATACTTTCGACATGTAAGCTAAAGTTATACTATGTAAATATTTATTAAAATTATAACGAATAGTATGTCCGAATCCATAATTTTATAATATAATACATTTAATGATAAATAAATTTAAGGTTGAACCCATAGAATTTAAATTCTATACTATGTGTATGGCTTGCCAATTGAAATATACGTCGCAACATTCATGCCATAGCAACTCCAAAAAATGCAAACAATTCCATCTATTTTGTCAGAAAATGAAATACTTGCTAGTTTAGGAGATTTATGTGGAAGCGGATCGTTTGTAGTAACCACGATTTAAATTACTGATCAATGGAATCCTCACGTGTCGGATGAAGTCCCTGTTTTCACAAAGTAATTAACCCTCTCTAAGAATCGAATTCTAGTCGTCGTTTTTTTTAATAAGAAACGTTAGAAAAAACTAGGATTTAGAGAAGGACTTATTAATGGGCTTACGAGTCATCTAGCACCCCTTATGGGTGGACCTGACCCAATAATATTTTTCAACATAAAGCATTACGCTAACATCAATTTAACTAAAATATTCAATGTAAGAATTTGAAATAAATAGAAAGTCAGCTACTAGAAGTACTCTCTATTTGTTTTATTATATGACTCCTTCCTTTTCGAAAGACATGTTTTCAAATTTAGAAGATTTAACCTTAATAATCTTGTGCCATTAATATTATGTCCTTATAAAAATTGACATTACGGTATTAAAAACTAATTCCGATGTAAAATTCTATATCGTTTTATGCTACATTTGGTTGGCATTCTTTCACCGCAAGCAATATTGGTATTATGTTATACCACAATTCTGTAATCATTTAGCATTGGATCCCACTATGAGATAATAAACTTGTACAAGAACTATGCTTTACGAGACAAATCACCTCAAAGACCAAAATTACGTTGATTTCATCCTTCAAATTTTCATTTACTTTAAACTAAGGCTAAAATTGTAGACTTTCATATTATGCACTATATATCTTATTTTACTACATTGAATCAAATATCTGTCAAAAAAAAGTATATGTACTAAATATTTATCAATTAGTCGCTTTATGTAATGAACCAAATAACTGCCTAAGAGTACAACTTCATACAACATGCTTTTTAGGCAAAAAAAAAAAAAAAAAAGGCCATACTAAAACTAAAAGAAAAGGTAACTTGTTTAAACCTAAATGACGTATTGCTTGACAAAAGAACGTGGCAAGAAAGGCACAAAACAAAAAGGAAAAAAGGTAACTTGTTAAATTAAATTAAAGCACTAACCAAGAAATACACTATCATTAAAGCACTCCATAAGTTCATTAAAAGAAAAAAGGGAAATGCATAAGTATTCCTAACCTATGATCGAAGTTTTAACTACACACCTTTATTGTTTGGGGGTCCTATTACCCCCTGAACTATTTTAAAGTATAATAAACGCCACCCTAAGTGCTGATGTGGTATAGATAACCAAACTTTTGCCAGACAATGAAATAAAATACATGCGCTGCCACGTGTAAAATCGTAATTTTTTATAATTTTTTTAAAACCTATTTGATTTTCTTCCTTTTTGTTTGCTTTTTTAATTCCAAAATATAATGGAAAAATATAAAGGACAATTGTTATTGTTATTGTATGAACTTGAAAAAATATTGAGGTGCCAAGCATATTGAAAGATTGTTGAAGTTTTGAAGTTGAGATTCAAGTGCTAAACTCATTGTAGATCTTTATTTACTGCTGAGATTCGAAAATGGAGAAAGAATTTCAGACCCACATCTTCATAGAACCATCATTATTCTTTACAAATAATACCAGCGCACCCCAAAGGGAAACACTCAGTCTGATGAATCCCTTATGCAATTGCTCCTTCAACTCAGCTGGAGCTATACGGTACGGTGGAATAGATATAGACTGAGTACCCGACACAAAATCAATATCAAAATCAATATCTCTACCGGGTGGCATACCCAGTAGGTCTGCAGAAAACATATCTAGAAATTTCCTCACTACTAGAACTGAGTTAACAGTAGGAGTATCAACACTAACATCTCTAGTAAAGGCCAGATACACCAAATACTCCTTCTCAACCATTCGTTGAGCCTTCAGAAATGAAATCACTCTACTAGGGGCGTGACCAAGAGAACCCTTTCATTCCAACATCGGCAATCCCGACATAGACAACCACGGTCTTAGCGTGATAATCAAGAATTGCATGGTATGAATATAGTGAATCCATACCCAAAATATCATGACCCGAAATCCCAACCGTGGGGTCGTGATGGCGCCTAACATCCACTTGCTAGGCAATCCAATATTAGCTAATTACTTAACCAGTTTTAACAATTTAAAATATAATAATGATAATTAACAATTGATAAACTCATAAATGAATGAAATATTTATATAAATAACTACTCCCAGAAATCCGGAGTCACAAGAACATGAGCAACTAGAACAATACAAATATGGTCTAAAATAAAGTTCAATTGTGTGAAACTAGATAAAGTGTAAAACATGATAGAAGAGGACTTTAGGGACTACGAACGTCGAGCAGCTCTTCCTCAAGTCTCCTGTAGCAAGCGACTCCGAGCAGTCTCCGCTACACGCTACTAGGACCAATATCGGGATCTGCACAAAAAGTGTAGAAGTGTAGCATGAGTACAACGGACCCCATGTACTCTGTAAGTGTCGAGCCTAACCTCAACGAAGTAGTGATGAGGTTATGACAGGACACTCACTATAAACTTGTGCGAATAATGATACTAGAATACATAAATATAGATAAAGCAGTAAACTCATAAAAATGGACTCGAAGGTCAACTACTAGAGGCCCACAGAATAACATGATCTCAAATATCATATCACAGTACCGAGATAAATCTCTACGACTACAAACAACCACAACATATCATACTCTGTCGCGACGCGCAACCAGATCCTAACAATTATCACAATACATGTTGCGGCGTGCAACCCGATCCCAATATCATATCATATTACTATCTGTTGTGGCATGCAACCTTATCTCAATATTAATTTATTTCAATACTATTGCGGCGCGCAACCCGTTCTCAATATCGACACATAAGCATAAACAATTCAACCCAACCAGTAACAAAATCTCAACACGAAAGGAAAATAAAGCGTACAGAACATCAAATAACTACAAGTACAAACAGAGGATAACCAATACCTCGTATTCATAATTTTCTACAAATCACCAATACAAGAATAGCTAAAGAACTCACAGAAATCGAAATGGCATAATAAAGTGCAACAAGTAATCTAAAGACGATAAAGGCAAGTAAAACATGAAACAATGAAGTGATACAATTAATTTAGGCAGGAACATATAGCAGGTAAACAAATATTGAGCGAGAAGTGAATAAATCAAACAAGTAACAATTTAGATAATAGATAACAAGTAAGGCATGGATAACAAGTAAGATCATGTAGAAATCAAAGCATATAACAAGAGATAATCATGGAATAAGTGATGACATAAAGGTAAATAGCCAAACCCTCATGCTTTAACCCATGACAGCGTATATACACTCGTCACCTCACATATACGTTGTTTATCCACATAATTCACATAACAAATAGACCAACAAGTCCTAATTCCCTCAAGTCAAAGTTAAACATGACACTTACCTCTTTGTGCAACCAACTTAATAATCAACCACGGCCTTTTCTTTCGAACTAGCCTTCAATCCAACTAAATCTAGCCAAATATCGTTTAAACAATTCAAAATAAGCTTTAGAAACTACCTACAAATCAAAAAGGTTCAATCTTTGATGAAATTTAAAAAGTGAACAAAAGTAAATCCCGGGTTCGCTTGGTGAAAATTCGAGATTCGGACCAAAATCCGATTACCCATTTACCCCAAGCCCGATTATGTGATTTGTTTCGAAATCCGACCTCAATTTGAGGTCGAAATCTTAATTTTATAAAATCCCTAATTTTTACCCAAAACCCCTAATTTTTACCATAAAAATCGTAGGTTTGATGTTAAAAACCCATGAAAAGCAACGGGGAATTGATAGAAAATGGATTAGAGTTGCTTACCAATATTTTAGGAAGAAAAACTCTCAAAATATCGCCTCTAAAGTGTTTAGGATTGAGAAATGGTGTAAAATAATTTAAGTCCCGTTTTTTCCTCTTTTACCCAGCTACAGACATCGCATTTGCAAAGTCTTGTTTGAAAATATGATGACCTCAAATACGAGACTCTTATCGCATTTGCGATCACTGATACTATGCATGACATGTAGACAATGAGACAAAATATTCGCATATGCAAACTGTTAACCCATCGCAAATGCGGCCTCCCATCGCATTTGCAAAGACCTCTAGTCCAGGACCTGAATCACAAAAGCGACAGAATTATCGCAAAAGCAGAAACTCAGGATCGCATTTGCAAAGAGCACCACCCCAGCCAATAATCACATTTTCAAGTCCAACTTCGCAAAAGCGAGACTCGGAATTGCGAACGAGTCCTCGCAATTGTGGGACCTACAATCAAACACCAGCAATTGCTGGGCACCAGCAGTTCCAAACCATCCGTAATGCATGTGAAACTCACCCGAGACCCTCGGACTCCAAACCGAACATGCACATAAGTGTAATAATATCCTACAACTCACTGTTTCTTCGTACGCAAAAACGTTCCGAAAAATGGCACTAACCATGCACGTAAATCAAAAAACCTCAAATGGAGCTAATAAAGGTCTTGGATCACGGAAATAAAGGCTAGTACACATAATGACCTATCTGGTCGTCCCATTGTCCGTCTCTAAAAGAAATGTTTGTCCTCGAACGAACATAGAAAAGTACCGGACTGGTAAAAAGGTGGTGGTAACTACTCTTCATATCGTACTCGGACTCCCAGGTAGCCTCCTCAATCGGATGATCCCTCCATTGCACTATCATAGAAGGAAAACTCTTGGATCTTAACTTACGAACCTGCCGGTCTAGAATAGCCATCGGCTCTTCCTCATAGGTCAGATTTTCATTAAGCTACACCTTGTTGAAGTCCAAAACACGAGAGCTGTCCTCATGGTACTTCCAAAGCTTGAAAATATAAAATACCGAATATACCTTTGCTAGGCTAGGAGGCAATGTAAGCCTGTTAGAAACCTCCCTAACTCTCTCCAAGATCTCAAATAGGCTAATTAAACTTGGGCTCAACATTCCCTTCTTCCCGAACCGCATCACGCCCTTCATAGGCCACACTCGGAAGAGGAACCTTCTCACCCACTATGTAAGCTACATCTCAAACCTTCCATGCTGCATAACTCGTCTGCTTAGACTGAGCTGTACAAAGTCGCTCCTGAATCATCTTAATCTTTTCCATAACATCACAGACCAAATTAGTGCCCAACAATCTAGCCTCTTCGGACTCAAACTAACCAATCGGCGAATGACATCTCCTCCCATATAAGGCCTCTTCCAGATCCATCTGGATGATCGACTGATAGCTGTTGTTGTAGGTGAACTCTACTTGAGGTAAGAATTGGTTCCATGAACCCCACAATCAATAACACATGCACGTAACATGTCCTCCAAGATCTGAATAGTGCGCTCGGACTGTATGTCGATCTGAGGATGAAACACAGTACTTAGCTTGACCAACGTACCCAACTCGCGCTGCACGACTCTCCAAAATGCTATGTGAACTGCGTGCCTCAGTCAGAAATGATGAAAATGGGCACTCTGTGCCGGCGGATAATCTCCCAGATGTAAATCTGAGCCAACCGCTACGAAGAATAGGAAGTCATCACCGGAATGAAGTGTTCCGACTTAGTCAATTGGTCCACAATAACTCAAACTACGTCATATTTCTTCAAGGTCCAGGCTAAGACAACCACAAAATCTATAGTGATACGCTCCCACTTCCACTCCGGTATCTCCAATCTTTGAGTCAATCCACCTATTTCATAATGCTTATACTTAACCTATTGATAATTCAAACACCAAGATACATATGCAACAATATCTTTCTTCATCATTCGCCACTAATAGTGTTGTTTCAAGTCACGCTACATCTTCGTGACACTTGGGTGAATGGAACAATGCAAATTGTTTGCCTCCTCAAGGATCAACTCTCTCAACCCATCAACATGTGGAACACAAATCCATCCCAGAAGCCGCATAACCCATCATCTTTATCCTTCCCACGGTTCAAGTTCTTCAAATAATGAAATGGGCCGTATTGAGAACACATTCAAACAAACGATGGAAAAGAATGCGTATTCGGATGCCCAACTTGCCTCACATACCACATCAATCCGTAATCTTGAAGTTCAAATGGGGTAAATCTCTAAAGCTCTTAATACTTTTGCTAATGGTGAATTACCAAGTGACACGGTAGTGAACCCAAGAGGTGGTAACAATAGGGGGCATGCTATGGCGGTTATCACAAGAAGTGAAAAAAGGGGGGAATGCACCCACCTCAAATGAAAAGTAACTTGTAGAAGATGACCAAGTGATCCAAGAGGAGGAACTCCCACGAAATAATGTTCAAGTACATGATCATGTTCGGATTGATATTGATAATAGTGTGGAGGATACCCAAGAAGAGCTGTCTAGGGAACACATTTTTCACATACCGGAACCGGTATTGCAAAAGGCTAAGACACCATTGACAAAACCCCCACCTCCCTATGCTAAAAGGTTTTCTAAGAAAAATTATGAGAATCAATTCAAGAAGTTCATTCAAATGATGAAAGGTCTCTCTATCAACGTGTCGTTGGTGGAATCTTTGGAACAAATGCCCTGTTATGCCAAGTTTATGAAAGCTCTTTTAACCAAGAAGTGGTCGATGAATTTTGAAACTATTAAGGTCACTCATAAAGTGAGTGCAATAGTCCATTCTATGACTCCTAAATTGGAGGATTCTAGTGCTTTTACAATTCCTTGTACTATTGGAAGTGCCGATTTTGCTAAAGCTTTTTGTGATCTTGAGGCGAGTATCAATTTGATTCCCTATTCGGTGTTCAAAACTTTTGGGATTTGGAAACCAAGACCCATATCTATGAGGTTGCAAATGGTGGATTGTACAATGAAGAGGCCATTGGGAGTGATTGAGGATGTTTTGGTACGAGTTGATAAATTTATTCTTCTGGCAGACTTTGTGATTATAGAGAGGTTGACTATGAAGTGCCTATCATTTTTGGAAGGCCTTTTGTTGCTACGGGTAAGGACCTTTGTGATGTGGAAGCCTCACTTTCTGGGTTGGTGATGAACAAGTGGTATTCCATGTTTGCAAATCTATACGTCGACCAAAAAGCAATGAAGTGTGCTCCTCTGTGGACTTGGTGACCAATGTCATTATTGACAACACAAGTGCTACAATAAATGTTGGTGATATGTTGGAAGCCGTTTTGCTCAACTTTGACGATGATGAGATGGATGGTTTCATGGAATGTGTGAATATTTTGCAAAGAATGGGGTCTTACAACTATGCACCCTGAAAGTTGTCATTGGATCTTGAGAATAGGAAGACTCCTCCTACAAATCCTTCAATTGAAGAGCCACCAACCTTGGAGTTGAAACCATTGCCACCTCACCTTCGCTATGAATCTTTTGGTCCTTTTTCTACTTTATTGGTTATTCTTTCCTCTTGTTTGACTAACGTGCAGGTTGATTGCGCATTGACGATTTTTCAAAAGAGGAAGAAAGCTATTGGGTGGACTTTGGCAGATATTCGGGGTATAAGCCTTGCATTTTGCATGCATAATATCAAATTGGAGGATGGTGCAAAACCGTCCATTGAATATCAAAGAAGACTCAATAAATCTATGCAAGAGGTAGTCAAAAAGGAGATTATCAAATGGTTAGATTCCGGGGTTGTCTACCCCATTTCCGATAGATATTTGACTTCTTCGGTTCAATGTGTCCCAAAGAAGGGGGCATGATGGCTGTTACCAATGATAAGAATGAGTTGATTACTACGAGAACGAGTATCATTTAGAGAGTTTGTATCGATAATTGTAAGCTCAACAAAGTCAAAAGCAAAGATCACTTTTCTCTCCCTTTCATGGATCAAATGCTTGATAGGTTGGCCGGCCGTGCGTTCCATTGTTTTCTTGATGGTTACTCAGGTTACAACAAAATCCTTATTGCTCCGAAAGATCAAGAGAAAACCACCTTTACATGTCAGTATGGTACCTTTGCTCTTAAACGTGTGCCTTTTCGATTATGCAATGCACCAGTGACTTTTCAACGATGCATGATGGCTATATTCTCGGATATGGTGGAAGACTACCTTGAGGTATTCATGGATGACTTTTCAGTAGTTGGAGATTCCTTTTATGATTGTCTTTCTAATTTGGACAAAGTGTTGGCTAGATGTGAGAAAATAAATTTGGTACTCAAATGGGAGAAATGTCACTTCATGATTGAGGAAGGCATTGTCCTTGTCCATAAGATTTCAAAGAATGGTATTGAAGTGGATAAGGGAAAGATTGATGTTGTTTCTAAGCTTCCACACCCTACCTAGGTGAAGGGTGTGAGGAGTTTCTTGGGCCATGCGGGATTCTACCGGCGTTTTATCAAAGATTTTTCTAAAGTGGTGAACCTTTTGAGCAAAGTTTTTGAGAAGTATGCCAAGCTCCATTTCAAATGATGATTATATGCGAGCTTTTCAACAATTGAAGCTCAAGTTGACAACTACGCCTATCATTACATCTCCTAATTGGAGTTTGCCGTTTGAGCTCATGTGTGATGCAAGTGATGTAGTGGTTGGGGCGGTTTTGGGGCAACTGATGAGCTTAAAATTACTCGACATTTAGACCCACTTTGTGTCCTTAATGTGGTTGAATTGATAGGGACGTAGCCTAAATTATGGTCTAATATGTTGCTTTTCGGTGCATGTGGTGTTGAGAGGATCAATGGATAGATAATGCACGAAGTGGGAGGAAAACGAGCTGAGAGAGGAAGAAAAAGAGATGCATGGCCACGTAGGAGGAGCCCCAAACACCCACATGAGCGCACACATAATATAGACAACCTGGACAAGATGCGCGCCCATGAACCTAGGTGCGCAGCAACTCACGTCTGCCATCGAGAAACATTAGTCAGGCCTATTTTTGTAATATTTGGGCATTCCCCTTGACCTATATGAAGCCTAAGCTCGTCCTACACTAGGTATCTTAGATTTTGGGAGCAACCTTTGGATAGAAGAAGGCAAGGAAACAACGAAAACTTTGAATACTTCATCCGAATCATTCAATACGAAAGTTTATTTGAATTAGTGAGTTGTAATGTTTTCTTGTCCTCTTAATACTCTTATGATAAACAATTTCTACACTATGGAGTAGTCTTTCTTAGGGTTATTGACAGATGTTGTGACTTGATTATTATTCGAGGGTTTGATTTCTGTTAGTTGCTTGAATTTGTTGAACGAGTTTCTAATTGAATTGCAAGGTTATTTGTTATTTACTTTAATCGGAAGAGAAGTGTTGCTGCAATTATCATTGTGTTATATTGTTTGGGGTTAATTTCACGACTCTAATAGGTAATCAAAAGAGCTTGTAAAGTTATAAGTTGACCCAATTTAGAGGAATAGTTGAGAGACGTTCTTCGTAAGATCATTCATTCAACGTGTTCTTGCATATGTTCATAGAACTTATCTTTAGGTTGTTTAGAAGAACTCTCATTCATTCGGAAGAAGAATTTGAATCCTTAAGATAGCCTAATCATCTGTTGAAATCGAAAGAGTCAATAGAACTTAAACGTGAAGTTAGCACAGAGTGATATCCCAAATAATAGTTGAGCACATATCTTGTCAAAGCCCTTATTTCTCTCATTGATATTCATTCGTTGCTACTTAGATACCCAATTTCCATTATTCGTTCGTAATTGATAATCTTAGTTTTTACTTAGTTCGTTGATAACTCAAAATCAAAGGTTTATTTTCCTGAATAGTGTTAAGCTGAAGATTTATTTGAACATTATTTAAACCAATCTCTATGGATACAATTTAATAATATACTATCTTTGACTAGCGACCCTAAGTTTTTTACACTGGTTTTCTGCTCGTCAAATTGTGGCGACGTTGCCGGGGATTGGCGATTAATAGTGTTTAAAATAGTTTTCGATGCTAATTTGTCACCTCATATGTGCGTAGCTCCCGCAACATGTAGCACATAACAAATATAACACCTACGGGGTAATTTCCCTCCTTACAAGGTTAGACATGAGACTTATCTCGCTACGAAGTTCCATAACCTGCTCCAAAGCCTCTCTAACACCTCAAACCGATGCCCATCGACCCGAAACTAGTCAAACAACGTGAAAACTAATAAAATATACTCCAACACTCATAATTAATCAATTTATAACAAATTTCCAACTCTTTTAATAAGGTCAACAAAGTCAACCCTTGGGCCCACGTGCCTGGATTCCAATTTTTTTTTGTAAATAAATGTTGCCCATAACCTCACAAGTCCATTCATGCATTTTGTTTAAAAGTCTGAGTTCAAATTGACTCTCAACACTCAAATACTCATTTCTCAAAACATAGCTAAAGTTTCTTAAAATTTCACTTTGATTCTCCTAATTGTGATGTTAAATCCCATGTATAATCATATAAAATAGTTGGAAATTGAACAAAATCACTTACCTAAAAATTGTAGATGAAAATCCCTCTTCAAAATCGCCCCTATCGAGCTTAGGGTTCCAAAAATGAGAGAATGTCTCAAAAATCCCATCTCCCAATCCTTTTACCAGGTGCAGATGTTGCATTTGCGAACTCTCATAATTGCAGACAAGTATTCGCAATTGCGAACCAAGGCAAAATCTACAGGCTTCGCCATTTCAAACAAAGGTTCTCAATTGCGAACCAAGGCAAAAATCTATAGGCTTCGCAATTGCGAACCAAGGCAAAAATCTACAATCTTCGCAATTGCAAAGGGAATTTCGCAATTGCGATACCTGAGCACCAGCAGCACCAACAATCTTTTCCGACACAGAAATGGGCATAACTCTATCATACGATATCGGAGTTAGATGATTCTTGTTGATATAACTCCGTAATTATGATACAGATCTATTGGTTGAATCAATTCACAAATCAAAGGTTGTTTGCTCAATATAGTATCCTTTATACCTAAGAAAATGACGCCGAAACATCAAATAAGAGCGCGACACAATCCAAACACATTCGAAACACATCTGAGGTCCTTGAGACCCTATCCAATCACACAAACTAGTCTTAAAACATAACACAAACTCGTTCGCGCGATCAAAACACAAAAATAACCTCTAGAATCATGAATCAGATGCCAAAACACATGAAAATAACAATGAACTTCAAGAATTTCTAGAATTGTAACCATGCGTCCGAACCACATCAAATCAACTCCAAATGACACCAAATTTTGCAGACAAGTTCCAAACAATGAAATAGATCTATTCCAAGTCGCGAAACTAAAATCCAAGCCTGATAGACTTAAAGTCAAACCATGGTCAAACTTAGAAAAATTCCAAACCTTTAAATGCCAACTTTCCACAATAAGCACTGAAATGCTCCCGGACCACCCGATATTCAATCCCAACACACGTCCTAGTCCGAAATCATCATACAAACCTATTGGAACCTCCAAATCCCGATTACAAGATCATTTACTCAAAAGTCAAATCTTGGTCAACTTATCCAACTTAAAGCTTTTGAATTGAGAACTATTCTTCCAATCAACCCCGAACTTCCCGAAAGTCGAAACTAACCACACGTACAAGTCATAATACATGAAGTGAAGATGCTCAAGGCCTCAAAATTTCGAACGATGCACTAGAGCTCAAAACGACCGGTCGAGTCAGTACATTCTCCCCCACTTAAACATACGTCCGTCCTCAAACGCACCAAGAACCGCTCTAGAATTGTCCCAAACCACTATTTTACACCTCGTGCACCTACCCGTGGCACCACGACTTATGTTAGCACATTAGCTCGAGCTGGACTAAGGATCCTCCCTTTTTCTTGTCCTACAGGCCTTAGAACCAAATTCCAACATACGAAATTCTCTACGAGGCCTGATTCTAACATACGAACATTGTATCAATCTCAACCCGCTGTAGCAAATATGACCGTGCACCCATGCTGAAACCACACAATGCACCACATAATTCATATGCCCATAATAACATCCTCGAACCACAATAGTTGTAAATTCACAAAGCCGATGCCCGTAATATACCTCATAACACATATAATGAAAAACAAGGCACACAAAATATATGTAATGAACCGTACTTAACATCTCACTGTTGCGGCGTGCAATCCGATCCACATATGACATTCAATAAGGAAATACCCACCATGGCATAATGTTCGTACCCATGAAACACACGTATATCTAAAACAAGTATGCCAAGCGCATAACATTACTCTAGCTACAAGATCCCAAGCACGACTAAGGTGCAATAAATGTCCTGCATCTCGAGATCCATACTGCTCATATAACATCACAAGCTACAGGGGATCACAACCCACATGGCATAATAGAGTATCACATAGAATAACTGATGACACAGGAAACATCTAACGCTCGAAGACTCATCCATAAGCAATGTTGTGATAAATGATCACATACGACCTAGTGTAGAGCATATATTCACATTAGATCTACCAACGGGCCTCAAGCCAATTCCGATCATCCCATATTAGGTCAATAACCTTTCAACGATCCACAATGACCCTATTCATTACACATACGAGCGGTTGTCAAATCCGGAACAAACTTCCACAATCCACAACCAAAGGAATAGAGCGCCTCTCAGTCATAACCTCTCCCATTGGCGACAATACCAAAATCTCCATACCTGAATTAAATCTCTAACAATTGAATGAATAACACATCACACTTATACGATCTTCTCATGGGATATATCCCCACAACCTTCCGCACCGGGTAGTAAAATTTGAACATTAATGGCCATTAACCATGCTATTTCTATAGTTCTAGCCAAGCATCCGGATTTCAATACCCAACACTTCTTCCATCAAAACAGGCCATCCTCAGGCTGCCCGAAAATAGTTCTAGCATACTCTAAACATCTGAAATCCTGCCCCGCTCCTTCGAGCTCGTGACATTCTTAGCAAAATCGAATCGCTTTCTTGATCCCTAACTTCCAATTTCCTTACTGCTCACTGCACCTATCATGCCGCTACGCGAGAGTCTAAGGATTTCATCATAAACCCTGAATCACCAGTATAATAAATACTTCATCGGCTAGAACCCTTTTTACTCCACTTGTTTCAGAAGAGCATCTACAACACGCAACCGAATTCCCATAACCACAGAAGATGCAAACCTCAGGTCATAATCTAAATTGACATAACTCTTCTGGGATCCATTTACTCATCACATAACCATCAGAATCAAATACCTCCAAATCAATCAAATCATGGAGGTTGTCAAGACCGCACGTACAACCACAAATCACCTGTATAGTCTTACCACACCGAAGGAACTGACCCTTCCCCTAACCATGCTGATTCAACCCACTACTAACTGACTCAACTTCTTCCAATTTCCTCTTGAAATGCCTTTGAAATAATAATTCCATTCAAACACATAACAGACCTCAAACAATACTCATCCCCAGTGACCCTAATCACAAGACTACCTCGTCTCCATACCCATGAGCCATCTCATAACTTCGTCATGCACTCAATAGTATTTCCAATTGATACACCCATTTTGTAAGACCTCCTGGAATCCAAAGTTGTTTCCTCCATCTCTCGAACATCGCACCACAGACCCGGTGAAATTCATAGAAATTATCCAAGTCTCTTTCACACCTCGCTGGAAAACTAATTCCTTAGCCACACGACGTACTCGAAAATCCTTAGGCACCATACTTTACTTCTTGAACCCACTAGAACCATTGTTAAGAGTCACCCACTCTAAGCTGGTCCCGAGTACATAACCAAACAATGGTGCTCCGTTAGCACGTGAACACTTCCAAAGAAGCAACCAGATGAATTCTTTTCCTTGTACATCACATCCACCAGAAGCATAAACTCTGAGTCATCCCAACACCTGCACATGAATCGATAATGCAAGATGTAGCACACATTCCTCAAGTACTTTGTCTGAATTATCCCTGATGTTTCCTTTTCTTAGTCATAATTATTCTACCAATGCACCGACAACCAGAAACTGCACAGGCACACAACCACGTGACCCAATCATAAACGGTGGGCTCCCCCACTTAGCTTTACACTACAATCACATAGATCCAGACCCCACTACGACTTCTTCTTCCAGCTACCATGATCCCACACTGTTACTCAGCCAGCTTTTCACGAGCTCTTGTTTCACCAACCATACACATCCTGAATTATCAGCCACCATTGCACTCTCAGCCTCCTAGGGGACATACTGTCTTCTTTAAGCGACCCGAGCTCACATCGCAATACATGCATCCTATGTTGGGCAGAAAGAAGAACTCTTCGTAAGAATCTCATCAAAACCACGCAACAACTAACTTGCTTATAGGAGATAGCCCATATGTGTAACCTCATATCGACCTCTTCCAACGTCATTGTTATAGTTACATCCATCTTGAAATCAATTAATCTCCCTAGGTCCTCACTGATCCGCCGGTCATAGAATCATTTCATTCTTTAACACCACCTGAAGGCCCCCCGCAATAGGTTTGAAACTCTAAGAAGTATTGCATCCAAAACAATGATCGAATACTCATATTTTCCTACATCCCAATCAAGCCCTTCTCGTCGCATTCAAAATTCCTAAGCACAGAGACCACCTCAGGGATCATCTCCCTCGAACCATCAACATTGGAGATGCAGATTCGATCTTGAAGCCGCAACACACATCCATCTCTAATAACTTCTTCTTAAGCACTATCTCTCACCACTGTGCCTAGATGAAAACAAATGAAGACCAATATGTTAATGAGCCTCACTGCGTTCAATTAAGGATGACGACACCACGATATTAACAAGAATTCCACCAAATTTGGAGATGTCAAATCTCGACCGTAGGCAGTACCAACACTAGGATGAAATGATAGAATACTACTACACAAGGAAACGTTAATGGGACGCCCGCATTCACAGAGAAAGCATCCTACACCGCATTTGTAGCATCTTCACAACTCGTCATTGCTCAACGACATCAAATGCCCTACGTCATGTACAAATGATTAGGAAGGAACCGAAAGCACAAGCTTCAACGAAATCAAGTCGCATGATGAGGAATCAAGGAAGGAATGTTCTCCTAGCAGCCATGTAGTCTCTCGAAGATAAGTACAAATGTCTCTGTACCGATCCGCAAGACTCTACTAGATTTGCTTATGATTTGTGAGACCTAAGTGAACCTAGTGCTATGATACCAAGCTTTCATGACCAAAAACACACTACAGGTCGCGATGGCGCCTAACGTCGACGTTAGGAAAGCCAACGGTGAACTACCAACTTAATTGTTCAATTTATTATTTTTGTAATCATGAATCTTATTTGATATAGAGATCGATGCATAAAAAATCGTAGATACGTATGATTTAAGTAAAATATAAAGTAAAAGTGTCTCAATGGTAAGCAAAATCATAAACAAATTCTAGAACACCCCAAAATCCGGTGTCGCAAGTGCATGAGAATCTCCTAGGAAATACAATAACAATACAACATCTATCTTGAATACAAGATAAATAGGATAATGCAAATAATTATGATGGAGACTCTATATGCTGCAGATCGTAACATGGAATGCAGCTCACCGTAAAGTCCTCGCAATAGCTGTGCCTTTGCGCCCAAAGGAGCACCAGAAATATATACCTACACAATAAGTGCAGAAGTGTAGCATGAGTACATAAATCAACGCGTACCTAGTAAGTATCTAGCCTAACCCCGGAGAAGTAGTGACGAGGGTTCGACATCGACACTGACTAGTGGTCTAATAAATCAAGTACAATAGAAAGTAAACAAGTATGAAGCATGGTAATTAAATAGTGAAATCAAATATAGGTACATGATACGATCCTCATCTGAACAGTAAAAACAAGTCCTCAAATATTGGTTACCTCCTCAAATGGAGTATATAATACGGTCCCCACCATATAGGTCATCACAACTCAAGTCAGGAAAACTCATGGATACACTGGCTTTTTGTCAAATATAACGCACGATTCTGCCGAGGCGAACGACCCGATCCCATAAGAGTATTTCATGAAGTTGCCGAGGCAAACAACCCGATCCCATTAGAATATGAAGCTTTGACAGGTCTTTGACCTCACTCACCAATATACGTTTGAGTTATGAGATTCAAGAAAAAATTGACCTCATACATGCGCAGTTCCCACAACATGTAGTACATAACAAATATAACACATACAGGGTAATTTCCCACTCACAAAGTTAGACAGAAGACTTACCTCGCTCCGAAGTTCCATAGTCGGCTTCAACGCCTCTCTAATGGGATCAGGTCGTTCACCTCAAGTGGAGTATATAATGTGGTATCACCATATAGGTAATCACAACTCAAGTCAGGAAAACTCATGGATACACTAGCGTCTTATCAAACGGTCCGATCCCATAAGTGTATTTCATGAAGTTGCCGAGGCGAATGGCCTGATCCCATTAGAATATGAATATTTGACAGGTCTTTAACCCCACTCACGAATATATGTATGAGTTATGAGATTCAAGAACACTTTCTGATGGATACGCACAATGCGGAAGAAATAAATTAGGGAAGTACAATTTCTACGGCTAAACAAGTAGCTCATCAAGTATCTAAAATAGCGAGTCCATTACTTTACGCTAGTCTAGTCTCAGGTAATAATGCAAATTAAAGCAATTGGATATGCAAGAATAACACAAATAATACAATTAAAACATGGCGTGAGTCTAAGTCTACCCGGACATAATCAAGAATTCTAGCATACGCATGGACACGCGTTACCTCATACGTGCGTAGCTCCCACAGCACGTAGCACATAACAAATATAGCACCAACAGGGTAATTTTCACTTACAGAGTTAGACATGAGACTTACCTTGCTCCGAAGTTCCATAACCTGCTCAAACGCCTCTCTAACACATCAAAACGATGGCTATCGACCCGAAACTAGTCAACAACGTGAAAACAAATAAAAACATACTCCAACACTCATAATTAATTAATTTATAACAAATTTTCAACTCTACTCGGAAAGTCAACAAAGTCAACCCTCAGGCTCACATGCCCGGATTCCAAAAATATTTGTAAATAAATATTACCCATAACCTCGCTAGTCCATACATGCATTTTGTTTAAAAGTCCGAGTTCAAATTGACTCCCAACACTCAAATTCTCATTTCTCAAAACATAGCTAAAGTTTCTTAATATTTCACTTTGATTCTCCTAATTTTGATGTTAAATCCCAAGTATAATCATGTAAAATAGTTGGAAATTGAACAAAATCACTTACCTAAAGATTGTAGATGAAAATCCCTCTTCAAAATCGCCCCCTACCGAGACTAGGGTTCCAAAAATGAGAGAATATCTCCAAAATCCTATCTCCCAACCCTTTTACCCGGTGCAGATGTTGCATTTGCAACATAGGGTTTGCATTTGCGAATTCTTGCAATTGTAGACAAGTGTTCACAATTGCGAACCAAGGAAAAATCTACAGTCTTCGCAATTGCAAACAAATGTTCGCAATTGTGAACCAATGTAAAAATCTACAATCTTCGCAATTACGAAGGGAATTTCGCAATTGCGATACCTGAGCACCAGCAAACACCAACAATCTTTCCCGACACGGAAATCGACATAACTCTCTCATACGATATCGGAATTTGATGATTCTTGTTGCTATGACTCCATAATTATGATACGGATCTAATGGTTCAACCAAATCACAAATAAAAGGTTGTTTTCTAAATTTAGTATCCTTTATACCCAAGAAAAGAACGCGGAAACATCAAATAAGAGCGTGACACAACCCAAACACATATGAAACACATCTAAGGCCCCCGAGACCATGTCCAATCACACAAACCAGTCTAAAAATACAACACAAACTCATTATTGCGATCAAAACACAAAAATAACCTCTAGAATCACGAATCAGATGCCAAAATACAAGAAATTCTCAATGAACTTCAAGAATTTCTAGAATTGCAACCAAGCGTCCAAACCACATCAAATCAACTTCAAATAAAACCAAATTTCACACACAAGTTCCAAATGATGTAACAGATCTATTCCAAGTCCCGAAATAAAAATCTAAGCCCGATAGCCTCAAAGTCAAAACATGGTCAAAATTAGGAAAATTCCAAACCTTTAAACGTCAACTTTCCACAATAACCGTCGAAATGATCCCGAACCACCCGATACTCAACCCGAACATACGCCAAGTCCGAAATCATCATACAAACCTATTAGAACCTCCAAATCCCGATTACGAGCTCCTTTACTGGAAAGTCAAATCCTGGTCAACTCTTCCAACTTAAAGGTGTCGAATTGAGAATTATTCTTCCAATCAACCCCGAACTTCCCGAAAATCGAAACCGACCACACGTACAAGTCATAATATATGAAGTGAAGCTGAACGATGTGCTAGAGCTCAAAATGACCGATTGAGTCATTACATAATTAAGGAATAAAATTTATTTTATTATTTATGTTCTTCTTATCTGTGTGTAGGCAACAGGTTAAGTTCGATGGTGTATGACTCGATCCTCCTCCAAGGAATTGGTGCCATACAATCCGGAATTAGACAAGTACATGCGACAGTTGCGAAGGGAGAAAGAATCAAATTGATCCTTTTTGGGTCAGACTTCAACTCAAAAAGAATCAAATAGATCCTTTTTTGGGTCAGACTTCAACTCAAAATACAATGGTGAACTATGAAAAGGAAGTGGACTTAGCTGCAAGAGAGGCAGCACAGTAGAGAGAACAGGCTGCGCGAGTAGTAGCTGAAGCAGCCCTTAGAGCTGCTGAGGAAACTGTTGAATATGGTCGAACATTCAATCTCAACCGACCCCTAGTTGAATACGTGTTTGAAAATGCGGCCCCCGGGCCTGGGAGGTCTCTAGGAGATTATCCACAGCGGTCTACAACAACAATCCAGTGCGAGTCCCCCACCCATTCAGAACAACTGCATCTTCAGGGGCAAACCTAATGAAGATCCTAACAACTATTTGATGGACTGCGATGAAATTATGAACTCATTCTGCTATAATGGAGAATCACACGATGCTATCTACCTTAGAGCATTTCCTTTATGACTAAAAGATGATTCAAAGTAGTGTATAAGGAGTTTACCTACAAGGTCTATCCGTACGTGGGAGTAGATGACTACCAAGTTCCTAGAAAAATACTTCTATGCTGCTAAGTCTGGAAGGATGAAGAAGGAGATTCATAATTTCAGCCAGTGAGAAGGGGAGACAGTATTCGAGGCATGGGAAAGGTTTAAGGAGCTGTTGCGGAGGTGCCCTCATAATGGAATACAGAAATGGATGCAACTACAAGATTTTTGGGACGGGTTAACTCCTTCATCAAGAAGTTTGCTGGATAGTGCAGTTGCTGGCCCTTCGATGAAGAAAACTCCAGAAGAGATTGTCACACTCCTGAATGAACTATTTGAAGATGTAGAACAATGGTCTACAGACCAAGGTGATCGAAGAAGGTCAGTGGGGGTGCACCAAGTAGAATCATCTATAGAAATGCAGGCCCAGATTGCGGCTATGGCTAAGGATATCAAGCAATTAACACTAGCCTAGGGGCAAAATCAACCACAGTTGGGATTTGACATTTGTGGAATGGGACAACCGACTCATGAGTGTCAAACTTCTACTGTAGAGGAAGAAGTGAAGGCATTGGGGAATTTCAATAGAGGTAACTACCAAGGAGGCAACAATTTCAACTCTATGGGACCGAGACATCCGGGTTTCTCATGGAGTTCTTCAAGTGGTAGCTTAAACTCATTGCAGCAGCAAAGTCCTAGAGCACCTGTGCAGGGACCTTCTAGTTTCCAAAATCAACAAAGGTAACAGTACCAACCTCCACAACCCAACAACTGAAGTCTAGAGGATCTAATAAAGGCATTAATAAACCAATCATATGAGGAAGTTGAGACCCAGGGCACAACCATCCGTTAACAGGGCGCGACCATCCGGAATTTAGAAAGACAGATAGGACTGATTGCAAACTTATTATCTAAAAGGGCTCCTGGGACTCTGCCCTCTTACACTGAGAATAACCCAAAAGAGACGATCAAAGTTATATCTCTCAGGAGTGAAAAGATATTAGCAGATCCTATTGCAAAACCAAAGGTTGAAAGGGTGAATAACTCAGCCAAAGTGGCAGAAGAATAGAAAATTAGTGAGTCTTTTGCCACGGAGAACATTAGCGAGATGGAAGATGATAAGCAAAATCCAAATAATAAAGTTGAAGAAAGCAAGCATATGCCATTGTTACCCTTTCCTCAGAAGATGAAGCGGGAGAAATTAGATAGATGCTTTGGGAAATTCTTAGAGATGCTGAAACAGTTGTATGTTAACATCCCGTTCACCGAGTAAAAGGAAATTTGACAGATGCCTGCATATGACAAATTTCTGAAGGAAATTCTTTCGAGTAAATGACAGAAGTCAAACTCAATGCACATTGTAGTGCCATCCTACAGAATACAATTCCTTAAAAGTGTGGGGGATCCTGGCAGCTTCACGATACCCTGCTCATTAGGGAGTGAAAATTTTGACAAATCCTTGTGCAACTCTGGTGCATCCATTAACTTGATGCCATTGTCAGTTTTCAAGAAATTTGAGGATATTGAGGATATTCTGTTTAGGGTGGACAAATTTGTCTTCCATCTAGACTTTATTGTAGCAGACATAGAAGTGAATAAGGAGGTACCCCTAATTTTGGGGAGACAATTTCTTTGCACTGGCCGAGCTATTCTTGACATATATGAGGGTCAGCTCATGCTAAGAGTGGGAAACAAAAAGGTGGTTTTTCAAATGAAGAAATGTGAAATACCCGTGTGAAAAGGTGTCTGCCTATGCAAGTTTCAAACTGGATGTGGTAGGAAAGTTAGTTGAATAACACAAACCGGACAAGCTGATAGGTGATTCATTAGAAAGATGCATTACTCAATCGAGTGCAGCAGAGGATGGAGACCCAGAAATCAAGAAAGATGATGAGGCATTGAAGGATGAAAACCAAGTGGTAGATGAAGAGGAATTTGAGAAGGAAATGACTAAGCCAAAGTTGGAGTTGAAAGTACTTCCAACACATTAATAATATGCATTTTTGAAGACTAACAATTTTCTTGTGATTGTTTCTGCTGATTTGACAGGTGAAGAGGAACACATTCTAGTGGAATTATTGCAGAAGCATAAAAAAACAATCGACTGGAGCATACGTGATATTTAAGGAATTAGCCCGCAATCTACATACATAAGATCTTGTTGGAAGTAGGTAGCAAACCTGTAGTGCAGCCCCAGTGCAAACTGAATAAAAACATATAGGAAGTGGTGTAGAAAGAGATACTCAAACTGCTGGATGTCGGTATAATATGTCCCATCTCTGACATCCCATGGATCAGCCCCGTACAGGTTGTGCCCAGAAAAGGGGTCATAACGGTGGTGAAGAATGAGGACAATGAATTAATCCCTACTAGAACTGTCACTGGTTGTAGGACGTGTATAGACTACCGAAAGCTGAATGAGACAACGAGGAAAGATCACTTTCCTTTGCCTTTCATTGATAACATGCTGGAGAAGGTGGCATGGCATAGATGCTATTATTTCTTAGAACGTTATTCAGGGTACAATCAAATACCTATAGCTCCTGAAGATGTTCAGAAAACCGCATTTACCTTCCCTTTAGGAATTTTTGCATACCGGAGAATGCCTTTTGGACTTTGCAATGTGCCATCTACTTTTCAGAGGTGCATGATGTCAATTCTTTCAGATTTTACTGGGTATTGTATGGAGGTGTTCATGGAAGACTTTACTCTCTTTGAGTATGACTTCAAGGATTGTTTGAGGACTTTTGAGCTTGTGCCGAAACGATGTGAAGACACACACCTAGTACTCAACTGGGAAAAGTATCACTTCATGGTCAAGGAGGGGATAGTTTTAGGCCACAAAGTCACAACTGACGACATCGAAGTCGATAGATCTAAAGTATATGTGATTTCTAAGCTCCCGCCACTAACTTCAGTGAAGAGCATTAGTAGCCTTTTGGGGCATGCACGATCTTATAGAAGGTTCATCGAGAATTTCTCCAGCATCACCAAGCCCTTAACGGCATTACTTTCCAAGGATGTGAAGTTTGTGTTTGTTGCAGAGTGCCTTCGAGCATTCGAGTTGATCAAGGAAAAGCTAGTGAGTGCCCCCATAATGGTAACTCCTGATTGGAGCAAACCTTTTGAGATCATGTGCGACGCTAGTGATGTGGCAGTGGGGGCAGTGTTGGGGCAGAGAAGAGATAAAATAGTCAGACCTATCTACTATGTGAACCAGACTTTGAATGATGCCCATGTAAACTATGCTACCACGGAGAAGGAGTTATTTGCAGTGGTCTTTGCTTTTGATAAGTTCAGATGTTATCTAGTAGGGAGAAAAGTGATAGTACATACTAACCACTCAACACTGAAATATCTGATGAGCAAGAAAGAGTCAAAACCGTGTCTGATGTGGTAGGTATTGTTGCTGCAAGAGTTCGATCTTGAAATCAAGGACATGAAGGGCACAAAAAACTAAGTGGCTGACCACCTGTCACGATTGGATAAACCACTTGTTAAAACTGTGGATATTAGGGAAGAGTTCCCAGATGAGCAGAATTTTTCCATTGCAGCGGTCTCTGAAAGATCGCCATAGTATGCTGAAATAGCCAACTTTTTGGCTAGCGGGTGGCTGCCGCATGACTTGTCCTGTGAGCAAAAGAGGAACCTACAAAGCGAAGTATAAAGCTACTTCTGAAATGACACATTTTTATTTAAATTGTGTGTAGATGGCATGATTCGGAGATGTGTACCATAAGGGGAAATGGAAAGCATACTATCCCACTGTCGTGATGGAGCAGCCGAGGGACATTATAGAGTAAATATGATAGCAGCAAAAGTCATGGAAGCCTGTTTCTACTGGCCGGCATTGTACAAGGACACAAGAGCTTACGTCGCAAAATGTGACACGTCCCAACGGACATGTAACATTAGTAAGAGGGATGAGATGCCCCTGAATTCCATTTAGTATGTGACGTCTTTGATCTTTGGGACATCAATTTTATAGATCCTTTCTCATCGTCCCATTCTTATGAGTATGTCCTAGTGACTGTTGACTACATCTCCAAATGCGTCTAGGCAATATCTACTAGGACAAATGAAACTCCGGTGGAAGAATATCTTCACCCACTTTGGAACACCCCGAGTCATCATCGGTGATAATGGGTCACATTTTGTCAATAAACACTTTGTCGTACTACTGTCTAAATATGAGGTGACTCATAAAACATGAACCCCATACCATGCTCGAACTAGTGGGCAAGTGGAAGTAGCTAACCATTACTCAAATGCATTCTAGAAAAAAGTGTCAGTACTTCCAGAAAAGATTGGTCAGTAAAGTTAGATGAAGCTCTATGGGCATATAGAACAACATTCAAAATAACCTTAGGGACTTCACCCTTCAAGCTGGTATATAGAATGTTATGTCACTTACAAACATGCCTATTTGAACTAGTTCTTGCCTGACAAAAAGGAATTTAGTCTAGAAAAACTTGGCTAACAATAAATTGAACTAGTTAACGTTTTGATTAGTTTGATTAAAGGATTAGAACTAGAGATAGGGATAATCCAACTTGGACTCATATTCAATTGTTTAGATTGCAACCCATTTGGTCTTGATAAAGCCAATTTGGGCATAATCACTCTTTAACCGAGAGGTATTGAGTGTGTACTTGAGCATTGAGAGTCATAACAAACCCCAATCTACCAAGCAAGCATAGATTTACTCTACCCATTAGGTATACACCTAGGTTAAGGTTACAACCATAGGCTTTTCCCTATTTGATAAAAACATCAAAATATTTCAATCATTATTTCCTCACTAGTTAGTTAAATTTCTTAGTAGTTTAATTAGATAACAGTTACCCACTTTCGTTTGGAAGACAAATATAGCTATTTTGAGTTTCTCTCTTGAGTGTTTACCTCAACACCACTTCAAACTCCATGTAGATTCGACCCTGACTAGCTTTGGGTTTTATTATTGTAGAGATCGTTTCATACTCCTTAATTGGGTGTGAATTAGACGTGATCACCTGCTTCAAAGCATCACGGACCAAATAAGTGTCGAACAACCTAGCCTCCCCAGGCTCAAACCAACCAAACGAAGGACAACATTATCTCCCATATAAGGCCTCATACGGATCCATCCTGATACTAGACTAATAGCTGTTGTTGTAGGCTCCTCCAAAATCAATAACACATGCTCGTAACATGTCCTCCAAAATCTGAATAGTTAGCTCGGATTGCCCATCGGTCTGGGGATGAAATTTTGTGCTCAACTCGACCTGTGTGCCCAACTCACCCTGCAGTGCTCTCCAAAAATGTGATTTAAATTACGTGCCTCGATCTGAGATAATAGACACAGGCACACCATGAACGTAAAGAATCTCACCAAGATAAATTTGAACTTGTTGCTCTGAAGAGTAGGTAGTCATGACTAGAATGAAGTGTGCATACTTAGTCAATCTATCCACAATGACCCACACTACATCAAATTTCCTCAAGGTCCGTGGAATCCCAACTACAAAATACATAGTGATACGCTCCCACTTCCACTCTGGAATATCAAGCCTCTGAAGCAGACCACCCGGTCTCTGGTGCTCGTACTTCACCTACTGACAGTTCACAAGCGGAGCACCATACTCAACTATATCCTTCTTCATCCTCCGCCAGAAGTCATAATTGACATTACGGACCTACTCCAACTTCCGGAATCGGAATTCGACACCGATATCAAAAAGTCCACCCCCAGTCAAACTTTCCAAAAATCATCCAATTTTTCAACTTTTGCCAATTAACGCTGAAATGACCTACGGACCTCCAAATCAACATATGAACATGCTCCTAAGACCAAAATCACCATATGGAGCTATTAAAACCGTCAAAACTCCATTCCAGATTCGTCTTCACACAATTCTAACTACAGTCAATTCCTACGACTTAAACTTCCATTTTAGGGACTACGTGTCCAATTTCACCTCGAAACCAAAAACCAACCCTCCCAGAAAGTCACGTAACCACAGAATGAAATAGAGGGAGCAATAAATAGGGGTTCGGTGCTAATACTCTCAAAACGACCGGCCAAATCGTTACATCCTCCCCCTCTTAAAACAAACATTCATCCTCGAACTAGTATAGAGACATACCTAAAGTGGTGAAAAGATGAGGATAACGGCTGCACATATCATGCTTGGTCTCCCAAGTCGCCTCCTAGACCGGATAACCCCTCCACTACACCTTCACTGAAGCGATGTTCTTTGATCTTATCCTTCGAACCTGCCTATCCAAAATGGCCACCGACCCCTCGACATATATGATCCTTGTCCAACTAGACTGTGCTGCAGTCTAACACAGGAAGACGGATCGTAGTGATATTTCCGGAGCATGGAAACATGGAATACTGGATGAACTACAGAGAGACTAGGTGGTAGTGCAAGTCTGTAAGCCACCTCTCTAACCCTATCAAGAGTCTCAAAAGGCACGATATATCTAGGGCTTAACTTTCCTTTCCTCCCGAACCTCATAACACCCTTTATGGGCGAAACCTGGAACAAGACCCACTCCCCAATCATGAATGCAACTTCGCGAACCTTCCGATCCGTATAACCCTTCTGCCTGGATTGGGCGGTAACAAGTCGATCCTGAATCAATTTAACCTTTTCCAAAGCATCCTGAACCAAATCTGTACCCAATAGCCTAGCCTCACCCAACTCAAACTAACCCACTGGAGACCGACACCGTCTACCATACAAAGCCTCATACGGGGCCATCTCAATGCTCGCGTGAAATTGTTGTTGTAGGCAAACTCCACAAGTGGCAAGAACTGATCCCAAAAACCCCCAAAATCCATCACACACGCACGAAGCATATCTTCCAATATTTGAATAGTGCGCTCGGACTGTCCGTCCGTCTGAGGGTGAAATGTTGTACTTAACTCCACCCGAGTACCCAACTCATGTTGTACTGCTCTCCAGAACCGCGATGTAAACTGCGTACCCCGGTCAGAGATGACAGATACCGGCACTCCATGCAGCCTGACAATATCGCGAATGTAAACCTGAGCCAGCTGCTCCGAAGAGTAAGTAGTAACCATAAGAATGAAATGAACCGACTTGGTCAATCTATCCACAATCACCCAAACTGCATCGAACTTCCTCTGAGTCCGTGGGAGCCCAACAACGAAATCTATAGTGATCCGCTCCCATTTCCACTCCGGAATCTCTAGCTTTTGAAGCAATCCACCTGGCCGCTGATGCTCATACTTCAACTGCTGAAAATTTAGGCACCGAGCTACATACTCCACTATGTCCTTCTTCATCCACCTCCAGCAATAGTGCTGCCTCAAGTCCTGATACAACTTCGCGGCACTTGGATGAATGGAGTACCGCAAACTTTGAGCCTCCTGGAGAAACAACTCATGTTCCGCATCCGTAATACACCGTCATCTCTAATAGTGACTTTCTTGGCTTTACCATGCTGAACCGTGTCCTTAAGGACAAGCAGATGGGGGTCATCATACTGACTCTCCCTGATACGATCATAAAGAGAAGACTGAGAAACCACACAAGCCAAGACTCTGCTTGGCTCGGAAACATCCAATCTGACGAGCTGGATGGCCAAGGCCTGAACAGCCCAGGCTAAAGGTCTCTATGCTACTGGTAGATATGTAAAACTGCCCAAACTCTCCGCCTTGAGACTCAAGGCATCGGCCACCACATTGGCCTTTCCGAGATGATATAGAATGGTGATATCATAACGCTTAAGCAACTCCAACCACCTCCGCTGCCGCAAGTTAAGATCCTTCTGGTTAAATAGATGTTGTAGAGTCTGGTGATCGGTATAGACCTCACAAGGGACACCATACAAATAGTGCTTCCAGATTTACAACGCATGAACAATAGCTACTAACACGAGGCTGTGGACATGATCATTTTTCTCATGAACCTTCAGTTGTCTAGACGTGTAGGCAATCACAGTACCATCCTGCATCAACACCGCGCCGAGACCAATACGCGACACATCACAATACACTAAATAGCACCCCGAACCAGTAGGCACTACCAACACTAGAGTTGACGTCAAAGCCATCTTGAGCTTTTAAATGCTCTCCTCACACTCCTAGGTCCACATGAACTGTCATGCCCTGGCCCCGGGGAGCGCGCCCGGTGCTCAACTGAGATACGCCGGCCGAGCAAGCCTTCTAAATGCTTTCTACACAACCTTGCCCATTAACAATATAAGAACCAATACAAGTGATAGACATGAGAAGAGTCAAGTGTTCCACATTATTTTTTCATTACTAAAAAGATATTCATTTACGATTTCTAAAATATTACAACTTTATAGATATGATGAAAAACATGTTTGCCAAATACCAACACTCACTAGTTTAATTCCAAACATCAAACACTACCCACAATATGTCAACGGAGCCTCTAAGTACAACAAAAGATTAGTATGGAAGTTCTGGCAACAACGCCCCGGCTATACCTCAAAACACAATGTACAACATCAAATGACATAAGGCCTAGAATAGAGTAGGGCTCACCAAAACCTACTGAAAAGGGAGTAACTACTAACGAGGACCAAAGCTACCCGCCAATGAACCACCCGCATCCATTGAAGATGCAGCGCCCTCGGCAAAAGGGACGTTAGTACATATAGAATAGTACTAGTATGTAAAGCTAATTGTTCACTTTCGAAATAGAACGCCAATAACAGAAGGGGCAACACCATGGAGAAACAAATAACAATCGATGATATCCAAATGATAAGTTAAAACATAACAATTTTCAACGTTCAAAAAATATTATATATTTTTGGTTAGAAGATCATTAGCACCGATATACCACTGTGTTTTTAGCACGGAGTCCGATCATGACCGATCGGCTAAGCCATATCCCCACGAACAATGTGGTTTGACAAATGGTGCGAAAGAAATGTGTTATCAAGAGTAGTACCACCATGTGCGCAACATGGCATCCGATCTCTACCCGATCGGCTAGGCCGCCTTCCTACATATACCGTGTGGGTTGACTTTCCAATTCACAGCTAATATCAACCCCGTGCCAATTAAGGGGAATAACCACTATCACATCAATATTTCAATCTCATCCCAAACAAGGGGAATAAATACAATCCACCCCTATACTGGCACGTGTAGTTTTGGGTATATGCCTTATGACCCACCCTTCCTCAGCTTGCTAATGATACTCCCAAAAATATTTTTGGTTTGGAGACGGGAAAACAAAAGCACAAATATATTTTATATTCACCTCATTACCTTTCACACTATATATAGCCTCGTTAGTACCTTCAACCATTCACAACATCATTATAATTCCATTGGCTCTCTTGGCCATACTTATGATTCCTCATCCCAAGGCACGGTGGTCGTATCTTATATTCCACAGTTTCATCTTTTTACTTTCAAGGATTATCGACATAAACATCAAGATATAGAATATTCCGGAAATCACAACTTTAAGTTCATTAGTAATGAAGATTTTTAACACAATGGATTTCTTTTCGAGAAATGGAGTAAAATGGTTGGCAATCAAAGCACAAATTAAAATCATAAACTAGTAATACATCATTTATTCTTGAAATACTTTTCCCAAAATGGCAATACACAATTTCAACTCACAAATATGTAACGGCTTAAAACACATTGGAAATGCTTACAAAGCATAACATCATTTAAAGCCGCCACATTGGGGCATGACTTGAGGACATATGCTTTTAGGCAAATCTATTTTCGAAGTCAATTTGGAACAGTTGAATCAAGGCTCATTTCATAACCTTTCACACATCACTTCATTTCATTGGCACCATTGGTCACAAGTATAATTTTCATTATTGGCACGGTGGCCACGCTTTACATCTCCAACCCACTTCTTTGACTTTCAAGCATCCTTATAGATTATCAACAATAAGGTATTTCAAATCAAGACGTTAGGTACACATATGAGCAATAGAAGTTTTAGATGCATGTAGTATTATTTCCAAGTTATGCATTATGGACTTTCATTTGAAACACGACTCAAAGCCATAACATTTTAATACACATATCATTCTTGAACACATTCCCGAAGGATAACATAATGTGATAGGAACATTCGGAACACATTTTTAATATATAATTCTCGACACTTTGCTTACTCGGGACAATCGAAATTATTGGGAACAACTCGGAACATGGGAATAAAGAACTTGAGCCAATCATACATGAAACTTACGGGAAAATCATGGAATTCAATTATAAGAGAGTAGTTTAGCCAACATACCTCGCTTGAGCTTTCCTTAAATTACTACAATATTCCCGAAATCCTAGCAACTTCAATCTATTTAGAAACATAATAAAATTGAACACAGATTAGGAAGATATTCATGGTTTCAGCTCGTTTGAGCATTTTATCAAAGACTAGATGCACAAATTTGATTACAAGGTTCTTCCACAAGATTTCCTTCACTCCACAACCTAACCTTTACCCACTTGAACTCAAAAATCTTCCTACAAACCTTATTGGTATATGCATGTATAAATAATACTCTCACGCCCAAGAATCATACTCCCAATCAATCATCTTTTATCCAAATTCAAAATTATAAACTAGGGTATGGAACCTTACCTTTTAGATGAAGACCTTGTGAGCTTTCTTATTGAATTTCAAGGCTTGAGCAAGATTTTGTTGAACAGTTACCTTAGGGATTTCTCCTCTCACTCTAGGTCACTTCCTCTCTCTAAAAATATTAGATATTCCCTTAAAAAATGGTCCATTACGTCTATTCATTGAGATAGGGTCGGGTTATAAAGATAGAAGAATGGATCCTCCGAAATTCGGACTGGGCTACAGACCAGGCTTTGCGAGATCTGTAGTGAGCTACAGACCAGGCTTCGCGAGCTTGGTAGCGAGCTACAGACCAGGCTTCGCGAGGGATACATCACGGTCTAGTGCGCTACAGTACATGCTTCACGAGGGATATAGCAAGGTCTACCACGCTACAGACCAGGCTTCGCGAAGGATATAGCATGGTCTGGTGTGCTAGGATCTGGGATCAACTCACAAATATGTAACGGCTTAAAACACATTGGAAATGCTTACAAAGCATAACATCATTTAAAGCCGCCACATTGGGGCATGACTTGAGGACATAAGCTTTTAGGTATATCTATTTTCGAAGTCAATTTGAAACACTTGAATCAAGACTCATTTCATAACCTTTCTCACATCACTTCATTTCATTGGCACCATTGGCCACAAGTATAATTTTCGTTATTGGCACGGTGGCCACGCTTTACATCTCCAACCCACTTCTTTCAAGCATCCTTATAGATTATCAACAACAAGGCATTTCAAATCAATACTTTAGGTACACATATGCACAATAGGAGTTTTAGATGCATGGAGTATTCTTTCCAAGTTAAGCATAATGGATTCTCATTTGAAACATGAATCAAAGCCATAATATTTTAATACACATATAATTGATGAACACATCCCCGAAGGATAACATAATGTGATAGGAACATTCGGTACACATTTTGCATACATAATTCTCGACACTTTGCTTACTCGGGACAATCAAATTTATTGGGAACAACTCGGAACATAGGAATAAGGAACTTGAGCCAACCATACTTGAAACTTACGGGAACATCATGAAATTCAATTCTAAGAGAGTAGTTTAGCCAACATACCTCGATTGAGCTTTCCTTAAATTACTACAATGTTCCCGAAATCCTTGCAACTTCGATCTATTTAGAAACATAACAAAATTGACCACAAATTAGGAAGATATTCATGATTGCAGCTCGTTTGAGCATTTTATCAAACACTAGATGTGCAAATTTGATTACAAGGTTCTTCCACAAGATTTCCTTCACTCCACAACCCAACCTTTACCCATTTGAGCTCAACAATCTTCCCACAAACCTTATTGGTAAATGAATGTATAAATAATACTCTCAAACCCAAGAATCATACTCCCAATCAACTATTATTTACCCAAATTTGAAATTGAAAACTAGGCTATGGAACCTTACCTCTTAGATGAAGACCTTGTAAGCTTTCTTGTTGAATTTCAAGGCTTGAGCAAGATTTTGATGAACAGTTAGCTTAGGGATTTCTCCTCTCACTCTAGGGCACTTCCTCTCTCTAAAAATATCAGATATTACCTTCAAAAATGATCCCTTACGTCTATTTATTGAGATAGGGTCGGGTTATAAAGATAGAAGAATGGATCCTTCGAAATCCAGACCGGGCTACAGACCAGGCTTCGCGAGCTCTGTAGCGAGCTACAGACCAGGCTTAATGAGCTATGTAGCGAGCTACAGACCATGCTTCATGAGCTATGTAGCGAGCTATAGAACAGGCTTCGCGAGGGATACATCACGGTCTAGCGCGCTACAGACCAGGCTTCGCGAGGGATATAGCATGGTCTACCGCGCTACAGACCAGGCTTCGCGAGGGATATAGCACGGTCTAGCATGCTAGGAGCTGGTGGACGCAATGTTCAACCCAAAAAGTCCAAAAATACAATACATTAGCCTACATTGGCACCACGGAACCTTAAATTACTTGCTGGAAATTTACGGGGCCTTACATGAACGGAGCACCCTTCTGAGTTAGCCTGGTCATAGGTGCTACAATAGACGAGAAACTCTCTACAAATTGACGGTAATACCCTGCCAAGACAAGAAAACTTCGGATCTCCGTAGTTGAGGGTGGTTTGGGCCAACTCTGCACTACTTCATTCTTCTTCGGATCTTCCTTGATCCCCTCACTCGATACTACATGACCCAAAAATGCCACTGAATATAGCCAGAATTCACACTTTAAAAATTTTGCATACAACTTCTTTTCTCTCAGGGTCTAAAGCACAGTCCTCAGGTGCTTCTCATGATCCTCCCACCTCCGGGAGTACACTAGAATGTCATCAATAAACACAATGACGAACGAGTCAAGATAGCGCTGAAATACACTGTTCATCAAGTGCATGAATGTTGTTGGGGTGTTGCTCAGCCCAAAAGACATCATAAGGAACTCGAAATGACCATACCGAGTCCTAAAAGCAGTCTTCGAGATATCTGGCTCCCGATTCTTCAACTGATGATAGCCTCAATGCAAGTTGATCTTAGAAAACACTCTGTCACCCTAAAGCTGATCAAATGGGTCATTAATACATGGTAATGGATAATTGTTCTTCACTGTAACCTTGTTCAACTGGCGATAATCAATACGCATCCGCATAGAACCATCCTTCTTCTTTAGAAATAAGACTGGAGCACCCCAAGGCGAGACACTAGGCTGAATAAATCCCTTATCAAGCAACTCTTGCAATTGTTCCTTTAAATCTTTCAACTCTACTGGGCCATACGATAGGGTGGAATAGAAATAAGTTGTGTGCCCGGTAACAAATCAATACCAAAGTCGATATCTTTGTCTGGCGGCATGCTTGGAAGATCTACCGAAAATACGTTTGGATAATCCCTCACTGCAGGAACTGACTCAACGGTAGGAGTGTCAGCACTAACATCCCTCACATATGCCAGATATGCATCATACCCCTTCTCAACCAGCCACTCAGCCTTTAGAAATGAGAGAACTCTGTGAGGAACATGATCTAGGTACCTATCCACTCTAGCCGCGGTAGGCCTGGCATAACCAACGTCAATGTCTTGGAGTGACAATCAAGGATAGCATGGTTGGGCGACAACCAGTCCATGCCTAAAATAACATCGAAATCCACCATGCTGAGCAACAATAAATCGGCTATGGTCTCAAAACCACTAAGAACAATCAAACACGACCGATACAGATGGTCAACAACAATAGAATCACCCACAGGTATAAACACATAGACATGAGAACTAAGAGAATCACGGGATATACCCAAATACGGAGCAAAATAAGATGAAACATAGGAATAAGTGGAGACTGGATCAAATAAGACCGATGCATCTCTTTGACAGACTAAAACAATACCTATGATGACAGAATCAAATGCAATTGCCTCCGTCCTAGCAGGAAGGGCATAATATCTGGCCTAGCCTCCCCCCTAGGGCGACCTCTACCTGTCCGACCTCCACATCGAGCTGGCTGTGCAGGTGGAGTGGTAGCTGGTGTTGTAACCATAGCCTGGGGACGTGGTGGATCATGCAGTGCTTGAGTGGTCAGTAGAGGTGCACCCCTCCTGAGTCTAGGGCAATCCTTCACCACAATACGAGTGTCCCAATACTCAAAATAAGCTCTTGGAGGACGTGGTTGTTATGGCTGGCTCGGGCCTGATCGGCTGGACTGAAAGCACTCCACGCATGAGGTGCATTAGACAATGGTGGTGCCTAATAACGATCCTAAGGCCTAGGAGTAGACGGAGCACCGCTGGCGGCTGGGAGTGCTGAATGAACAAAGCGACCCACATAGACCCTACCTTGACGAGCTGCATCTGGGGCACGAGTGCCACTATATGTGCCAGACTCTCGAGACCTCTTGGCCTCTCTCTTCTCCCTCTCCCGAGTTAACATACTATCCAATCTCCTAGCAATCCCCACTACCTACTAGTATGCGATGTCCATCTCCAACTCTCGGGTCATGCTAAATCTGATATTGGGGCTGAGCCCCTCAATAAATTGACGAACCCTCTCTCGAACAGTAGCAACCAAGGCTGGTGCATGCCTTGCCAAATAACTAAACCGGACCGCATACTCTCACATGGTCATAGAACCCTGGAGCAACTGCTCAAACTCTGCATGCCATGTATCTCTAACACTTTGGGGACATACTCCCTCAAGAACATATCTAAGAGCTGAGTCCAAGTGAGTGAAGTTGCCTCACCAGACTACCCAACTCATATGCTCGCCACCACTGATAGGTTGCTCTTCTAAGCTGGAATGTAGTGAAAGAAACCCCACTAGACTTCGCGACACCCATAGTACGGAGGATACGGTGGCACTCCTCATGAAAACCCTAGGCATCCTCTGACACCAAGCCACTAAAAGTAGGATGGTGGTACTTGTTGTACCTCTCGAGCCTGAGCTGCTCCCCCTCGGAACTCTCGAGCCTGAGCTGCTCCCCCTCAGAAACTGCTGCCCTAACCTCGGGCTGAACAGGAGCTACCGGCTGCATCGGTAGGACTTCAGGAACGTAGTCGACCTAGAACCGCTACTCTGGGGTACGGGCGGTGAGAGTCTGTGCTCTTCCCCCAACCTGAGATGTGGCAGGAGCAAGTAGTATCAATCCTGCCTAAGACAAGGTGCTGAACATGCTTAGAAACTAGGCAAGAGTCTCCTGGAGTGCTGGTGCAGTAACAGGCATCTCAGGTGCCTGCCCTCCAACTGGCGCTACTGGTGGCTCCTCTATAGCAGCTCATGCGGGTGCTCTAGCTACACCATGTAGACGTCCTCGGCCTCTACCCCGGCCCTGGCCTATCGCGACTCTAGCAGGGGGCGTGGGTGTCTGGTCCTCTAATCCAGTTGTACGTGTCCTCACCATATATGAGAGAATAGAAAGATAGAAATTTAGAATCCGAAGTCAAAATCTCGCACGATAAGGAATCAAAGAAGTGAAGCTTTTCCTAACAGTTCCATAGCCTCCCTAAGATAAGTACAGACATCTCTGTACCGATCCGTGAGACCCTACTAAACCTGCTTGTGACTCATAACACCTATGAACCTAGAGCTCTGATACCAATTTGTAACGACCCTTATTCCCTCTGTGGGATATCGTGACGGCACCTAGTCTCTAAGACTAGGTAAGCCTAAACAATACGCGGAAACATTAAATAAGATATTAAAACTTGAACATCGCAACAATTTCATAAAAGGAATCTACCAAAACTCAATACATAAAATCCCAAAACCTGGTGAGACATAAGTTAGAAGCTTTGAGTACAGTGTCGAATAATCATATACCTCACTGTCTACAAAAATATAAAGAAATAAGAGAAGAACATAATAGAAGGAGACTCTGAGGCCTGCGGTTGAGGACAGGTGTACCTTGAAGTTTCCAAGTAGCAACACAGCACACTAATATCGGGGCTGGTAAGATGCACCTGGATCTGCACAAAAAGATGTGTAGAAGTGTAGAATTAGTACACCACAACAGTACCCAGTAAGTGTCAAGCCTATCCTCAGTAGAGTAGTGACGAGGTTAGGTCAGGGCCCTACTGAAAATAATAGGAAACAATTAAGAAGATATAATGATATAATGAAATAACTAGGAAGTGAACAATGAGAAATTACAGAAAGATAACAACACAACAAATCGAGGTAAAGAGCAGGGGTGGTCCCAAGGTACTATCTCGTAGTCCCAAAAGTAAATACGTAATAGGGGATTCTCTCGAGGTACCGCCTCATAGTCCCAAAAGTAAATATGCAACAGGGCCTCTCCCGAGGTACCGCCTCGTAGTCCCAAAAGTAAATATGCAATAGTGGCACTCCCGAGGTATCGCCTCGTAGTCCCAAAAGTAAATGCACAATAGGGGATGCTCCCGAGGTACCTCCTCGTAGTCGCAAAAGTAAATATGTACAGATAGCCGATGGGACAATGAAATTCCAGCAAGGAATCCTACAGTTAAAGACTGAATACAAAATCAAGGAAGCAGGTAATCAAGCTAAGCATGTTGCACAAATTGTAAGTAAGAGATAAGACATGTAGACATGCGACATTAGGCTCAACATAATGGCTACACATGCTAGAGTAACTCAGTTAAGGAATTAAAAAGGAAACTACTTAGCAAGAACCGTATTTTTAACATTTAACCCGAGTACACACTGGTCACCTCGCTTACACGACCTTCACGTATTGCAAATACCATAACAGTACCAAAACCTAAGGGGAGATTCCCCCACACAAGGTTAGACAAGTCACTTACCTCAATCTTGCTCAATCAATCAATAAGAATGCATTTCCCTCGACTATCCAACTCCGATCGGCTCGAATCTAGCCAGCACAATTACATACTATGAATATAATTATAAGAAACCAATTTAAATAATAAATCTACGACTTTAGCAAAGAATTGAAAAATCACCCCAAAAAGTAGACCCGGGGCCACGTCTCGGAACCCGACCAACATTATAAAATCCGAACACCAATTCGATATTGATATCAACCATACAAGAATTACTCAAATCCGACCTCAAATCGCCTTTCAAATCCCCAAATTTTAGTTTAAGATATTTTCCCAATTTTTCTTGAACTTTCCAACTAAGAACACTAATTAAATGATGAAAACAACAATAGATTCGTGTAATATAGCCAAAACCGAGTGAGAATATCTTATCCCAATAGTTTCCTTGCAAATTGCTCGAAACATCGCCACAAACCGAGCTCTCTAGGTGCAATAATCAAAGTGAGATCAAACCATCAAAAAATCCCTTTTCTGCCTAGTTAAACCGCTTCTGGGATTCATTTATCTGCTTTTGCGGTCAGCCAACTGCATCTGTGGAAAGTCACTGACGCTGACCAACCACTTCTGCGGTCACAAATCCCGCTTCTGCGGGTGCACATCTGCGCAACCTCGTCCGCTTTTGCGGACCGGCCTCCCCAAGCTCTCTTCCGCTTCTGCGATCATCCTTCCACAAAAATTTCATCCGTTAACCATCTGGAATACACCTGCGGCCCCCGGGATCTCAACCAAATATACCAACCAGTCCTAAAACATCATACGAACTTATTTGAGCTCTCAAATCACATCAAACAATGCTCAAACCATGAATTGCACATCGATTCAAGGCTAATGAACTTTAGAACTTCTAACTTCTACATTCGATGTTGAAACCTATCAAATCGAGTCCGATTGACCTCAAATTTTGCACAAAAGTCATAATTGACATTACAGACCTACTCCAACTAACGGAATCAGAATCCGACACTGATAGCAAAAAGTCCACTCCCAATAAAGCATTCCGAAAGTCATCCAATTTTCCAACTTTCGCTAATTAACGCCGAAATGACCTACGGACATCCAAATCAACATCCGAACATGCTTTTAAGATCAAAATAATCATACGGAGCTATTGAAACCGTCAAAACTCTATTCCGAAGTCATTTTTATACAATTCGAACTACAGTCAATTCCTACGACTTAAACTTTCATTTTAGAGACTACGTATCCCATTTTACTCCGAAACCAAAAACCGACCCTCCCCGGCAAGTCACGTAACCACAGAATGAAATAGAGGATGCAATAAATAGGGGTTCAAATCTAATACTCTCAAAACGACTGGCCGGGTCGTTACATTTTATTTTAGCTTAGTTTAATATTTTATTATCTTTGTTGACATGACATCTTGAAATGAGAATTGGTTGAATATTGATTATTCTTATTTTGGTAATCCTTGTCTATATTGTATAGGACCATACTTGTGGCAAAAGTGTGAGAATATTTTTGGGAGCGAGTTGGGTGTACCATCTTAATCTTATGAGTTGAATATTTGTAATGTGTGTGGTGGTCAAGGTGGCCATTGCGATGGTTGTCCTAATTCTTATTATCATTCTCTGAGCTCTTATTATGATTTTTCTAATAATATTTGTGAGTTTGATAGGAGCTTTGATGTGAAGGATGTGGAACTCGTTGCTCATATTATGGACATGGTGAGGCAAGTAGCCGAGCAACAAGATAAAATTCAAAAAATAACTGCCTTAGAAATCAAAGTACTGCAGGCTAGAATGGAAGAATTAATGGCCAATTTTCAAGAACAACCTCAACTGGACGAAGAGAAAGAACTCTCACAAGAGGTAAAAGTTGAAGAAGCAGATATAGTGAGCCAATCTTGGCTAGAGGAACACGCTCAGCTAATAAAATTTCACGGGATTCTACATAATGGTCTTTCAAATATGACAAAACAGCTGATAGAAGGAAGAACTAAGGTTAGGCAAGAGATAGACCAATATCGCTTAGATATCCATGACCTGCAGGCTCAATTGAATAAAACGATTGAGGCGTTTGATGCCCAACAACAAATTGTTGTGGATACTGGCCAGCTGGTGGAGCAAAAAGAGGAGTTCTAACTATTCGACCAAAATATTATTTATGATGCCAAGGTTAAGGAAGTGTGCAAAAGTGTGGATGTTAAAAGTGAAGCATTTTTAGAGTTGGAGCGTATTGGACCACATTCTAAACACTTTTCAACAATGTGTATGGATAGTGATACTAGAATTGATCCATTAGAGCCTGTGGAGGAGTCAATGGATGAGGAACAAAGTACATATATTCTGAAATTTATGATGCCAAGGAGACAAAACGGCATACCTCACTTAAGGGCCAAGAAGTGCAAGATGCGATATATATTGCTTGGGTCTTTTATTTTCACGCCACCGTCCCAAGAACGTGACATAAAAATTAATGCAAAATGGGGGCGCAAATCATATCCTCAAAGTGGAAGGAAAAGTGGTGAAAGTGATGGCGTCGTGTTGCGATGTTAAATCAAGCGCTTGTTGGGATGCAACACAACTCTACTATTTCTCTTATTTTTGTTGATTTTTTTATTGTAGTAATCTTTTGTAGTGTTATTTTTGTATTTTATAGGAGTAGGATCATGGAGTCAAAGCCAATAAACGTGTGCAAAAGCGAGCAAGTGGTTGAAACTAAGTGTGAGCTACCCGCACAAAGGATCATACCTGGGAGAAGTCTGAGTATCCCATGAACTGCTAATGCTTCGTCTTTTGGCCTACCAGGGAGTCTCTTTTACCTTCTTGTTATTTATAGTGTGCATTGAGGACATTGCACAATTTTAAGTGTGGGGTGAGGAGATTGTCTGGGTGATTTTCTATGTTATCCTAGCTTAATTGTAGTATTCTTTCTTAGTATAGTGACTTTTTTATTTTAAAAAACAAAAATGAAAAAACAAAATTCATAAAATTTAGGACTTTTCCCGACGATGGATCTTATGTATAACTTTCTTGAGGGATTATAGTCTAACAAAAAAATTATAAAAAATATTGAAAAACAAAAAATCCAAAAACATGTATTTTATTTTCCTTTAGGTGGTAAATATCTCCCGTGATTTTTCTTTGTGCCTCGGTTCTTTTTCATGGGATGTAGTTTGAACCGGGTAGTAGTTCTTTTTTTTAGAGTAAATTAGGAATTTAGCAAATAAAAGGAGGAAGATTGATGAACCTAGGTGCCTTTGACTTGTTTGATAGTAGCATATTTACGCTTTGGCATGTGGAGTATCTTCCCTATATTTTAAAATTGGTCATGATTCCTTGATGAAATTGGATAGCATGTCTTGTGACGCCTATGTCTCTTTTACTTGACTATTGTTCACTTTGTGCTTAATGCTTAATATCTTGTGGCTTTGTGAATACTTGCATTAATTTGAGAGGCAAAATGAGACCATCCATAGTGTGTCATGTTCCATGTGTGAGTGAGTTTTTGTGTAGTCCATGTTATTGTGATTGAGTCTAGAACTTGTCCAAGTAAAATTTTAGGTGATGCTCGGTTTGAAAAATAATTCTAGGCATTGTTGCACCCTATTTTGCACAATCGCCACCTAGTATTTAAGGTATACTAGGATACCTATACTACACTATGTAATATACATTTAATTATGGTCTACGAAACCGTTGAGATTTTAGGTAAGGGTTCAATTTATCTCGAGGGGAAGGTGTTAGGCATCCCTCAAGATCCACAAAATGTGGTTCAGGTGGACTCAATCAAATAAATGAGGGAAGGTTCAAAAGAATGATTAATTTAATATTTACAAAGAATCATGAAAATGATTTGGAATGAAGAATGATTGAACGTGAACGTCACATGATAAAACTACAGAATATGTGCAACAGAATATGTGCAAGGATGTGGATAAAAAAAGTGTGTGAAAGAGTTGAGTTTTTAATGACTAAGTGAAGTGTATCATCAAGTAAAGTATTTACAAATTAACCAAAATGACTTTAAGTTGAAAGGAATAATCTCGAAAGAATTTAGTTATAATCAAGATGAACTATTATAAGAAAATGTGTCTAGAAAATGATTGATGAAGAGTAGAAAAAGGAATTACCTTTGGATAGTTTTTACGTCATGAATAGGGTAAGAAGAGAGTTGATTAATATTTACAAGAAGATTATGAAAATAAATTAACTAAAGGACAATTAATTATGACAAATGAATAATGAAATATGTTTATATTTATGTACATATGTGGTAAAAAGTAAATAACAAAAATGTATGAATTGACTTTCATTTTTGAAATTGGTGCACAAGATGTGAAGAATACAATTTAATATTTTAAAGAATGGATTAAGTAAGAAGGAAAAAATATATGATTTGACTAAAATATAAAATTATTAAAAGATAATTAATAATTCAAGACAAGGTTAAAGGAACTACGAACACTATATCTTGCACTTTAATTTAATGTATGGATTATGAAAGAAACTTGTTTAATATGAATAAACAAGTATAAGAAGTTGCTAAAGAAAGAAAAATGTAAGATAACATGTAGTGGGAATGAAATATTTGCAGATTTGACCAAATGAATATCAATGAGAATACACTTTAAAAGAATTTAATTTATGTACAAAGATTAACCCTTTAAGTGAAAAGCTAAATGTAAAAAAATAGAATTTTACTTTAAATGATTAGCAAAAGGTGGAAAAGGAATAAACTTTGAATAACCTTAGTATACAACGAATAAGGTGAAAAAATGAATTTGATGAATAGAGAATAAATATGGTGTAATAAAAATACATCAACACGTTTGACATAGAAAATCATCGCATCAATACAAAGAAACATTTTCGCCGAAAATGAGTTATCATTTCAATGAATGACTAAAGGCCACCTTTAGAGTCATGGTCTTGAAACACAACTTATGCGAGCCAAACCCAAATGACGTGAGGCCTAATTCTCTCAATTGAGGTACAATAATTCAATTACAAATTCTATACAATTATATCTATTCGAAGTGTAGTAACTAAAGAATAATTTACATATAGAGAGATTCAGGAAGCATGCTAGTATAACTTTAAGAACATACAATAAAATGATTTATTTTTATCTTTATGAAAAGGGGATGTCATGTTTTTATTTCGGATATACAACCAACCTAATTGATTATGTGCATGTAAATCCTAATTAATCAACCAAGTTAAAGATATGTTTGACACCCTAAGTGTCATGGCCCCAGATTCTCTCCGTAGATTATCGTGATGGCACCTAGTCTCTAAAACTAGGTAAGCCTAACAATATGCGGAAACATTAAATAAGAGATTAAAACTTGAACATCCCAACATTTTCATAAATAGAATCTACCAAAACTCAGTAAGTACAATCTCAAGACCTGGTGAGATATAAGTCACAAGCTCTAGCACTACTAGAAAATAGGCCTACGGCAGCGCCACGAGTTCTGTTGCCATAGGAAGGAAAACCGTTGCAATAAACCTAGTGCCACGGTTTAGGGTTCGTTGCGAGATCATGCGTCGCCATAGGTCTATGTTTAAGCAACAGTTTCTTGACCGTTCCCATAGGCACATCTACCGCGACGGTTTTACTATGATCAATTACAACGATTAGTAGCGAGCTATGGCAACGGTTTTTGAACCGCCGCTATATGTATATTACGACGGTTGAGAACCGTTGCTATATACATTACAACATTTTTACACTGTTTTTGTTTTGTTTATTGAAACGGTTATTAAAGCTTATGCAACAGTTATAATGAGCTACTGCAGCGGTTATAAGGAGCTACTGCAACGGTTGTTTGGTGCTATTAACGGTTGTTATGAGCTATCGCAACATGATAAATATATAATACACTAAAATTAATATATAAATGATGAAATGAAATTATATTCATCAACAAAATCATAATTCAAAATACACAACCAAGATAAAAGAAAAATATACGATAAAAGTGTTTAATAATCCAAAAGTTGGCATATATAAGTTTGCAAAATAATTCAAAAATAAAAATATTCTTAGATTGTCTAAAGATTCTACAACCAATATCTTTAGGTAAGGTCTTCATTGCTTTCATGTTCCCTTGATCATTTGGTTCTCCTGTAAATTCAACAAGTTGCTAATTTTGGTAGCTATAGATTATGGGATGCGTTTTTCATATTTTTCAATACTTTGGTGGGTTTTTATTGAACTTTCAGGAATAGCACAACTTGTTAAAGAGTTCTCTGCAGTGTCTACTAACAACAAATAATATGGAACATTGTGACGTCGACCCAAACTCCATTCTGCTAAATTATACTACAATCTCCCCAACTATCAGAAAATATTCAAAAAGTAGAATGGAGAAAAGTTATATCTAAATGTAATCTTTTTTGTGAGGCATATATTTTGATGCCAAATTATCAATTGTCAAATACACTTCTTGATTTCAGCAGCATAAACAACTCAACTCTATGTCGCAGTTTCACAACATAAGAAGTTCTCCACATACATACTCTTCTTCATACTTGCCTCACTTATTTTGGGTAAAATACACATAAATTTTGGGAAAACATAGGCAGAAACATTGAGACCCCATTTCTAAAACCAATTATTGCGCTTTGTCTCATTGTAACAAAGGTAGAGGCTTTTGATTGTAAACCACGGGTAATAATAAAAGCGAACAAAAAATCACTAATATCAGCACCAGATCCAATTGCACACTAAAGATGACAAATATAGAAAAGCTACCCCAATAATTTATTTCCAATTTGTCTTTTACTTGCAAAATAAATAAATTAATAAATAAGTATTTAAAAGGAATCTTACCTAGTGTAAATTTAAACTATGTAAAAGCTCTATGTCGATGAATGAGAGCAAATAAGTAAGAAGAAAAATTAGTTTTGAAGAAAGAGAGATATAGAGAGAGAAGAACCTCTTAATCTCTTGGTTTCCCGTGAGCCTTTTCAGGTGGTAAGCGATCTTTAGTGTCGACGGCAGCGTGCTATCTCGTCTAGGGCTTGTATCAAACTTTAGGCTTTTTATTCTTTGTATATGTGTTAGGACTTTTAGTTTTTCTTTTGTTTTTTCTTCAGGCGCTTAGTCTCCCTTCTGTAAAAAAAAGGCTCGATAAAGTTATAAGAGGGAAAATGGGAAGGGAAAGCACAACCGACCTAATAGTCCTTTTTTTTTTTAGAAACCGTCGCCAAAGATGCAATAGTTCAGGGAACCGTCACTATACATGAATCTACAGCGACGGTTTAAACCCTAATGCAACAATTTATTTTGCTACCTATCTCAGTAGGTCTGAGAGGAACATGTGACGGTTGCAACCGTAGCCATAGATATTTTATTGCAACGTTTACATAACCGTTGCTAAATAACTGTTGCGATAGGTCTATTTTCTAGTAGTGTAGATACAGTACCGAACAATCCTATACATTACTGTCTATCAAAATGTAAAGAAATAAGAAAAGTATGGGATAGAAGGGGACTTCGAGGCCTGCGGACGCTGGTAGGTTTACCTTGAAGTCTCCAAAGAAATAACACAACGCACTAATATTGAGGGTGATAGGATGCACCAGGATCTGCACAAAACATGCGCAGAAGCGTAGTATGAGTATACCACAACGGTACACAGTAAGTTCCAAACCTAACCTCGGTAGAGTAGTGACGAGGTCGAGTCAAGGCCCTACTGGGATAATAAGAAACAAGATAGAGATAATTTGATATAATAAAAATGACAGGGAAGTGAACAACAAAGAAATTGTGGGAAATAACAACACGGAATCAATGAAAGATAATACAACACGAAAGAAAAATAAGAATTTTACATGTTAAGGAAAACAAGAACCAAACAATACAGCAATTAAAGAATATCAGCAGAGGTACTCCCGAGGTACCGCCTCGTAGTCCCAAATCGTAAAAACAAATCACAATATTTCCTTATATCACCGCGAGACCCTTTATATTTGGTTTTTTAAAATTATTTTTCCGAAATAACATCCCGAGTTTTAGCCCACCTTATCATGCCGTAAGGCTTCTAGTAGTTCCCCTACTAGCCACGCGTATCAAGCTCACCTTATCACACTGCATGTGTTTCAACACCCGGACCTTATACCACCGCATGCGTATCAATAATCACAACGGCATGGAAGAAACCTTGTGCAACAATAACAATCGCACGACAGAAACCTCGTGCAACATTAACAACAGCACGACAGAAACTTCATGCAAACAACCAAACAATCACCTCAACAATAACACAAAAGCCAAAACACAACAACTGAATAAATGGTATTCCAAGGATGACAATTTCAAGTAAAGAATTTCCATAATAACCATGGATTCAATCACAAGTTATTATAGCAAGAAAGTACAAATGCGACAAAACCAACAAAAAATATAGCGACAGCACAGATCATAAACAAACGTTGCCCCCTCGAAATTAAACGCGGTCAAATGGAACAAAGAGAGACTACCAAAAAATTCACAAAATAAACAGTGGCAACAATGGATCAAACGACCAAACGGAACAGTGGCACCAATGGAAGGCAACAGGATTAAACAACCAACGAAGCAAATGAAACGGTAGTTCCATAAATTAAGTAGTCGCCGAATGATAGAACTTTGAAATGAAGAGGATTCTACTATTATTGACTCAAGCAAGCGATGTATGCAAAATGATAGAACTTTGAAATGTATGGTCGTGTCTGACTTAGACTGCCTACGTATTTGAATGGAATCAGGGCAGAACGTAGTTCGATTACAAAAGATGACTGAATTTGATATGGATTGCCTACGTATTCCTACCAAAGGAAATCAAGTCGTAGCATAGTTTCGAATATATAGGAATGATTTTGATTTTTTTTTAATATAAGAGTGGGAGCAGACCATACGTGGGTTGCCTACGTATCCCCACGTGGGAAGTCAGGTCGGGCATAGTTCTGTTACAACAAAACCAAACCCTACTATCAACAAAACTTGACTCTTTTTGTTTTCTATATCTTTTGCTGTTTTGTAGCTTTTGTAGAGAAAGACTGCAATTTTATTGATCGATCATCTTTTGACTTAACTTTGGTTTGTACCAACAATTAGTTTAGTGCATAAGAATTTCCACCATATACTTTCCAGCAAACTGTGATCAGCTTATGCGTAATTCCAATAGCTTCGAGTGGTATCTCATGTATACCTAAGTATCGACAAGATTTGTTCATCTTGCTTCCATCAAAGGTTTTGAATTCTGCCTAACTAATACTTCAAGTGCCCTCACTAAAAGAAAGTCCTAATTTGCACTCATTGGTTGAAGTATTTTTGCATTTTGATTTTAGGACATTTTTTGAGAAGTACACCCACACCCAGAACGATGTTGAATGCATTTGATTGAGATATCATATGCTTGGCCTTTATGTGAGTATCCACTAATGTGAGAACACTTGGAATAGGATCATGTAGGGCTTTGTTATTGGCTTGTAATGTAGGCTTAGGGATTGGTAGGATATTCATTTGGGATAAAGAGTGATTAATCCCTCCATGAGAACTGCACTGTGTCCGTATTTTCGGCGTTCAAACCATACTTCGGCGCCTGATCTTGTTCAGCATCGATGTCCCTTTCTTTTGTTTGACTTCTTTGAACTTGTAGGAGGTTCCACTTCCTTTTTTGGAGTTTTCTTTTTCTTTTCCTTTTTTTTATTTTTCCTTCTGGGGTTTCTCTTGATTTGCAGGAGTTTTCTTTTCTTTTATTGGAGTTCCTCCTCTTTGAATTTGTGGAGTTTTCTCCCTATATTTTTTTCATTCAAATTCGCTGAAGTTGTTTCTCCTTTTGTTAGATCCTTCTTTTGAACTTGCGGAGTTTTCTTTTATTTTTCTGAAGTCATGTCTTCGATTTTCTTGGACTTTGCATCTTTTTCTTTTACATGCTCATCGCCTTCACATTGATCTTTGTCCAAAGTTGCACATTTCCAGTGCGCTTGAGGAGGTCGGGCCAAGAGAGGGGTAGTGCATTTAGCACAAGAAAGAGTATGTGCTAAGATGTGGTTGTCCAAGAGAAGGCTTAAAGCTCAAAGGGGAATGCTAAGGATTAATGTCATTTGATAGGCTCGATAGGCTTAGATGGGTCAAAGAAGGCCTACCACCCTTTTCCAAACCAAGTGTTACTCAGGATTGCGCCTCAACAGACATTCAGGCCAAGTTCTAGATCAACAATGCAATGCAATGAATTTTTGTCTAAAGCTTGCCACACAATGCACATAAAATAATGATGTCGACTTTGTTCTTACCCTAACCGTTAGCATGAGATTTTTCAAGTGTCACTAAGTTATAATTTTGAGGTACCACAAGAGTCTATGGCTTACCCGAAACGGATCATCTCCATCATACAAATTAACACTTGTTCTTTTCGTTGCACACTCTTAATTGAGTTGGTATCAACCAAGTCAATATTTGATGATGGTTTTTTTTTCCTCTCTTTTGTTTTGAATTTTGGCTTAATATATATATATATATATATATATATATATATATATATATATATATATATATATATATATATATTATGTGGCGTAGTTTACAAAAAAAGATATTGAAAAATATAAATTGATTAAGTCTAAAATTCAAAATATATATATACATATTGGTTTTTTCTTTTTAAAAATGAGACCGAACCCGAAGGTTGCCTACTTATCTCGTTGAAAGGAGAATTAGGTCAAGCGTAATTCAGGAAGGGTGGAAACAAAATATTTTTAGATTTTCATTTCATTTAAATTTTTTAATTAATCAATTTTTGTGATTTTTGATAGAGAAAACTGAATGTAAAGCAGGCTTTGTATTTACTGCCCCGAAACGATATCGGAGCATTGAAGGTTAGACGAACTTCGTTACCGTTCCGAAGCGATATCGGAGCATTGACAGGAATGTAAAATTTGACTGGCTGTGTACCGTTTCGATGCGATATCGGAGCTTTGACGGGTTGTGTACCGTTCTAATGCAATATCGGAGCATGGACAGGAATGTAAAATGACGGGTTGTGTACCATTTCGATGCGATATCGGAGCTTTGACGGGCTGTGTACCGTTCCGATGCGATATCGGAGAATGGACATGAAAGTAAAATGACGGGATGTGTACAGTTCCAACGCGATGGCAGAACTTTAACAGGCTGTGTACCGTTCTGATGTGATATAGCTTTGATGGGTTGTATACCGTTCCGATACGATATCAGACGTTTATGGGAATGTTAAATTTGATGGGTTGTGTACCGTTCCGATGCGACATTGGATCTTTGACAGGCTATGTACCATTCTGATGCGATATCGGAGCATTGACAGGAAAGTAAAATCTCTGCATGATGGGAGTGACAAGAAAGAAAATCCCCGCATGATGGGAGTGACTAAAATTTCAAATCTCCACGCGATGGGAGAGACATGAATTGAAAATATCCGCACGATGGGACTATTATTTGAATTTTGAAAAATAAGATCGACCCTGAAAAGGGTCCTTGGTTGATTTTTTTTTTATTTGAAAAATATGACCGAACCCGCAGGTTGCCTACGTATCTCGTTAAAATGAGAATCTGGTCAAGCGTAGTTCGGAAAGATTAGAGATAGAGAAAAGATGTTTTGAATTTTGTTTTTTAATTTCCTCGAGAAAAGATGATAGTATTTTTGGATTTTGATGTTGACGTCTCATGAGAGACTTCTAGAGAAGCAATAGAGGAAGATATAGATATGTTTATTTTTTATTTTTTGGAAGTGATCTTTCGTGAATATCTTCGATCAACTGTGACCCAAGTGGAAAGACTTGACCGATTCGTCCAGTTAAGGACGATAAAAATCGGACCCATTACAGGTTGCCTACGTATCTTGACACAAGGTCAAGAATCAGGTACGCATAGTTCGTGAAGGTTAGAGAGTATAAGGTGTATGATTTTCAACACTTCTTTTACTCTCCTATTTTTGAAAGATTGCAAATAACTACAATAATTGCATCAAAGATATGCATAAAATTCAAGGATTAACAAACTCGGAGTGATACCTCGTTGTACCCATGATTGGGTGTGGTGCCTCTAGAGTTGAAGAGTGACTCCATCTAGAAGATATGCCATATCTGCTATTTCGAACAGCTGCTTCGATGCCCCTAACTGTTTGTGAGACAGTTGTTGCCGTTGTCCCCCAATTGGCTGCATGGATATCTTGTTGAGACCGTCAAGCTACCCGTGAGAACATTTTGGATATCACCCTCGGTTTTTAACCAGGGCAATTATCTGATCAAGATATAGAAATATGGTGAGAGTAGTGCCGTCATAAAATGATGGAATCAAGAATTGTAACTAACACTCCCCTGATTATTTGATTGATGTTCCACAATGTCCGATGTCGGATGTTATTTCCCATGCAGTCATAGGGTGATGCGCCTTTGGACGGTCTGACGAACCATTTGATGATCGTCCTCGTTTGACAACCGAGAACGATGTTCTGATCTGAATATAGAAATGTGGTTAGAGCAGCTAAGTCATGAAAATGATGGAGTTTATTGTAAAATAGATACTCCCCTGACTATCTGGCTGATGTTCTACCAAAGATCAAGACCAGATGTTATCTCCCGTGAAGTCCCAAGATGATGTACCTGCAAAACCCAGAGGAGAAAATGTTAGATTCCCTCTTACATGATGTTATGAAATTAAAATGGTGAGGAGTTAGGCCGTGTAGCTAGTGATGTATCCGATTATGATCAGGAACGCGATATTGGCATTCCATGATGGTTTCAGAGATGATGTTGTCCCTCATGCGTCCAAATAAAAATTCTTAGATTTAAGGAAGGGAAGTTGATTCATGTTGACTTGAGGATTTGCTTGTTCTCTTTTGCTTGTTCGAGTCATGCGAGCATGACACTTCTTGGAAGCTGACTAACAACCTACCCCTATAACAAAAGTGGATTGACTTGTATTGAATCTCTTAATTTAGAAAGCGAAAGTGAACACCATGACTCCACAGCCAGATGTTTGAAGACAGGACTTGTATCCCATATCTTGGAATTTAAGTCAAATGAGGATTAGGGTAAGACCCGTATGGTGTTCTGAGTTTTGGATATTGGGTGAAATTTGGTTGATGCTCGAAGGTTTCTAGATTGAGAACATCATCGCATTGTTCCAAAAGAACTTCCCCAGTTTCCAGTACTGAGAAAATTAATTAGAAACAGTGGGAGGATCGAACCCTTATGTAGGGCTGCCTATGTATCTTGCCAAAAAATCATGTCAAAACGTAGTTCGGGCCAATTAATGAAATTATAAGGAATCTGTATGGTTGTCATGGATGAGTGACTGCTCCTTGAAAATAAATATGGTTATGAATGAGAATTCTTGGGTGGGTAGGTGTAGATTGATAGCCTTTGAACAAGAGATAGATGGTAGCATGGCGCATGGATCTGTCTTAAATGATGGAAGTTGGTGAAAATGTAAAGTCTGGTTGAGAAAAATGCATCAAATCAGTGGAGGATGTACAAAATTAGATTGATGTGTCTTTGAAAGGGATGGAAGAGTCTAGATGATAAAATGATTATGGGAATGGTCACGAAGACCGAAATTGTCATGTGTATTTGAAAGGTCATGGTTCAGCACAAGTCAGCCAGATTTTAGTCAGACAAAGAGAACCCAGTTGTGGATAACAACTAAAAGACATATGTAGCAGATGAAGGATACATAACAGATAACGAATGTACATCAGACAAAGAATATGTAGCAAGCAAAAGATATGTAACAATTAATCCAGCTAAAGCAAGCCGCGAGATCATATTTACAGAGACCTAGGAATTCTAAGAGTAGATTTACCTAGATTCGAGCATGAGTTAAGGACAATTGCGATATGATACGTAGTTAACCTCGTACGCCAATCTCTGAAGCTAGAAAGTTTTGAAAAAAAGTTCGGAGGGGTGAAAAGACAACCCTCGCGTGACTTATGTATAATTGTGTATGACCAAGAGGTTATAGAAAAGTGATTACAATTTGATAAGGAAGAACCAAAAGCATGGGTGAAAGAATATACAACACAGTTATATGTAACAAAATATACAACATAGACACGTGGGAAGCAAATACAACATGAGCATGACAGAGAATATGCCACTTGAAGTGAATGACAAAGAATATACCACTTAAAGCATATGATAAAGAATATACCACTTGAAACGTATAACAAGAACATACCGCTTGAAGCGCATGACAAAGAATAGACTACTTACAGCATGCGACAAAAAAATATACCACTTGAAGTAAAGAATATACAACTTAAAGCAAGAAATATACAGCTTGGACAGAGAATGTACGTCCTGAAGCATGTGACAGAGGGAATAGAAGTTGGAGTATTGGATAACCCGTAATCCTTCAACTAATTGATCGAATATGTTATGGTTAGAACCTGAAGTATCCCCAATAGAGTTGCCATGTTGTTGTACTATAACGACCCAGCCAGTTATTTTGAGTATTTTAGCTCTGTTCCCCTATTTATTTCCTCTTCTATGTTATATTGTGATTATGTGACTTGTCAGGGTTGTTGATTTTGGTTTCAGGTGAGTTTCGGAGTGAAATTAGACACTTAGTCTCTAAGTTGGAGGCTTAAGTTGAAAGTGTTGATCGGAGTTTAACTTTTATGTAGACGACTCTGGAATGGAGTTTTGACGGTTTTGATAGCTTCGTATGGTGATTTTGCACTTGGGAGTATGTTCGGATATTGATTTGGAGGTCCGTATGTTATTTTGGCTAAAATTAGCGACAGTGAAAACTTGAAGGTTTGGAAGGTTGAGAAGTTTGACCGGAAGTTGACTTTATTGATATCGGAGTTGAATTCTGATTCTGTAAGTAGGAATAGGTCGGTTGTGTCATTTATAACTTATGTTCAAAATTTGAGGTCAATCGGAGTTGGTTTGGTATGAATCATCGTTAGTTTTGGAAGTCGGATGTTCATGGTTTCAATTTTTTGAATTGGGTTGCGATTCATAGAAATTGAAGTTGTTTGATGTGATTTCAGGCCTCGAGTAGGTTCGATAATTGTTTTGGGAATTTTTAGTATGTTCGGATGGCGTCCCGAAGTCCCCCGGTGTGAATCAGATTGAAATCAGGATAATTTTGGACTTAGTTGATTGCTGAAGTTGTTGTTGTTCTGGTGTCACCGCACCTGTGGTAGGAGTGGTTGTAGGTGCGGACTCGCAGGTGGCAAGGAGTCATCGCAGAAGCGAAAAGGGGCAGCCAGGGGAAGAACCGCAGGTGCGGAGTTTGGCACGCAGATGCGCACCCGCCAAAGCGGATTAGGCACCGCAGATGCGGAGTTTGGGCCTTTGGCTATGGACAGCAGGTGCTTAGTTGAAGTTATTGTTTTCTCATTGCATTGTTAAATATTTAACTATTGATTTATCTTACTTGTGTTGTTATTTCTTGGAGTATCTTATTGTGGAATTTTGGTGTTGAAGCTGTAAAACTCGTGATCACATTGAGGTGAAGCTGTAAATTGTTGAAATACCATTCTTGTTGAGTTATTCACCTTTGGTTGCTATTTTATGATTCCTCGACATATTGTGGTTTAGCCATGGGCTATTTATTGTGAAAAAATTGCTATTGTTGAATGTTTTGGCAAGTTGTGGTATTGGACACTTGAGGTGCGATTTGTGATAAGTAGTGATCGATACGCATGCGGTGGTATAAGGATAAGGGTTGATACACAAGAGGTGAGATAAGGTGGGCTTGATACACGTGTTGCTAGTAGGGGAACTACTTGAAGCCACGCAGTGTGATAAGGTGGGCTAAAACGCGGATAGGTATTTCGGGAAAAATGATTTTCAAAACTAAATGTAAGGCTCCCGCGGTGATATAAGGAAAGATTGTGATTTTGATTGTGAAATGAGACTACGAGGCAGTACCTCGGTAGTGATCGTTGTTGCTATCTTCCATTTACATCACTTGTGTCTTGTCTGCATCGTTTCCTTGGCATTCTTATTATGTGTTTCTTCCGTGATGTCTTTATTGCCTTAACTTTCAATGTAGCTTACCTTGTTTTATTTCTTCTTTGTTTCATTCCCTGATTCCATTACTATATTGTACTATACATGTTTGGTTTCTTTATTATTCCAGTAGGTGTCTTGACCTGACCTCGTCACTACTCCACAGAGGTTAGGCTTTGTACTTACTAGGTACCGTTGTGGTGTACTCATACTACGCTTCTGCACATCTATTTGTGCATATCAAAGTACTTTATACTAGCCTAGGCAACCGTGAGTTGAGCTTTGGATCAAATACTTCAAGGTATACTTACCGGTGTTCGCAGGCCTCGAAGTCACCCTTTATTTTTGTCCATTTCCTTCTGTTTACTCTTTACTTAGAAACTGATATATTAAGGATTGGTTTAGTATATTCATGTAGAGCTTATGACTTAGTCTCACCAGATTATAGGAAATTTTTACCAGTTGTGTTGTGAAATTATTTTATTATAGCCGGTTGGCTTAGATCGAAGTTCTTTTATTATTTCTGTTATTTCTCCATGTATATTAGGCTTGCCTAGTCTTAGATACTATGCGCCATCACGACATCCTTCAGAGGGAGATAGCGGGCGTGACACGTTGGTATCAGATCGCTAGGTTCATAGGTGTTACGAGCCATGAGAATGTTTAGTAGAGTCTTGCTGATCGGTACAAAGACATCTGTACTTATATTTGAGGGGCTATGGAACTGTTAGGAAACTTCACTTCCTTGATTCCTTATCGTGCGAATTTGTTGACTTCGAAATTCTTAATCTTTGTCTTACTATTCTCTTACAGATGGTGAAGACATCCGCTACTGGATATGATGATCAGACACCCGCACCCCTTGCTAGTGCCATGAGAGGCCGGGGCCACGACAGAAGACAGGGAGGGGCACGTGGTACAGTCAGAGCACCTGCCCGAGCTACGACATCGGAGACATCAATAGCTCTAGTTAGGGGGCAGGCACTTGAGGCGCTTGTTGGCACCCCTACACTTCAGGAGACCCTCGCACAGTTCTTGAGCATGTTTGGTAATCTAGCTCAGGCAGGGTTGATTCCACTAGCACCAGCCACATCTCAGGCTAGGGTAGGATCTCAGACTCCCGCAACCCATACCCCAGAGCAGCGGGTCAATGTTGACCAGGTCCCAGATGTTATACCAGTACAGTCGGTTGTTCCAATTCAGCCTGAGGTTAGGGCAGCAGCTTCTGAGGAGGAGCAGCATATACTTGAGAGGTACAAGAAGTACCACCCTCATACTTTCAGCGGCCTAGCTGCAGAGGATGCACAGGATTTTCTAGAGAAGTGTCACTGTATTCTCCGCACCATGGGTAATGTGGAGACGAGCGAGATTGCTTTTACTATATTCCAACTGTCGGGACCAGTGTATCAGTGGTGGCGGGCTTATGAGGAGGGTAGCCTAGTTGATGCAACTTCACTCACAAGGGCTCAGTTTTCAGAAATGTTCTTGAGACAGTTTGTTCCCTAGAGCCTTCGGGATGCATGGCATGTGGAGTTTGAACAACTGCGCCAAGGTGTTATGACCATGTTAGAGTATGCTGTCAGATTCAGTGAGTGTCCAGACATGCACCTTTCTTGGTTTCCACAGTCAGAGAGCGAGTCCTTCGATTTATCGAGGGGCTCAACTATGGTATTAGATTCAGCATGGCTCGAGAGTTTGAGACAGATACCCCATATCAGCAGGTAGTAGAGATCACACGGAGATTGGAGGGTATGCGGGGCCGGGAGAAAGAGGACAGGGAGCCCAAGAGGCCTCGCGATTCTGGCGGATATAGTGGTGCCCGTGCCCCAGTTGCAGACCATCATGTTAGAGGCTATGTGAGCCATCCAGTTCATTCAGCACTTCCAGCTTCTAGTGGTACTCCGACTACTCCCATGTCTGAGGTTTCCCATTATGCACCGCCACTGTCTAGTGCACCTCCTACACGGGGTGCTTTCAGCGATCAGTCTAGCCGACTAGCCCGAGCCAGTTTTAGCAGCCACGTCCTTCGAGAGATTGTTTTGAGTATGGTGATACTATTCATATGGTGAGGAACTTCCCCACACTCAAGAGGGGTGAACCTCTACTGACTACACAGGCTCCACGTATTCCACAGGGTCCCCAGACTTCTCAGGTCGTGGCTACTACTCCAGTTATCGCTCCACCTGCACAACCAGCTAGGTGTGGAGGTCAAGCGGGTAGGGGTCGCCTTAGAGGGGGAGGCCAGTCTAGATGTTATGTTTTTCCGTGTAGGATGGAGGCGGCAGCATCAGACGCAGTTATCACAAGTATTGTTCCGGTTTTTCATAGAGATGCATCGGTCTTATTTGATCCAGGCTCCACTTATTCATATGTATCATCATATTTTGCTCCGTATTTGGGTATATCTTGTGATTCTTTGAGTTCTCTTGTTTATGTGTCCACGCGTGTGGGAGATTCTATTATTGTTGACCGTGTGTATCGATCGTGTTTAGTTGTTATTGATGGTTTTGAGACTAGAGTTGATCTATTATTGCTTAGTATGGTAGACTTTGATGTGATTTTGGGCATGGACTGGTTGTCGCCCTATCATGCTATTCATGATTGTCACGTCAAGACGGTAACATTGGCTATGCCAGGTTTACTACGGTTGGAGTGGAGGGGTACTTTGGATTATGTTCCTAACAAGGTTGTGTCTTTCCTTAAGGCACAACAGATGGTTGGAAAGGGGTGTGATGCATATCTAGCCTTTGTGAGGGATGTAAGTTTTGATACTCCTACCGTTGAGTCAATTCACGTAGTGAGAGACTTTCCAGATGTATTTACCGTAGATCTTCCAGGCATGCCGCCCGATAGGAATATTGATTTTGGTATTGACCTGTTGTCGAGCACTCATCCCATTTCTATTCCACCATACTGTATGGCCCCAGCGGAGTTGAAAGAGTTAAAGGAGTAGTTGCAAGAGTTGCTTGATAAGGGCTTTATTTGGCATAGTGTGTCACCTTGGGGTGCTTCGGTTGTGTTTGTGAAGAAAACGGATGGTTATATGCACATGTGTATTGACTATCGGTAGTTGAATAAGGTTACTGTGAAGAACAGATATCCATTGCCATGCATTGATGACTTATTTGATCAGCTATAGGGTGTCAGAGTGTTCTCCAAGATTGATTTTCGGTCAGGTTACCATCAGCTAAAGATTCGGGATCCTGATATTTTGAAGATTGCTTTTAGGACTCTATATGGTCACTACGAGTTCCTCTTGATGTCGTTTGGGCTGACCAACACCCCAGCGGCATTCATGCACCTGATGAACAGTGTATTCCATCCTTACCTTAATTCATTCAACATTCTCGGTCTTCTTTATATGATTTCATCGAAGATCGTTAGTATGAGGACCCCCATTTGCTTGTCCTTAAGTACACGGTACAGCACGCCGATGCCAAGGAGGTTTCTATCGGAGATGACAGTGTGTTACGGATGCAGGGCCAATTATATGTGCCCAATGTGGATGGGTTACGTGAGTTGATTATTCATAGGCCCACAGTTCGATGTACTCCATTCATCCGATTGCCACTAAGATGTATCAGGATTTGAGACAGCACTATTAGTGGAGGATGATGAAGAAAGACATAGTGGAGTATGTAGCTCGATGCCAAAATTTTCAGCCGGTGAAGTATGAGCATCATAGGCTAGGAGGTTTGCTTCAGAGACTTGAGATTCCCGAGTGGAAATGGGAGCGAGTTACCATGGACTTTGTTGTTGGGCTCTCAAGGACTCAGAAGAAATTTGACATTGTATGGGTGATTGTGGATAGGTTGACCAAGTCGGCTCATTTCATTCTGGTAGTGAAAACCTATTCTTCGAAGTAGCTAGCTCATGTATACATCCACGAGATTGTCCGACTTCATGGCATGCCAGTATCCATCATCTCTGACTGGGGTACGCAGATTACATCACATTTCTACAGAGTCGTACAGGGTGAGCTAGGCACACGGATTGAGTTGAGTACAACATTCTTTCCTCGGACGGACGGACAATCCGATCGCACCATTTAGATATTGGAAGATATGCTTCGTGCCTATGTTATGGATTTTAGTGGTTCTTGGGATCAGTTCTTGCCGCTTGCGAAGTTTGCCTAAAATAATAGCTACCAATCGAGTATTTAGATGACTCTTTTTGAGGCCCTATATGGGAGACGATGTCTTTCCTTAGTTGGTTGGTTTGAGCCAGGAAAGGCTAAGTTATTAGGCACGAATTTGGTTCGAGATGCCTTGGAGAAGGTCAAGTTGAGCCATGATCGGCTTCGTACAGCCCAATCTAGACAAAAGAGTTATGCGGATCGGAAGGTTCGTGATATTGCATTCATGGTTGAAAAGCGGGTCTTGCTCCAGCTTTCACCCATGAAGGGTGTTATGAGGTTCAGGAAGAAGGTCAACTTGAGCCATATATATATCGGACCTTTTGAAATTCTTGAGAGGATTGGTGATGTGGAATACAAGCTTGCATTGCCACCTATTCTATCTGCAGTTCAGCAAGTATTCCATGTTTCTATGCTCCGTAAGTATCACGGTGATTCGTCCCATGTGTTAGATTTCATCTCAGTCCAATTGGACAAAGATTTGTCTTTTTTTGAGGAGACAGTGGCCATCTTGGACACACAGATCCGAAAGTTGAGGTCAAAAAGAATTGCTTCAATGGAAAGGTAAACCAGTCGATGAGGCGACTTGGGAGATGGAGCATGATGCGTGAAGCCGTTATCCTCATATTTTCACCACTTCATGTATGTCTCTATAGTCATTCGAGGACAAATGTCTGTTTTAAAAGGGGGAGGATGTAACGTCCCAGTCGGTCATTTTGTATATTTTAGCCCCGTTCCCCTATTTATTTCCCCCTATGTTATATTGTGATTATGTGACTTGCCAGGGTGGTTGATTTTGGTTTCGGGTGAGTTGCGGAGTGAAATGGGATACTTAGTCCCTAAGTTTGAGGCTTAAGTTGAAAGGGTTGGCCGGAGTTTGATATTTGTGTAGATGACTCCGAAATAGTGTTTTGACGGTTCTGGTAGCTTCGTATGGTGATTTTGGATTTAGTAGCATGTTTGTATATTGATTTGGAGGTCTGTAGGTCGTTTTGGCTTGAATTGGCAAAAGTAGAAAGTTGAAGGTTTGGAAGGTTGAGAAGTTTGAGCGGGAGTTGACTTTATTGATATCAGTGTCGGACTTTCATTCGGGAAGTTAAAATAGGTTTGTTGTGTCATTTACGACTTATGTGCAAATTTTGAGGTCAATCGCAGTTGGTTTGGTATGACTCGACATTAGTTTTGCAAGCCAGATGTTCATGGTTTCAATAGGATTGAATTGGGTTGTGATTTATAGAAATTGATGCTGTTTGATATGATTTTAGGCCTCAAGTAGGTTCGTTATTTGTTTTGGGACTTTTTAGTATATTCGAACAGGGACCTGGGGGGCCCGAGTGTGAATCGGATTGAAATCGGGATAATTTTGGACTTAGTTGATTGCTGAAGCTGATGCTGTTCTGGTGTCACTGCACCTATGGTAGGAGTGGCCGCAGGTGTGGACTCACGGGTGCGAAGGAGGCATCGCAAAAGCAAAAAGGGGTAGCCTGGGGAAGAACTGCAGGTGCGAAGTTTGGCGGGTAGATGAGCACTAGAAGAAGCGGATTGGGCACCGTAGATGCGGAGTTTGGGCCTATGGCTATGGAGCGCAGGTGCGGAGGTGAGCCACAGAAGCGAACTCGCAGGAGTGGTCGTTTCTCCGCAGAAGCGGTTCATGTCCGCAGAAGCGTATCTTTATGGGCTTAAGTGGACATCGCACCTGCGATGGAAGTTCCGCATGTGCGGAGCCGATGATGCGGCTAAGGGCTCGCAGAAGCGAGATCGCTGGGTAGAAAAAGGTGAATTCGAGGGTTTTATTTCATTCTTCATCTTTTGACTTAGAGAGCTCGGTTTAGGGCAATTTTGACATCGATTTTCAAGGAATTGATCAGGGTAAGTGATTCTAACTCGGATTTGGCTATTATACATGAATCCATCATTATTTTTATCATTTAATTAGTGTTTTGAGATGGAAAAATTGGGGAGAATTTAGTAATTTTTGTATGGTTGGAATCGTTGTTGAATGGTTGTTCGGATTTAGTAAGTTTGGTCGGGTTCCGAGATGCGAGCTCATTGTTGACTTTTTGAGTTGACTTTTTGATTTTCTTTAAAGATTGTAACTTTATTATTCGGAATAGTTTTCTATGGTTTGTATTTGTGGTATAAAGTTATTTTGGCTAGATTCGAGCCGTTCGGAGTTGGATATTCGCGGAAAAGGCTTACTAGTGGATTGCGTTAGCGTATTTTGAGGTAAGTGTCTTTCCTAAATTTGTGTGGGAGAATTACCCCTTAGGATTTGTGTTATTTTGTGTGAATTGTGGTATGTGAAAGTTGTGTACGCAAGGCGACGAGTGGGTACACGGGCTAAATGTGGTAACTGGACAGTTTAAGCTATGTTGATTCTTTTCATGCCTTTAATTGAATTGTCATAACATGTTATATTCATCATCATTATTCTATCCTTACATGCTTCACTTGCCATTGTTAATACTTGCCTCCTCTCTTACTTGTTAATTGCCCATACATGCTTAGTTGAAGTTATTGTTTTCTCATTGCTTTGTTAAATATTTAACTGTTGAGTTACCTTACTTGAAGTTGTTATTTCTTGGACTATCTTATTGTTGAGTTTTGGTGTTGAAGTTGTAAAAGTCGTGATCACATTGAGGAGAAGCTGTAAATTGTTGAAATACCATTCTTGTTGAGTTATTCACCGTCAGATTCTATTGTTGAGACTCTTGTACATATTGTGGTTGAGCCATGGGCTATTTATTGTGGAAATATTATTATTGTTTACTTCATTGGCAAGTTATGGTATTGGACACTTGAGGAGCGATTTGTGATAAGTTGTGATATTGATACGCATTCTGTGGTATAAGGATAGGGGTTGATACGCATGCGGTGAGATAAGTTGAGCTTGATACGCGTGTTTCTAGTAGGGAAATTACTTGAAGCCACGCAGTGTGATAAGGTGGGCTAAAATGCAGGTAGCTATTTCTGGAAAAATTATTTTCAAAACTAAATGTAAGGCTCCCGCGATGATATAAGGAAAGATTATGATTTTGATTGTGAAATGAGACTACGAGGCGGTACCTCGGTAGTGATCCTTGTTGCTATTTTCCATTTACATCACTTGTGTCTTGTCTCCATTGTTTCTTTGGCATTCTTATTATGTGCTTCTTCCATGATGTCTTTATTGCCTTAACTTTCGGTGTAGCTTACCTTGTTGTATTTCTTCTTTGTTTCATTACCTGTTTCCATTATTATATTGTTCTATACATGTTCAGTTTCTTTATTTATTCATTCCAGTAGGTATCTTGACCTGACCTCATCACTGCTCTACTAAGGTTAGGCTTAATAATTAATGGGTACCATTATGGTATACTCATACTATGCTTCTGCACATTTTTTTGTGCAGATCCAGGTATTTCATACCTGCCAGCGTTCGTAGGCCTCAGAGTCACCCTCTGTCTTTGACTCTTTCCTTCTGTTTACTATTTACTTAGACACTGATGTATTAGGGATTGGTTCAGTATATTCTTGAAGAGCTTATGACTCAGTCTTACCAGATTTTGGAAAATTATTGTCAGCTATGTTGTGAAATTATTTTATTACAGCCGGTTGGTTTAGATCGAAGTTATTTTATTATTTCTGTTATTTCTTCATGTATGTTAGGCCTACCTAGTCTTAGCGACTAGGTGCCATCACGATATTCTTCAGAAGGAGATTGGGGTCGTGACATGCACCCTATTTTGCACAAGTCAAAATAATGTACAACTTATAGTACTCTACAAGGTTATTGAAGTTTAGAGTCGCCACATAGTATTTAAGGTATACAATGACACCTATACTACACTATATAATGTACATTTAATTATGGTCTACGAAATCGTTGAGATTCTAGGTAAGGGTTCAAGTTATCTCGAGGGGAAAGTGTTAGGCATCCCTTATGATTCACAAAATGTGATTCCGGTGGACTCAATCAAATAAATGAGGGAAGGTTCAAAAGAATGATTAATTTAATATTTACAAAGAAATATGAAAATAATTTGAAGTGAAGAATAAGTGAATGTGAACGTCACTTAGTAAAACTAGATATATTTATGTGCAACAGAATATGTGCAATGATGTGGATAAAGAAAATAAATAAAATATGTGAAAGAGTTAAATTTTTAATGACTAAGTGAAGTGTATCATCAAGCCAAATGACTTTGAGTTGAAATAAATAATCTCGAAAGAATTTAGTTGTAATCAAGATCAACTATCGTAAGAAAACATGTCTAGAAAATGATTGATCAAGAGTAGAAAAAGGAATTACCTTTGGATAGTTTTTATGTAAAGAAGAGGGTAAGAAGAGAGTTGATTAATATTTACAAGAAGATTATAAAAATAAATTAACTAAAGGATAATTAATTATGGAAAATGAATAATAAAATATGTTTATATTTATGTACATGTGTGGTAAAACATAAATAACAAAAATGTATGAAATGACTTTCATTTTTGAAATTGGTGCACAATATGTGAAGATTACAATTTAATATTTTAAAATAATAGATTAAGTAAGAAGGGAACAATATATGATTTGACTAAAGTACAAAATTAGTAAAAGATAATTAACAATTCAAGACAATGTTAAAGGAAGTATGAACACTATATCTTGCACTTTAATTTAATGAATAGATTATGAAAATTTTTTGTTTAATATGAATGAACAAGTATAAGAAGTTGCTAAAGAAAGAAAAATGTAAGATAACATGTACTTATGAATGGAATATTTGCAAATTGACCAAATGAATATCAATTGCAGAATAAACTTTAAAAGAATTTGATTTATGTACAAAGATTAACACTTTAAGTGAAAAGCTAAATGTAAAAATAAAATTACTCTAAATGATTAGCAAAAGGTGAAAAAAGAATAATCTTTGAACAACCCTAGTATACAAGGAATAAGGTGAAAGAATGAATTTGATGAATAGAGAATGAATGCGGTGTAAGAAAAATACGTCAACACATTTATGACATAGAAAATCATCGCACCAATACAAAGAAACATTTGCGTCGAAAATGAGTTATCATTTCAATGAATGACTAAAGACCACCTTTTGAGGTAACCCCTTTAGATTCATGGTCTTGAAACACAACTTATGCGAGCCAAACCCAAATGACTACGAGGCCTAAGTCTCTCAACGGACGTACAATAATTCAATTATAATTTCTATACAATTATATCTATTCGAAGTGTGTTAATTAAAGAATAATTTACATATAGAGAGGTTCGGGAAGCATGCTAGTATAACTTTAAAAACATACAATAAAATGATTTATTTTTATCTTTATGAAAAGTGGATGTCATGTTTTTATTTCGGATATACAACCAACTTAATTGATTATGTGCATGTCAATCCTAATTAATCAACCAAGTTAAAGATATGTTTGACACCCTAGGTGTACATACAAATTATGCGAATTATCTAATGCATAACATTACAAGTTAACCGGATTATTAACTAAATGCAATTCACCCTAAGTGTTTGGAAAGTAGATAAACATTAAAGCAAGCAAGCAAACACGACATTTATCCACTATTTTACTATACTTTACGTTTTGAGTACATCCGAGAATGGGAAGCACGAAGTGGGGATTAGATGAGGGTCCGTCTTCAATCCTTCTCCAAATGCCGTCTTTCAAAGCGACTTCGTATGATAGTACCTCGCAGGCAATAGAAGTGAAATTATTAGTAAAATATAAAGTAAACAATAAACTAATTTATTCTGAAATGATATTATTTGCAAAATGTTTTTGGGATTTTTTTTTTGGAAATAGTTTGAAAATGTTTTTGCGAAATTATTTTTGGAAAATATTTTAAAATAAAATAGGAGGCTCAGATATGTATTTTTAATATCCGTCTAGACATGAGAACAGGACCGCCTCGGTTGTGACTCCGGTGGCCAACCGTGTCGCTCTCCATTAGTTGTTGGTTTGCGTTCTTGTCTTTTTATTTTCTTATGTTTATCATCATCGCCTCATTATTTAAGGCCCAATACGAAGAGTCATTCGAGGCGTCGTGGCCTCAAAATATTATTCTCATCGGCATTATAAGGTAGTACAAGTCACAACAGCGATACCAATAGCAGAGCAAGGAAACAAGCAGCAACAACTAATGAAAGATGGATTCAATCACAACATGGTTATTACAGTAGGCAAGGAAAAATGCCACCAAACCAACAAAAAATATAGCGAAAACACATATCATAAACAAACATTGACCCCTCGAAATTAAACGCCACCGGACGGAACAGAGAGAGATTGCTGGAAATTTTACAAAATAAACAGCGGCAACAATGGACCAAATGACCAAAAGGAACAGCGGCAACAATGGAAGGCAACGGGATTAAACAACCAATGAAGCAAATGAAACTGTAGTTCCATAAATTAAGTAGTCGCCGAAAAACATGGTCAAAGGGTAGTGGCCAAATAGTGGTCCGCCGGAATAGAGTTGTCCAGTCAGTCGAGGTTTTACAAGAGGCACCTTGATATGTAAATGACTTGCAAAAATAACAAAATACAACAAGAACACAATAAGAATTGCCGGAGCGTTTCCGGTTAAATTCCTTCAAGACAAAGAAAGCAAATTTTGACTTGATCCTTCTAGATCTTGTTTCATGCATAGTTAGATATGTAAATAAGAACGAAGAAGATGAGAAGAGACATGGTCGTCTGTGGCATCTCAGCGGCAGAAACGATAAAATAGAAAGAGATAGAGGGATAGAGAGCCATTATCTCGTTGCCGAAAAAAGGAGAGAAGTCGTCGCCTGGCCGGTAACCACCTTCGGCGGCGACGGCTGGTGGTCATGGGCTGCAGAAATAGAGCAAAATGGGGGCTATCTTCTTATTTTTGTAAGAGGGAAAACTCGCAGCTTCTACAAACTCTGTCATAGCCTCTGCACTACGGGTGAACACTTTGTGCGCACTAGATAAACCTCCCTGTGTAATAGCCTATAATTATTCGCTCCAAAGGAGAGAAAAATGAGATGATATTAAGGGGGTATCGGTTGTGGATTGTAAAATGAAGGGTGTATTATGTTTTTAACGTTTTGACCCTTTTTATTGAGGGACCTGTCATGAACCGCCACATCATCAAGCCATGTATGTGCTATTTGGCATATATTAATGCCATGTGAAAGCTTCAATATGAAATAGACTAGCACATGTGCGAAGGTTTTAGAGAAATATGGAGATTTCTGATGCAAGACCTTAGAACCCTTTGGATTTATTAGGAAAGTGCTTAGAAGATTCTAACTATGTAGAATATTATATAGAATGGACTTACTTATAAATAATAAGGGCCTTGTGTAATAATTATTATTTACTCACTAGCCCCTATGAAACTAGTATATAAAGGGGGTTATTCATTTGTAACTCATCAAGAAAAATAATCAAGTTCTCTAAAATAAAAAGCTTCATTTGGCAAATTTCTCTTGTCTTTCTTTCTACCATTCTCTTAGCGAACTTGAGTGTAGTAAGGCTGACTTGGCATAGCAAGAACGTGAGCAAGTTGTGCAAGATCATGAACGAGCTATCAAGTGTCACACGTGTACTTAGTTAACGACTAAGGACATGACAACGTGGTATCAGAACAAAGGTTGCAACTAAGAGAATGGCAAACAACGGAGAAATTAACACTTCCAACACCCAAGCCAACGTCATCTAGGATACTGCTGGCAAGAAGAGTTGTAACAGAAAGAGGAATACCACCAACAAGAGCCAGGAGGTGCCCCCCGAGATTGTCCCAAATGAGGGGCTTACATTCCAAGAACCATCTGCCACTAAGGCGAGCGAGGATGAAGTTGAGGTCCTGCCGGAGGACGTCTCACTCGGTAAAGCGTGGGTGATGAAGGTGAATGCGAGGATAGATGCCATCAAGATCTTTGACCAATGCTTGGGGAAGGTGGAACGCACCCTTAGCGTTCTTGAAGGACATACTCTTGAGGAGATTGAGAGTATCCAAAATAACTTAGATGGACGTACACAGAGTGAGATGGAGATAAGGAAAACCATCTCTGCCTTGGAGTGTAGACTCATGGAGGTCTTGAGTACTATAGATGCTATAAAGGCAAAGATAGAATTACTCGAGGAACATGTCAATGCTGGCATAACCGAGGCAGCCAATAATATTGTGATGATGAGGGAGGCAAAGATCGAGGTTGCCAAACCACCGGTGTTCAAAGGTGTTCGTGATGCACAAGAAGTGGAGAATTTCCTTTGTCACTTGGAGAACTACTTCAGGCACGACAAAGTGAAAGACGACGAGGCCAACATCAATATTGTTATGTTGTACCGATCAGAGATTGCCGCGTTGTGGTGGCGTCGAGAGTTTGTTGACATGGAGAAGGGGCTATGCAAGACTGAGACGTGGGAGAAATTTAAGAAGGAGTTAAAGAAGCAATTCTACTCGGTGAATGTGGTGTATGAGGCTGGGCGGAAGCTAAGGGAGCTCCGACAGACGGCCATAATTCGGGAGTATGTGCACGCGTTTACTACCTTAATGCTAAAAATCTCGTCATTATGCAAGGAAGATTCACTCTTCTACATCATGTATTGGTTGCAAAATTAGGCAAAGAAGGAGTTAAGAAGACATCAAGTAGCCAAAGTGGATGAGTCCTTAGCGGTAGCCAAATTGCTCATTGACTTCAAGATGGAGCCTGCCAAGTTCAAAGAAGGCAGAGCCGAGAGGGAAGGGGGAGATCATGACAAGGACAACGGGGAGGGCATAGCTGAGGTATACAAGGGCAATGGCAAGGGGTCATCCCATAATGGACTGGGGTCCAAGAGAAATGGCAAGGAGCCAGAAAATAGTAGCGAGTACGTGCCTAAGGGAGGGTGCCACTTCTGTAAAGGATCACACCGGGCAAGTGAATGCCCAGATTTGGAGAGACTTGCAGCAATGATCGGGAACTTTGCTCAAGCACACAAGGGTGACACGGGAGGGACCGCCTGTATTGGGCGGATGCGCTTGGAATCTAAGCTGAAAGTAGGGGATTCCAAAGCCTATCCTGGCATCAAGAAAATGGAGCATGATGGTAGCAAGAAACGTTGGGCGGACATGGTTGAAGAGGATGGCATCTTACAAAGTGATGGCACGCTATCGAACTTAGACAAAGCACCAAGCAGAGGGGTCAAGTTTGCTAGTAAAATTGTGACCACGGAGGGCAGCCAAATAGGGAGTGGAAGAATGTACCCGATGCTTGAGAAGATGTTAGACTTGGTCGAGTCATGGGGAGATTCAGGCCAAGAGCAAGGAGAGGCATCAGATGGGCGGATGATCGAGGCCATCATTGCTAGCCGTCCAAAGTACAATAGGGCAAGTTGAAAGGAGACCAGTACCTTGTGACATGGGAAGGTGAACCGCTCTATAGAGAATCATGGCTAAAGGACAAAGATATCCAGCGAAACCAAGGCGAGGTGCGCGCGTACGTGTCTATGCTTTGTGCTGAGGGTAGCACAAAATTTGGTGTGGGAGAGTGTCATGAGCCGCCACATCATCATACGACATAGGTTCCATTTGGCATATATTAATTCCACGTGAAAGCTTACATATGAAATAGACTAGCACATGTGGGAAGGTTCTAGAGAAATATGGATATTTCTCATGGAAGACTTTAGAACCCTATGGAATTGCTAGGAAAGTCCTTAGAAGATAATATCTATGTAGAATATTCTAGAGAAGGGACTTACTTGTAAATAATAAGGGCCTTGAATAATAATTATTATTTACACACTAGCCCCTATGAAACTAGTATATAAAGGGGTTTATTCATTTGTAACTTATCAAGCAAATAATCAAGTTCTCTACAATAAAAAGCTTCCTTTGGCAAATTTCTCTTGTCTTTCTTTCTACCATTATCTTAGCGATCTTGAGTGTAGTAAGGTTGAATTAGCATAGCAAGAACTTGAGCAAGTTGTGCAAGATCATGAGCGAGTTGTCAAGTGCCACATGTGTACTTAGTTGACGGTTAAGGATGTGACAACATGGTATCAGAGCAAAGGTTGCAACTAAGGGAATGGCGAACGACAGAGAAATTAACGCTGCCAACACCCAAGCCAATGTCATCCAAGATGATGTTGGCAAGAAGAGCTATAACAAAAAGAGGAATGCCACAAACAAGAGCCAGGAGGTGTCCCCCGAGATTGTGCCAAACGAGGGGCTTACATTCCAAGAACCATCTACCACTAAGGCAAGTGAGGATGAAGTGGAGGTCCTGCCGGAGGACGTCTTGCTCGGTAAAGCATGGGTGATGAAGGTAAATGTGAGGATGGGCGTCATCAAGACCTTTGACCAACGCTTGGGGAAAGTGGAAGGCACCCTTAGCGTTCTTGAAGGTCATACTCTTGAGGAAATTAATTGGAAGGACGTACACAGAATGAGATGGAGCTAAGGCAAACCATATCTGCCTTGGAATGTAGAATCATGGAGGCCTTGAGTACTATCGATGCTATAAAGGCAAATATAGAATTACTCGAGGAACATGTCAATGCTGGCGTAACTGAGGTAGCCAACAATATTATCGTGACGAGGGAGACAAAGATCGAGGCTCCCAAACCGCCAATGCTCAAAGGTGTTCGTGATGCATAAGAAGTGCAGAATTTCCTTTGGAACTTGGAGAACTTCTTCAGGCATGGCAAAGTGAACGATGACGAGGCCAAGATCAACACTATTGTGTTGCACCTCTCAAAGATTGCCGCATTGTGGTGGCGTCGAAAGTGTGTTAACATGGAGAAGGGGCTATGCTAGATTGAGACGTGGGAGCAATTTAAGAAGGAGTTGAAGAAACAATTCTACCCGGTGAATGTTGTGTATGAGGCTGGGCAGAAGCTAAGGGAGCTCCGACAGACGGCCACAATTCGGGAGTATGTACACGAGTTCACTACCTAAATGCTGCAAATCCCGTCATTATCCGAAGAGGATTCACTCTTCTTCTTCATGGATGGTTTGCAAAATTGGGCAAAGCAGGAGTTAAGAAGACATCAAGTAGCCAACGTGGATGAGGCCATAGCGGTAGCCGAGTCACTCATTGACTTCAAGATGGAGCCTTCCAAGTTCAAAGAAGGTAGCGTCGAGAGGGATGGGGGAGATCATGAAAAGGACAACGGGAAGGGCATAGCTGAGGTATACATAGTAAATGGCAAGGGGTCATCCCATAATGGACTGGGGTCCAAGGGAAACGGCAAGGGGCCGGAAAACGGCAGCGAGTACATGCCTAAGGGAGGGTGCAACTTCTGTAAAGGATCACATCGGGCAAGTGAATGCCCAGATTTGGAGAAGCTTACAACAATGATCGGGAACTTTGCTCAAGCACACAATGGTGACACAGGAGTGACCGCCTGTATTTGGCAGATGCGCTTGGAATCTAAGATGAAAGTAGGGGATTCCAAAGCATATGTTAGCGCCAAGAAAATGGAGCATGGTGGTAGCAAGAAACGTTGGGCAGATATAGTTGAAGAGGATGGCAAGTTACAAAGTGATGGCATGCTATCAGACTTAGACGAAGCACCAAGCAGAGGGGTCAAGTTTGCTAGTTAGGTTGTGACCACGGAGGGCAGCCAAATAGGGAGTGGAAGCATGTATCTGATGCTTGAGAACCTGTTAGACTTGGTCGAGTCATGGGGAGATTCACACCAAGAGCAAGGAGAGGCATCCGATGGGCGAATGATTGAGGCCATCATTGCTAGCCGTCGTAAGTACTAATAGGGTAAGAAGAAAGGTGACCAATACCTTGTGACATGGGAAGGCGAACCGCTCCATAGAGCATCATGGCTAATGGACAAAGATCTCCGACAAAACCAAGGCGAGGTGCGCGCGTACGTTTCTATGCTTTGTGCCGAGGGCAACACAAAATTGGTAGGGGGAGTGTCATGAGCCGCCATATCATCATGCCACGTAGGTGCCATTTGGCATATATTAATGCCATGTGAAAGATTACATATGAAATAGACTAGCACATGTGGGAAGGTTCTAGAGAAATATGGAGATTTCTCATGGAAGACCTTAGAACCATATGGAATTGCTAGGAAAGTCCTTAGAAGATTCTAGCTATGTAGAGTATTCTAGAGAAGGGACTTACTTGTAAATAATAAGAGCCTTGTATAATAATTATTATTTACTCACTAACCCCTATGAAACTAGTATATAAAGGGGTTTATTCATTTGTAACTTATCAAGCAAAATAATCAAGTTCTCTACAATAAAAAGCTTCCTTTGGCAAATTTCTCTTGTCTTTCTTTCTACCATTATCTTAGCGATCTTGAGTGTAGTAAGGTTGAATTAGCATAGCAAGAACTTGAGCAAGTTGTGCAAGATCATGAGCGAGTTGTCAAGTTCCACATGTGTACTTAGTTGACGGTTAAGGATGTGACAACATGGTATCAGAGCAAAGGTTGCAACTAAGGGAATGGCGAACGACAGAGAAATTAACGCTGCCAACACCCAAGCCAATGTCATCCAAGATGATGCTGGCAAGAAGAGCTATAACAAAAAGAGGAATGCCACAAACAAGAGCCAGGAGGTGTCCCCCGAGATTGTGCCAAACGAGGGGCTTACATTCCAAGAACCATCTACCACTAAGGCAAGTGAGGATGAAGTGGAGGTCCTGCCGGAGGACGTCTTGCTCGGTAAAGCATGGGTGATGAAGGTAAATGTGAGGATGGGCGTCATCAAGACCTTTGACCAACGCTTGGGGAAAGTGGAAGGCACCCTTAGCGTTCTTGAAGGTCATACTCTTGAGGAAATTAATTGGAAGGACGTACACAGAATGAGATGGAGCTAAGGCAAACCATATCTGCCTTGGAATGTAGAATCATGGAGGCCTTGAGTACTATCGATGCTATAAAGGCAAATATAGAATTACTCGAGGAACATGTCAATGCTGGCGTAACTGAGGTAGCCAACAATATTATCGTGACGAGGGAGACAAAGATCGAGGCTCCCAAACCGCCAATGCTCAAAGGTGTTCGTGATGCACAAGAAGTGCAGAATTTCCTTTGGAACTTGGAGAACTTCTTCAGGCATGGAAAAGTGAACGATGACGAGGCCAAGATCAACACTATTGTGTTGCACCTCTCAAAGATTGCCGCATTGTGGTGGCGTCGAAAGTGTGTTAACATGGAGAAGGGGCTATGCTAGATTGAGACGTGGGAGCAATTTAAGAAGGAGTTGAAGAAACAATTCTACCCGGTGAATGTTGTGTATGAGGCTGGGCAGAAGCTAAGGGAGCTCCGACAGACGGCCACAATTCGGGAGTATGTACACGAGTTCACTACCTAAATGCTGCAAATCCCGTCATTATCCGAAGAGGATTCACTCTTCTTCTTCATGGATGGTTTGCAAAATTGGGCAAAGCAGGAGTTAAGAAGACATCAAGTAGCCAACGTGGATGAGGCCATAGCGGTAGCCGAGTCACTCATTGACTTCAAGATGGAGCCTTCCAAGTTCAAAGAAGGTAGCGTCGAGAGGGATGGGGGAGATCATGAAAAGGACAACGGGAAGGGCATAGCTGAGGTATACATAGTAAATGGCAAGGGGTCATCCCATAATGGACTGGGGTCCAAGGGAAACGGCAAGGGGCCGGAAAACGGCAGCGAGTACATGCCTAAGGGAGGGTGCAACTTCTGTAAAGGATCACATCGGGCAAGTGAATGCCCAGATTTGGAGAAGCTTACAACAATGATCGGGAACTTTGCTCAAGCACACAATGGTGACACAGGAGTGACCGCCTGTATTGGGCAGATGCGCTTGGAATCTAAGATGAAAGTAGGGGATTCCAAAGCATATGTTAGCGCCAAGAAAATGGAGCATGGTGGTAGCAAGAAACGTTGGGCAGATATAGTTGAAGAGGATGGCAAGTTACAAAGTGATGGCATGCTATCAGACTTAGACGAAGCACCAAGCAGAGGGGTCAAGTTTGCTAGTTAGGTTGTGACCACGGAGGGCAGCCAAATAGGGAGTGGAAGCATGTATCTGATGCTTGAGAACCTGTTAGACTTGGTCGAGTCATGGGGAGATTCACGCCAAGAGCAAGGAGAGGCATCCGATGGGCGAATGATTGAGGCCATCATTGCTAGCCGTCGTAAGTACTAATAGGGCAAGAAGAAAGGTGACCAATACCTTGTGACATGGGAAGGTGAACCGCTCCATAGAACATCATGGCTAATGGACAAAGATCTCCGACAAAACCAAGGCGAGGTGCGCGCGTACGTTTCTATGCTTTGTGCCGAGGGCAACACAAAATTGGTAGGGGGAGTGTCATGAGCCGCCATATCATCATGCCACGTAGGTGCCATTTGGCATATATTAATGCCATGTGAAAGATTACATATGAAATAGACTAGCACATGTGGGAAGGTTCTAGAGAAATATGGAGATTTCTCATGGAAGACCTTAGAACCATATGGAATTGCTAGGAAAGTCCTTAGAAGATTCTAGCTATGTAGAGTATTCTAGAGAAGGGACTTACTTGTAAATAATAAGAGCCTTGTATAATAATTATTATTTACTCACTAACCCCTATGAAACTAGTATATAAAGGGGTTTATTCATTTGTAACTTATCAAGCAAAATAATCAAGTTCTCTACAATAAAAAGCTTCCTTTGGCAAATTTCTCTTGTCTTTCTTTCTACCATTATCTTAGCGATCTTGAGTGTAGTAAGGTTGAATTAGCATAGCAAGAACTTGAGCAAGTTGTGCAAGATCATGAGCGAGTTTTCAAGTGCCACATGTGTACTTAGTTGACGGTTAAGGATGTGACAACATGGTATCAGAGCAAAGGTTGCAACTAAGGGAATGGCAAACGACAGAGAAATTAACGCTGCCAACACCCAAGCCAATGTCATACAAGATGATGCTGGCAAGAAGAGCTATAACAAAAAGAGGAATGCCACAAACAAGAGCCAGGAGGTGTCCCCCGAGATTGTGCCAAACGAGGGGCTTACATTCCAAGAACCATCTACCACTAAGGCAAGTGAGGATGAAGTGGAGGTCCTGCCGGAGGACGTCTTGCTCGGTAAAGCATGGGTGATGAAGGTAAATGTGAGGATGGGCGTCATCAAGACCTTTGACCAACGCTTGGGGAAAGTGGAAGGCACCCTTAGCGTTCTTGAAGGTCATACTCTTGAGGAAATTAATTGGAAGGACGTACACAGAATGAGATGGAGCTAAGGCAAACCATATCTGCCTTGGAATGTAGAATCATGGAGGCCTTGAGTACTATCGATGCTATAAAGGCAAATATAGAATTACTCGAGGAACATGTCAATGCTGGCGTAACTGAGGTAGCCAACAATATTATCGTGACGAGGGAGACAAAGATCGAGGCTCCCAAACCGCCAATGCTCAAAGGTGTTCGTGATGCACAAGAAGTGCAGAATTTCCTTTGGAACTTGGAGAACTTCTTCAGGCATGGCAAAGTGAACGATGACGAGGCCAAGATCAACACTATTGTGTTGCACCTCTCAAAGATTGCCGCATTGTGGTGGCGTCGAAAGTGTGTTAACATGGAGAAGGGGCTATGCTAGATTGAGACGTGGGAGCAATTTAAGAAGGAGTTGAAGAAACAATTCTACCCGGTGAATGTTGTGTATGAGGCTGGGCAGAAGCTAAGGGAGCTCCGACAGACGGCCACAATTCGGGAGTATGTACACGAGTTCACTACCTAAATGCTGCAAATCCCGTCATTATCCGAAGAGGATTCACTCTTCTTCTTCATGGATGGTTTGCAAAATTGGGCAAAGCAGGAGTTAAGAAGACATCAAGTAGCCAACGTGGATGAGGCCATAGCGGTAGCCGAGTCACTCATTGACTTCAAGATGGAGCCTTCCAAGTTCAAAGAAGGTAGCGTCGAGAGGGATGGGGGAGATCATGAAAAGGACAACGGGAAGGGCATAGCTGAGGTATACATAGTAAATGGCAAGGGGTCATCCCATAATGGACTGGGGTCCAAGGGAAACGGCAAGGGGCCGGAAAACGGCAGCGAGTACATGCCTAAGGGAGGGTGCAACTTCTGTAAAGGATCACATCGGGCAAGTGAATGCCAGGATTTGGAGAAGCTTACAACAATGATCGGGAACTTTGCTCAAGCACACAATGGTGACACAGGAGTGACCGCCTGTATTGGGCAGATGCGCTTGGAATCTAAGATGAAAGTAGGGGATTCCAAAGCATATGTTAGCGCCAAGAAAATGGAGCATGGTGGTAGCAAGAAGCATTGGGCAGATATAGTTGAAGAGGATGGCAAGTTACAAAGTGATGGCATGCTATCAGACTTAGACGAAGCACCAAGCAGAGGGGTCAAGTTTGCTAGTTAGGTTGTGACCACGGAGGGCAGCCAAATAGGGAGTGGAAGCATGTATCTGATGCTTGAGAACCTGTTAGACTTGGTCGAGTCATGGGGAGATTCACGCCAAGAGCAAGGAGAGGCATCCGATGGGCGGATGATTGAGGCCATCATTGCTAGCCGTCGTAAGTACTAATAGGGCAAGAAGAAAGGTGACCAATACCTTGTGACATGGGAAGGCGAACCGCTCCATAGAGCATCATGGCTAATGGACAAAGATCTCCGACAAAGATCTCCGACAAAGATCTCCGACATGGGGAGTGTCATGAGCCGCCATATCATCATGCCACGTAGGTGCCATTTGGCATATATTAATGCCATGTGAAAGATTACATATGAAATAGACTAGCACATGTGGGAAGGTTCTAGAGAAATATGGAGATTTCTCATGGAAGACCTTAGAACCATATGGAATTGCTAGGAAAGTCCTTAGAAGATTCTAGCTATGTAGAGTATTCTAGAGAAGGGACTTACTTGTAAATAATAAGAGCCTTGTATAATAATTATTATTTACTCACTAACCCCTATGAAACTAGTATATAAAGGGGTTTATTCATTTGTAACTCATCAAGCAAAATAATCAAGTTCTCTACAATAAAAAGCTTCCTTTGGCAAATTTTTCTTGTCTTTCTTTCTATCATTATCTTAGCGATCTTGAATGTAGTAAGGCTGACTTGGCATAGAAAGAATGTGAGCAAGTTGTGCAAGATCGTGAGCGAGCTGTCAAGTGCCACACATGTACTTAGTTGACGGCTAAGGAAGTGACAACGTGGTATCAGAGCAATGGTTGCAAATAAGGGAATGGCGAACGACAGAGAAATTAATGCTTCCAACATCTTCCAGGATGCTGTTGGCAAGAAGAGCTATAACAAAAAGAGGAATGCCACCAACAAGAGCCAGGAGGTGACGCCCGAGATTGTGCCAAACGAGGGGCTTACTTTCCAAGAACCATCTGCCACTAAGGCAAGTGAGGATGAAGTGGAGGTCCTGCCGGAGGATATCTTACTCGGTAAAGCTTGGGTGATAAAGGTAAATGAGAGGATGGATGCCATCAAGATCTTTGACCAACGCTTGGGGAAAGTGGAAGGCACCTTTAGCATTCTTGAAGGTCACACTCTTGAGGAGATTAAGAGTATCCGAAATTACTTGGAGGGACGTACACAGACTAAGATGGAGCTAAGGCAAACCATGTCTGCCTTGGAATGTAGAATCATGGAGGCCTTGAGTACTATCGATGCTATAAAGGAAAATATAGAATTACTCGAGGAACATGTTAATGTTGGCGTGATGAGGGAGACCAATATCGAGGCTCCCAAATCGCCAGTGCTCAAAGGTGTTCGTGATGCACAAGAAGTGCAAACTTTCCTTTGGCACATGGAGAACTAATTCAGGCACGGCAAAGTGAAATACGATGAGGCCAATAACAACACTATTGTGTTGTACCTCTCATAGATTGCCGCATTGTGGTGGCATTGAAAGTGTGTTAACATGGAGAAGGGGCTATGCACGATTGAGACGTGGGAGCAATTGAAGAAGGAGTTGAAGAAGCAATTCTACCCAGTGAATGAGGTGTATGAGGTTGGGCGGAATCTAAGGGAGCTCCGACAGACGGCCTCAATTCGGGAGTGTGTACACGAGTTCACTACCTTAATGCTGCAAATCCCGTCATTATCTGAGGAGGATTCACTCGGCTACTTCATGGATGGGTTGCAAAATTGGGCAAAGCAGGAGTTAAGAAGACATCAAGTAGCTAACGTGGATGAGGCCATAGCGGTAGCCGAGTCGCTCATTGACTTCAAGATGGAGCCTGCCAAGTTCAAAGAAGGCAGAGCCGAGAGGGATGGGGGAGATCATAACAAGGACAACGGGAAGGGCATAGCCGAGGTATACATAGGCAATGGCAAGGAGTCATCCCATAATGGACTGGGGTCCAAGCAAAACGGCAAGGGGCCGTAAAATGGTAGCGAGTACATGCCTAAGGGAGGGTTCCACTTCTGTAAAGGATCACATCAGGCAAGTGAATACCCAGATTTGGAGAGGCTTGCAGCAATGATAGAGAACTTTGCTCAAGCACACAAGGGTAACACAGGAGTGACCGTCTGTATTGGGCAGATTCGCTTGGAATCTAAGCCGAAAGTAGGGGATTCCAAAGCCTATCTTGGCGCCAAGTAAATGGATCATGATGGTAGCAAGATGCGTTGGGCGGACATAGTTAAAGAGGATAGCAAGTTACAAAGTGATGGAATGCTATCGAACATAGATGAAGTACCAAGAACATGAGTCAAGTTTGCTAGTAAAGTTGTGACCACTGAGGGCAGCCAAATAGGGAGTGGAAGCATGTACCCGATGCTTGAGAAGCAGTTAGACTTGGTCGAGTCATGGGGTGATTCAGGACAAGAGCAAAGAGAGGCATCCAATGGGCAGATGATCGAGGCCATCATTGCTAGCCGTCCAAAGTACAAACATGGCAAGAAGAAAGGTAACCAGTACCTTGGGACATAGGAAGGTGAACCTCTCCATAGAGCATCATGGCTAATGGACAAAGATCTCCGGCGAAACCAAGGTGAGGTGCGCGTGTACGTGTCTATACTTTGTGTTGAGGGCGGGACAAAATTTGGTGGGGGAGAGTGTCATGATCTGCCACATCATCACGCCATGTAGGTGCTATTTGGCATATTTTAATGACATGTGAGAGCTTATATATGAAATAGACTAGCACATGTGGGAAGGTTCTAGATAAATATGGAGATTTCTCATGGAAGACCTTAGAACCCTATGGAATTGCTAGGAAAGTACTTAGAAGATTCTAGATATGTAGAATATTCTAGAGAAGGGACTTACTTGTAAACAACAAGGGCCTTGTGTAATAATTATTATTTACTCACTATCCCCTATGAAACTAGTATATTAAGGGGGTTATTCATTTGTAACTCATCAAGCAAAATAATCAAGTTATATGCCCAGCGCCATGGTCGGCCTCGTGGTCTTGGCAGTGACAAGCGCGCATATGCCTCTGTCGCCCCACCGATAACATTGTCTGTCGCGCGCACAGACAATGTTGCACGCACAGACCATGATGATGTCAAGAGTCTCGCATGCACAGATCATGATGCCTCGCCAGCGCCTAACTGCAGGAAGACTCTAACAGCATCGCGTGCACAAACAATGTCGCGCGCGCAAACTCTGATGCTAAACAAAAAGTTGCAGCCAACGGACTTGCTTCTACTGTTATATCTCGCATTTTCATACGTTAAAGTTTCGTCGTAAGTTAATAGACATAAGTTCGGGAATGAAATTATTTTTAGATTACAAGTATTATGCTATTTCAAACAAGGGATAAGTAAATTCGTGAAGGTGAGAGGGTAAGCGAATTGAAGAAAATACGTTTCGTCAAAGATTGGAAATTTGGGATAAAATACGGTACGAGTTATAATACCCGATATTTATGGACTATTACCATACAAACTACCATATGACCATGATAGTAAGATGTATGAAGTGTATTAAAACTGAGTAGTAATTTAAGTAAGTTGAGATAATTTTTAATTATGTGGATAATTGATTAATTATTGGGTAATGGGATATTATCTAATTAATTGGGGATATATTGGATAAGAATTAAAATGGCATTATGTGGCAGCCCCCCCCCCCATTCAGATTAAGTGACTCATAATCTAGATTTAAGGTGGCCAACTAAAAGTTATACACATGACAGTTACATGTAAAGACATAATGAGAAGTTTGGCATTTTGGCTTCATTTGGCCTTAAGATAATCAAGTAAAAAATCTTATCATTTTCTTCCTATTTCAAACATTGCAAAACAGACGTTAGCAATTCCTACAAGGATTCATAACATCTTCAAAGAGAATTCATAACATCTTCAACCAATTCCTACAAAAATTCCAACGAGATTTCTTAGCACCTTAGCAACGTGAGATTCTACGATTCTAAGGGAGTATGGTACAACCTTTTCCAAGAATATCATACGGATATTTCCCTACTCCATGTATGTTAAGGCTAAGCCCTTCCTTCATTTTTACGTGATCTAGTAATTACATGAGTTTGATAACGAGGCATAAAGAGAAGTTCATACTCCCGAATTAATATACATTATCCTACTCTCATAAGTTGCAGCATTCTCCCTTATCGGGACTTTTTAGTCAATTGAGTATTGTCTTCTTCCAGAAAGAGAGAAGAGGTTCTATATATAATTAATTATGGACTCTACCTAGCTCGCGGATTCAACAGCTAGCTGCATGTAAAGAGGTTATTTGTGGGGACTGAGTCTGCATTACTCTTAGTGGAAGATGAATATTAATATTAGTGTTTAAGAAATGCAGGCCCTTTGATTACGTGACAAAGTGCAAATGTTCTTTGGTATGCAGAATAGCCTATGCTTCTTTTGTTTTCAACTAGCATCATGCAGTTTGAAAATAAAACAATTGTTGCTTGGTTACATTATCCTATTTCATTATCTCAAGGCAAAGTATTAACACACTTCTGACCCTAAAATAGGTTTCCCGTTTCTTGTTCATTTAGATATACAGTATTACAGTATTTGCACCACCTTCGAGCTATAATCAGTGGGTGAGCCCCTATTGGGCAACCTCTAATCAGATGGTAAGTTATATACCGAGCCTACTGTGGCCGAGTGCCTATGAGCAAGCCTAGTTGGTCGAGATACAAAGCCTAGTCTGGCTGAGCGCCTATGAGCGAGCCTACTACGGTAAAGCAGTTATATATATACCGAGCCTTGTAAGGCCGGGCATTTATTTTACTTACTATATTAAGAGAGTTGAGTCAGTATCAGCAGGTAAGTATACTTCCAGATCATCTTTGACTCCCAGTTACTTTCAGTTATTATATTATCAGTTTAGTTGCAGCTTTCAGTTATTTTATTGCCTTGCATACTCGGTACATTATTTCTTACTGACGTCCCTTTCTCTGGGGACGCTGCATTTCATACGTGCAGGTTCATATAGACAGACGAGTAGCCCTCCTCGGTAGGTGTTGCCCGAGTTCACCTTTATCGATAAGCTCCACGTCCTTCGGGGTTACCGGGTCTAGAGTTTTGTATATATCTTGTGTATATACGTATATAGGTTATGGGTAGGTCGGGGCCCTATTTCGATCAAAGTACATCCAGCAGTAGAGGCTTGTAAACATAACCTGTCAGTTAGTGCAATATGTTGGGCTTGTAGGCCTTGTATATATATTTTGTTGGTTTGTCAACTGTAGTAGTTAGGACGGACTTGCCAGCCCAGCTTCATATTGATGTGTAGTTAGTGTTAGTTTCCATTTAGTTTTATATTTTGCTTCGCAAATTGTCATGCAATGTGGCCCATGACCAAAGTATGACATTATATGTTCAGAGTCCCTTAGTCCCAAGTTGGTATACAAGGATAGGGGAGGCACCGGGTGCCCGTCTCGCCCCCCTGGTTCGGGGCATGACAAAAGTTGTATCAGAGCAGTTTTGTCCTAGGGAGTCAACAAGCCGTGTCTAGTAGGATCTTGTTTATAGATGTGTTGTGCACCACATTATATAAGAAGGGGACTACATGGCATTTAGGAGTTGGTTTTCCTTCTTTCAAATCTAAATCGTGCTATAGAACTGACTTATAGGAAATTTGAGTTAAACTTACGTGTTGGCATTTGCATGCACAGATGACGGTGACTAGGACGACTACGGCTAGTTAGAGGAGAGATACAGCAGTAGGTGAGGGGACCAGTAGGGTACCCCTGGTATATGGGGCCCAATCGGAGTCCTAGGGTGAGACCCCTACCCAGCCATTACCGGCTCCTCTACCACCTGAGGAGATTCCTAGGGAGACCACACATCCAGTTCCCCATACGTTTCCATCAGATCAAGACTTGAGGAGTGTGGTGCATTTGTTGACACAGTTGGTAGCTACCCAGCAACATGCTAGGGCACCCTCTAGTTGAGGATCTTCTGAGGGGTCTGGGAGTTCAAGGGTCCAAGAGTTTATTGCTTTGAGTCCCCCAGAGTTCACATGGACGGATCAGAGGGAGGACCCACAGGATTTCATAGATCAGCTTCACAGGATCTTTCGGGTTATGCATGCCATGGAGAAAGGGGAAGTTGAGCTAGCAGCTTTTCGACTCTGAGATATATCCATCCTTTAGTACGAGGGATGGGAAAGGTACAGGGGACGTGATGCACCTCCAGCTATTTGGGAAAATTTCAGATGCCTTCCTTGACCAGTACTTACCACGGGAGATCTGACAAGCTCGAGTCGATCGGTTTCTAGCCCTCAAGCACGGTAATATGAGTGTTCGAGAGTATAGTCTATGTTTTGACTCATTAGCCCGCTATACACCATCCATAGTTAATACTATGCGGGACAGGATCCATAGGTTTATAGCAATGTTGGCCCAGAGTTGACCAAGGCTGCACTGCAGGATAGTATGGATATCTCCCGGATTCATGCATTCGCCCAGAATATAGAAAGGGGTAGGCATCGGCAGAAGGGTACTGAGAGGAATGAGTCAGGGCAGCATAAGAGGAAGAGATTTGCTAGGTCTCAGGGTAGTTATAGGACCCAGTACTTAGGATGGCCGCCTAGGCCTCCGTGCACCTCAGTTGCAGGGTTACAGGTATGACCGTTATACTCGGTCAGGACCAGGTGAGAGCTCACAGGTGTCGGGTCTGCAGTGACAACGAGGTTCAGGGCAGGCGTGGTCATTTTCATCATGGTGTGACATCTGTGGTAGAGGACACTTGGGCTAATACCGAGCCTGTTTCGATGCTTGTTATACATGTGGACGTCCAGAGCATATGATGCGAGATTGACCAAATAGAGATTCTAGAGGTATGGCATAACAAGCGAATTCAACAACATGATCATTTATGTCCATGCATCCTTCAGGGCGCGAGTTTCAGTCTTCAGCTGGTAGAGGTCGAGGTAGATGTAGAGGTTCCAGTTCAGGTGGTAACCAGAATCATAGCTATGCTTTAGCGGGTCGACAGGACCAGGAATCTTCACCAGACGTTGCGACAGGTATGTTGACCATTTTCTCTCACGATGATTATGGCTTGATAGACCCAGGATCTACTTAATCATGTAATTTGTCGCGGGGAAGTTTGGTATAGTGCCTAAAATTCTAAGTGATCCTTTTGCGGTATCTACACTGGTCGTAGAATCGATTATTGCTAGACGGGTTTACTGAGGTTGTACGGTGATAGTTTGTGGTCGTCTGACCTCAGCCGACCTAGTTGAGCTAGAGATGTTGGATGTTGATGCTCTCATGGGCATGGACTGGTTGGCAGCTTGTTATGCCACAGTTGATTGTCGAGCAAAGACAGCTAGATTTCATTTTCCGGGTGAGCCAGTCCTTGAATGGGTAGGTAATACACCAACACCCAGAGGTAGGTTTATTTCATATCTGAAGGCGAGGAAAATGATCGCAAAAGGGTGTATTTATCATATTGTGCGAGTTAGAGATGCAGATGCTGAGATACCTACACTTCAGTCTATTCCAGTAGTAAAAGAGTACGTGTATGTATTTCCATATAAACTTCCAAGTGTTCCTCCAGAGCGAGAGATTGATTTTGGCATCGATTTTTTTCCTGGAACTCAACCAATATCCATCCCTCCGTATAAAATAGCACCTTCCGAATTGAAGAAGTTGAAGGAGCAGTTAAAAGATTTGCTAGAGAAAGGTTTTATCAGGCCCAGTACCTCACCTTGGGGTGCATCGGTACTGTTAGTACAGAAGAAAGACGACTTGTTGAGGATGTATATCGATTATATGCAGTTGAACAAGGTAACTATTAAGAATAAGTATCCACTTCCAAGGATAGATGACTTGTTTGATCAGTTGCCGGGAGCTAGATGCTTTTCAAAGATAGATTTGAGGTCGGGGTACCACCAGGTCAGAGTTTGGGAGAAATATATTCCCAAGACAGCCTTCAGGACCCGATATGGCCATTTCGAGTTCCTTGTCATGTCCTTTGGGTTGACGAACGCACCTGCCGTATTTATGGACTTGATGAATAGACTATTTTGGCCATTTTTAGATCTGTTCGTGATAGTATTTATTGATGATATTTTGGTTTATTCACATTCATAGGATGAGCATGCGGTCCACCTGCGAGTGGTACTCCAAACGCTCCGTGATAGTAAATTGTATGATAAGTTTTCTAAATGTGAGTTCTGGTTGAAGTCTATATCATTCTTGGGACACATTGTATCCTATGGCGGTATAAAGGTAGACACTAAGAAGATTGAGGCTGTGAAATCCTGGCCTAGACCTACCACTCTGACAGAGGTTCGTATCTTTCTAAGCTTAGCAGGATACTACCAGAGGTTAATAGAGGGTGTTTCTTCCCTTTCGGCACCATTAACGAAGTTAACGCAGAAAGCAACTAAGTTTCAGTGGACGAAGGCTTGCGAGCAGAGTTTATAGGAGCTTAAGAACAGGTTGACCTCAGCGCTAGTTCTAGCACTTCTAGAGGGTCCAGATGGTTATGCCATGTATTGTGATGCCTCAGGTGTCGGGTTAGGATGTGTCCTGATGCAACATGAGAAAGTAATTGAGTATGCTTCAAGGCATTTAAGGAAGCACGAGCAGAATTATCCGACCCATAACCTCGAGTTATCTGCGGTTGTCCATACACTTAAGATATGGCGGCATTATTTATATGGTGCTCATGTTGATGTATTCACAGATCATAAAAGCCTGTAATATATCTTCAAGCAAAAAAGAGTTGAATTTTCAATAGAGATGATGGCTTGAGTTATTGAAAGATTACGATGTTAACATTCTCTACCATACAGGCAAAGCCAATGTGGTAGGAGATGCCTTAAATCGTCGATCTATGGGTAGCTTAGCACGTGTAGAGGCCGAGAAAAGACCATTAACTAGAGAGATTCATCAATTGGCTTGTTTGGGGGTTCGGTTAGTAGACTCTGGCAATAGTGGAGTTGTACTCCAAAATACTACAAAATCATCTCTCATAGTTAAAGTAAAGGATAGGCAGTACGAGGACCCAGAGTTGGTCGAGTTGAGAGAGCGAGTTCCGCAGTAGAAGAAGCCATTGTTAGAGCTCAAGGGAGATGGGGTTCTTAGATACAGGGGTCGTTTGTGTGTTCTAGATGTAGCAGGGCTATGAGACAGGATTATGTCAGAGGCACATTATTCGTGGTATTCTATTCACCTTGGGTCGACGAACATGTACCATGACATTAAGGATATGTACTGGTGGAATGATATGAAGAAGAACATTGCTGAGTTTGTCGCTCAGTGTCCTAGTTGCTAGCAGGTGAAGGTAGAGCACCAGAAGCCCGGAGGGCTAATGCAGACTATAGAGATCCCGACGTGGAAATGGGATGCTATAAACATGGACTTTATCACGGGTTTACCTCGTTCTCATCATAAGTTCAATTCCATATGGGTGATAGTCGATAGGCTCACGAAATTAGCTCATTTCCTGTCGGTCAGATCTACATATACAGCAGAAGACTATGCAAGGTTATATATTAAGGAGATAGTGTGGCTACACGGGGTACCAGTATCTATTATATCTGACCTTAGGGCCCAGTTTACAACACAATTTTGGAGGTCATTCCAGAAAGGTCTAGGGAGTCAGGTGAATCTCAGCACAGCTTTTTATCCACAGACTGATGGACAAGCTAAGCGCACAATTCAGACACTCGAGAATATGTTACGAGCATGTGTGTTGGATTTTAGAAGAAGTTGAGATAAACATCTACCTCTAATCGAGTTTGCATATAATAACAGTTACCACTCCAGTATCCAGATGGCTCTGTACGAGGCTTTATATGGGTGTAAGTGCAGATCTCCTATAGGGTGGTTTGATGTTGAAAAATCTTAGTTACATGGGCCAGACCTGGTTCAGCAGGCCATAAAGAAAGTAAAGCTTATCCGGGAATGAATGTTGATAGCCCAGAGTCGTCAGAAGTCATATTCTGACGTGCGGCAACGAGACTTAGAGTTCGGGGTTAATGGCTGGGTATTCTTAAAGGTATCGCCTATGAAGGGCGTGAAGAGGTTTGGCAAGAAAGGAAAGCTTAACCCACGGTATATTGGGCCTTATAGGATCATTTGGAGAGTGGGCCAAGTAGCTTATAAGTTAGAATTGCCGTTAGAATTGGAGTCTTTCCATCCCGTTTTTCACGTATCTATGTTACGGAAATGCATTGTTGATCCTACCCGGGTGGTGCCCACGGATGATGTACAGATTACGGAGGACTTGTCGTACGAGGAAATTCTGGTTTCTATCCTAGACCGATAAATCAGCAAGCTACGGAATAAGGAGGTAGCCTCCGTGAAGGTTTTATGGAGAAGCAAGAATGTGGAAGAGAGACGTGGGAAGCGGAGGAAGAAATGAAGTCTAAATATCCCCACCTATTTCAAACTGAATATATGGCTCGAGTTGGGATACCTGAACACAGCTCTATTCAGGCCAGTAGGTCATCAGGTAAGCTCTTATTGTTGATTTTCAAGATTTATAATGGATAGCTATGTGAAGCCAAGTGTTTCTATTTATAGACATTGGCCATGTATGGCATGTATAGTATATTTTCTCGCTGCGTACAGATTGGTTTTAATCTAATGTACGGAAGAGTCTCTGGTAAAGTTTTCCCAAAGTCTCTACGAATAAACATTCGAGGACGAATGTTTCTAAGGTGGGAAGAATGTTACATCTCGCTTTTTCATACGTTAAAGTTTTGTCGTAAGTTAATCGACATAAGTTCAGGAAGGAAATTATTTTGAGATTACAAGTATTATGCTATTTCAAACAAGGGATAAGTAAATTCGTGAAGGTGAGAGGGTAAGTGAATCGAAGAAAATAAGTTTCGTCAAAGTTTGGCAATTTGGGATAAAATACGGTTCGAGTTATAATACCCGATATTTATGGACTATTACCATATAAAGTACCTTATGACCATGATAGTAAAATGTATGAAGTGTGTTAAAGTGAGTAATATTTTAAGTAAGTTGAGATAATTCTTAATTATGTGGGTAATTGATTAATTATTGGGTAATGGGATATTATCTAATTAATTGGGGATATATTGGATAAGAATTAAAATGGTATTATGTGGCAGCCCCCCCCCCATTCAGATTAAGTGACTCATAATCTAGATTGAAGGTGGCCAACTAAAAGTTATACACATGACAGTTACATGTAAAGACATAATGAGAAGTTTGGCATTTTGGCTTCATTTGGCCTTAAGATAATCAAGTAAAAAATCTTATCATTTTCTTCCTATTTCAAACATTGCAAAACAGACGTTAGCAATTCCTACAAGGATTCATAACATCTTCAAAGAGAATTCATAACATCTTCAACCAATTCCTACAAAAATTCCAACGAGATTTCTTAGCACCTTAGCAACGTGAGATTTTGCGATTCTAAGGGAGTATGGTGCAACCTTTTCCAAGAATATCATACGGATTTTTTCCTACTCCATGTATGTTAAGGCTAAGCCCTTTCTTCATTTTTGCGTGATCTCGTAATTACATGAGTTTGATAATGAGGCATAAAGAGAAGTTCATACTCCCGAATTAATATACATTATCCTACTCTCATAAGTTACAGCATTCTCCCTTATCGGGACTTTTTATTCAATTGAGTATTGTCTTCTTCTAGTCAAGAGAGAAGAGGTTCTATATATACTTATTTATGGACTCTACCTAGCTCGCGGATTCAACAACTAGATGCATGTAAAGAGGTTATTTATGGGGACTGGGTCTGCAATACTCTTAGTTGAAGATGGATATTAAAATCAGTGTTTAAGAAATGCACGTCCTTCTATTACGTGACAAAAGTGTAAATGTTCTTTGGTATGCAGAATAGCCTATGCTTCTTTTGTTTTCAACTAGCAGCATGCAGTTTGAAAATAAAACAATTGTTGCTTGGTTACGTAATCCTATTTCATTATCTCAAGGCAAAGTATTAACACGCTTCTGATCCTAAAATAGGTTTCCCATTTCTTGTTCATTTAGATATACTGTATTTTCACCACTATCGAGCTATAATCAGTGGGCAGGCCCCTACGGGGCAATCTCTGATCAAATGGTAAGTTATATATCGAACCTACTGTGGCTAAGCGCCTATGAACGAGCCCAGTTGGTTGAGATACTAAGCCTAGTCTGGGGGAGCACCTATGAGCGAGCCTACTACGGCAGAGCAGTTATATATATACCGAGCCTTGTAAGGCCGAGCATTTATTTTACTTACTATATTGAGAGAGTTGAGTCAGTATCAGAAGGTAAGTATACCTCCAGATCATCTTTGACTCTCAGTTACTTTTAGTTATTATATTATCAGTTCAGTTGCAGCTTTCAATTATTTTATCGCCTTGCATACTCGGTACATTATTTCGTACTGACGTCCCTTTCTCTGGGGACGTTGCATTTCATGCATGCAGGTTCAGACAGACAGATGAGTAGACCTCCTCGGTAGGTGTTTCCCGAGTTCAGCTTTATCGGTAAGCTCTAAGTCCTTTGGGGTTGCCGGGTGTAGAGTTTTGTAAACATCTTGTGTATATACATATATAGGTTATGGGTAGGTCGGGGCCCTGTTCCGATCACAGTACATCCAACAGTAGAGGTTTGTAGAAATAACCTGTCAGTTAGTGCAGTATGTTGGGCTTGTAGGCCTTGTATATATATTTTGTTGGTTTATCAGTTGTAGTAGTAAGGACGGCCTTGCCGGCCCAGCTTCATATTGATGTGTAGTCAGCGTTAGTTTCCATTTAATTTTTTATTTTGCTTCGCAAATTATCTTGCAATGTGGCCCATGAACAAAGTATGACATTATATGTTCAGAGTCCCTTAGTCGCAAGTTGGTACGCAAGGATAGGTGAGGCACCAAGTACCGGTCTCGCCCCCCGGGTTCGGGGCGTGACTTCTACCTTGTAGAATACTAAGTCATTTTCATTGTAAATATAGAGTAGTTTTACTTCACTTACTTTCAGTGTGCTTCTACGACTTAGATAGGTCAAGTCATGTAACTTTGATTTTTTTTAAGCATTATTAAGGGGGATCAAGCAAGCAAACATTTCTCTGTACTGGTTCCTCCCCCCCCCCCCCCCGACACCGCGTAGTCTTTTGTAATAGCTTTCATTCATTAATGCATTCAGCTTTCATTCTCAATTGCTCATTTCAGTTATCTCAATTGCTCACAACATTGGTTTTCCCGTACGGCACGTACAATCTCGGCTAGCGTACGGAGGGGACCTCAGTTGGCGGACAACAACCGCACTGACATTGGTTTCTTAACCTTACGTCGCCCTTCCAAGGAATCTCAGGAAGGCGCCGCGTAACAGTTGTCACATCAGATGTTGACGAGACATTGGGTTTGACTGTTTTTTATCCCTATTTTGAGATAAATTGTACCAACTTCCTTCTAATTACTTGACTGCGCTATAAAGTTAAAAAATGATTATTTAATTGGAAAATCTTATAATATTTATTTAAAAATATAACTACTACAATTGTGTCGTAGTAATTGTTATTTTGTTTTTGAAAAGACAATAAATAGATAGAATATCCTAATATTTGAAAAATATGACAATTATCAATGAATTATTTGAAATTTATAAAAATGCACAAAATGGTAGTATTTAACCAATTGCAATAAAATGATAAAAATTCTCATATTTTGTAAAAATAAGAGTAATTATCAATAAATTGCATTAAAGTCAAATAATATGCAAAAATCATATTTTTATCATTTTTTACTACGAAGCCTGCAGAAGTTTATTTTTAAATACAGAGAGACAAAATTGAGTGTCAACGGTCATTCTTTGATCTTTTTGAGCTTAATTGCTTATCACAAATAAAATATATCCCTAGTAAACCCTTTTGAGCCTATAGACTTTTATTTGGCACCCACATTACGAGCCTATACCCTTTTGTTATTAATTGATATTATTTTGATCATGTTACCTCTAAAAGCACTTTAATTGTGAAATGAGCACTAGAAGAAGTAAGGACTAAGCGTGGGGTGGCTTTCGAGTGGAACCAATAAAAGAAAGTAAGGTGCACTTATTTTGTAAAATAATACACCACTAGCAAAAATTGAAAAAATAAAGAGAAGAAAGAAAAATCTGGGGGGGGGGGGGGAAGAGAAGGAAAAATATAGATGAATAAATTGTTGTCTTGTTCTTGCTAGTGGGGTATAAAGTAAATTAGTACTTAAAGAAAGAGAAAATAATTTTTGAGGGTGATCTTGTTTATCAAATTGAAGTGGATTGAAGAATTTGCGCTTAAAGTTTATTATGCGATATGTTAAAGTACTTAGAAGGGTGAACCACTAATCCTAAATATATCCTACACGTCTCTTAGCCCACATACAACCATGAAAAAGTACTAATTGATTTTATACCGAGTGAGCCTACATTAGCAGAGATTTATATTATGGGAAAGCCTATGGTACCAATTGCATGCATATGACTTCTTTGTGAGAGTGAGAGATTTTCTTCGATATATGTGAGTCCTTAAAATATATTTGAGCATTTGATTTGAATGTGTGGATTCAACTTACTCTCGTATTCTTGTTGTGAGGGCACATGGTTTCACGAGGGATAGGTGACGTTATTAGATTTCTCTATGATGTTAAGTGTTCAAGCTATGAGTTCATTGTGATGTTGAGTCAATTTTTGAGGCTAGGATTGTTATGAGCATATTGTCGTGGTTGAGAATATTTCTTTTGACGAATGGCATAAGTAAAAGGGAAGAGTATGTGATTGCATATGTTCAAGCTTAATTGTTGTTATCGATCACAGTCATTTGTGTAGTGTGCTTTGATTGTGTAATTGTAAAGTGCTGAAGAATAGTGTAATTTGTTGGTTGACTCGAGGACGAGCAAGAGTTTAAGTATGGTATTGTGATGTTCGGCCAAAAATGTATATATTTACTCATCGTTGCCTCACATTATAATACTTTTAATCGTCTTTTGAGTATTAATTATATTAATTTTTGCTTAATATTATATTTTAACGGTGTAGGAATAAAGCATTATGAAAACGATGAAATTTGGAGCAAAAATAGTGAAGTTGAATAAAATGAGGTGCATCACGTCCACTATAGTGATGAAGGTTGACAATTAAAATGTGAACAGCACTAAAGTTTGGATGGAAGATTACTAACCTGCATGGAGATAAAACAAAAAAGTTAGATATTATCTTGACTTGAGCTTGCTACTTCAAACAAGCACGGAGGATAAAAGGTTAAGGGATATTTGGACAAAAATTGAAGGCAACGAAATGCAAATTTAGTTAGCAACCAAGGATTTGAAGCAAGCAAAAAAGCTTCTGCCTCCGGCGCGAGGCGCTGGTCTGAACGCTGTGTGGCGAGTATTTTTTCCTATTTCTCCCGAAAAAAGGTTATTTCGGTCCTACACAGTTTAAATTCATATAAAAGGGGTCTTAAACCTAATTTGAAGGGGATCTAACATATTTTTGGGAGGAGAACAAACCACTTTGGATGGGAGAACATAAACCATGCGTACCGACCTGATCGGTCATTTTGAGAATTAGAGTCTCGTTCAATGGTTTAAGGTCTCGAGCAGCTTCGTATTATGTGTTATGGCTTGCCTGTGTAGTCGAGTTCGGCTTTCGGATGGTTCAGGGTCAATTTAGAAGAAACTTTTTGTGTTAGAAGCTTAAGAGGTAAGATTTGACCGGAGTTTGACTTTTATAAAGAAGACTACGAAATGACGTTTTGATATTTCCAATAGTTTCGTATGGTGATTTTGGATTAAGGCGTGCGTTCGAATTTGGATTTGGAGGTCCATGGGATAATTTGAAGCATTTTAACGAAAATTGAAAAGTTGAAGTTTTGGAAGGTTAAGAGGTTTCACCGGGAGTTGACTTTGTTGATATCGAGCTCAGATTGCGATTCCGAGAGTTGGATTAGCTCCATTATGTCATTTGAGACTTGCATGCAAAATTTTACGTCATTCCGGGTTGATTTGATGTGTTTCGGCACGAGTTTTAGAAGTTGAAAGATTTGAAAATTTAAAAGTTCGATTCGGGGTGTGATTCGTAGTTTTGATGTTGTTTGATGTGATTCGAGACCTCGAGCAGGTATGCGTTATGTTATGGGCTACAGGCCATTTCCTCCTCTTTTGGAATGTTGTTGCTGGTGTCTGATGTTCTTCTATGTGATCGCGTAGGTACAACCACGATCACAAAGGCTGTTTTGGTGACTGGTCCTTTTTACCTCTTCATGTTCGCACGACTATGATCGCGATCGCGTGCGTATAGGCGTTGCTACTCCGCGTTCGCATTTGATCATCCGCGTCCGTATAGTGCCTTTTTAGGGCAATGAAATTTCTTCATCGCGATCACACCCTTTCTCTTGCGATCGCGAAGTGTATTATTGGCAGATGTTTTTTTTTTTCTTCGCAATCGCGATTCATGTTACCTAGGCAGCAGAATATATTTTTCAAAATCGTGGGTTTTGTTAATTTTTTTATCTTTTGAGCTAGAGGCCTTGAATTTGGGAGCTTTTTGAAGGGTTCTTCACGTGTTTGATTGGGGTAAGTGTTCTTTATCCGAAATTGATTATATTTCATGATTCCATAGTTGTTTCTGTCATTAAATTAGTGAATTGAATGGAAGAAAATGAGAATTTTTGTAAAAGTCTTTCAAAATGTAAAATGAGGATTTGAAGGGTGATTCGATGTCCGAAATTGATAACTTTGGTATGGTTGAACTCATATCGGAATGGTTGTTTGGATTTTTTTAATTTTATCGGGTTCCAAAGTACGGGACCAGGTGTTGACTTTTTAGTTTTAATTAAAGATCGAAAGTTTATTATCCAAAATTGTTTCCTATGAGTTTTATTTAGGATTTGAAGTTATTTTGGCTAGATTTGAACTGTCCTGAGGTTGTTTCACTCGAGAAGGTCATTTTAGAGTATCAGTCTAGCTTCTTTGAGGTAAGTATCTTGCTTAACTTCATTGATTCATGTTATATCTCTTATCGTCGAATTGCACTTTTGTGGAATCATTGTTACACATTATCTTTCCCTTGTTGAGCTATTCTTGTTGAGACCATTATTCCCTGTTATGTCTTTTTGTGAGCTCGTTCATCCGTTTCCTTGTGTTCTAAAGTTCTTGAGTTGATTTACTTGTCGTATTCTCATGCTATTGTTGTTGTTTCTGTTGTACTCAGTGTTATTGAGCGGAGGGCTATGCGTGGTTGTGGTATTGAAACTGCTTTGAGGAGATGTTGTGGCATATGGGCACATATTATAAAAGTCATTTTTATTGTGTTGTTATGTTTTGGCACGCGTGATATTGTTGAGAGGATTATCGGGGTGTTCGCACGTGAGTTGTCTGTGCTATTGTTACTATTGATATTTGCACATGCGGCGTGACAAAGGCGGGTTTTATATGTGGGTTTGTGCATGCGGCGAAACAATGTGGGAATATTATTGTGTACGTGCGGCAAGACAAGGCGGGCATTTACTTTATTATTGCGCACATGGCGAGATAAAGTGGGCTATATTGGGGAATGATTTGTGCTAACTTGTGATGGCCTGGGGACATTGTTATTGTTGATATTTATGTAGTGGTGTGCCTACCTTGTTTGAGTTGTATCGTGTATATTTTGGAGTGGTCGTTACTTATGTGTCATTCATTGTCTCTACTCTTACTTGTTGACTTGAATCGTGGTAGAACACTTGCACATGCATACACGTAAACAAATCACCCATATCGGTTTAAGAAGATGAATCCTGATGTATTTGACCATTTACATGTACTCCCATGTACTTGCCTTCTGTGTGAGAGTTATCCTGTTGGCACGTGAGTTCAGCGTGCAGTCATGAGTCATTGTTATCGTTGGCACGTGAGTGGTCCGTGCGGATATTAGATATTGTCACTCTCTTGCCACGTGAGTCGTCCATGTGGTTATGAATTGTAATGTGGTCATAAGATGCCAAGTGATTAGGGTTCATGAATTGGGACCCGTGATTTGTGATTATGAGGTGAGGTACCTCGTGAAACTTCTTGAATAAATATGGTGTAAACGTGGTTGTTCTTAATGAGTTGTTACTTGTTTTCCTTGATTTGATTTCATCGAACTTAGACTGTGTTCATCTTACCCTGCAGCATTATTACATGTTTGCTTCTTGTTGCTAATTGTTGTTTCTAGTGTTTCATTGCGAGTATTGTTTTGTCGTCCTTACCATGCTTAGCTTTATGTTAACATTATTTCCCCATTAGTTCACCTTCATACTTGTTCAGGTTGTTTAGTCCAGTATGTCTGTTGACTGTCCCTCGTCACTACTCCACCGAGGTTAGTCTTGATACTTACTGGATACCGCTATGGTGTACTCATGCTACGCTTCTGTACATTTTTGTGCAGATCCAGGTATTTCGGAGTTGGTTGATCACTAGCTAGTTGTTCGGGCTTTGCTGTGGAGACTCAAGGTAAACTTGTCATCGCGTTCGCAAGCTGCGGAGTCACCCTCTAATATTGTACTTGTACTATTTATTTCTATTCCGAAACAGTTGTACTTAGAAGATATTCTAGTAAACTCAATAGAGTTTATAACTTATACTGCCGGTTTTGGGATTGTAAGTTTTGTATAGAGATTTCTATTTCATATTTAACAGTTGTTGGTTGAATTTTGCTATTAATTCAGTATGTGTTAGGCTCACCTAGCCTTAGAGACTAGGTATCGTCACGACATCCTACGGAGGGAAATTGGGGTCGTGACACCACGCTTGGAGGAGGCTTTCAACTAGTTTTTCTTCTCTTTTTCCTTTAATCTCATAGTTTATTAGTTCTAGAGTTGTGGGTACTACATGAACGTTGTAGTTTGAAGCATGGATTTTATTTATTATTTTATCATATTAATTTATTTATTCAATCTTGCGCTTAATTATTTGATTGCTTGATCACCAATTAAATACTATCAATGAATCTAGGATTGAACTCGAGAGAGGAAATTCTAGATTGCATATAAGATTGAGTAGAGCGAGATCTTGAACCTGAATAACGGGGAACGAATTTGCGGCTAGGATAGGGATATACCTAATCGCCTTGCTTGGTTATTATTCAGAAATTATTAATGTGTTCTTGTTAATCCTAATTCCATAGGAATACAGGCGTCAGGTTAGCTTCAATAGATGAGTAGTTCTTCGGGAGAATACTACGAGTAATATTAACCATGTCAATCGATAAAGTAGATAAATTAATTAGACAATTTAGCTAACCCATAGCTCTGGAATATTTTCTCCTATTGAATTCGTATCTAACCTTGCCAACGTATTTTCTTTAATTTCTTAGTTTTCGACTCTAGATTAGTTGTAGTTAATAATCTTTATAAAAACTCTTGAATAGATTGATTGTCTTAGTTTAATTTAGTAAATAGTTAATCACAAGTCCATGTGTATACGATATCTGGACTTACAATCCTATATTACTTGTCGGCCACGTATACTTGCGTATGCGTTTTGGAGCAACAACGTATAACTCACGTGCTATCATATCTCAACCGTATGGACAACTCACGTGTCAATACAATTCACTTGCTACCAGTCCAATCCATACACACAGAATGTAGATATACAATATTACATATACATGATTAATGAATACCAAGTTCATACTCCAAGACTGGTATAAGTGATATGCTAAAGAGTATGCATGTGCAAAGTGTGCTATCATAGCTCAAATCAGGTAATTTCATCACGAAAGTAGCATTTATCAGGTTCAATCAGGAGATTAACCTCTATGTAACCTCAAACATGGTTCAAATAGCTCACAAAGGGGTACAAATATAAGAAACATCACCGCTTGAAGCTTAGCAATCAATTCAAGGCATATCATAGCCTAAGCACTACCCCGAGCATGAATAAATATCCTGGTGCATTCACATAGGATCAACCCCACACATGTTTACTACCCATAGCACGTAGCTATCACGAATAACTCAGGAAACTAGTGCCTCAACCAAGTTTAGGTAAGATACTTACCTCTAGCAAGCCAAATCAATACTCTAAGAAGCCCTTCCTGTGTGAATCAACCTCCGGACGGCTCAAATCTAGCCAAAATAACTTAATAATATCAATAGAAGCCATATGAAACAAGTCCAAACAATAAAGCTAAGATCTTGGTTCAATCATGCAAACCAACCCAAAAAGTCAACCCCGTGCCCACACTCCAAAATTCGACAAAACTCATAAATTCTAAACTCTTGTTCCGGTACGAGTCCAAATATATGTATTTCATCCAATCTCAACCTCAAATCGACCCTAAAATTATAATTTTCACTCTCCCAAATTATAGTCAAACCCCCTCCCCCTAAATCCACCTCTAATTCATATATATTAGGTGTAATAATCTATGAGTAATCAATATCTAACACCAAAATCAAGTAAGGATTAGTTACCCTTTTAATTGTGATGAAAAACCCTCCAAATATCGCCTCCAACCGAGCTACACAACTCCAAAAATGAGAAATAACCAAAACCATTCGAAATATAAATCTGCCTAGCTAATCCACACCTGCGAACACTTGACCTCATCTGCGGCTACGCTTATGCGGATAAAATCCCGCATCTATGACCCACAATCAGCTCCCAACCTCCCGCTTCTGCGGCCAATCCATCACATTTGCGGTCCTCCATCGTAGATGGGGCCTCGCACTTGCGCCCAGCCTACCGTATTTGCGGCATTCCCCAGCCTCCAGCCCAGTCCGCCTATGCAGCTCCAAGCCCGCATCGCGGACTCGCACCTACGGCCACCCTTCGCAGGTATAAAAGAACCAGAACTCAAAGCTCTGGTAATGCCACCAATATTCAAAATGATCTGAAATCAATCCGAAACACAACCGAGGGCCCTAAGACCCACCCCGTCAAAGCACACCAACCAAATATCAAAACATAATACGAACCTACTCGAGGCCTCAAACCACACAAAACAATATCAAAATTACGAATCACACCTCAATTCAAGCCTAAGGAACTAATCCAAATTTTCAAATTCAAAACTTACGTCGAACAAGCCTAAACAACTCGGAATGACCTCAAATTTTGCATGCAAGTCCCTAATGACACAAAGGACCTATTCCGACTCCCGCAACCTCAATCCAAACCCGATATTAATAAAGTCAACTCTCGATCAAACCTATCAACCTTCCAAACCATCAACTTTCCAGCTTTCGCCAATCCAAGCTAAAAAAGCCTAGGAACCTTCAAATCCAAATCCGGACATATGCCTAAGTTCAAAATCACCATACGAAGCTATTGGAATCGTCAAAATACCATTCGGGAGTCGTTTGCACAAAAAATAAACTCCGGTCTTAAGCCTTCAACCAAGGGACTAAGTGTCCCGATTCAATCAAAAACTCCCCTGAAACCAAACCAATCACCTTGGTAAGTCACGTAACCACAGATACATATATGTAAAGCATCGAATAGGAGAAATGGGGCTAAAATAGTCAAAATAATCGGCCGGGTTATTACACTTTTGTGTTAGTCTTAATACTTACTAAGTACTCTGTCGATGTACTCATACTATACTTATGTATATTTTTGTGCATATACTGAACCAGACACCGGTGGGACTCAGGAGCTTGTATAGTTTTTGATACGAAGACTCAAGATTGAATTGTTTGTTCGTCGCAATGCCTTGAAAATTCCTTCCTTCTTTTTTACAGTTCTTTCTATTTAGACAGTAACGTATTATTTAGAGTTGTGCATTATGTTACTTTGTAGTTGCTTATGAAGTTGTGACACCAGTCTTGGGAGTGTTTTAGATATTTTCGCATTATTTTAGACTTATTATGTTTTTTATCTATGATATGACAGTAAGACTTTATTTATGTTGGTTCTCCTAGTCGGCGTGTTAGGTACTAGCACGACCTCAATAGAATTTGGATCATGACAATTTTATTTAATAAACTTTACAATTAATGTCATTCCATATGTAAGCTCGTTGTTATTAAAACCATACTAGCTTAATTACATAAGTAACATGAAATACTTGGAGCCCTTTGCAAGATATGCTCATGCTTCCCAACCAAATTCGAGTTAATACTATACTTATTCAAGGTGAATAAAAGAATATTTAATTCTTTGATTTCTTAATTAGTGGCACACTAATTAGCATTAATTTGAGAAAAACTACAATGATCAAAATTAAGAGTTAGAACTTGACTACCATGAATCTACAAATTGAACGCAAAAGCTAGAAACTTAAAGGGTAAGCAAGGGCCAAACTTAGAAAATTAAACCTAAAAAGACATGAATTTGATTTTTTTTTTTAACACAAACATATATGCTTAACAAATTAACATACGCTAAATTCACAAAAATAAGTTATAACCACTGAATTCATATAAAAAAATTACTTCCCTGGCCGTTAGTTTCTATCGGAAAGCAATTACGCGAAATATGCCGACCATTGTTGTTAAAAATACGAAAGTTTCCAAGAAAATTCAAATTAAAACTTTTTAACTCATCTCCGACTGATGTGGTTGAAAATATGGTCGAATGTCCGTCGACCTTGTTGCCGTCGGAATTCAAATAGTTCCTAGTAGGGGGACTGAAAGATGAGTTAAATATATAACCAAACAATATTTTGAAGATGAGTTTCGAAAAAAAAAAATTAATTATGGACAATCGGGTCTTTACACTTTTGAAAAATTAGGTGTGGTAGCGAATTTAGTTGATATTGATATATGAAACTAATTTCAACAACTGAGATAGCAGAAATACCTACATGGGCGTTAGTCATAATAAATTGATTAATACCATGTCCCTTTCACAGCTAATTAAGTTGGCAGCATATTTTATGATTTTATTTATCTATCTAATCACTTGTCTTTTATTATTGGGATGATATGAAAAGAAAAGCTCTTTGAACATGTTTCCAGAACAAGAAAATAATGTTTCCATCCCTGTCAACATTGAACATGAAGATGTGCTGTTTTTAAGTGTTACTATTAATTATATTTTGTATTAATGTTTAGGAATATCTTTATGTTCTCTTTTCTTAATTCATCTCTTTCTAGAAATAGTTTTGTCCAGTCCTGGTCTTCTAGAAAGCGACGTAATTGCTATTTGTTCCCTCCAGTCTGTTTAGTTACGCGGAGGAAGCTTTACAGATCCCGACACCTTTGTACTAGTTTGTTTAAAGTTCGTGTATACGTACTACGGTTCAAAAATTTGACCTTGACCAACTTAAGTATTATAATACCAAAGTATCTAGAAGTGAATTTCAATGATTTCACCTACACCTCTGTTACACCTTTATGTTTATGTTTTCATAATTGAACTTGTTGTATTAAAAAAATTATTAATTCAAAACATAATATTTATCAAACAAATTCACGTGCATATTTATGTTATGTATAATACTGTGATAAAATCCGAAATTTCACTAAGAGTATCTTAATGTTTAAACGATATATATTTTGACCAATATATCAATAAAATAATTTTCTACATACTCATTACAATTGTCATACGAAGGTTATTCAACTGGGTACATTCCACTCTATATGGCTATGCTACTGGTATAATAGTAGAGGTGGATCCAGAATTTAAATATAGGACTATGAATCCCAACCACTGAACCTATCACTGTGTTTGAGTTCTGGGTTTATAATTTAATACTTTTCAGCAATTCCAATAGGTTTTACACAAACAAACTCATATCTAGGCTAAAAGTTATGAGATCAAATAAACCGCATCAATATTACTAGATTTGCCGTCGATAATACATATTAGGTTCGAATGAATCCGTTGAGTATATATTGCATTCTATAGTGTCTACACTAACTAATGAATTCAATCAAGACATTTGTTTAAGCATATAAAAATTTGTTATTGAACCATGTTTAAATGATGGAAAAAAACATATTTAACCTATCCGTATCTCCTATGATTAAATTGCTCAATTTGACATAATTAAATTCTGACTACTGTATACCCGTAAAATGGTAAAGTTGAATTTGTAATGTAGTTTATAGACAAGCAAATTGATTTGATCCAAAAATAATAAAGAAATTGAACAAAAATAAGATTAGTGATTGAAATCAAAAGGAAGATAACAAGCCTAATTCTGAACTCGGTCTTTCCTAGAGCAAGAATAGTAACAATGATTAAAATGCATTTGATTGAGCTTGAAATACTATGTTATAGCTTTTGTGGGTAGAATGTTTCATGTCTTACAAGTGTTGCTAATCTGGTATTTATAACTATTCCTCGGGAGACATGATCTTAAAATCAAGCCCTTCTTGAATGAGAATAAAAATGTCATTGATGGGTGCATAACAACTGGCTTTGAATGCAGATATTCTCTGTAACGGCTGCTCATTAAATGTTATTCGATATCAAGCCTTTGAGTCTTTGTCATCGGTTGTGCTCCATTCGGGATCCATCTTGTACCGATTACGCACTTCATAACCGATGTCGATTATTCATCGGTTCAACTTCTGTCTGTTCCTGGTTCCACGTGTCACCTCGTTATTTAGCCACTTGTAATCAACCAATTTTACCCCATACAGATAGTCCCCCTATTTTTCGTTGACCCAACTCTGTGTTACTGGAAAGTAGATAAGTATTCTTTTCTTGGCGGAAAAGTTCCTGAACGGTCTCTGACATTTGAAGAGACGTACGTCTCTTCGCTTTTAATACTCCGAACACGTGTTGCCCCGTGATTCAGCAAGTATTTTTGCCAAGTTTCGAGGTAATCATGACCACGATTTTTGCTGTCATATCTTCTTCACTACTCATTATTTTTACTTCTTCATTTTTACTACTTTCATAATCCTCTTCTTTCTCTGCATTTCCTTAGAGCTTTTTTACAGCCTTCAACTTCCTCAGTACGAATATTTTTACCTATCTTTTACTATCATGTATTCATCAATGCTTCCTTCGGGAACACCGATCTTTTCTTTTGTGGAGGCCCAAAGAAAAATAAATCCAAGGAGGTTGACGTTGAGTCTGATCCACCAACTGTTAACACCATCATACAACTTCATCTCAGCACTGCAAACGATCTTCAAGAAAAAATCCCTCCTGCAACTTCTCAAGGCCACCGATTTTGGCTAGTTTGCACGTACCCCTCCTCCATTCGTCCTTCTAGTATCCCAACTATGAAGGAGGACTGCAACTACCCCAATATTGAAATCATAGCCCTAAATATGGTGGAGCGAGTCACCTACTCCAAGGAGGGATTCACGTGTATATATACATATCTCTTTACCTTGTGCCCATTCGCTTTGGGGTCGAGTGAAGGGCTCGCCACAATAATTTTGGAATTTTACCACTGATATCAGGCCTGCTTAGCACAAGTAGGTCAATCTATATGGCGGATGGTGGCCTGCCTTCGTCAATTGTGCACTAAGACCGGGGAAACCCTAACTCTTGCATATATGATGAACCTTTACTCTCCCAAGATTTTTCTTGGGGGAGTATTAAAATTCAGCAAGCGTGGTCACCATGCCTTTCTCACCAGCGTAGACGATGACAACGATCGTAGATGGATGGAATGGTTCGTCATTTTTGCTACCAGGATATCATCCCGACCATAACTCCAGTTTTCCCCTAGTCGTGGAACCTTTTTCGTAAGTCTTCGGTTATTTGCTTCCTTTCTTCGTAAAAAGATAATTTCCTATTTTGCTAATTTTCTATTTCCTTCATTTCAGCTATCTACTGGGAACCACCACGGGGTCAAGGTCTGGACCGAGGGGTTCAGTAAATTCTAGACATTATAACGCCAGAATCCTGACAGTGAAAGAAAATGTCTCCTAAATACGGGTGGAAGGCCAAGCACCATGCTAAGCGAAAGTCCTTCTTTCTTTTATCCTACATAGAAATCTCATGAATAAATTGATAACTGCATTTTTGCCTTATGCGGGGATTCCGAGGGGTTCCATCACATGCCCCAAAGTCGTCATGGACCTGGTTGAGAATGCTAATTCTTGCTTCCCGGGCCCTATTGTTGTCTTCGGTCCAAGGAGTTCGGACCCTGAGTCTCTTTTGCCCCCAACCACTGAGCAAATAACAACCAACACTCCTTCTGCCACAACTGCTTCTTCTCCTTCCACACTGATGACTCCATACCCATCAACACCCACTGCTCATTCGCCACCAGCACTAACTGCATCACCTCCACCGGTACCAGCTGCTCATGAAAGGAATGATTCTCCCCCTTGGTCTCCCGACCACGGGAACTTGGGGAACAACTACTCAACCACTTCTCAAAATCCTCGAGGGAGGCGAAGAGCCACACTTTCGGTTTCGAAAGAGTGTTATATTTTATCCAAGTCGGTGGAGCTTGCTAATTATCTAAGGCCGTTGGCTTCGAAGAAGGATTGGAAGAAGATGGGCTCCCTTTCTGGGGAGTGCCTAATAAACAACAACATGCACAGTGTGGCACAGGTATCATCCTAATTCCCTTCTATATTCTTTTACCGTTTATATGTTGCCATGATAACTTTAACTTTAACCTTTTTAGGCCAACCTACTTACTTCTCAGAGTCTTCAAAGGTTGATTCTAGATAAACAAGGACTTGCTTCCGAGCGAGATTAACTTTTGGCTCAGAGGAACCAACTTTCCACACGCCTCCCAGTGTTGGAGGCTAAAGTTGAACAGATGAGCGAGCTCGAGGCTCAGTTACAACAAACCGAGCAAGATAGATTAGCCCACAGCCAAGAAGCTGCCCAATTACATGAAAAACTTCAAGAGGCTAAGGCTAAATCAGCCGAACATCATGATGTTGTGATCGCCGCTATCGAGAGCGAGTCTGTCTTTGAGGAACAAATTAATAACTTCAACGCCAACTTATGCTCCAAAACCGAGGAGGCCAATGCTACCGAGGAGAAGAAGGCCAGAATGGAAGAGAGGCTTAAGGGGTCCATGGAGCAAAACCGACTTCACTCAACTACCAATGTTGAGACTTGATTCCTGACTCAGCGCAATGAAGGCTGAAAAAGAGAAGCTCCATGCCAAAATTGATAAACTCCGAGGAAAACTCCAGGATCAGGAAAATTCCTTCGTCTTCGAGAAAACCTATGTTATATATCATATGAAGAGGAAGATTTTGGAAGAGGCAAAAATAGGCATTGCCGATATTGATGATTGCATTGCCAAGGCCCGCGAACTAGAGTTAACTGCTCGTGAAAATCTTCTTGCTCGGTCCGCTGCAACTGACTCTTTGAATACTACTTTCTAGTATTCGGGAACCGAAGGAGAGACTGAAGAATATGAAGGCCCCGAACCGGTAGTGGATCCACCTTCTTCTACCGGGGGAAACGTAGACCCTTCTCCCCCTTCGGGTTCTAGCGGCAATGAATAATGTATAATTTTTCTTTTTTTTAATCATTTTTTATCTTTTTTTATCTTTTGTAATTATGCCAAAACTTTAATTGAGTTTGGCACTTTAATAAAAGAATTTTTTGCTTAAGTGTTGTGTAAAAATATCCTTTTTCCGTTTAGTTGATAAAGCTTTGGGTATATTTCCTCATCCGATAACTTTTGATTCTGGACATAACCACTTCCGAAATTCACCCTTTACTGTGAGATTTTATGTTTATGGTGCTCTTAAAAAAAATATCTCATATTCATTCCGGCACAAGCATTTGAAGTTTTTGTTAACTTTCAAATGATAAAATTAACTCATCAATTGGACAAGAAATAAGATAAAAATAAAAATAAAAAATCTAAACCCAAACCTGGTCCAATCTTCCCTAGGTCAAGGCGACTGATAACTATAGTAACGTCGTCTCTTGTCCATGGCTACTGATCCTTCGTCCGGTGGTGGAAAGCCACCAGACAACCACCAAGAAACACCCAACTTGATAATGCAGCAACCCCAGCAAAAACCTACTGCAAACATCTCCCCAACAGCAATAGATTCGCAAAATGGGATTGGAGTCACTACAGCACCAAATCGCCTGGGCAGTCCAACAACTACTTCGTTCGATTCAATATTAAATCGACCAATGCCAAACACTGGAAATACTTCTCCAGATCAACATCAATACCCACATGATAATTTGGAGGCTCGCACCATAGCTACAGAGAGCCTCAACTAGCTTAAATGCCTAGAAATTCACCAGTTGATTGAGAGTGTATTCCCAGAAGCTCAAATTGGCCAAGGCCAATATCAATCGATCGGTAATGATGCAGGGATTGGTACTGAATTTCCCAAAGGCCACTTCGAGGAACAGAACATAACAACAATACCAGAAAGTGCTGCTGAAAATTCACAAATACCAGCTGTTCGGCGAAATGCCACAGAGAACTACATCAATAATTTCAAGGAGAAAATCGATGGACATGCTTCTCAACATGATATTGAAGGTAGTCGTAAATGATATTCCCACGGAAACCCAACAAAAATGGTGCTCATTTGGTGTCTACTTCATCAGTGGGCCTGTTATCAGGGCATAGTGAACTGCCTGATAAGGCAACTGCATCCCAAATGCAGGAGCAATATGGAGAAAAGAAGAACAATCAGAGCATTCCTATACTAGTGCACCATCATCAAAGTTCAACAAAGCCAAGCCACACAGTTACAAATGCACTGGTGAGCGACCAAAATACTACTCCTCTTGCACAAGTGCAAAATAAACCTGCAAGGAAAGACCAGTTACACAGAAATGCCCCACAGACCCTTTCAGCTGCTGAATCACCTAAACTCACCAATTTTTCAAAGATATCATCCAACTTTGACAAGCAAACTTCACAAAACCAAAAGCTAACAATAATCAATACTCCAGTTACTCCCAACCTAAACCCAACACCAATAGATTTCAGCTCACAACTCAAAAAACCACCCAGCAATCCAGCACCACCACCACCCACTGTTACACATTCCTTAGCTACCAAATTAAGAGCTAAACTACTTAGTAAGATGACACCAATTCGCTTTACCCCACCCAAGATCACCACTAAACAAGGCCAACCAGCAATCATATTCACCAGGAAGGATTACATGATCACGTTGGCTAGCAGGTATCAATACACGATCATAGGGAAGTTCTTTCACACTATGCCAAAGATGGAACAGATTAGGAGAAGCTTTATTGCACAAACAAAACTGAAAGGAGGAGTGAAAATTGCCCATTTCAATGCTAGAACTGTCTACATTGACCTTGACAATGAGTATGATCACACTACTGTCTGGACAAAACAATTCATGTTCATACAGGGGTAGAGAATGCAACTCCAAGCATGGGCTCCTAATTTTAAAGCCAATGAAGACTCACCTATTGTCCCAACTTGGGTGATAGTACCAGAACTGCCTTGGCACCTATACTACATGGATATCCTCAAAGTGTTGCTATTACCAGTTGGCAAGGTTCTGTATCTTGATCTTGCCTCAATGCAGAAGACTAGGGGTAGTGTTTCAAAGGTAAGGGTACAAATTGATCTATCAAAACAAAGACCTCATCATGTCTGGCTTGGATTTAATGAAGAACAAGATGAGAATAGCGATGGTCAATGGCTTGAAGTAGAGTATGAGGATCTGCCAACTTACTGCCTATACTGCAAACACCTTGGACATACAATCTGATTCTTACCAATTGAAAGAAGAGAGGAAGAGGGAAAGAAAAATGATGTTGCTGAAACAACAGCTCACAAAGATACTCAGAAACTCCACAATAATTATGGGAGCACATAAATGCAGCAACCACAGATACAAACAGGGCAGATGCAGGACAAGGACAGAAATCAGAAGCAAAAGTTGGTCACACATAACCTAATCAAGGACCACACTAAAGAACATCATCAGAAAATAGCAACACAACAATAAGAAAGGAATAACCATTCCAATGAACAATGGAAAATCCAAAGGAGGAAGAACTTCAAAGGTGTGAATGCTAAGACCACACATTAAAAGAATAGGCAATCTGTGAACACAACAACTAGAAACCAGACACAAGTGATCACTCAGGCCACACACATGGCATCTAATCCACCAAATAATATTGTAGTGGTTTAGGATAATGGGGAGATAGGTGAAGATCATACAACTACCAATCCCAATCTCGTGTGTATAGAATTTGAAAGAGGGAAGCTGGCTGATCAGGGTGAACCTTCATCAGCAAGGGATGGGGAACCAAAGGAATTGGAAGTCCCCCCTAGTGATACATAATAGTGTAATGACATCTGGTAACTCCATACTACAAATCACTAGTGGTCATAAGAAGGGTCAAATGACAATTATTGATCGAGAGAATGAATCCATAGGAACACAGCCACTCACAAACAAGTCCAAATCTAATCCGAGCCAAAAGAAAAGGAAACAATTGACAAGACAAAGGGAAGCAGCAGATTTGAATACAAATGCAGAAACTACTAGCTTGACACAAAAGAATCTAGGAACAATACCAAATACGGCAGCATCAGCAGATAAAGAAGCTAATACAATGTCACAGCTTGCACCCTCACCTCACCCTCAAGTAGTAGAGTCACAAGTAACACCTTCATTGAGATCTCACAAACAGGGGGTAATTGCTGGAACTGCAGATTGCCTCCAAGCTACACCCTCACCTCATGCCAAGGAAACAAGAACTGGGACATTAGTAGTACCATCAGCAGTATCTACCATGGATCAGATCTCACTATCATATAGGCAACAACAAGAAGGAAAAAAGACCTTGAATCACTCACACTTCATACAGAACAATGCCAGTTCAACAAGTTCTCTCTATCTAGACTAGAGGAAGATGATTCCAGGAACAATCAGACTCAAAATGAAGAATCGGACTACAACAGTGAGGACCTAGATGGAGAGGATCAACAAATCATGATATTACAGGAAAATATAGGGACTATGGAGCATAGAGAGCTCAAGACTGAGGTGCAGACAACTACAGAAATTCCTAAGATGGGTTCCACATACAATCTTCAAACGAGGGAAAAAAATATGGGAGTTATTGAGATGACTTCTGAGGTGTTAAAGGAGGCAACAATAAGGGCTCATGATAATATTGATCAAGCTATACTACCAAGGGAATCGGGTACAATTGAGACAATGCCCATTGCATGTGCTTCAAGTACTGGATATCCAATATAAATACAGATCAATGTACCATTAAAATCTCCAGAGCAGGTGTTACATGATATAATCACACACAAGGTCTTGCCTATGGAAATTCAAAATGCAATGGCGGAACAAGAGCAACAAGAAGATGAGGGTGATGATGAGTCTACTGGTGTGAACTTTAAAGTTACTGCTAGAGAAGGAGATCTATCACCTAGAGTCTCAGCTACATGTGCTAAAAAAGGTAAGAAACAATAGAATAAAGAATCTCTACAACCAATAAGAATATTGCCCAAGAGGGTAACCTCAATGACTAAATGATGATTAAAACTTTAATATGGAACATAAGGTCTGTTAAGACTCAACAAGCATATCAGAGAGTCATAAACATGCAAAGGAAACATGGTTTTTTCATTGTTACACTTATGGAGCCATTTCCAAAGCCAAGGTATATTCAGAACTACAAGAGGAAATTAGGTATGGAAGATGCAATATCAAATGTCAATGGAAAAATTTGGTTATTCTTTGATGCTATGGTGGAATGGGAGTTGGTGATTGATACTGAACAGCAGCTCACCATCAAGGTGTATCATCAGGATATTGGGAAATACATTATGATGACTTTTGTATATAAAAAATGTTCATCACTGAAAAGATTAAAATTGTGGGACAATCTATATTACCTTACCAATGACATGGAACTGCCTTGGGTAGTTAGAGGAGATTTTAATATAGTTCTTAGTGAAGAGGAGAAGATAGGAGGACTACATGTATACCCACCAGAATATGAAGATTTTGCTTCTTGTGTTAACTCATGTGGATTGTTTGATCTTGGATATAAAGGCAGCCCCTTCATTTGGTGGAATGGGAGGCCAAATGAAGAATGCATTTTCAAAAGACTGGATATAATATTTGTTAACCTACCTTTCCAGACATTATTTCCTAATATAGAAGTGGAGCATCTCATTAGAACAGGGTCAGACCATGCCCCACTACTGATGAGTTGTGGTGATCAAGTTTTGCAATTTGTAAAACCATTCAGATTCCTCAACTTTTGGACAAAAAATGACTCCTTCATGGAGGTGGTTAGATAAAATTGGATGGCTGACTTCACTGGTGATCCTTTCTTAATGTTCAAGCAGAAATTAAAGAGGACTAAAATTACACTATCTAAATGGAGCAAGCTCACATATGGAGATATTTTCAAGCAACTGGCTATTAGAGAAGATGTGGTTAGAGTGAACGAAATATGTTTTGAAGAAGAACCAATAATTGAGAATTGAATAATACTTCAGAAGGCCCAAGCTGAACTGAAGAAGTACCTGAGCATTGAGGAGCAGTATTGGAAACAGAAAGCAGGTATGACATGGTTTACAGAAGGGGACGGAAATACCGGATTTTTCCATAACCATGTCAATGGCAAAAGGCAGAAGCTACAACTGAAGAGAATATAGAATAATACTGATGCATGGATAGAGTCACAACATCTCATGGCTGAAGCTACAGTTGAATTCTTCCAGAAACAATTCACACAAGAAGTTGAGCCTATAAGTTTTGAACTACTGAACAATGTTCCTACTATGGTATCTGCTGAACAGAACAGAGAGCTATGTATAACTCATACAATAAAAGATGTAAAGGTAGTTATTTCTGCATTGAGTGGTGAGAGTGCAAGTGGTCCCGATGGATTCACTAGCATATTCTTTCAAACATGCTGGGAGATTATAGGGGAAGATATACACAACATGGTGAAATAGTTCTATGGAGGAAGACCTTTACCTAAGGTTATAATACACACAAACCTTCTTTTATTTCCAAAGAAATCAATGGTCCAAAATTTCTCAGTTCTAAGACCTATAAGTTTGAGCAATTTTATAAACAAGGTATTCTCTGGAGTACTTCATAATAGGCTGGAAAAGATTCTGCCTCCTTTGATCTCTACCAACCAATCAGGATTTGTCAAGGAAAGTATTTTTGAGAACATTCTGTTAACTCAGAAGATTGTCACTAACATAAGATTAAGGGGAAAACCTGCCAATGTAGTGATCAAACTTGACATGGCAAAGGCATATGATAGGATTTCATGAAAATACCTAATGCATGTGCTGAGAAAGATTGTATTTGCAGAATGATTAATCAATATGATATGGAATCTAATTGCTAATAACTGATACTCAGTTCTGATTAATGGTCAAACATCAGGTTTCTTTCACTCAACAAGAGGTCTTAAACAAGGGGACCCTTTATCACCAGCCCTATTCATTCTTTCAGCAGAGGTATTGTCCAGATCTTTGAATAACCTATTTGAAGACAAATTGTTCAAGGGTTATGGCATGCCAAAGTGGACTGATCCATTGAACCACCTAGCCTATGTTGATGACACTATCATCTTTGCTTCAGCTGATCAATACTGATTACAGAAGATAGTTGAGGTTTTGGCTAAGTATGAGCATATATCTGGGCAGTTAATTAACAAAGAAAAGAGCTCATTCTATGTGCATTCAAATACTGCTACAACATTTATCAATACAGTAGCAGACATCACTAGCATCTCAAAGGGTGAATTTCCTTTTACTTATTTAGGTTATCCCATTTTGTATACAAGAAGAATAAATGAGTATTACAATGAACTTACACAGAAGGTGAAGGCTAAACTACATTCATGGAAGGGTAAGCTTCTATCTTATGGAGGAAAAGCCACTCTGATTTCCAGTGTACTTCAAAGCATGTCAACTCACATTCTCTCAGTACTTGATCCACCTGCCAATGTACTACAGCACTTACATAATATATTTACAAGGTTTTTCTGGAGCAACAAGGATGAAGGAAGAAGTAGACACTAGACAAAATGGCAAAACTTATGCCTGCCAAATGAGGAAGGTGGAGTGGGGTTTAGGTCTCTTATTGATATTGCAAAAGCATTATTTGCAAAACTGTGGTGGAACTTCAGGTCTAGTAAATTACTATGGGCCAATTTCATGTGGAATAAGTATTGCAAGAAAGAACTTCCTACAGTGGTTCAATTTAAACAAGGCTCACATGTTTGGAGAAAAATGTTAGAGGCAATGGAAGAAGTAGAACATGAACTATTATGGAAGATGAAGAGTAAATCTTTAAACATATGGCATGAGAATTGGACTGGTTTAGGTGAATTGTATAATGTCATACCCCCAAAATTTCATATCAATGAAGAACATCAAGAAGTAGATGAATTGAGAGAGGAAAATGCCTGGAATGACCAAATGCTGGAACAATATTTTCCAACAGAAATTGCAGGTCACATAAGACTGGAGGTGTACTTTGAGAACAGTGATGACTATTGGGACACACCAAAATAGATGCCTACAGCATCAGGCAGATTCTCAGTAACCACTGCCTGGGAAATTTTGAGGCACAGGGCACATGTAAATGCTGAATACAAGCTGTTGTGGACCAAGGGGCTGCCATTTCAAAATATTTTTCTTTTTATGGAGATTATGGAAAGGCAAGATACCTACTGATGACTTGTGGAGAAGGAATGGTTATATGGTAGTATCAAAATATTGGTGTTGTGATCAACCCCAAGAGGATTCCTATCAGCACCTATTCCTACTAAATCCAATAGCAAATAGAGTGTGGAAGACATTAGTACAGGCAGCAGGTATAATTAATAATCTAATGCAGGTTCATTAGGTCATTCGAGCTAGGTGGAATTTTGAATGTTGTCCCAAACTGAAGCCCTTATATCGGGCAACCCCTGCAGTGATCACTTGGGAAATTTGGAAGAAGAGAAACACCAGGAAGTATGGAGGTACAGTTTCATACAACAAAGTGATTCATGAGGTTAACAAGACACTACACAATCTAGCTAAGATTAGGTATCCTTGCATGCCAAATATCCCTCTACTTTGGCCAGACATGATAAGATTTTTTGAAGGATACAGACCTTATGTTATGACAAAGAGAATAACATGGGAGCCACCTTATGAAGGATGGTTCAAATATAACACCGATGGTACCTCAAAAGACAATCCAGGACCAAGCTCTTATGGTTTCTGTGTGAGGAACAGTAGTGGAGATTTGGCACATGCTAAGGCGGAGAGGATAAGAGAGATTACTAATATTGTGCCAGAAGCAAAAGCAATCGTAAAAGGGTTGGCATTTGTGTTAATCAGCAGCTGCACCATTTGATCATAGAGACAGATTCACTGGTAATGAAGAGAATCATAGAGGGAGATTGGGAAACTCCATGGTGTATAGGAAAGGCGGTGAAGAGGATTAAGAGAATGAAGGAGCAATTCAATGTTCTCTTTCAACATGTTCTAAAGGAGGACAACACACTAGCAGATTATTTTGCTAACATAGCTTTCTCTTTTGCAGGTACTATTACATTTAACTCATTCACTAACTTGCCAAGTGCGGGGAGGAAGATACTCAACATTGATAAGTCAAAAACTCCTAATCTAAGGATTAGGATTGCTAAGAGAAAATTTCTAGATTAAGCATCCATGCAGCTGAATGAGAAGGCCACTTTGCTGCTCATTACATATACATTGTTGGTCCAGTGCTTGAAAATCTGGAAGGCAACATCGTGTAATTTGTTATTAGTGGGGTCATTAAGCAATCAATGCACGAAGGTTCCAAAAAAGAAAAAGGTCAGCTGATGCTACTAACAAATAGTCATTGAGTAACACACTACTAGCAAGGACTAAACTCCAAAACAAAGCATGGACAATCGTTAAGTTAAATACAGAATTTGACGATGTTCGTTGAAGAATCTCATTTGCCTACTCCTTGGGAACGCAAAACATGGCACCTGGTGAAAGCGTTTGAAGGTGATACTTTGAATTTTTGCACTCGGCTGATGGATACGCACAACACCTCATGCTTCAAATTAATTTTTGTAATATTTAGTTATTAATACTTTCATAGATTTAGACAGACGCACTTTGCAATTTGGAAACTTTGGTTTTTATATAATTTAGCCACTGGGGTACGACGCAAGTGGTATATTTGCTTAAAAAAAGATAAAAATAAAAGGACTTTGTTTTATTCCCTCTATCTTTAAAAGTACATAAAAATTCAATTACTTAAGTAAAGAAAGTTGCTAATATATGTGGCTAACTTGTACAACTTATTTCTACGGGGATGATCATGCAGTTCCCCGTCCTGACAAGACATTGATCTCGATTCTTACAGTCCCTGGTTTTTGTGGCACTCTTGGTGTCGTATCATGCATTCCCTCCCCCCCCAGTGTTCGAATGCAAAGTATGAGAATTCGAACACTGGAAGTCTTTTATACATTTTGCCGCTTCAGCGATGGAAATAAATTATGAATGGTTAAATAATCTTTTTGAATAATGGAAGGCGGGGCTTTACATCGAGCCAAAGATTTTTAACCATCCACATAGTTGTTTACCATTGGTGTGAGAATCTTAGTGCCTTGATAATTAAAGGTCTTGCCTTTGCCGATGACGCTTCCTTCGTAGTATTCTTTTCGTTGCTACCTCATTAAAAACCTTGCCAAAAAACTCCGATTGAGATAAAACCTGGCCGAAGGAAAAAAGAGTGCAGCACATACGTTCAGTATCGTCAGGAATCATCAGCAATAATACCTTTTGAAGTGAGTCACATTCCAATTGCTGGACAGTTTGACTCCATCTTGATTTTTCAACTCATATAATCCTTTACCGGTGATAGCTGAAACCCGGTAAGGACCTTCCCATGTTGGCCCCAACTTCCCGGTGTTGACTTCCCAGCGTTGACTTCTCGGGTGATCTGAGTAACCTTCCTTAAGACCAAATCTCCTACTTTGAAATAACTGAGATTCGCCCTGCGATTATAATACCTTTCCATCCATTATTTTTGAGCCACAATCCTCACGTATGTCAGGTCCTGGTGTTCTTCAAGCAAGTCCAGCTTCACCAGAAACGCTTCATTATTTGCCTCTTCGTTTGCTCGGGAAAACCTTAAAGTTGGCTCCCCCACTTCCACCGGTATCAGAGCCTCCGAACCGTACATGAGAGAGAAGGGTGTTTCTCCCGTGCTCGACTTCGCCATTGTCCGATACGCCCATAGTGCTCCTGATAGCTCATAGAGCCACTTGCCCTTAGCATCTTCTAACTTCTTTTTAAGGTTTTGAATAATTACCTTGTTGGTTGTTTTCGCCTTTCCGTTAGCAGTCGGGTGGTATGACGAAGAAGTGATTTTTTTAATCCTTAACCCTTCCAAGAACTTTGTGACTTTCGATCTTATGAACTGCGACCTGTTGTCACATGCGATTTGCTTCGGTATTCCAAATCTGCAGATTATGTGATCCCATATAAAGTCAACCACTTTGCATTCTCTGATCTTTTGGTATGGACCTGCTTCAACCCATTTAGTGAAATAATTAGTTAAAACCAAGAAAAATCTTACATTTCCGGGGACCGATGGTAGAGGTCCAACTATGTCCATCCCATATTTCATGAATGGCCACGGAGACACCACTGAATGCAAAAGTTATGTTTGTTGGTGCACCAATTGTGCATGATGTTGACATTTGTCGCATCTCTATATAAATGCCTTTGCGTCATGTTCCATCCGGGGCCAATAATATCCAACCCTGACCAACTTGAGAACTAATGAGTCTGCACCAGAATGGTTTCCATAGACTCATTCGTGGACCTCTCTCATCACATAGTCTATCTCTAAGGCCCCCAAACACCGAGCCAGTGGTCCTTTGAACGATCTCATGTATAATTGCCCATCTACGAGGTAGTAACGAGCTGCTTTGGTGTTCCCGGGAAGACTTTGGGCCTTCGATTAGTTTACCATGCCTGAGATATTCAATGAACTCGTTCCTCCAGTCCCAAATTAAGTTTGTGGAATTTACTTCGCAGTAGCCGTCCACATCCAACCGGAATGCAGCAGTTGGACGACTGTACCGGAATCAGATCCTTTCATCTCCGTGGACGACCCCAAATTAGCCAATGCATCTGCTTCCACTTTTTCTTCCCTCGGAATATGGACGATTGACCATTCTCTGAATCATGCAAGTAATGCTTGAACCTTGTTCAAATAATGTTGTATACGCTCTTTCTTTGCGTCGAAAATCACATACACTTGGTTTACCACCAGCTGGGAGTCGCATTTTACCTCAATGACCTCGCAACCTAGTCCCCGATCTAGTTCCAGTCCTGCAACCAAAGCCCCGTACTCGTATTTATTGTTAGTTAGCGGTATAGTCCTAATGGCCTGCCTTAGGGTCTCCCCCAATGGCGTGATCAAAACTACCCCAAGACCGGACCATTTTACATTTGAGGCTTTGTTTGTAAACAAAGTCCAAACTCCTGATGTCATTCCCGACACCAGAGTTGTTTCCTTAGTAGACAGAGGCATTAACCTCGGACTGAAGTTGGTCACGATGTCGTCCAAAACTTGTGACTTGATTGCAGTCCTAGGTTTGTACTCAATGTCGAATTCGCTAATTTCGACTGCCCATTTAAGCATGACAACTCAGTTTATGAAGGACGTTCCTTAAGGAAAAAATCATCACAACGGCTATTGGGTGACATTGAAAGTAAGGCCTAAGCTTTCAATAAGTAATCACGAGAGCTAAGGCAAATATTTCTAGGTGCGAATATCGTGTCTCTGCTCCCAATAGTATTTTACTAATGCAATAAATAGGAAATTGGGTATCTTCATCATTTTAGACCAGAATGACACTTATCGCTACCTCCGAGACTGTTAAATAAATTAGCAGTTGTTTACCTTCCCCCGATTTTGGCAACAACGGAGGACTAGACAAGTACCTTTTTAGGTCCTTCAATGCTTGCTGGCATTCTGGAGTCCATACGAAGACATTCTTCTTTTTCAAAAGAGAAAAGAAATGGTGGCACTTCTCCGAAGACCTTGAGATGAACGTGCTTACTGCCGCCAACCTTCCGGTCAGTCTCTGCACTTCTTTCATGCTTGTTAGCTGATCCAGGATGTCCTCAATGGCTTTGATTTTATCATGGTTAACTTCAATCCCTCTTTGTGAGACAAGGAACCCTAAGAACTTTCTGGAGCCGATCCCGAAGGCACATGTCTCGGGGTTGAGTTTCATATTCTAATTCCTTAGAATGTCGAAAGTTTCCTGGAGATGTTTCAGATGATCTCCTGCATTCAAAGACTTAACTAACATGTCATCAATATATAATTTCATTGTTTTGCCTATCTGATTTTCAAACAACTTATTAATGAGCCTTCGATAAGTGGCTCCGGTGTTCTTAAGCCCAAAGGCGTCACATTATAGTAATGTGTGCCAAAGTTTGTTATGAAAGAAGTTTTTTCTTGATCCTCCGGGTTCATCTTGATCTGATTGTACCCGGAGTAAGCATCAAGGAAACTCATTAGCTGGTGCCCGACCGTAGCATCAATCATTTGATCAATGTTTGGAAACGGGAATAAATCTTTATGGCACGCCTTATTTAAATCTTTATAGTCTACACACATCCTAAATTTGTTATTCTTTTTAGGTACTACAACTACTTTGGCTAACCGTTCCGGATATTTTACCTCCCAGATCGAACTGATATTAAGTAGTCGAGCTACCTCTTCTTTAACAAACATGTTCCTAACCTCTGCTATCAGGCATTTATTTTGCCTAACCGGTGGGAAGTTCGAATCCAAGCTGAGCTTGTAGACCGCTACCTCCAATGGGATACCTGTCATATTTGAGTGCGACCATGAAAAACAATCAACTTAACTGTAAAAAAAATTATAAACTCTAACCTAAGCTTGGGATTTAACCTTGTTCCCAAATGAAATTTTCTTTCCAAAAACTCTTCAAAAAAAGCCACTTGCTCGAGCTCCTCCACAGTCGACTTGGTCGCATCGGTCTCCTCTAGTACCTAAACATATCTCGGAACCTGGTAGGATTTCGATGACTCCTCGCCCTTATCATCTTCATTCAAAAAAGAAGAAGGCATCGGTTCCTATAATTTCTATTTGTTGGACTCTTTTTCCTTGCTCTGGAAACGGTCACATCGTTCATGTCCCTTGCCGCAGGTTGATCTCTTCTTATTCGCCTAATACCTTCTGGAGTAGGAAATTTCAGCAACTGGTGATATGTCGAGGGCACGACCTTCATCTCATGTATCCACGGCCTTCCGAGGATCACGTTATAATCCATGTCACTATCTACCACTTCGAACATGGTGGTTTTTGTTACGTCTTCGGCGTAAGTAGGTAGAAAAATCTCTCCTCGGGTTGTCAAGCTTGTTAAGTTGAAGCCAGCAAGGAGTTTTGTCGCCAGAATGATGTTCTTGGTTAATTTCTCTTGCTCCAGAACTCTCCATTGAATGATGTTGGATGAACTTCCTGGATCAACCAAAACAAGCTTAATTTTGAAATCTAAAACATTGAGAGAGATTACCAAAGCGTCATTTTATGGCAGAAGAAGTCCGTCAGCTTCCTCCTCCGTGAAGGTGATGTCGTCCTCCGAGACTTCTCGGTCTCTATTGCCATGAGTCACCGATATTTTTCATTTTCTGCGCTGCTGAAAAAGTTACCCCATTGACCTTGCTTGCTCCGAAGATCATGTTAATTGTGATCCAAGGTGACTCCGCCGTTATCTCAAAGGGCTCCACATTGTCCCAATTCCAACCATAATTTCTCTGGCGCGGTCAGTTAAAAACTCTCTAAGATGGCCATTCCTTAACAACACTACCACCTCCTCTCGAGGATGTCGGCAATCTCCAGTTCTGTGGCCGTGAGTCCCATGGTATTCACACCATAAACTGAGATCCCTCTGGCTAGGATCCGATCGATTTGGCTTTGGGAATCGGGCTTCTTTGATATTTCTCATTTCCGGCACCAATACTACCAGACTGATGTTAAAGTTATAATCTGACAACCTGGGACATACGGAGTCTCGGTTCCCCGACATCTCCCTTTTATGTAATGACCTGTTAATTCGGCCACGATCTGCCCTTTTGTCGGGAGAAAACCTATCTGATGGCTAAAATCCTTTACTGATGCGTCCATCGGTCCTATCATATGGTAGGAAATGACCTCTGGAGGACCTCCGATCTACACCAGAGTCATTTTTAAACTTGGAACCGAAGAGCCAAGTTGGTCGTCCTCTATCCTTATCATTGACTCGTAGAGGTTATGGACATCCGCCCATGTGGTTGCCTGAAACTCGAAACTCTCATTCAGTTTTCGAGAGTCATCGGAACTTAGTGGGTTTAGACTCTTCGTGAATGCCAACACTTCCCACTCATTCGGAACCGCTGGTAGAAGCATCTTTGACGAGCTCGAAACACACACTTAAATTATGCTCGCTAATTCAATATAATATAGAATAATATCGTATCCACAGTGATTGGATTTAAATATTATTCTCATAGTTTTTAGCTTAGTTTCTATCCAAGATGATCAACAATTGAGATTTATATGTTTTCTAACTAAAATTAACTAAGAATCTAAAGTTATTGACTAATAACAATCAAAGCAAGGAATAAGCAAAGAAGGGTATTAATGGGAGAAGATAGGGGTTGATAGGATAGGTGCAAGATAATTGTTTGGAATCTAACTCTAGGCAATTCACTTCTTATGTTCAAGTGAGTCTCTCGAATTCACTCAATTATTAGTTCAAACGTTCAATAAAAACTCCTCTCTCGATTAAGTATTGACCTTACGAGATGAACCTATTTAAACACGTGAAGATATGCAAGAATGCGTAGTGGATTGGTCTTTAGGAAAATTTCTTTCGATTATTCTCCTAACTAGGTTTACTCAATGATTCAACTAGCCTCCTTTGATTACTAAGAAGAATTAATGAACTCAACCAACAATATAATGCAAGGATATCACAAGTTATGCCTCTCTCGATTACATGAACAAGTGAATATAGATGCAACAATTAATTCATCCAAAAATGCTTCAACTTAAAACTAGAGTTATAATCCACAAACAATCATCAATACACCAAATCCATCAAACCCTAAAAAGAACTACTCCATAGATATGGAGCAATTCATCACAAATAAAATTAAAGTATAGAAAAACATAAATTCAATCCAAACTCGTGTCTTGAGTGAGGAAGGAATAATGAAATCCTTGTGCTTTTGCTCCTCCAACTCCTCCTTATCTTCCTTAGGTCTAAAGTATGTCAAAAGTCCAGAAAGTTTTCCATGTATTTATACCAAGTAGGGTCGGGCCCATACGAAACCACCTTCTCCTAGCCGAAATAGAATTCACTTTGTAAAAGTTGCACAGGCGCACTGTATGGGACGACGCGTCATGCGGGTCATTAGTGAGGAAATCCAAAGAGCTAAGTTCTGACAGACAGCAGGAATTTGTACAAGTGTGGCGTCCCACGCGCCGCAGCAGTGGGATTTTATCAGAGTGTTACTTGTTTCTTGCATTTTACGTCCAGACTTGGTCCTCAACCCCCGAACATGATCACGGCTTAATCCCTTGGGCTTTTACTCAGACTTCAAAGCTTCAAATAGCTCGAATTAGCTCCACAACATCTACATAATTTGGAATCACTCCTACAAGGCATAAAACACACAATAAGTGCAAAACACTATCAATTAAAGCTCAAACATGAATAAAGTGCAGTGAATTAGAGTGTAATAAACAACTAAAATATAAGATTATAGATTATCATCAATCCTTTCCTTCTGGAACCGGATAAAAAATTCTTGTAGCAGCTCGAATTCGCAATTTGAATATATCTGTCTTCTGGTCTGGACCTTCCTTGCTCCAGCATGGGCCTTAATGAATGAATCTACAATCATCTCAAAAGAATCAATTAAATGCTCGGGTAATAGGGACTACCATGTCAGGGCTCCCTTCGTGAGGGTGTCACGAAACATTTTCAACAGAATCGACTTGATCTCATGTTGAGCCAAATCATTTTCTTTCACCGTCGTGGTGTAGGTTGTGATGTACTCTTATGGGTCCGAAGTCCCATCGTACTTTGGTATGTCCGGCATCTTGAATCTCTTCAGAATTGACCCTGGTGCTACAGTTGGCTTAAATGGCAACTGTATGTACCTTTTTGAATCTGGTCCCTTTAACACTGGTGGTGCGCCCGGAATCTGATACATCCGAGCGTGAAACTCCTTCACATTCTTATCCATTCGTTCGTTCATTTCTCTCATGAATATCATGAGCTCGGTTTTGAAAGGATCACTCCAGTTGTTGTTCCTAGATCCGCTACCGGTCCCTCCGGCTTCGTCGAAACCGACTTCGTCCCTTGGGGTGTTTTTATCGGCTCTCTGAACCGTTTGATTTGCGGGAACACTGGGAGGAATGGGGACCCTCCCGTTTGCATTATTAGAATCTCCTGACAATACTTGTTTTAATTTTTTCATCACTCGATCCTCCCTTGAGAGATGATCCGTGATTGTTCTATGATGTTCCCTCAAGAGTTTGACCGTCTCTACGATGTGTTCCTCCTCTGCATCATCAAGAGTTGAGTTCCGTATGTTCCGAGTATACTGACCTTCACGAACGGGAGTTGTCTCGACCCCTTCATTGCGGGTCTCGCTGATTGAGTCATCACGCTGGGACAATTCTTTCTGTTCAATACGTGCTTGAATGTTTTGTGCATTGTTGACATTATTAGATACCATCTCTGATTCTTACTTAGAAAAAAACCAAAACTTGTTAGTAATAAACGAATGGATCAAAGCAATTACACAACTGTTTATGCCCTACGGTGGACGCCAAACTATTTACCCGTAAAATAGTACAATTGAATTTGTAACGTGGTTTATAGACAAGCGAATCGATTTAATCCAAAAATAATAAAGAAATAGAACAAAAATAAGATTAGCGATTGAAATCAAAAGGAAGACAGCAAGCCTGATTCTGAGCTCGGTCTTTCCTAGAGCAAGAATAATAATAATCATAGAACAATGATAACAATGCTTTTGATTGAGCTTGAAACAGTATATTATAGCTTTTGTGTGCAGAATATTTCATGTCTTACAAGAATTAATATTCTTGAATGAGAATAAAAATGTCATTGATGGGTGCATAACAGCTAGCTTTGAATGCAGATATTCTCTGTAACAGCTGCTCATTAAATGATATTCGATATCAAGCCTTTGAGTCTTTGCCATCGGTTGTGCTCCCTTCGGGGTCCATCTTGTACCGGTTACGCACTTCGTAACCGATGCTGATTATTCATCGGTTCAACTTCCGTCTGTTCCTGATTTCACGTGTCTCCTCGCTATTTATCCACTTGTAATCAATCAATTTCACCCCATACAATTACTATTTTATTTTTTTTAAATTGCACCCTACGCTCTTTGCGAGGATTTAAACTAAAAGACACAGCAATGTCGTTCCTACTTCCAAGGTTATATATTGGTCTATGTGACTGAATTTCAAGATAGTATTATGAGAATTTTCTCCCTTTTTTTTTGTTTAATTCCCTTGGGCTCCTGTGTTGCATCTTCTTCTATTTTTTTCTTTTTTTGGGGGGAGGGGCATTGGAAACAGATCAATTGGGGGGGGGGGGGGGGTCTAATTAATTTCACTTGTCGTTGAACTTAAAAAATATTACTACTTTTCTGCTGATAATGTATGAGTCGCTCAAGAAAATTTACGGTGAACATTTTATTGGCCCAAGTGAAATTTGTTTTAAAGGAAAAGGGCTAAAAATACTCTTGAACTATTTGAAATAGCTCAAAAATATCCTCCATTTTTTTGGTACCAAAATATTCATGCCGTCTATATTTTGGACCACAAATGCCTTTAAACAGTTAGTCTTACCATTGAAAGTGACATGGCAGTCCAACTGGGCTAGATTTACTTACATGGTCATCTACCTAAGCAATCCAACATGGAAAAATTATTTTTGGACCAGAAATTTTTGTTTAAAATACAAAATCAACACTTATTCCGAAAAAAAAGTATAAAAATTTTCGGAAAAAATATTTTTCCGGAAATTTTCACTTTTTTCGGAATAAGTGTTGATTTTGTATTTTAATTAAAATTTTCGAAATAAATAATTTTTCTGGAAATTTTTTACTTTTTTCAGAATAATTGTTGATTTTGTATTTTAATAAAAAATTTTGAAATAAATAATTTTTTCGATTTTTTTTTACTTTTTTCGGAATAAGTGTTGATTTTATATTTTAATAAAAATTTTCTAAATAAATAATTTTTTCGGAAATTTTTTACTTTTTCGGAATAAGTGTTGATTTTATTTTATTTTTTAAAATTTCGAAATAAATAATTTTTCCGGAACTGTTTTACTTTTTTCGGAATAAGTGTTGATTTTGTATTTTTTTAAAAACAATCGAAAAAATAATTTTGCCATGTTGGATTGCCTAGGTGGATGGCCATGTAAGCAAATCTAGCCCAGTTGGACCGCCATGTCACCTTCAATGGCAAGACTAACGGTTTAAGGGCATTTGTGGTCCAAAATATAGACGGCAGGGATATTTTTGGTACCAAAAATAAACGGAGAGCATTTTTGAGCTATTTAAAATAGTTCAAGGGCATTTTTGGCCCTTTTCGTTGTTTTAATGATTGGCAAAGGAACTCAAGCATGAACCAGGTCCGTACACAATGTACACAGATACAGACAGATTCGAGCATAAGGGATGTACGTGAAGGAGATAAGCTTAAGTTGTTATTCATGATCGAAAAGGTTGCATAAATAATAAGAAGAAAGACTCCTTACTCGAAGAGAACTTTATCCAAGATAAGGGAGGAGTTAGAAGTTGAAGATAACTAGAACTCTTCCACCAAGGAAGAGTAGCATTAGAACTCTAGTTATTTCTTATTCTACTAACTCTATATATCGCATGATGTTCTCATTTTACAGGCACGTACAAACGATGAAGTTAAACGTGAGTTGAGAGCAAAATAACAAGGCATTTTGCAAACAATTCTTGTGTGATTCAAGTGTGCGAACCTGAAGCTACATAAATCAGATAGAAGAATCAGTTCCAAGTGTCTGTCTTTTATTCTAGTTCAATTGTAGTATGTGTTTTTCAAGTTGTACCTTTTAGCTTTATCTACACTACTAAAAATTCGGCAAAAATCATCCAAAAAAACCGATTAAAGTAGGTCGATAATGGCCAATAACCGTCCAAAATGCAATCATTAACGTGTGGTCGGTATTTTGAAGGTCGGAAGGGCATACCGACCAAAGTTGGTCGGTCAATTAAACCGACCAACTTTGGTCGGTCAATTAAATTCAAAAAAAAAAATTACCGAAAACACCGACCAAAGTTGGTCGGTCTTTTAATTATGTAATTAAAAAATGCACCATCTGAGAATCAAATCGGGGTCTGTACTGTGGCAGGATACTATTTTACCACTAGACCATTGGTTGCATTTTGTTTTAAGATTCTCTTTTATTTCATTTGTACTCTTTAATTATATTTTCGGACGAAAATAACCGACCAATGTCGGTCGGTTTTATTAAAAAATAAAACTACTGATCGAATTCGGTCGGTTTTTCAAAATGACCCGCCGAATTGACCGAACAATTTCGGTCGATTTTTTAATATTAATTTTAATTTATTATAAATAAAAAACCGACCAAAGTTGGTCAGTTTTTTGAAAAATAAATTTTACGGGACTCAAAAAAATTTTCTCGCATTTTTGCACCAAAGAAAACCGACCAAAGTTGGTCGGGTAAAAAAAAATTAAAAAATAAAATATTTTAAAAAAACGACCTACTTTGGTCGGTTGTTTGGCCGGTTTTTTGATCGACCAAAATTGGTCGGTAGACCGCGGTCGGCTTTTGTCGAATTTTTAGTAGTTCTAGAAACGATTGTATTAGGTACTCTGAGTATTCAAGTTAGAGTTAACTTGAAGTTGTCGCAACAGTTAGAAGTTGGATACCATAACGGGATTAGAGTTAATCCTTAGGTTTACAAAGAGTTTTGTAAATGCTGTTTTGGCTCAGTGATTTAGTGCAGTGTTGGGAAAAATCCTACTGAGTAATAGGTCGTGATTTTTTTACCTTTTGAGCCGAGTGTTTTTCACGTAAAAATACTTGTGTTCTTTACTTTCCGCATTTACTATTTTTGCAACAGTAGTATAAGGAACACATAGAAAAACCAGGTCCTTCTATAATCAGTGCATACGAAAATTGAATACCACACAAATCACCCCTCTTGTGTGGCAGTGAAGTAAAAAAATCACATTTATGCCATAGCAACTCCAAAAAATGAAGAGCAGCAATTCCATTGATTTGGTCAGGCATTATGCGGCGTCAACTTGATTTCTATCATTAATTAAAGGAAAAAGGTCCAAAAATAACCTTGTGGTATTCGAAATGGATCAATTATAACCTCAATTTAAATTTGAATCCAAAAATGACCTTGCCATTATAAAATGGGTCTAATAATGCCCTTGTGTTATTCAAAATAGATCAATTATAAAATGGATCTAAAAGAATGGGTTATAATTGATTCATTTTGAATAACACAAGGGCATTATTAGACCCATTTTATAACGGCAAGGTCATTTTTGGACTCAAATTTAAACGGAGGTTATAATTGATCCATTTCGAATACCACAAGGTCATTTTTGGGTCTTTTCCCTTAATTAAATTCATGTACGAGAGAAATCAAAATAGAAAAGGAAGTCAGCTAGTAAAAGTACTCTGTTTTGTTTTTGTATGACTCCTGCTTTCTTAGTTAATTCCATAAAACTTATATATTTTTAATTTATTTGGATGAGTTTTAATCTTAATATTCTTGTTTTGCCCTTAATATGATACTCTCTTTTAAAAACTATTGATATCACATGTTTAACACCATTACTCCTAGATGCAAAGAATATTCTTGGTGTGCACATATAAAACTTATTTATCAAAAGTATTTTTCGCTAAAAATATGGTAAAAATAATCTCTTATGATCAAATACAAATAGAAAGCAATTGATATTGATACAATTTGCTTCCTTAATTCAATTAGTAGGACCCCTAGAGTCCACTTTTTTCCCATGAAAGAAAAATTTAGATTGAAAAAAAATGATCGTAGTGATCTCATTGTCATATTTACCAATCTCCTATATTAGATATTACCGATTTTCGGCGGAAAGGTCAATATAACCAAAGTAAGAGTCTTAATGGGCCATAAAGGCATAAAATGGATCTTCACCTTTTTTTATCAATTAAACATATCATACTATATAACATGAAATAGGGTGCACACACAAAAGAAAGGAAGATTTAAAACAAAAAGAAAGGGTAAGATGATAAATGGGCCTGAAATGACGTATTACATGACAAAAGAACGTGGTAAGAAAGGCAAAAAGAAGAAGAAGAAGGTAACTTGTTAAATATGCCTGAATGACGTATTGCATGACTAATTAAAGAACTTGCTAAGAAATACATTAAGTGGTCTTTTGGACATAAGAATTGTAAAATTTTAAAAAACAAATCAAGTAAAAATGGTATTTAAAAATTAGAATTGTGTTTGGAAATAAATATAATTTTAGATTTTTTTTATAGTTTTATGAGTTATCTGAGTGAAAATTTTGAAAAATAATTTTTTGGTGTTTTTTAAATTTTCGAAAAATTCTAAAATACATATTCAAGTAAAAATTAAAAAATTTATGATCAAACACTAATTTAAAAAAAAAAAAATTATGTCCAAATGGGCTCTAAATTAATACACAAGCCCCATAAGTTCATAAAAAAATTAAATTAAATTCCATAAGTTTAGTCTTCTAGAAACAACCGTGTGAAGTGATGGGACCGCCAATCTCTTTTCCTACAAGGAAAAAAAAGTCACTTTCTGAGAAAACAAAAAGGAAAATAAGAGCACTTCCTAAAACCCCTTAATTCAAACACTATATAAAACCCCCGCACAGCACAGCACAGAACAGAACAGAACAGAACAGAACAAGCAATTCTCTTTCCCTCATATTCACAGCATAAAAAACCAAAACAGAAAAAACGAATCTATACAGCTATACTTAATCACGCAAAACAAAATCATGCAGGAAGCCATAGACGATAATTATTTGTGCCCTAGCTTTAGCAACTTCGGATACTTGGCTGAAATTGCCGCTAAAATCTCCGATGAATTTCAGGAGGCAGCGGAGGAGAACGCTACCGATAGCTTCGACGGAGATAACAGCGAGGAATTAGATTTTGAATTCTCAACCATGGAACTCATCTACGGCGGTCAAACTGAATTTCAGTCAATTTTCCCTGTTTTCAACCGCGATCTATTATTAAACGTTAACAATGAATCGTCGTCGTCGGATGCCGTTGATAGTGAAATTCGAATTCCGTTGAAGAGCTTTTTCCTAGAAGAACTGGAATCCACGACGGCGTCGGCGTCGGAGGCGTCATCGGATGTGGATGAATTGGAGATTTTACCGCCGGGAACTTATTGTGTGTGGAAGCCGAAGATAAGCGACCCGTTACCGGGAAAATGTAAGAAGAGTAAATCAACTGGATCGGCGCCAAAGCGATGGCCGAAGCTTCGAGATTTGTTGCGGCGGAGTAATAGCGACGGCGAGGACACTAGTTTTGTATTTCTCACACCGAAAAAGTCAATAAAAAGCGAAACAACGAATTTAGGTGAGGTCGTAAAGGCGGCCGGAAAATCGAAGCAGCTGAAAGGAAGTGGTACGGGCGGAGAGTCGCCGGTGGCGGCTTACATACGGAATAGAGCGACTAACCAAGTTGATAAGAACAGAAGAAAATCGTATTTACCGTATAGGCAAGACCTAATAGGATTTTTCGCCAGCGTTAATGGTTTGACTAATGGTTTGAGTAGAAGTTATCGGCCATTCTAACACCATGCAGATGTCAATGGATCGGAGGAAAAAAAAAAAATTTCCATATATTTAAGTTTTGAAGGAAGAGTTGTCTCTTAGTATCATGTATAGGAGATTGCCAGTATCTGGTAAACTATTGGCACGATAATACTATCATAAAAAGAACCAAGTAAATGCCTCAAGTCATCGATTAATTTCAAGTTTTTCCTTTGTGATTTTTTCACCAACCATCTCAAAATATATGTCACTTATTTAGTTCCCAATTTCTAAATTAAAGATTCACTAATATTTTAAAATGTTTCTTATAGTAACATTTCCCTGAGAGAGGTTACTGCAAAGTGCAAATTTTGCTTGTCTGTGATCTTTCGGATTATAGATTATATATGAATTTTTTGATGCTTTATTGCTTACGAAGTTGCATGGAAAAGAGAGCAGCAATACATCAAACCTGACAGAGAGGAAAGTGGACTCTTTTAAATGGAAAAAAATGAAATGAAAAAAATTAAGCAAGTGTTGTCTAATAAATGGCGAATAGCTATTATACCATTCATTTCTGGCCGCCAGCCCCTACCTGTGTTTATTAAAAATATAAGGCCTATTATCAATTTTAACTCGCATCAAAAATTATTTATTTTTGATAGTCGAAAAAGTGTATAAAATTTATATAATTTTTGTATATAGCATATAGAATGTCTATATATACAAAAAATATACAAATTTTATACTCTCTCCATTTCAATTTATGTGAACCCATTTGACTGGGCATGGAATTTAAGAAAAGAGAGAATACTTTTGAACTTTGTAGTGTAAAATGAGGCACATATATTTTGTGTGGCTATAAATCATTGCATAAAGGTAAATTATTTCCAAATAAGAAAAAATGTCATTCTTTTTTACACGAACTAAAAAGAAAATAGGTTCACATAAATTGAAACGGAGGGAGTACATATTTTCGGCTATTATTTTTACAGCAACTACAGTGTCATTTTTCTAAAATATTATTATTAAAAGGTAATAGTGAACCCTCTATCATAATGTGCGCGTCAATTAGTTTTGTGATTCTTTACAAACCTATTTTTAGTTTTATAACTTTATTTCTTTTTTTTTTTACATATGAAAGATTTACTTTTACACGTAAGAGAACTGTCTTTTTTACACATAAGAGATCTAAAAATATTATTTTCTTAATTTTAAAATTATAAGGGGGCATAATATACAAATAACACCATAACGTGTCTTATTTAGGAAGAAAAGTAGTACTCCCTCTCTTTCAATTTAAATGAGGTAGTTTGACTCAGCACGGAGTTTAAGAAAAGAAAAGAAGACTTTTGAAATTTGTGGTTTTAAAAGCTTAGGGGTAAAAACTTTGTGTGGCCATGATATTTGTGTGGTTATAAAAGCTTCTCATTAAGGGTAAAATGAAGAATTTAAAGTTGAATTGTTTTCAAATTTAGAAATGTGTCATTTATTTTGGAACAGACTAAAAAGAAAAGTACCTCATCTAATTTGAAATAGAGGGGGTAATAAATATTGGCGTCCTATCTACTAGTCTCTAAAGCCATATACTTCATCCGTTCCACTTTATGTGAATCTATTTCTTTTTTGGCCCGTTCGAAAAAGAATGACTCATTTCTAAATGTGGAAACAATTTAGCTTAAACTTTCAATTCTACCCTTAATGAAAAAATTTTATAACCACACAAATACTCTGCACCCCTTTTTAACTTGTTTAGGACCAAAAATTCTAAAAGTTTCATTTTTTCTTAGAATTTGTGCACAATCAAATAAGTTCACGTAAATTGAAACAACCAAAATATATATTTGGTGCAATCAGAATAATTGATGTCAACTGTTTGTCACACAACAAAGCAATAAGCATAGATAAGGCAAGACGAGCTTACAAGAATAGCTCTAACACGAAGAAGAACCCAACTAAGTGCACCATTTTAATACAGTATGAAACTTATAAGTATACTTGTCACACCTCCTTTTTCCCGGGGATAGGAAAGTTTTTCTAATTAAAGTGACATTAATCGATATGAGATTATTTATTTATTCAGAGTCGTTACTTGGAATAATTTATGGTGTCTCAAGTGACCGATTTATTTTAAATCCCAAATCGAGGAAATTTGACTCTCTTTTATGGTCCGCGAAAATCAGAAGACCGGGTAAGAAATTTTGTTAACCTTGGAGAAGGTGTGAGGCACTCCCGAATTCCGTAGTTTTAGCACGGTCGCTGAACTATTAATAATTGGCCTAATTATATGATTTATTACATGTTTAGAACCCTTTATGTATTAATGCTTCTATATCGCTTTTAATTATTTTAAATAATTATGGAATTTATTTAAACTAGTCGCGATGTCGCGCACTCGCTTGTTTTTGTACATATTGTGAATCGCGTCACGTGAAACGCACCCGCGATCTACAACATATTGATTTTTATTATTTGAAGTTAGGGTCAAGTCGCGTGAAACGCGCACTAGAATTTGGAATTACGTATCGGGACTATGTTACGGGAACCGTACCTATAATCACGATGATTTATTAATCACGCCTAAAGCAAGCTATGAATGTTTATAAGATTGTTTACTCAAACTATTTTGAAATTGTTATAAGGTCATGAATTATGGAATTATTTGTAAAAGAATTGAATTTATTATTTATAGAAAAATGGGCTAGCTTAGAGAAAGATGGGACAGCTATGTTATTTATTACTTTGGGCCTGATGAGACTAAATCTTTTGGCCCAAAATCTTTTCTTCTCCAACAACCCAAAAACCAATTTCCTTAGAAACAAATCGTGGCCCAAGCAAATTATCCAACCCAATATCCCATATTATGTACATTTCTTAAACAAAACTAATGACACCACAATCTCATGAACAAAATTAGTAAACAAGCCAAATTATAGTGATTCAATATACCCTTTATCCGGTTAAATCAACTCAGAATAAAACTTTGCAACTCTAAAATTAACATCATGGTCCAATAAACATATGAACAAGGAAACAATCAGATTCAAATGATCCAAATATCTGTCACGACCCGAAATTCTCACCTTCGGACCATGATGGCACCTAACATTTCACTTGCTAGGCAAGCCAACGTTAGAATAATATTATCTATTTTTAAAATATTTTTTTTGAGTTTGTTAATAACAAAGAACAAATACGGAAGTAAAGTCTAAAATATAGTGAATAATCCATAAAAACGATGATGTCTAAATACCATCCCAGAATTGGTATCACAAGTGCACGAGCTTCTAGAATAAATACAAATAAAGGTCTGAATAAAATAAAGCTGTCTAGAAACAAGCACACAGCTAAAGTAAAGTAGACGGGGACTTCAGAACTGCGAACGCCATGCAGTTATACCTCAAGTCTCCTCTGAGTAGCTGAAATCCAAGCAAGTCTAAGGTACGCCGCTGGGACCAAATCCAAAATCTGCACAATAAGTACAGAGTGTAGTATAAGTACAACCGACCCCATATACTGGTAAGTGTTGAGCCTAACCTCGACGAAGTAGTGGCGAGGTTAAGGCGGGTCACTTACATTACTTGTACGCAATATTAGTAACAACAACAATAATAGAAATAAATCAGATAACTCGTTTATAATAATTGAAGCCAACTCAGCAGTCATAACCAATTATCATTTTCATCAATTCTGTTGCAGCGTGCAACCCGCTCTCACTATATATTCACATTCAATTCTGTTGCAGCGTGCAACCCGCTCTCACGATATATTCATATTCAGTTCTGTTGCGGCGTGCAACCCGCTCCTCCAATATATTCATTTTAATCAAGCCCGTTATATATTTATTTCAATAAAGTATATATAGACTTTTTAATAAGTCTGTTACGGCGTGCAATCCGATCCCCCCAATATTGACTTTTAATAAGTCTGTTGCGGTGTGCAACCCGATCCTCCAATATGGACTTTTTAATAAGTCTATTGTGGCGTGCAACCCGATCCTCCAATATATCCATTTCAATCAATTTTGTTGCGGCGTGCAACCCGATCCCCCAAATATTTATTTACAAATTCTTATAAAAGAAATTTCCCCAATAAATGTGACAATTAATATAAAATTTTAAGACAACAAACATAGAATAATTATGATTTAATTATGAAATAAATAATGATAAATAGCAATTTATTATGGAAATCAGGGAGAAAATTGGCAGTTTAATGTTTAATATGCTAAATGTCAAGTAGCAATTAATACACATAATTCAAATAAGATGTAACAATTAATTCAGAAATTCGAGAATTAATATTTGACAAAGAATAGGAGAGAAACAATTATTATAAAAATTAATTCATGATTTAAAATAATTTATGATTTTTCAAGTAAATATGCAAACAATTAATTTGACGACGTATAGACATTCGTCACCTCGCCTATACGTCGTTCACATGCATTTCACATAACAAATAATTTAAGGGTTCTATTCCCTCAAGTCAAGGTTAACCACGACACTTACCTCGCTTTGAAAATTCCAATCAATTACTCGACCACAACTTTTCCTTTTAAATTTGTCTCCAAAAGCTTCAAATCTATTCATAAACAATTCAATATACTCAATACGAATCATAGAAATCTATTCTCAAATCCCGAAAAAACTTGCGAAATCTGAACACCCGTTCTGCCACGAGTTCAACCATACAAAAATTATCCAATTACGATATCAAATGGACATTCAAATCTAAATTTTTCGTTTTTGAAAGATTTTAGAAAAATCTGATTTTTCTTCCATAAATTCACGGATTCATGATATAAACGAGTATGGAATCATGAAATATAATCAATATAGGATAAGGAACTCTTATCCCAATGTTTCCCGTGAAAATCGCCCAAAAATCCGCCTTAACCGAGCTCAAAACAACCAAAATGTGAAAAATAATATCGGACTCTTCGATATATACACTGCTCAGGCATTTCTGCACCTGCGGTGCCCGGGCTTGCATATACGAGCTCGCATCTGCGAAATGGGGCTGCCAGGCGATGCCTCGTACCTGCGGAGGAAAAATGCGCGCCTGCGCTGCCTTCCGCTTCTGCGGATGCGCGTGTCACACCTCTTTTTTTCCGAGGGGATATGGGATAGGGAGTTCTTTCCAACTTAAGTGACATTATTCGAAATGAGATTATTTATTTATTCAGAGTCGCCACTTGGAATAATTTATGGTGTCCCAAGTCACCGATTTATTTTAGAATCCCAAATCGAGGAAAATTGACTCTTATTTATGGTCTGCAAACACAGAAGACCGGGTAAGGAATTCTGTTAACCCGAGAGAAGGTGTGAGGCACTCCCGAGTTCCGTGATTTTAGCACGGTCGCTCAACTATTAATAATTTGCCTAGTTATTTGATTTAATACATGTTTTAAACCTATATGTGCATTTTTATTCCTTTTACCGCTTTTATTACATTACTGCATTTTAAACTTTTATGGAATTAATATTAGACGAGTTACGTTGTCGTACACTCATTGTTTATACACATCACAAATCACGTCACGTGAAACGCACCCGCAATCTACAACGTGTTTAATTTTATTTATTATTGTTTGAAGTTGTGGTCGAGTCACGTGAAATGCATACTCGAATTGGGGATTACGTATCGTGACCATGCCATGGGAACCGTACCCACAGTCACGATGATTTATTATTAATCGCGCCTAAAGCAAGTTATGATGTTCGAATATTATTCAATTACTAATTTTGAGATTATTGTAAGGTCATGAGGTATGTAATTATTTGTGGAAGAATTGGATTTATTATTTATAGAAAAGTGGGCTAGTTTAGAGAAAGATGGACAACTATGTTATTTATTACTTTGGGCCTAATGAGACTAAATCTTTTGGCCCAAAATCGTTTCTTCTCCAACAACCCAAAAATCAATTTCCTTAGAAACAAATCGTGGCCCAAGCAAATTATCCAACCCATTATCCCATATTCTGTACATTTCTTAAATAAAACTAATGACACCACAATCTTATGAACAAAATTAGTAAACAAGCCAAATTACAGTGATTCAATAGACCCTTTATCCGGTTAAATCAACTCAAAACAAAATTTTGCAACTCTAAAATTAACAACATGGTCCAATAAACATATGAACAAGGAAACAATCAGATTCAAATGATCCAAATATCAATAGAGTGAACTACTACTTCATGATACCCAATAATCACACCAATAGACAAGAAGGTAAATGGACAATTATAATCAGTGAAGAAAGGGAAATAACGGACCTTTGATATAAATTAACAGAGTTGAAATTACAAGAGCGCTAAACAATTCGACGAGTGTTGACTGGAGCTTTCACCGGCCACGAAACCTCGAACAAAATATCGCGACTTGCAACCCCAATCGACCTTGCAAGACCGGTGATTTAGTGGCTTGTTTTTGCTGGGTTTAAAGCTATTTGTTTTGGGGGGGGAGGGGGGTAATTTTGCTGGATTTTTCGAAAGAATGACACGAGTAGAAATTTCCTTATCCTAGAAGAAGAAAATAAATTTCTCTCAATTCCTTCCTCCCTATTGTATTTCTCTCTCTCCCTCTTTTTCCTCACATTTCTCTTCTATTTTTAGAAAAAGTTTCGGAATTTTCAGATTTGTTTTTTAATTAAAAAGAATTTTCACTTACCATTTTTCTTATTTTTTTTAAAAAATAATTCCCCACTTTACTTTATTTTTATTTTTTAATTTCTTACTTTTTTTACTTTTATTATATTTAAATTCCCATTTTTATACTTTTCTTTTTTTATTTCCCACTTATTTTACTTTTATTTTTTTTAATTTCCATTTACTTTTACTTTTTTTTTTAAATTTTCAGCTACCCTTACTTTTATTTTTTAATTCCAAATTTCTTTTACTTTTTATTTTTTAAATTTCCACATTCTTTTACTTTTATTTTTTTTTAATTTTCTACTTTCTTTTACTTTTTTTTATTAAACAATATTCACCTATTTTTATTTTTACTTTTTAATTTTATATTTCTACTTTTCCTATTTTTTAATTCCCATCCGAAATTTGTTTTTAAAAACATTAATTAATTTTTATTTATTTTCGTTTTTTAATTCATTTTATTTAAAAATAAAGATAAAAATAAAAATAATACTAATAGTAATAATTGACCTTTTAAATTATTATTAATTTTTACCCTATATATATATATATATATATAAAGTATATATATATATATATATATATATATATATAAGTGTAACAAAGCTAAAAAATATATATTAAATTTCTGAAAATATTTACATAGTAGAAGGTGATAAAAATTCAAATATAGTCAAAAATTAGGTGCTCACAGCTCCCCCTCTTTGCTTGAAAACATGAATAGTTTTTAGGCAAAGAGTAGGTGAGCTACGTGACTAATTTGTGACAAAACCATTATTCAAAAGGAAAAGAAATAAAAGATAGGGTGCAACTGAGTCCTGATTTTGGACAACCTACATATCCTGGGTTATAGGGGAATCGGGTCGCGTGTAGTTTAAGGAGAATAGTGGAATGATGAGTTGAGGAGTCAAGTGAGGTTCCGTCGAGGCTCCGGTCCGCGGTCCTGCTATTATATCAAAACAAAAAAGAAACTAAACAAGCCTATCAGTTATGAGTTACAAGATTCCTATCTATGAGCCTTTAGAAACTTGATCTTGAGTCTTGACTGGTTCTTCATGCAGACTCTAATCTAAACCTTGATGCTCGCTAGCTGTAGGTTCTAGTTCATTGTTCTACATCTTCTTCTAATCAAAACGGGACTCCAATGCTCGTGACTTTAGTCATGTCTTGAGCATTCCACATCTTTTTAATAGCATTTGCATTTTGGATTCACTTTTTTTTCTTTTATTCTGAATTGAGACTTCTTCTTTTGATCATCTCGAACCCTGTGTCTCGAGGTAAAACCTACTCAGACACAAAAACAAACAAACGAACGAAATTTTTCTGCCCCAGTTTGCACTAGGAAACTTTCGTGAGTTATTGTAACAAAATTCTAAACTACTTCTTTATTGAAAGCAATAAAAGGTCGGGAGTGGTGTACCCTGAAAAAGTCATGTTTTTTTTTTGGGATGGTGTTCTTTTATTGTCAAAGGATGTCCCAACTAAGGATTAATGTACCTTATGTTGGGAAAATATGGCCAGGGAATGAGATACCCTATATTGGAAAAGATATCAGGGAGTGGTGTACCCTGCATTTAAGATCAAATCAACTAGGGAGTGGAGACCCTATATTGGGAAAATAGACTAGGGAGTGGAGACCCTATGTCTAAAAATATCAACTAGGGAGTGGAGACCCTATGTTGGAAAAGTGACTAGGAAGTGGAGACCCTATGTCTAAAATAAAATCAACTAGGGAGTGGAGACCCTATGTTAGAAACATCAACTAGGGAGTGGAGACCCTATGTTGGGAAAGGAACTAGGAAGTAGAGACCCTATGTTTGAAATAAAATCAACTAGGGAGTGGAGACCCTATGTTGGAAAAGAGACTAGGGAGTGGAGACCCTATGTCTAAAATAAAATCAACTAGGGAGTGGAGACCTTATGTTGGAAAAGGTGACTAGGGAGTGGAGACCTTATGTCTAAAATAAAATCAACTAAGGAGTGGAGACCCTATGTCTAAAAAAAGTAAAAATCAACTAGGGAGTGGAGACCCTATGTTGGAAAGAAGACTAGGGAGTGGAGACCCTATGTCTAAAATAAATCAACTAAGGAGTGGAGACCCTATGTTGGAAAAGAGACAAGGGAGTGGAGACCCTATGTCTAAAATAAAATCAACTAGGGAGTGGAGACCCTATGTTGGGAAAGAGACTAGGGAGTGGAGACCCTATGTCCAAAATAACTTCAACTAGGGAGTGGAGACCCTATGTTGGAAAAGCAACTAGGGAGTGGAGATCCTATGTCTAAAATAATCATCAACTAGGGAGTGGAGACCCTAAGTTGGAAAAGCAGACTAGGGAGTGGAGACCCTATGTCTAAAAACATCAACTAGGGAGTGGAGACCCTATATTGGAAAAGCAGACTAGGGATTGGAGACCCTATGTCTAAAAACATCAACTAGGGAGTGGAGACCGTATGTTGGAAAAACAGACTAGGGAATGGAGACCCTAAGTCTAAAAACATCAACTAGGGAGTGGAGACCCTATGTCTAAAATAAAATCAACTAGTGAGTGGAGACCCTATGTTGAAAAAGGCGACTAGGGAGTGGAGACCCTATGTTTAAAATAAAATCAACTAGGGAGTGGAGACCCTATGTTGGAAAATATGTCTAAAATAAAATCAACTAGGGAGTGGAGACCCTATGTTGGAAAGCGACTAGGGAGTGGAGACCTTATGTTGGAAAGCGACTAGGGAGTGGAGACCCTATGTCTAAAATAAAATCAACTAGGGAGTGGAGACCCTATGTTGGAAAAACGACTAGGTAGTGGAGACCCTATGTCTAAAATAATCTCAACTAGAGAGTGGAAACCCTATGTTGTAAAACGCAGCTAGGGATTAGAGACCCTATACTACCATTATTTGTTTTTTGATTTTTTTTCTTTTCTTTATTTTTAATTTCATATATATATTTTTAAGATAATGAGTAAAATGCGGAAAAGAGTTTGGAGAAGACTACCCTTTGGAGTAGTTGCTGCAAAATTGTTTCTAGCCTTTGCACAATTTCATTTTGGTTGCACCTGCTTCTTGCAAGGTTCCTTTTGGATTGCACCTGTTTCCCTATTTTTTTCAAACAAAGAACAATTTGTCAGCTTGAAACGGTGGTTAGTTTTGTGGCCTTGATTGTTTCAGTCACTTGGTCTCGGTCCTTTTAGTTGCAATTAGTTATTTCCTGAATATCGATTGCATTTCTAACCTCGGAGAACCTCTGCCATGATGGTTAGTCACGTGGGACTTAACCCTTTCAACTTTTATTTTGCCCTTGTGGGCATTTGACTTTGAATTTCCTCTTTCAATAGTTTTTGATTTCGAAACATAGGCCAACATGGCCAGTTGGAGTCAACTTGATGCCCCTGCCGAGATTGGGTGCCTTTTATTTTGAATACTGCTTGTATCAAGTGATAACCTTGTAAATTAGTCCAGTCTTCCCTTCTTTGTATTAGTTTCGGAACAGAGTTAAACCGAAAAGGATTCAAAGAAAAGCAAACAATGGAATGGACAAATGAATTTAGACAAGAGGTATCCCTTTTGGGGAAAAGAAAGAAGGACTTGTCTGGAGTGTATACAGACTTCAATGAACATGACATGCCTCTTCGACTAGATACCTGATCTGTGTAAACCGTCCAACTCTCAAAAATTCATCACAACTCTTGCTTTGAGACTGAGAAACTTTGCCCAGGACTGTGTCGATACCAGTGACTATGAGGATCCTCTTTTCGATCAGTGGCGCCCTTTGCTGGTTTTCACCAGCTGGCCTCTCTCATTTCTCTTCTCACCATCGCCTTATAGTGATCTTTGTGAGTTTTAACTAATAAGACTCTCATTTTCGAATTTCTCTGCTTACCATCACCTTATGGTGCCCGTGAGGTTTTCACCAATAAGACTCTCTTATTTTATTTCTCTCATTTTGTTGTATCAGATCCGAGTAACTGTATCCTCCCATTTTGAATCTCTTTGCCGATTGATCGGAAGGACTTGAAAAGGATTTGGGTAAAAAGGATTTGGAGTGAATTACAACTTTGGAACCTTTCAGACAAAACAATCGCCAAACCATTATAACATCTGCCCCAATTTCACTTTTGGGGGAATATGGATTTTTGTTTTGGTGTGACTGAACCCCAGAGAGAGGTTGCATACGTATCCTTTCGGAATGAAGTCGAACGTAGTTCAAGGAACTTTGTTTTTTTTTTTTTGATTTTTTTTGATTTTTTTCTCCTTTTCCCTAGTAACTTCCAGGTTCCAAAGAGGGTGATCAAAGAAACAAAAAAGAGTCAAACATAATACCTCTTGACCTCATCTGCATTGACAGCTGTTTCGGGGTCATTTCCTTCAATGTCTCCCAAGTACAACGCTCCTTTCGGCAACGGTTTTCTTATAATGTATGGACCTTTCCAATTTGGAGCAAATTTTCCTTTTTCTTCCTCAAGATGCGGGAGAATACGTCTCAGAACGAGTTGCCCCACTTCGAATTTCCTGGGACGCACTTTCTTGTTGTAGGCACGGGTCATTCTTTGTTGGTACCACTGCCCGTGGCAAACTGCGGCCATTCGCTTTTCATCAATCATAGTTAATTCTTCCAACCGGGCCTTGATCCATTCATCATCCTCGATCTCGACTTCAACAATGATTTGAAGAGACGAGATTTCAACTTCTGCAGATATTAAGGCTTCAGTGCCATAAACCAATAAGTAAGGCGTATCCCCAACTGATGTGCGCACGGTTGTGCAATATCCCAATAATGCGAAAGGCAGCTTTTCATGCCACTGTCTAGAACTTTGAATCATTTTCCTGAGGATCTTCTTGATATTCTTCTTTGCAGCTTCAACAACGCCATTAGCTTTGGGTCGATAGGGGGTAGAATTATGATGCGTAATCTTAAATTGTTCGCATACCTCCCTCATCAAGTGGCTATTCAGATTTGCAGCATTGTCTGTAATGATAGCTTTAGGAATACCAAAACGACAAATAATGTTGGAATGCACGAAGTCCACCACCGCTTTCTTGGTGACGACTTTGAAAGTGACTGCTTTAACCCACTTTGTGAAATAATCAATGGCAACCAAGATAAATATGTGTCCATTTGAAGCTTTCGGCTCGATTGGCCCAATGACATCCATACCCCAAGCAACGAATGACCAAGGTGCTGACATAGGATGCAACTCTGAAGGTGGTGCATGAATCAGGTCACCGTGTATCTGACACTGATGACACTTCCGAACAAAACTAAAGCAATCATTTTCCATGGTCATCCAGTAATAACCTGCCCAAAGGATTTTCTTTGCAAGGGCATATCCATTCATGTGAGGTCCACATACTCCTGAATGCACTTCGTTCATGATCTTTTCAGCTTCTAGGGCATCTACAAACCTCAAAAGATTTAGATCTGGAGTTCTTTTGTACAAGATTTCTCCGCTCAAGAAGAAACAACTAGCAAGCCTTCTAATGGTTCTCTTTTGGTCTCCACTAGCCTGCTCGGAATATTTCTTTGTTTTCAAAAACCTTTTGATATCATGATACCATGGCTGAACATATGGTTCTATTTCAATTGTATTACAATAACCATGCCTTTCTCGAATTTGGATTTCCATCGGGTCAATATGGACATTGCCCGGATACGGCAGCATTGAGGCCAAAGTAGCTAATGCATCAGCTAACTCATTGTGGAATCGAGGAATATACCTGAACTCGACGAACTTGAATCATTTGCTAAGCTCTTCCACATGTTGCCTATATAGGATAAGCTTGATATGTCGAGTTTCCTATTCACCTTGGTCTTGTCGAATGATCAAATCTTAATCTCCCATGATTAACAATTCTTCCACATCCAGATCAACTGCCATATTCATGCCCATAATGCAGGCTTCATACTCAATGGTGTTGTTGGTACAGAAGAACCAAAGTCGGGTTGTGGTCGGATAGTCCTGACCGGTGGGCAAAACCAAAATTGCCCCAATTCCGACACCTTTTGCATTTAAAGCTCCATCAAAGAATATTTTCCAAGCATTGGTGTCTTCTGGAATTACTTCAACTGAATTTACTTCCTCGTCCGGAAAGTAAGTACTTAGGGGTTGGTATTCATCATCAACCGGGTTCTCAGCTAGATGATCCGCCAAGGCTTGAGCTTTCATCACTGTGCGGGTGACATAGACAATGTCAAACTTAGTGAGCAGGATTTGCCAGTTTGCTAACCTTCCCGTGGGCATTGGTTTCTGGAATATGTACTTCAGAGGATCCATTCTAGTTATGAGATATGTGGTGTAGGCCAAAAGATAATGTCTGAGCTTCTGGGAGACCCAAGTTAGGGCGCATCAAGTTCTTTCTAACAAAGTATTCTTGGCTTCATAAATTGTAAACTTCTTGCTCAAGTAGTATATGGCCTTCTCTCTCTTCCCGGTCACATCATGTTGTCCCAGGACACAGCCAAAGGAATTTTACAAGACTGTCAGATACAAGAACAAAGGTCTTCCTGGCTCGGGTGGAACCAACACTGGCGGATTTGATAGATATTATTTGATCTTATAAAAAGCCTCTTGACATTCATCTGTCCATTTGATCGCTGCATCTTTCTTCAGCAACTTAAATATGGGCTCACACGTGGTAGTAAGCTGAGCAATGAACCTGCTGATGTAATTCAATCTCCCTAGCAGACTCATGACCTCTTTCTTGGTTCTTGAAGGTGGCAAATCCTGAATAGACTTTATCTTTGTCGAATCTAACTCAATACCCCTCCGGCTGACTATAAACCCCAAAAGTTTCCCAGATGGAACTCCGAATGCACATTTGGCTATATTCAATTTCAAGTCATACCTGCGCAGACGCTCAAAGAACTTTCTCAGATCTCGCACATGGCCTTCTTGTGTTCTGGATTTAATGATCACATCATCCACACACACCTCAATTTCCCGATGCATCATGTCATGGAAGATGGCAGTCATGGCTGTCATGTAAGTTGCCCCAACATTTTTCAAACCGAATGGCATGACTCTATAACAATAAGTGCCCCACGGCATGGTGAAAGCCGTCTTTTCTGCGTCGTCCTCATCCATCAGAACCTGGTGGTACCCAGCATAACAATCCACGAAAGAATGTATCTCATGTTTGGCACAGTTATCAACAAGAATATGAATGTTTGGAAGTGAAAAGTTGTCCTTGGGACTTGCTTTGTTCAAATCCCGATAATCAACACACACTCGGGTTTCCCCATCTTTCTTCGGCACTGGGACCACATTAGCCAACCACATGGTGTATCGGACCACCCGAATCACACCAGCTTTTAATTGTTTGGTGACTTCTTTGATCTTATCACTGATTTCCATTTTAAACTTCTTTACTTTTGTTGTACGGTGGGTAACCGGGATAAGTTGGCAATTTATGTACTACCAAATCAACGCTCAAACCTGGCATATTATCATAGGACCATGCAAACACATCCTTGAATTGGATCAATGCACCCCTAGTTCTTTCATCGGCGTGAATGCTTATCATGGTTTTTCGGACCTCTTCTGGACTGCCCAAATTAACTGGCTCGATTTCATTTAAGTTTGGCTTAGGCTTATTCTCAAATTGTTCCAATTCTCGATTTATTTACCTAAAAGCCTCATCTTCATCATATTCTGGATCTTGATTCATTATTTCACAGTTAGACAACATTTTAGGATCTGGGCATGAAGTCCGCAAGCATGTCATGTTATTTAAGTCCGCATTATTAGAACTGAAAAAGAAAAGATAAGAAAAATAGCAAAATTAGAATAAAGAAAAAGGAAAAATCCATTGATGATGAAATATTGATTTCATTTCATTGAATTGAAGATAAGAGGGTTTACATCGAAATCAAAAGACAATAAAATAAAAACATTTGAGTTACACCCTGAAATAACTCGTAATGTAGAAAAAATGGCAAGACTGGACTACCGGGATTCCCGCCTGAAAGGGAATGGGGTAGCTTTCAAATTCTGAAGCTTGGCATTTGGTCCCATGTATAACACCTCAGCAGTGCTCGTTCCTTCCCCCGGCTGGACCATGTGGGAATTATACATCATTTGTTTCATGGCTTCACAAATATCCTCAATCTCTTCGGTCGTGAAGGCCTCTTCTTCTTCTTCTTCTTCTTCTTCTTCTTCTTCTTCTTCTACATATTTGGGATCAATAAATGACTTGGCGAGATGCGGAACGGGCTGAGGCACGACCCACCCATTTTTCTTGCGCTCATCAACCCATTTTCTATCGGCCTCTGTAGCTCAAAAACCTACGCCGAAGAACTTCTCATTGGCGGTTGAAGTAACAGGCTCTATGATGCCTTGTAGAGATACCCCGAGCCCTTTAGTCATTTCAGTGGCGACCATGACCGAGGCATTAGATAAGCAAGGTTGAGGGAACGGGGGCCCTTCTTCGCATTGGTTGGCGACCACAATTTCGAAGGCTTGGTAGATAATGTGCTCACTTCCTTCTCTAGCTTCGAGACATGGGACTGAAGGGTCCCTGTAAATGGATTGTTCATCCTCCCCGTGGACAACAATTTCTTGGTTTTCATGTTCAAATTTGACCATTTGATGAAGAGTGGAGGGCACAGCTCCTGCAACGTGAATCCATGGTCTTCCTAGGTGAAATTTATATGAAGTATCCATGTCCAGAACCTAGAAAGTTACTTCAAAATCCATAGGGCCAATGGTCAAAATCAAATCAATTTCCCCTATTGTGTCTCGCTTGACACCATCAAAAGCGCGCACATAGACATTGTTTGGCCGAATTCTTTCTGTTCTAATTTTTATCCTCTGGAGCGTTGAGAGAGGGCAAATGTCGAACCCAGACCTGCCATCTAGCATGACTCTCTTCATATAATAACCTTCGCATTTGACAGTCAAGTGAAGGGCTTTGTTGTGGGCGGCTCCCTCTTGGGTCAAATCATCATGGCTAAAGGAAATTCTATTAACTTCGAAGAATCGCTCAGCCATTCTCTTCGGTTGTTCAACTGAAGTTTCAACCGGGACATATGCCTCGTTTAATGATTTCAGGAGTACCTTCTGAGGTTCATTTGAGCTAAACAAAAGAGATAAAAATGAAATCTGGGAAGGAGTCTTCCTGAGCTGGTCAATTATTGCATATTCCAAAGTTTTCATTTTTCGGAAAAACTCTTCTGCTTCCTCAGCGCTCACAGGCTTCATAGGCGGAAACCGTTTATCCTTGCTCAGTTTTAACATCTTTTGCTCTTCTGGGTTGTGGTGCTTCCTAGGTTGGTTCATTTCGTTCACCTCTCCCACAATCTCTTTCCCCTTGTAAGTAACCATTGTTTTGCTATAATTCCAGGGGACTGCAGTGGGGTCTCTCATAGGGCTCTGTGGTGCACGACTAATAACCATGGGCTCAGTCAGCCTTGGTGAAATTACCGGCCCCCGCGCCACATAAGTCCATTTTGGCACATACAACTTTGGAACATTTAGCGTGACTTTCCTCTGCTCAAATATTTTGGGAGTGTTCAACATGAGTTGTTCTTTCCTTGGGGCACTAGGAACATAGAGAATTGCATCCTTAACAGGTGCTGCCCCAGTATTTGTTTCCACAGCTTTTTCTGTAACTTGAGGAGTTGGAGTGATTTTCTTCTCATTTCTGGCTTGTTTCGCCGCCGCTTTAGGTCTTGCCTCTGAATCGACAATGGCAATGATAGCTTTCAAAGCTGGATAAAATTCTTTATCATCACAAATAATACCAATGACCGGCCCGTTGTTGTGAGCCGTTAATGGATTGTTAGTCACATTGGGGACTTCCTTGTCCCTCAGCACCACTCGTTTTTGTTCTATAAAATTCTCAACAGCCCTCTTGAGAGTCCAACAATCCTCCGTATCATGACCCTCTGCCCCCGAATGATAGGCACACCTGGTACCGGGCCGGTATGATGGAGATTCCGGATTTTGTCGGTTTGGAGGCACAAGTTGCAATAGACCCATCTGGACTAATTTTGAAAACAGGCTAGAGTAGGACTCACTAATAGGGGTGAAGTCGTTTCTCCTAGGATGCTCACGAGGGCGTGTATTATGTTGGTAATTGTTTTGTGGGGGACGGGGGTTATATGGAGCTTGGTAAGGATGGTTATTTCTAGGAGGTGGAGCTCGGTTTTGGTTGTAGTGTTGTTGTGGCCGTGTATAAGGTTGGGCATTCATCACCGCATAGGGAGGCGGTGCCATGGCATATGCTGCATCTTGATGTGGGTAGTAGTGTTGTGGGTTTTGGAAGGCAGGTAAGAATGATCGCGGGATCGATGGGGGCCTCTCAAATCTGAAGCTATCATGGCTCCTTCTTCCCTCTTCCTTCGATTTGCTAAACCTCTAGAGCCGTTCTGTATGTCTTGGGAGGTGGCTCTCAAAGCAGATTGACTTATGATTCAGCCAGTTTTCAGGCCATTTTCTATCATTTCTCCAATTTTTGTGGCCTCTGCAAAAGGTTTGCCCATGGCAGACATCACGTTCTGAAAGTAATCGGCCTCTTGGGCCTGCAAGAAAACATTGACCATTTCAGTCTCATCCATAGGCGGTTTCACTCTGGATGCTTGCTCACGCCACTTGATAGCATATTCACGGAAGTTTTCCGTAGTTTTCTTCTTGAAATTGGTCAGAGAATTCCTATCTGGAGCTATATCAATATTGTATTGAAAGTGCCTGATGAAATCTCAGGCCAAGTCATCACATATATGCCAATGGGAGATGTCCTGGTCTATGTACCATTCTGACGCAATTCCCGTCAAGCTCTCCCCGAAATAGGCCATCAAAAGTTCTTCTTTTCCACCCCCTCTCAGCTGATTGTAATATCTTTTCAAATGAGCGATCGGGTCTCCGTGCCCATTGTACGTTTCGAATTTTGGCATTTTAAAGCCAACGGGCAAATGAACATGAGGAAACATGCACAGATTGGAGTAAGAGACACTCTTTTGGCCACTCAGGCCTTGCATGTTCTTCAGACTTTGTTCGAGGCTTTTCATCTTCCGAACCATCTTTTCTTGCTCCGGGTTTCTCATAGCTCTTTCTTGTTCCATAGGAGACTCAAACTGTGGGTGCTGAGGGTAAGTGTTTGGGGTAACATGAGCGTTGTCTAGCTGAAATTGCGGGACTTGAAAAGTGAAAGCTGAAGGCTCGAAGCATGGCCTGGGAACGGTTGGCTGTGCCGTAGTAGAGACTGGTGGTGCGGTGAATAATGTAGAAGGTACCTCTGAAAATGGTGCCTGGGGGCGAACCTCAGAAGGCATACCGATGAAATTGGCCGATATAGTGGGGTACCCAAACGGGATGAATGGGTTAGTTACGGGGATGGGGACATTGGAGGTTCCACTCGTCCTAGGAAGCAGTTCAGGAAATACGGGGATTATACTGGGCGGTTCTTTGCCATTAGACCAAGCGTCCTACATTTCTAACATGCGGACGCACAACCTCCTATTTTCTTCAGCGGCTGCAGACTCTGACTGTGGAATAGCCGATACCGGACTTCCCTCAGGTTCAATAATTGGTAGATGACTTTCGGAGGCCATAGGAACACTGCCTTTAGATCTCGTGAAGTAAGGATAGGAAGCCAGATTACCACAAAACCAACCACCTAAACAGGACTTTTGATATTTTCACACACAACAACCTGGTTAGTTTGAGATATTTAATAGATAAGGAATCGCATATTGGGGATACAATGCACTTAAACAGTTAAATGTTTCTAAATGTCTTTGCAACGGCTGTAAGTTTCATCCCTGCTTTGCTATCTCTTTTCTCAAATTTCAAATCCTGATTTCTTTTTCCTTCCCTTATTGTTGTTTTTGCTCTTTTATTTTTCACTCTTTTTTCTTTCTTGTTCACACAATTTTCCTTCTTTTTCTCTCTTTTTCTTTATTTTTCACTGAGATTGTCTATAGCTACGATCGAATCCGGTGGGGATTGCCTGCGTATCATGACGTCGCATGAATCAGATCATTACGTAGTTCAGGAAATAAATGCAGAATAAAAGAAAAGAAAATTTTGGTTTTTGTTTTTTTCAATATTTCATTAAATAAAATCTTTTTGGGTTTTTCTATTACAAAGACTTTGAAAATACTGACGATTAAACATACATACTCAAAACAGAAAAAACAGACTCGAAAAGGTAAAATACTGACTCATAGCCAAAAATAATAATAAAAAAAACATCAGGAATACATAAGAGCCTCCAATAATACTCTAGGGCCCCGTGGTACATCAGTCGGTCTCGACGCGGGCCTGCGTGCAATCGGTTCTTGAAGGTACTCTAAATCATCCATCACCAGACGGATAGAAGTCATCACAGAAGCAAAGAACATAGACCTAGTCATATCTTCGCATTCATGGCATTTCATTGTGACATAATCTGCGATTTCTTTAATCCTCATTCTAATGACGCCATTTTCTTGGAGCAAGCGTCCAATTTGCTGAGACCGGGCCTCCAACACCTGCGTGGCCGTATGGTTATGGTCTTGTAATTGCTGTATGTCTTCTTCCAATTGGGAAATCAATGTATAGCAATGCTCTCTTTCAGCTTTGAAATCCTTTGTCTGTTGGACGATTTTATTTTCGAGATTAGTCAGCTTTTCCCTTAAGATCGTGACCCCTCCATCATACTTTTGCTTTAAATACTGAACACACCTTGCCCATTCTTCTTTATTATTCGCCAATTTTGCCCGAGCTTTTGCCAATTCATCCTCGGCCTTTGTCAAATCAAACCCATAATCATGAACTTTCCGTCTCAGATTTCTTATGAGTCTTTCATCTTTTTCGCTTCTTACCGGGTTTTTAGCAACTATTTTCATTTTCTGAATCTGAGCTCGGAGGGCTTCATTTTCTCGGGCAAACCTTTTCTTTTCTCCTTCATCCTCAACAGCCTGCAAACTACTGTTGAATTTGAGGTTTTTGATTTGATCCTCTAGCTTGCTTATGGTGGTCCAATATTCCTTCTCTTTAGCTAACCAAACCCACTGTTCTCGCGCTCTATCGGTGAATTGTTGGACATGGGGTCTTTTGGCGGGCTATTCTGTCTCTTGATCGACTCGAACTCTCTTACCATACCAGGCTGTGTAGTTAGATTCTACTTCACCCGAGGAACAATCCCATACTTGAGTCTGTGGCTCCAGAAACCTACATTGGTGCCAAATCTGGTGAACTTTTTCTTCTGGGAATGCGGCTTTTCGGCATAGTCCAATAACCTGTGGACTCAAATCTTCATCATAAGCGACTGTTTGGTATCTTCCCAATTGGCGTAGGACCCGATGCGGAGCATAAGGCTGAATACTCCAAAGTCCCATCAATAAAAGAAAGCACACTCCGGTAGGCATGTAAATAACCCCGTTGACCGTGAGCCAACTGAAAGTCCACTCAATTAGGTTTCTGGTCACAAAACCCAAATACACGAACCAAGCCTCAGTACCCTCCAGTAACTCATGACCGTTTACCCGGTTTCCATATTATTCAATGCAATCGAGTCCGGTCAGACCGTAGTTCATGTACCTCGGGCGATGGCAAAGATGTTCCACCAACCACATTTGCAAAAGCAAGTTGCAACCCTCAAAGAACTTTGTCCTAGCTAGACAGGCGGTTAGAGCTCGATAGATTTCTGCAAGAATCATCGGTATAAGAGTGTCGTTGACCTTTTGACCATAAAGTCGGTTATTCCTGCAAGTCCCAACTCTATATGTCACTCCTTGGGCATATCAGAGTGCCTAAAAATGCAACTACGAAAGCTAAACCTCTGCGTGCTTCCCATTTGTTTTTATTTCCCTGATGACTCAAACCAGTGTCCAGAGCCTCAAATCCTCAGGGATCCCTATACCGGCTGTATAAGAAGTGGAATGTGCAAAATCCTTTGGCCAAATTTCCATCTTTAACCTGCCGGCTAATGCTCAGAAGGTCCAAAAACTTATGAGGGGTTACAGGTCTTGGTGCTACTGGATATCGGTGCCTGAGATTCTCGTCAAGACCAACATAACCTGCCATCTCCTCTAGAAAAGGGGTGAACTCAAAACCAGAGAAGTGAAAAACATTGTGCGTCAGGTCCCAAAACGGTATCAAAGCTTCAATTATATCAACCCTTGGTTTAATTTTCAAAAGCCTGGTGAGCCCACCTAAAGCCTTTGTCACATAACGCTTGCTGACCTCCCCCAGGTCATTCCACTACATGCGGAGTCCCGGTGGAATCTCATCTACGACCCGAAAAGGTACATTCTCAACAATGCTCATTCTGCACACAAATTGAGGACAAAGATCAAAACCGACACATTTTTCAAAAACACAAAGTGGTTAATTTTAAAAATCCAAATCAATATCCACGGTGCTCAGCACTTGAGGAAAGGTTTTAGGGTTGTTTCTGCCAACTGAGGTTGGTTATAGGAGAAAAGACTGACTTGGGTTTACATTGTGGCTATTCTTGTGATAACAGCCTTCCGGCGCTCCAGGAGAATGCCTTAAGGCTATTTTGACAAGAACCGCCCCGTGCGATGATCATGTTTCAAAAGGTTCTTATTTTGGTTAGTTTTGAAATAATGTGGCCGGACCTGATAGGGGTTGCCTACGTATCTCATATCCGGTGAGAATCAGACCCGCGTAGTTCGATAGATTTTGGCGCAATAGGAAAACACGACTTATTTTGGAAATGACTTTTTTTTTCAAAATTTCGGCAGAGTTTTAGTACTTTTCAAATACCTGGATTTTCAAAACCGGGTAAATTTGTTTTCTCTCCTACCTCACTCTTTGTTTTTTCTTTGTTCCCTTTCCCTATTCTAGAAGTCGGTCAACATGCAAGCCGAAACAAACATATGCACAAGTAGCACGTAAAATGCATCAGAATGGTCCTTTATATTGGGTACACCTACCCTAGACGGACCCAACCCTTGTGTTGAGTCCCCAAAGTCAAATGCACGTGATACAAATAAACATTCCTACTAGGGATCCAGCATGAGGCTATGTTATTCTAGGTTTAGATCCTGGGTGTGTTGTTCTAGACCTGGCTTACTTGAGCAGACAACTCGAGCCGGGGGGGGGAGGGGAGGGGGGTAGCGTACGGGGAATACAGAAGCTTCACCGGCTTTGCAACTTGTCCGATCCTCGTTCTAAAATTAGGGGTATAACTCTAACAGAAAAGAAGCCACACGAAGCGAACGCGTCCTAGAAGATTTAGAAGACTCAAAGAGAAGAAGGCTTTATAACAGTTTATATACAGTTCAAGCAATATCAAAGCGGTAAAAAGTGGCATTTAGCAAATTAGGCTCAAACACGTAAAAATCAGATAATAAATAAAAGCCAAGTATAACAGCTATTCTAAGCTCGAATTCTGAACCCTGAACCAGAGATACTGGGTTCTTACTCCCTAGCAGAGTCGCCAGAGCTGTCAGACCTCATTTTTCCCGAGGGGATAGGGGATAGAGAGTTTTTTCCAATCTAAGTGACATTATTCGAAATGGGATTATTTATTTATTTAGAGTCGCCACTTGGAATAATTTATGGTGTCCCGAGTCACCGATTTATTTTAGAATCCCAAATCGAGGAAAATTGACTCTTATTTATGGTCTGCGAACACAGAAGACCGGGTAAGGAATTCTGTTAACCTGAGAGAAGGTGTGAGGCACTCCCGAGTTTCGTGGTTTTAGCACGGTCGCTCAACTATTAATAATTGGCCTAGTTATTTGATTTAGTACATGTTTTAAACCTATATGTGCATTTTTATTCCTTTTACCGCTTTTATTACATTACTGCATTTTAAACTTTTATGGAATTAATATTAGACGAGTTACGTTGTCGTACACTCATTGTTTATACATATCGCAAATCGCGTCACGTGAAACGCACCCGCAATCTACAACACGTTTAATTTTATTTATTATTATTTGAAGTTATGGTCGAGTCACGTGAAACGCACACTCGCATTGGGGATTACGTATCGTGACTATGCCATGGGAACCGTACCCACAGTCACGATGATTTATTATTAATCGTGCCTAAGGCAAGCTACAATGTTCGAATATTATTCAATTACTAATTTTGAGATTATTGTAAGGTCAAGAGGTATGTAATTATTTGTGGAAGAATTGAATTTATTATTTATAGAAAAGTGGGCTAGTTTAGAGAAAGATGGACAGCTATGTTATTTATTACTTTGGGCCTGATGAGACTAAATCTTTTGGCCCAAAATCTTTTCTTCTCCAACAGCCCAAAAACCAATTTCCTTAGAAACAAATCGTGGCCCAAGCAAATTATCCAACCTATTATCCCATATTCTGTATATTTCTTAAACAAAACTAGTGACACCACATTCTCATGAACAAAATTAGTAAACAAGCCAAATTACAGTGATTCAATAGACCCTTTATCCGGTTAAATCAACTCAAAACAAAATTTTGCAACTCTAAAATTAACATTATGGTCCAATAAACATATGAACAAGGAAACAATCAGATTCAAATGATCCAAATATCAATAGAGTGAACTACTACTTCATGCTACCCAATAATCACACCAATAGACAAGAAGGTAAATGAACAATTATAATCAGTGAAGAAAAGGAAATAATGGACCTTTGATATAAATTAACAGAGTTGAAATTACAAGAGCGTTAAACAATTCGATGAGTGTTGACTGGAGCTTTCACGACCACGAAACCTCGAACAATAAATCGCGACTTGCAACCCCGATCGACCTTGCAAGACCGGTGATTTAGTGACTTATTTTTGTTGGGTTTAAAGCTATTTATTTTGGGGGGTGGGGTGATTTTGCTGGATTTTTCGAAAGAAAGACGAAGAAAGAATGACACGAGTATAAATTTCCTTATCCTAGAAGAAAAAATAAATTTCTCTCAATTCCTTCCTCCCTATTTTTTTTTCTCTCTCTCTCTCTCTTTTTTCTCACATTTCTCTTCTATTTTTAGAAAAAATTTCGGAATTTTCAGATTTTGTTTTAATTTTATTTTTTAATTAAAAAGAATTTCCACTTACCATTTTTCTTATTTTTTTAAAAAAATAATTCCCCACTTTCCTTTACTTTTATTTTTTAATTTATTACTTTTTTTTTACTTTTATTATATTTAAATTCCCACCTTTATAATTTTTTTTTATTTCTCACTTATTTTACTTTTCTTTTTTTTAATTTCCACTTACTTTTACTTTTTTTTAAAAAAAATTTCAGCTACCCTTACTTTTATTTTTTAATTCCAACTTTCTTTTACTTTTCATTTTTAAAATTTTCACATTCTTTTACTTTTATTTTTTTTAGTTTTTCACTTGCTTTTACTTTTTTTTTATTAAACAATTTCCACCTACTTTTACTTTTACTTTTTAATTTTATATTTCTACTTTTTCTATTTTTTAATTCCCATCCGAAATTTGTTTTAAATTTTTTTTAATTAATTTTTATTTATTTTCGGTTTTAATTCATTTTATTTAAAAATAAAGATAAAAATAAAAATAAAAATAATACTATTAGTAATAATTCATTATATATATATATATATATATAAAAGTGTAACAAAGCTAAAAAATATATATTAAATTTCTGAAAATATTTACATAGTGTAACAAGTTTCCGCACCTGCGGACCTTTGCCCAGCCTGCCCAGGCCGCTTTTGCGAGCTCGCACCTGCGGTCAAAAATCCGCAGGTGCGATTACAACAGAAGGCAAAATTTCAGATTTTGCTTAAGTCCAATTCTTGTTCCGATTTTGATTCGAATCACACTCGGGGTACTCGGGACCCCGTCCGAATATACCAACAAATCCAGAAATATAATACGGACTTACTCGGGGTCAAAAATCATGTTAAACAACGCTGAAATTACAATTCACACCCCGATTCGAACTTTGAGTTTTAAACTTTTCCATTTGCAAATCTCGTGCCAAAACATATTAAATGAATCTGGAATGACTTCAAATTTGGCAGACAAGTCCTAAATGACATAACGGAGCTATTCAAATTTTCAGAATCGGATTCCGGCTTCGATATCAAAAAGTCAACCCCGTGGTCAAACTTGGAAGTCTTTAGCCTTTAAATTGCTAGTTCCGTTAAATGGTCATAACTTGAGCTAGGGACCTCTAAATTAAATTTTGGGCATACGCCCAAGTCCCAAATCACGATACGGAGCTACTAAAACTGTCAAAATACCGATCCAGGTCCATTTGCTAAAAATGTTGACCAAAGTCAACTTAGTTGAGTTTTAAAGATCTATTTCATATTTTAATCCCTTTTTCACATGAAATTCGGAAAATTTTACGGACTGCGCACGCAAGTTGAGGAATGATAAATGGTGCTTTTCGAGGTCTTAGAATACATAATTGCTTATTAAATTTAAAGATGATATTTTGGATCATCACATTCTCCACCTCTAAAACAAACGTTCGTCCTCGAACGGAGTTAGAAAAAGTACCTGAGCTGGAGAAAAGGTGTGGATATTTACTCCGCATGTCCGACTCGGACTCCCAGGTAGATGCCTCTACTGGCTGACCTCTCCATTGCACCCGAACTTAAGGATAACTCTTAGACCTCAACTGTCGGACCTGTCGGGCTAGAATAGCCACGGGCTCCTCCTTGTAAGTCAAATCTTTGTCCAATTGGACTGAGCTGAAATCTAACACATAGGACAGATCACCATGATATTTACAGAGCATAGACACATAGAACACCGGATGAACCGCTGATAAACTAGGTGGTAATGCAAGCCTGTAGGCTACTTCACCCACCCTTTCAAAAATTTCAAAGGGTCCGATATACCTAGGGCTCAACTTGCCCTTCTTTCCGAACTTCATTACACCTTTCATAGGTAAAACCCGGAGCAATATTCTTTCTTCAACCATGAATGCAATATCACGAACTTTACGATCGACATAACTCTTTTTCCTAGGCTGAGCTGTGTGAAGTCGATACTGAATAATTTTGACCTTATCCAAGGCATCCTGTACCAAATCGGTACCCAACAACCGAGCCTCTCCCGGTTCAAACCAACCAACTGGCGATCGACATCACCTTCCGTATAATGCCTCATATGGATCCATCTGAATGCTCGACTGGTAGCTATTATTATAAGCAAACTCTGCAAGTGGCAAGAAATGACCGCAATAACCTCCAAAGTCTATAACACAAGCGTGGAGCATATCTTCCAATATCTGAATAGTGTGCTCTGACTGTCCGTCTGTCTGTGGATGAAATGTTGTACTCAACTCCACCCGCGTGCCTAACTCACGCTGTACAGCCCTCCAAAAATATGAGGTAAACTGCGTACCTCGATCTGAAATAATAGACATAGGCACACCGTGAAGGCGGACAATCTCACGAAGGTAGATTTTAGCTAACCTCTCTAAAGAATAGGTAACTGCCACTGGAATGAAATGTGTTGACTTGGTCAACCTGTTCACAATGACCCAAACTGCGTCAAATTTTCTTTCAGTCCGTGGGAGTCCAACAACAAAATCCATAGTGATACACTTCCACTTCCACTCAGGAATTTCTAACTTCTGAAGCAAACCACCAGGTCTCTGATGCTCGTACTTAACTTGCTGACAATTCAAACATCGAGCTACATATGCAACTATATCCTTTTTCATTCTCCTCCACCAATAATGTTGCCGTAAAACTTGATACATTTTGGCAGTACCTGGATGAATAGAATACCTAAAACTGTGTGCTTCTTCAAGCATTAATTCACGAAGCCCATTTACATTAGGCACACAAATATCACCCAGCATTTGCAGAACCCCATCTTCCCCCACATCAACCTGTTTGGAATCACTGTGCCACACCGTGTCCTTAAGGAAAGTAAATGAGGATCATCATACTGCCTCTCTCTGATGCGCTCATATAAAAAAGACCGAGCGACTGTGCAAGCTAGAACCCGACTGGGTTATGAAATATCTAACCTCACGAACTAATTAGCCAAAGTCTGAACATCTGCAGCTAATGGCCTCTCACCAACCGGAATATATGTAAGACTGCCCATACTCACAGCCTTTCTACTCAAAGCATCGGCCACCACATTGGCCTTTCCGGAGTGATACAAAATGGTGATATCATAGTTTTTCAACAACTCCACCCATCTTCTCTGTCTCAAATTAAGATCCTTTTGTTTGAACAGATACTGAACGCTACGATGATCAGTAAATACCTCACACGAGATACCGTAGAGGTAATGCCTCCAAATCTTCAGCGCATGAATAATGGCTGCCAATTCTATAATTCTTCTCGTGAACTTTCAACTGCCGCTACGCATATGCTATTACCTTGCCATCTTGCATTAATACTGCACCAAGCCCAATATGAGATGCGTCACAATATACCGTATACGATCCTGAACCTGTGGGTAATACCAACATCGACGCCGTAGTCAAAGCGGTCTTGAGCTTTTGAAAGCTCAACTCACACTCGTCTGACTATCTGAATGGGACACCTTTCTAGGTCAATCTGGTCAATGGGCTTGCTATAGATGAAAACCCTTCCACGAACCGACGATAATAACCTACTATACCCAGGAAACTCCGAATCTCTGTAACTGAAGTAGGTCTAGGCCAATTCTGAACAGCTTCAATTTTCTTAGGATCCACCTTTATGCCTTCTGCCGATACAACATGCCCCAAAAAGGCAACTGAGTCTAACCAAAACACATATTTTGAAAACTTGGCATATAACTGATTATTCTTCAAGGTGTGAAGCATACTTCAAAGATGTTGCTCATGTTCCTCTCGACTGCTGGAGTAAATCAAGATATCATCAATGAATACAACCACATAAGAATCCAAATAAGGCTTAAACATCCGATTCATCAAATCCATAAATGATGCTGGGGCATTTGGCAACCCAAATGACATCACTAGGAATTCGTAATGCTCATGCCGAGTTTGAAAAGTTGTTTTAGGGACATCAGATGCCCTAATCTTCAACTGATGGTAACCAGACCTTAAATCGATCTTTGAAAATACCTTGGCACCCTGAAGCTGATCAAATAAGTCATCAATTCTTGGTAGCGGATATTTGTTTTTGATAGTGGCCTTGTTCAACTGTCGATAATCTATACACATCCGCATAGAGCCATCTTTATTCTTTACAAATAATACTGATGCACCCCAGGGCGAGACACTGGGTCTAATGAATCCCTAATCAAGCAAGTCTTGTAACTATTCTTTCAATTCTTTCAACTCTAGCGGGGCCATACGGTATGGTGGAATAGAAATGGGCTGAGTGCCCGGAGCCAAATCAATACAGAAGTCAATATCTTTGTCGAGTGGCATCCCCGGAAAATCTGCAGGAAATACTTCTGGAAATTCACGAACAACTGGTACTGAGTCCATAGAAGGAGCATCTGCACTGGGATCGTGAATATAAGACAAGTAGACTAGACACCCTTTCTCTACCATACGCCGAGCTTTCATATAAGAAATAACCCTGCTGGCAGAATGACCAGGAGTTCCTTTCCACTCTAACCGAGGTAACCCCGGTATAGCTAGGGTCACTGTCTTGGAATGACAATCCAATATAGCATGATAAGGGGACAGCCAATCCATACCCAAGATGACATCAAAATCTACCATATCAAGAAGTAGAAGATCTACACTAGTCTCAAGATTACCATTAGTAATCACACACGAACGATAGACATGATCTACTACAATAGAGTCTCCCACCGGTGTAGATACACACACAGAAGTACTTAGAGAATCACAAGGCACAACTAAATATGAAGCAAAATAGGAGGACATATAGGAATAAGTAGATCCTGGATCAAATAGAACTGAAGCATCTCTATCACAAACTGGAATAATACCTGTGATCACAACATCAGATGACTCGGCCTCAGGCCTAGCTGGAAAAGTATAAAATTAGGGCTGGGCCCCACCACTTTGAACTGCGTCCCTAGGACGGCCTCTACCTGACTAGCCTCCACCTCTAATGGTCTGACCTCCACCTCTAATGGCCTGACCTCCACCTTTAATGGCCTGACTTCCACCTCTAGCTGCTTAATCCCTACCTCTACCTGGCTGAGCAGGCGGTGAAGCAACCGGTGTCGGTATGATGGCACACGAATCCTGCCGAGATCTGCTACTCGCCAATCTAGGGCAATACCTAATGATATGACCAATGTTCTCACACTCATAACATTCATCCTGATGTTGTGGATGCTGATGCTGAAGCTGACCCAGATAGGCCGGATAACCATTGTAGTAACTCTGGAGTGGTGGTGCACTGATAGGAGCTGAATGTGCACTAAATGCTGGCTACCCAAAGTAATGCATAATAGGACCGTGACTCCCTGAAGCACCGGGAGATACATGAAGTGCTGAATGAAATGGTCTGGGAGGATGACCCCTACCAAAATTACCACTGCCTCCAGACGAGGCGCCACTGAAACCACCAAACTGACGAGGCCTCTTATCGCACCTCTACCCTCTCTCCTGTACAAGAACCATCTCAATCCTCCTTGCGACATTAGCAGCCGCCTGAAAAGCAATCTCACTTTCGGTCTCCTTGGCCATCTGAAGTGTGATAGGGTGAGTGAGTACCTTAATAAACCTCCTCACTCTCTTTCCCTCCGTAGGTAGTAAAAGGAGAGCATGGCGGGCCAAATCCACAAAACGGGACTCATACTGAGTAACGGTCATATTGCCCTGTTGTAGACGCTTAAATTGCTTGCGAAATTCCTCTTTCAGTGTGATAAGGAGGAACTTCTCGAGAAATAGCTGAGAGAACTGCTCCGAGGTAAGTGCAGGCGATCCGACTGGTCGGGTCAATGTATAATCTCTCCACCACCTCTTGGCGGAACCCGTCATCTGAAATACAGCAAAATCAATCCCGTTGGTCTCAACTATACCCATGTTTCGCAGCACCTCATGGCAGCATTCAAGATAATCTTGTGGGTCCTCAGAAGGTGTACCACTGAAGTGAACAAGAAAGAGCTTAGTAAACTTATCCAGTCTCAATAAGGCCTCAAAAGACATGGCGGGCCTATCACCGATCTGTACCGCAACAACTGGCTGAACTACCCCAACTGGCGGGGCTGCTGGAGCCTGATTCTGGGGAGCCATCTACTCCGGAGCGGGAGTAGTTGGAGTTTGTGCTCCTCCCCCAGCCTGTGAAACGGCTGGTGCCATTGAAAATGTACCATTTTGGGCCACGCCCTCCATAATACTTACCAAACTGACTAGAGCGTCCTGAAGTACTGGACTGGCTATGAATCCTTCCGGGACCTGAACTGGTCCAGCTGGTACATTCTGAACTGGAACCTCCTTCTGAAGGTCCACCCGAGGTTCTACAACGGGTGCAACTTCTCGAGCTCCGGACTGAGCTCTACCTCGGCCTCTGCCTCGACCTCTAGCACGACCTCGACCTCGACCTCTACCCCTGGCCATAGTTTCCACCGGGGGTTCTGGTCCCTATCCATCAGTAGAGGTATTACGTGTTCTCACCATTTGCGAGAGAATAAGAGTAGAATGGTTCAATCATTGATGATAGAATAAAATCGCATGACAGAATAAGAAAGAAGTGATATTTTTCCTAAACTTCATAGCCTCTGAGAGATAAATACAGACGTCTCTGTACCGATCCTTCAGACTCTACTAAGTTTGCTCGTGACTCGTGAGACCTATGTAACCTAGTGCTCTGATACCAATAATCACGACCCGAAATTCCCACCTTCGAATCGTGATGGCGCCTAACATTTCATTTGCTAGGCAAGCCAACGTTAGAATAATATTATCCATTTTTAAAATTTTTTTTTTGAATTTGTTAATAACAAAGAACAAATGCGAAAGTAAAGTCTAAAATATAGTAAATAATCTATAAAAATGACGGTGTCTAAATACCATCCAAGAATTGGTGCACGAGCTTCTAGAATAAATACAAATAAAGGTCTGAATAAAATAAAGCTGTCTGGAAACAAACACACATCTAAAGTAAAGTAGACAGGGACTTCAGAATTGCGAACGCCGTGCAGTTATACCTCAAGTCTCCTCTGAGCAGTTGAAATTCGAGCAAGTCTAAGGTATGCCGCTGGGACCAACTCCAAAATCTGCACAAGAAGTGCAGAGTGTAGTATCAGTACAACCGACCCTATGTACTAGTAAGTGTTGAGCCTAACCTCGACGAAGTAGTGACGAGGCTAAGGTGGGTCACTTACATTACCTGTACGCAATATTAGTAACAACAACAATAATAGAAATAAATCAGATAACACGTTTATAATAATTGAAGCCAACTCAGCAGTCATAACCAATTATCATTTATATCAATTCTGTTGCAGCGTGCAACCCGCTCTCATAATATATTCACATTCAATTCTGTTGCAGCGTGCAACCCGCTCTCATGATATATTCATATTCAGTTCTGTTGCGGCGTGTAACCCGCTCCTCCAATATATTCATTTTAATCAAGCCCGTTATATATTTATTTCAATAAAGTATATATAGACTTTTTAATAAGTCTGTTGCGGCGTGCAATCCGATCCCCCCAGTATTGACTTTTAATAAGTCTGTTGCGGCGTGCAACCCGATCCTCCAATATGGACTTTTTAATAAGTCTTTTGCGGCGTGCAACCCGATCCTCCAATATATCCATTTCAATCAATTTTGTTGCGACGTGCAACCCGATCCCCCAAATATTCATTTACCAATTCTTATAAAAGAAATTTCCCCAATAAATGCGACAATTAATATAAAATTTTAAGACAATAAGCATAGAATAATTATGATTTAAATAATGACAAATAGCAATTTATTATGAAAATCAGGGAGAAAATAGGCCGTTTAATATTTAATATACTAAATGTCAAGTAGCAATTAATACACATAATTCAAATAAGATGTAACAATTAATGCAGGAATTCGAGAATTAATATTTGACAAAGAATAGGAGAGAAACAATTATTATAACAATTAAATCATGATTTAAAATAATTTATAATTTTTCAAGTAAATATGCAAACAATTAATTTGACGACGTATAGACACTCGTCACCTCGCCTATACGTCGTTCACATGCATTTCACATAACAAATAATTTAAGGGTTCTATTCCCTCAAGTCAAGATTAACCACGGCACTTACCTCGCTTTGCAAATTCCAATCAATCACTCGACCACAACTTTTCCTTTTAAATTTGTCTCCAAAAGCTTCAAATCTATTCATAAACAATTCAATATACTCAATACGAATCATAAGGAATCTATTCTTAAATCCTGAAAAATCTCGCGAAATCTGAACACCCGTTCCGCTACGAGTTCAACCATAAAAAAATTATTCAATTCTGATATCAAATGGACCTTCAAATCTAAATTTTTTGTTTTTTGGAAGATTTTAGAAAAATCTAATTTTTCTTCCATAAATTCACGGATTAATTATATAAACGAGTATGAAATCATAAAATATAATCAATATAGGATAAGGAACTCTTACCCTAATATTTCCCGTGAAAATCGCCCAAAATTCCGCCTTAACCGAGCTCAAAATGACCAAAATATGAAAATAATATCGGGCTCTTCGATATATACACTGCCCAGGCATTTCCGCACCTGCGGTGCCTGGGCTCGCACATGCGAGCTCGCATCAGCGAGAAAAATCTCGCATCTGCGAAATGGGGCTGCCAGGCGAGGCCTCGCACCTGCGGAGGAAAAATACGCACCTGCGCTGCCTTCCGCTTCTGCGATTGCCAAATCCGCTTCTACAGATGCGTTCAAGTTTCTGCACCTACGGACCTTTGCCCAGCCTTCCCAGGCCACTTCTGTGATGGAAGGCTCACTTTTGCGAGCTCGCACCTGCGGTAAAAAATCCGCAGGTGCGATTACAACAGAAGGCAAAATTACAGATTTTGCTTAAGTCCAATTCTTGTTCCGATTTCGAATCGAATCACACTCGGGGTACTCGGAACCCCATCCGAATATACCAACAAGTTCAGAAATATAATACGGACTTACTCGGGGTCAAAAATCACGTCAAACAATGCTGAAATTATAATTCATACCCCGATTCGAACTTTGAGTTTTAAACTTTTCCATTTGCAAATCTCGTGCCAAAACATATTAAATGAATCCGGAATGACTTTAAATTTAGCACACAAGTCCTAAATGACATAACGGAGCTATTCAAATTTTCAGAATCAGATTCTGGCTCCGATATCAAAAAGTCAATCCCGTGGTCAAACTTAGAAGTTTTTAACCTTTAAATTGCTAGTTCCGTTAAATGGTCATAACTTGAGCTAGGGACCTCCAAATTAAATGCTAGGCATACGCCCAAGTGCCAAATCATGATATGGAGCTACCAAAACTATCAAAACACTGATCCAGGTCCGTTTGCTAAAAATGTTGACCAAAGTCAACTCAGTTGAGTTTTAAAGCTCTATTTCACATTTTAATCCCTTTTTCACAGAAAACTTTTCGAAAAGTTTTTCGGACTGCGCACGCAAGTCGAGAAATGATAAAATGGTGCTTTTCAAGGTCTTAGAACATAGAATTACTTATTAAATTTAAAGATGACATTTTGGGTCATCACAATATCAATAGAGTGAACTACTACTTCATGCTACCCAATAATCACACCAACAAACAAGAAGGTAAATGGACAAAATAATCAGTGAAGAAAGGGAAACAATGGACCTTTGATATAAATTAAAGATGTGAAATTACAAGAGCGCTAAACAATTCAACGAGTGTTGACTGGAGCTTTCACTAGCCACGGAACCTTGAACGAAAAATCTGACTTGCAACCTTGAACGACCTTGCAAAACCGGTGATTTAGTGGCTTGTTTTTGCTGGGTTTAAAGCATTTTTTGGGGGGTGATTTTGCTGGATTTTTCGAAAGAAAGCCGAAGAAGGAATGACACGAGTAGAAATTCTCTTATCCTAGAAGAAGGAAATATATTTCTCTTAATTCCCTCCTCTTTTTTTTTGTTTTCCTTATCTCCCCTTTTGTTTTTCTCCTCACGTTTCTCTTCTATTTATAGAAACAATTTCGGAGTTTTCAGATTTGTTTTTATTTTATTATTATTTTTTAATTAAAAAGAATTCCCACTTTCCATTTTTCTTCTTTTTTAAAAAATAATTCCCCACTTTTCTTTACTTTTATTTTTTAATTTCTCACTTTTTTACCTTTATTATATTTAAATTCCCACTTTTTTTACTTTTCTTTTTTTATTTCCCACTTATTTTACTTTTCTTTTTTTAATTTCCACTTACTTTTACTTTTTAAAAAAAAAAATTTCAGCTACATTTACTTTTATTTTTTAATTCCAAGTTTCTTTTACTTTTCATTTTTTTAAAATTTCTACATTCATATACTTTTATTTTTTTAATTTTCAACTTTCTTTTACATTTTTATTAAATAATTTGCACCTACTTTTACTTTTACTTTTTAATTCTATATTTCTACTTTTCCTATTTTTTTTAATTCCCATCCAAAATTTTAATTTCGTTTTTTTAATTTATTTTATTTTAAAATAAATAAAACAAATAAAAACAATAATACTAATAGTAATAATTGATATTTTAAATTATTATTAATATTTGCCCTATATATATAAAAAATATGTAACAAAGCTAAAAATATTTATTAAATTTCTGAAAATATTTATATAGTAGAAGGTGATAAAAATTCAAATATAGTCAAAAATTAGGTGCTTACAACTGCCCTTCTTTGCTTGGATACATGAAGAATTTTCAGACAAAGACTAGGTGAGCCATGTGACTAATTTTTGATCAAACCGTTTTTCAAAAGGAAAAGAAATAAAAGATAGGGTGCAACCGAGTCCTGGTTTGGACAACCTACATATTCCGGGTTATAGGAGAATCAAGTCGGGTGTAGTTCAAGGAGAATGGTGGAATGATAAGTTGAGGAGTCGAGTGAGGTTCCGTCGAGGCTTTGGTCCGCGGTCTTGCTATTATATCAAAATAAAAAAGAAACTAAACAAGCCTATCAGTTATGAGTTACAAGATTCCTATCTATGAGTCTTCTGAAACTTGATATTGAGTCTTGACTGGTTCTTCATGAGGACTCTGATCTAAACCATGATGCTCGCTAGCTTTAGGTTCTAGTTCTTTGTTTTATAGCTTCTTCTAATCAAAATGGGACTCTAAGGCTCGTGGCTTCAGTCATGTCTTGAGCGTTCCACATCTTTTCAATTGCTTTTGCATTTTGGATTCACTTATTTTTTCTTTTCTTTTATTTTGAATTTAGACTTCTTCTTTTGGTCATCTGGAAGCCTGTGCCTCGAGGTAAAACTTACTCAGACACGAAAACAAACAAACAAAATTTCTGCCCCAGTTTGCACTAGAAAGATTTCGTGAGTTATTGTAACAAAATTCTAAACTATTTCTTTATTTAAAGCAATAAAAGGTCGGGAGTGGTGTACCCCGAAAAGGTCATGCCTTTTTTTTGGATGGTGTTCCTTTATTGTCGAAAGGATGTCTCAGATAAGGATTAGTGTACCTTATGTTGGGAAAATGTTGCCAAGGAATGGGATACCCTATATTGGCAAAGATATCAGGGAGTGGTACCCTGCATTTAATATCAAATCAACTAGGGAGTGAATACCCTATGTTGGAAAGGAGACTAGGGAGTGGAGACCCTATGTCTAAAATAAAATCAACTAGGGAGTGGAGACCCTATGTTGGAAAAGGCGACTAGGGAGTGGAGACCCTATGTCTAAAATAAAATCAACTAGGGAGTGTAGACCCTATGTTGGAAAAGAGACTAGGGAGTGGACACCCTATGCTTAAAATAAAATCAACTAGGGAGTGGAGACCCTATGTTGGAAAAGGCGACTAGGTATTGGAGACCCTATGTCTAAATTATCATCAACTAGGGAGTGGAGACCCTATGTTGGAAAAAAGACTAGGGAGTGGAGACCCTATGTCTAAAATAAAATCAACTAGGGAGTGGAGACCCTATGTCCAAAATAACTTCAACTAGGGAGTGAAGACCCGATGTTGGAAAAGCGACTAGGGAGTGGAGACCCTATGTCTAAAATAATCACCAACTAGGGAGTGGAGACCCTATGTTGGAAAGGAGACTAGGGAGTGGAGACCCGATGTCTAAAATAACATCAATTAGGGAGTGGAGACCCTATGTTGGAAAGGAGACTAGGGAGTGGAGACCCTATTTCTAAAATAACATCAACTAGGGAGTGGAGACCCTATGTTGGAAAGGATACTAGGGAGTGGAGACCCTATGTCTACAATAACATCAACTAGGGAGTGAAGACCCTATGTTGAAAAAGAGACTAGGGAGTGGAGACCCTATGTCTAAAATATCAATTAGGGAGTGGAGACCCTATGATGGAAAAGCAGCCTAGGGAGTGGAGACCCCATGTCTAAAAACATCAACTAGGGAGTAGAGACCCTATGTTGGAAAAGCAGACTAGGGAGTGGAGACCCTATGTATAAAAACATCAACTAGGGAGTGAAGACCCTATGTTGGAAAAGCGACTTGGGAGTGGAGACCCTATGTCTAAAATAACTTCAACCATGGAGTGGAGACCCTATGTTGGAAATAGACTAGGGAGTGGAGACCCTATGTCTAAACTAAAATCAACTAGGGAGTGGAGACCTTACGTTGGAAAAGCGACTACGAAGTGGAGACTCTATGTCTAAAATAAAATCAACTAGGGAGTGGAGACCCTATGTTGGAAGAAAGACTAGGGAGTGGAGACCCTATGTCTAAAATAACATCAACTAGGGAGTGAAGACCCTATGTTGGAAAATGCAACTAGGGATTGGAGACCCTATACTACCATGATTTGGAACTTTTTTTTTCTTTCTTTTTAATTTCATATATATTTTTTTAAGAGAATGAGTAAAATGCAGGAAAGAGTTTGGAGAAAACTTCCCTTTTGGGGTTATTGTTGCTGTAAAGCTATTTTAGTCTCCGTGCGATTTCTTTTGGTTGCACCTGCTTCTTGCAAGGTTGCTTTGGATTGCACCTATTTCCTATGGTTCAAGCAAAGAACAATTTGTCAGTTTGAAACGGTGGTTGGTTTTGCGGCCTTAAGTGTTTCAGTTATTTGATCTTGGCCGGCTTCTTTGACGATAATTTCAACTGTGACTAGTTGTTTCTTGGATACCGATTGCATTTCTTGCCTCGGAGAACCTTTGGATTTTCCAAAATTTTACCATGGCGGTTGGTCGTGTGGGACTTAACCTTTATCAACTTTATTTTGCCTTTGTGGGCATTTGACTTCTTTCTTCCAATTTTTTAACTTCAGAGCATTGGGAAACCTTTGGCTCTTCAAACTTTGCCCAGACGGTTAGCCACTTGGGGCTTAACCTTTTCAACTTCATTTTGCCTTTGTAGGCACTTCAATTTGATTCCCTTCTTCTAAGAGTTTTTGATTTTGAAGCATCAGCCGCCATGGCCAGTCGGGGTTGACTTGATGCCCCTGCCGAGGCTGTGTGTGCCTTTTTTGCATATTATCTTGTATCAAACTAGAGCCATGTAAATCAGTCTTACCATCCTTTCTTTGTCTTAATTTTGGAATAGAGTTAGACCGAAAGGGATTCAAAGAAAAACAAATAGTAGAATAGAGAATGAATTTAGACAAGAAGTGACCCTTTCGGGGAAAGGAAATAAGGACTTATCTGGTGTACCTGCAGACTTCAATGAACATAACATGCCTTTTGGACTGGATGCCTGATCTGTGTAAACTGTCAGACTCTCGGAAATTCATCACAACCTTTGCCTTGAAACCGATAAACCTTGCCTAGGACTGTGTCAATGCCAATGGCTGTGAAGATCCTCTTTTCGATTAGTGGCACCCTTTGCAGGTTTTCACCAACTGACCTCTCTCGTTTTTCTTCTCACCATCACCTTATAGTGCTCTTTGCGAGTTTTTACTAACAAGACTCTCATTCTAATTTCTTTACTTCCCATCGCCTTACGGTGCACGTGAGGGTTTTCACCAACAAGACTCTATTATTTCATTTCTCTCATTTTGGTTGCATCAGATCCTGTGACTGTATCCTCCAATTCTTGAACATTCTTATTAAATGATCAGAAGGACATTGAAAAAGGTTTGGGTGAAAAGGATTTGGATTGACTTACAACTTTGGAACCCTTCGAGCGAAACCATCGCCGAACCATTATAAATTCTGCCCCAGTTTCAACTTTTGGGGAATGTGGATTTTTATTTTTGTGTGACTGAAACCCAGAGAAAGACTGCCTACGTATCCTTTCGGAATCAAGTTAAATGTAGTTCAAGGACGAGAACTTTATTTTTGATTCTCTTTTGTTTTGGTTTTCTTTTCTGTTTTGGTTTCTTCTCTTTCTTTTTCCTTTCCTTTTTCCTCATTTTTCATTTCATTTTTGTTTCTCTCTTTTTTTTTTCTTTTTTTTTGCAATAACGCTTTCAGGTTCCAAAGAGGGTAATAAAAGAAAAGGTAACCATCTCAAAAGGTTTATAGTGTTCGGGTATCAAGAATGAAAGACTTCGTCATCCCAATCAGAGAGCATTAAAGTTGCATAAAAGGGTCAAACATAATACCTTTTGAGCGTCTTCATTGACAGTTGTCTCGGGGTCATTTCCTTCGATTCTTCCTAGGTACAACGCTCCCTTTTGCAGTACTCTCGTTATAATGTATGGACCTTTCCAATTTGGAGCCAATTTTTCTTTAGCTTCTTCATGAGGTGGGAGGATACGTCTTAGAATGAGTTGTCCTTTTTCAAATTGTTTGGGCCGCACTTTCTTGCTGTAGACACGAGCCATTCTTTGTTGGTACAACTGCCCATGGCAAACTGCGACCAATCATTTTTCATCAATCAGTGTCAATTGTTCAAATCGGTTCTTGACCCAATCTTTATCCACAATCTTGGCTTCAACAATGATCCGAAGAGAGAGAATCTCAACTTCGTTCCAATTTTCTATTTATTTTCTTATAAGCCTTGTATTCAAAACATTCTGCTTCTTGATTCATTATTTCGAGGTCTGACATCATTTTAGGATCTGGGCATGAAGTCCGCAAGCATGTCATGTTATTAAAATCTGCATTAACAGAACTGAAAAGAGAATAAGAAAAAGTGACAAAATTAAGAAAAGAGACATTCTTGGACAATGAAATATTAATTTTATTTGATTTATTTTTGAATTTTAGAGATAGAAGGGTTACATCGGAAAGTAAGACAATAAAGTAAAACATCCGGATCACACCCTGAGATAATCCGGACGCAGAAAGGATAGCAAGACTGGCTATCGAAACTCCCGTCTAATGGGCAACTTTCAGGCTTGGCGACCGTTTTTCGGCTTTTCTTCTGTCTCGGCAATGGATGCAATGACCTTCAGTGCCGGATCAAATTCCTCATCTCGCCAATTTCTGTTCATCAAACCCTCTAAACCACTCTGAACGGCCTGTGATGTGGCCTTAAAGGCAGCATGACTCAAGATTCGGCCCGTTTTAAAATCATTTTCGACCATCTCCCCAATTTTGATAGCCTCGGCGAACGGTCTACCCATAGCAGACATCATGTTCTGAAAGTAGTCCGCCTCTTGGGCCTGTAGGAAAATTGTAACCATTTCTGTTTCGTCCATTGGAGGCTTTACCCTGGCTGATTGCTCGCGCCATTTGACAACATATTCACAGAAACTTTTCGTGATTTGTTTTTTTAAATTGGACAAAGAGTTCTCTTTTATTTTTGGATTTATTTTTCACTCATGCTCTTTTTTTTCGCTTTTTATTTTCTTTGTTATTATTTTTTTTTGTCACTCTTTTTTTTCATTTTCTTTCTTCTCTTTTTTTTTCACTCAGTTTATTTAATGGCTATGATCGAATCCGATGGGGATTGCCTACGTATCATGACGCCGCATGAATCAGATATTGCGTAGTTCGGGAAGATCGAGAATAGACTGGCCTATTTTTTTTAATAAAGACTTTTAAATAATATTTTTTTTGAGTTTTTTATTTTTATGAAATTTTGAATTTTTTTAAAAGAAGGAATTCTAAATAAGGAAGAAAATATTTTGGATTTTGATCTGAAATTGTTTTTCTTTTTTTTTTTTGAATGAAAGACTTCGAAAAAGAAGGAAAATATTTTTGGATTTAGTTTTTTTTTTTGGATTTTCTAAGGAAAGAATTCTAAAGATGGAATTAAGGAAAGGGACAAATATTTTTGAATTTCTTTTTTGAAAATTGGGGCCGGAACCGATGAGGTTTGCCTAAGTATCTCACAACCGGTGAGAATCAGACCCACGTAGTTCGGTCAGTTTTGTCGGAACAGAGGAAACATGACTTTTGAAAACATTGGCTTATTTGTTTTTTTCAAAATTTCGGCAGTGTTTCGGAATTTTTCAAATACCTACCTCTCACTCTTTTTTTTTTCTCTATTTTTTTTTTATTTTCTTTCCCTATTCTAGAAGTCGGTCAACATGCAAGCCGAAACAAATAAATGTACAAGTAGCACGTAACAATGCATCAGGATGGTCTTTTGATTTGGGTACACCTGTCCTAGACGGACCCAACCCCTTTGTTGAGTCCCCAAAGTTAAATGCACGTAATGCAAACAAACGTACCTACTAGGGATCCAGAATGAGGGTATGTCATTCTAAGTTTAATTCATGGGTGTATTGTTCTAGACCTGGATTACCCGAGCGGATAACTCGAGTCGGGGGGGGGGGGAGGGGAGCGTACCCGGAATACAGAATCTTTACCGGCTTTGCAACTTGTCCGATCCTCGTTCTAAAATTAGGGTATGACTGTAACAGAAAAGAAGCCACACGAAGCGCATGCTTCCCAGAAGATTTAGAAGACTTAAAAAGAAGAAGGGTTTCCGTAACAGTTTATATACAGATCACGACAATATCAAAGCAGTAAAGAGCGACAATTAGCACATTAGACTCAAACACGTAAAACAAAAATCAGATAATAAACAAAAGCCAAGTATAAAAGTCATCTAAGGTCGAATTCTGAACCCTGAACCATAAGTTTTGGGTTCACCCCAGCAGAGTCGCCAGAGCTGTCACACCTCCTTTTTTCGGGGGATGGGAGAGTTTTTCCAATTAAAATGACATTAATCGATATGGGATTATTTATTTATTCAGAGCCGCCACTTGGAATAATTTACGGTATCCCAAGTCACCGATTTATTTTAAATCCCAAATCGAGGAAATTTGACTCTGTTTTAAGGTCTGCGAAAATCAGAAGACCGGGTAAGGAATTTTGTTAACCCTGGAGAAGGTGTGAGGCACTCCCAGATTCCGTGGTTTTAGCACGGTCGCTCAACTATTAATAATTGGCCTAATTATATGATTTATTACATGTTTTAGAACCCTTTATGTGTTAATGCTTCTATACAACTTTTAATTATTTTAAACAATTATGGAATTTATTTAAACTAGTCGCGATGTCGCACACTCGCTTATTTTTGTACATATTGCGAATCGCGTCACGTGAAACGCACCCGCGATCTACAACATGTTGATTTTTATTATTTGAAGTTGGGGTCAAGTCGCGTGAAACATGCACTTGAATTTGGAATTATGTATCGGGACTATGCCACAGGAACCGTACCTATAATCACGATGATTTATTAATTGTGCCTGAAGCAAGCTTTGAATGTTTATAAGATTGTTTACTCAAACTATTTTGAAATTGTTGTAAGGTCATGAATTATGGAATTATTTGTGGAAGAATTGAATTTATTATTTATAGAAAAGTGGGCTAGCTTAGAGAAAGATGGGCCATCTATGTTATTTATTACTTTGGGCCTGATGAGACTAAATCTTTTGGCCCAAAATCTTTTCTTCTCCAACAGCCCAAAAACCAAATTTCTTAGAAACAAATCGTGGCCCAAGCAAATTATCCAACCCAATATCCCATATTCTGTATATTTCTTAAACAAAACTAATGACACCACAATCTCATGAACCAAATTAGTAAACAAGCCAAATTACAGTAATTCAATAGATCCTTTATCCGGTTAAATCAACTCAGAACAGAACTTTGCAGCTCTAAGATTAACATCAAGGTCCAATAAACATATGAACAAGGAAACAATCAGATTCAAATGATCCAAATATCAATAGAGTGGACTACTACTTCATGCTACCCAATAATCACACCAACATAAAAGAAGGTAAGTGGACAAAATAATCAGTGAATAAAGGAAAATAACAGACCTTTGATATAAATTAACAGAGTTGAAATTACAAGAGCGCTAAATAATTCAACGAGTGTTGACTGGAGCTTTCACCGACCACGGAACCTCGAAGGAAAAATCGCGACTTGCAACCCCGATCGACCTTGCAAAACCGGTGATTTAGTGGCTTGTTTTTGGTGGGTTTAAAGCTGTTTTTGGGGAGTGATTTTGCTGGATTTTTCGATAGAAAGACGAAGAAAGAATTACACAAGTAGAAATTCCCTTAACCTAGAAGAAGAAAATAAATTTCTTTCAATTCCCTCCTCCCTCTTTTTTTCCCCTTCTCTCCCCTTTTTTTTCTCCTCACATTTTTCTTCTATTTATAGAAATATTTTCGGAATTTTCAGATTTGTTTTTATTTTATTATTATTATTTTTTAATTAAAAAGAATTCCCACTTCCCATTTTGTTTTAAAAACAAATTCTCCACTTTCCTTTAATTTTATTTTTTAATTTCTCACTTTTTTACTTATATTATATTTAAATTCCCACTTTTTTTTACTTTTCTTTTTTTATTTCCCACTTTTTTTACTTTTTTTTAATTTCCACTTGCTTTTACTTTTTTTAAAAAATAATTTCAACTACATTTACTTTTATTTTTTATTCCAATTTTCTTTTACTTTTCATTTTTTTAAAACTTTTACATTCTTATAATTTTATGTTTTAAATTTTCCACTTTCTTTTACCTTTTTATTAAATAATTTTCACCTACCTTTACTTTTACTTTTTAATTCTATATTTCTATTTTTTCTAATATTTTTAATTCCAATCCGAAATTTGTTTAAAAAGTATTTAATTTTTTTTCGTTTTTTAAAATTTATTTTATTTTAAAATAAAGAAAATAAATAATACTAATAGTAATAATTGATATTTTAAATTATTATTAATTTTTACCATATATATATATATATAAATATAACAAAGCTAAAAAATATTTATTAAATTTTTAAAAATATTTATATAGTAGAAAGTGATAAAAATTCAAATATAGTCAAAAATTAGGTACTCACAATACTATATTGCTATATAACGTAGAACCAAAACAAATCTTCTCCAATTGATCAACTCAGTAAATTAGCTAAATAAACTCTAATTCAGTGTAAGTATAAAATATTTGGATGGCAAGAATATTACTTTGATTGGGTTCCGATTCTGTTGATTCTACTGTTTAGTCTTAGTATTTTAATTTTATAAACAATATATGCCACCCTGTTTTTTCCTTTATCCAGAATGGTCGGTGTGGATCCGTATCTTCAGAATTGTTACAGTAAATAAATCCTAGAAGCCAACAGATTGAAGAAACCTATCTTCTTTCCTGGCATGTGGCGTCGTTAGTCAAAGTTAAGTAACAATAATGAAAGCAGATCATATTTTCAGTTAGCCATAATGTAAAGAGGACTTAATATATATGTATTAGCTTCCTAGTAATAAAGCAACGTAAAAATTAAAGTAAAGTGCTTAATTACTTCTTTAATTATAATTTGAAATCAGCTCCTCAAGACTTACTTATAAGTAAGAGTAAAATACAGAAGTGACAAGATTTCTTTGCCACGACGCTCTTTCAAAAATTCAGAGTTTACCCGAAAAATCGGATATAGTTGAATTTATAAGTAGTTCTAAGGATATGTGATATAACCTGACATAAATGGTACGTAGAAGTGGAAATGTGTGGATTCTTGGCTATAGAAATAAGATATAAATTATTGAACTAGAAGAGTGAGTATGTTGAGTAAAAAAAAAGCTTAAGAGATTTGTTCCTTAATAAATAGAAGTAGTCTTTTCTTACAATCTTACAAGGATTCCCCCCGCTTTATAGTAGAGGGATGTTACTTTATTTATAATAAAAAATATATAGTGGAGAACCCATGATGAATTGTCTCTTCCTCGATTCCTGCCAAGATTCTCTCCCCTAGTGCGGTTGCAACGGCTCCTGTCTGCGAGCTCGATACTGGCTCGAGCTCGGTATTGGATCGAGCTCTCGGCCTTGAGTTCGAGTTCGACATTCGGGGTGAGTGTCAATCGGTCGGTGCATCTCCGACAACCTTCTCTTTGCCTTGCGGTTTGTCATGGGCTTGATAATGATATCGAGCTGATTCCTCGAGCCCGAGGCTTGTATGTACTATCCTCGGAACTCGTCTCGAGCTCTCACTTCAATCGCTTACCATTCGAACTCGATCAAACGTTCGGAGGCCAAAATCTATTTCGATCCTATACAGATAGTCCCCTCGTTTCTCAGGAAGAATGTTGTGAGAAGCGATAAGATTTTCGATGGCTCGATCGGATTATAAGCTGACATTTTCACTAGGCTCGATCGTGACGTATGTGATAGCTGTCCCGTCGATTTAGTCTTTCAAGGTATTTAATGCACGTCAGACGGTGGTCGGCTACCGCTGATACTGAACCGCCACGGTATAAGCCTATAAATAACCCTTCCATTTATCATTTACCACTTTTACATCTTCAATCTCCCAAATTTTCTTTCTCTTTCTGCCTCTATTTCGCCGCTTGTAGAGCCACCTTCATCAGCATTTGGCACCATCAACCTTTCATCTTCCTTCGCTTTTCTTTCTCTTACATTAATGGCAAAAACTTCAAAAATCGCACCTCAGAAGGAGAAAGCTTCCTCTTCACGGCCGTCCGACGACAAGGCGCCGGTGGAGCCGCCTCCCCATGAGTACGTTCCTGGCCCGTGTACTCTGAAGATCAATTTTAAGGTTGAAAATCTTTCGTCTGTTCCGGGTCGATGTGAGCATGTGTCGATGTACATGTGCTCGATAACAGAGGGCCATCTCGGGGCTGTGAGAAAAGACTGCAACTGGGGTTCCGAGGTTGTGTTGCAAATTCCCTCTCTCGAAGAGAGCGTCATCGCTCATGTGGAGGGGTTTTAAGTGTTTATTCTTACCCCTTCACGTTGGGTCCCGTTGACCCATTGATCATTGATTTTTGCAAAAGATATCAGGTCACCCTCGATCAAATTCATCCTTCTCTATGGCGTATAGTAACCTTACTTCGCTTATTCTCTAACAAAGCCAGAGGGCTGGATTTTATCCCAAATCACCTTATACGATTGTATCAGCCTCAAATCTTTCGAGGCCTAATCAGGCTTCATCGTCGGGCATCGAAAGCTTTGATGTCGAGCATCGACAAAGACAAGGATCAGGGTTGGATGGGCCGTTATATTCGGGTGAGGACCCGTGACCTCATTCCGGAAGAGAAGATGTCGTTCCCCGAGGAATGGAATTTCGACCGTCAGTGGTTTTCATAAAGCGTTGCTTTTTGTATCTTTCTCTGATTCTTTCTGATATCTTTCTCCGATATACATCTGCCCCTTGGATGCCACAAGCGGTACCCGACCTCGAGGATTGGGTTCGGAAGTTAGCCTCGACTTCCTTTTTTGCCGAACGCGCTTGGCGTGATTTGGAAAAAGGTAGATGGGAGGCCAAGAATCACGGTAAGGGTCACTTCTCGTGTTCTTCGAAATGTTTTTTATTCTCCATTCGTTACCGGTTTCCTTTCATGCAGGTGTAACCAAGGATGCTGTTTTGAGGCCTTCGAGTGGTGAAGAAAGAACCAAGTCCCCGGTCCCGGAATCGGGGAAAGATAAGAAGTGAAAAGCCGTCTCTCAGTTAGAGGACCGCAAGCCCAAAACTCGAAGGGTGAGGAGGAAGGAAATCGCTCTTTCGACGGACTCAGTCCAATGACTGAGAGAAGAAGAAGAAGATGATGCCTCGGCTTTGGTGATCCGATCTGTGAAAGCTATCGAGGTCGCCAGACTTTCTGAGCCAATGATGGCTATACTGGTCGGGGTCGGTTCCGGTACCCCGAGTCTCGATCAGAGCATCCCGAGCGGTTCGCTTTGGACTATGACAGTGGGTCATTTGCCTTCTCTTCCGACCTTTTCTGAGGAGGCGTTAAATGAAGCTCAAGAATTGAAGACCCCCGATATGGGCGGAGGCTCTAGTGTAGGGGACCCTTTTCGGGATTGCTTTACTGGAGTCGATGATGCCTCCGACATCAGTGACGCTTCTCTTCTCCTAGAAGAGGCCCAATGTTTCATTTCTCGGGTAATGATTTTACTGTGCTTGGTTTCTTCGTTCTTTTCTAAACTTGACTTATGTTTTTTCCCTACTGTGTAGGCCATTAGCAGGTTTTGAGTCGACCTCGACCAGTGTGAGGTTGAGCTCCAGAAGGTCTCGGGGGAGAGAGATGCTCTGCGGCTTCTTTGCAGTCAAAAGGACGAGGCCATAAAAGACCTCCAAGCAGATTTGGCTAAGGCTCGTAAAGAAGAGGTCGAACTAGATAAGCAAGTGAGACTCGTTCAGTTAGAGTATGGGTTTGACCTAACTGTGGAAGCTAACCATTCGTTATCTCAGCTGCAGCAAAATGTTGAAAAGATCGGGTTGCTTCGGGAAGAAGTAGATCAAATCAAGGCCGAATGTAACCGATGGAAGGAGACTATCGACCGCCTGGATGTAGAAAAAGAAACCATCTTGGCCAAATTATTATCAGCCGATATTCAGCTTCGAAGCGTCAAGCAAAAGGGTTTGGCTCAGGCCAAGAGGATCGAGGATCTTGAAACACAGCTTGCTGAGGCCAAGGCAGAGGTTGAGTCATCGAAAGTCATGGCGGACAAGTCCATTGTCGTGTATCGGGCTGATGCCGAGGCTGCTCAAATGGAGGCAAGAGAGACAGCAGATACTGCCAACATTCGAGCACATTGGGTTGCCGAACTTTCTAAGTGTCGGTCTCGGAGGGAGATCCTCGAGGAGATACACGCTCGAGGTTTCGACCTTGCTGAAGAGATAAAAAGGGTTAAAGAGCTCGAAGTTGAAGCTGAAGCCTTGGCTTCTGATGACGATTATGATGATGATGATAAAGGTAGCAAGAGTGGGTCCGAAGATGGGGGGGAGCACGATGGAGAAGAGACCTCTCTCGATGATAACCCAGAAACTTAGCCCTTAGCTTCTTCTATGTTGCATTCATTTATGTAAACCACTTTTGTATATCTATACAAATATCTTTTTCTTTTACTGCCTTTCTTCGTGAAGATTTCATTCATGCCTTGCGGATGTTTTTATGAGGATTTAAGTGATTTCATCGAATTCGGCCTTCATAGCCTTTATGGCCGAGTGAGTGTTCGCTCGAGCTCAAAATAAAAGTAGCCCACAGGCTTAATGGTCGAGTGAACGTTTGAACTCGAAGCTAGATAGCCTTTAGGCTTTGATAATTGAGTGAGTGATTGTCTCGAACTCAAAGTATATTAGCCCGTAGACTTTTACGATCGAGTGAGTGATTGCTTGGACGCGAATTAAGATAGCCCTTAGGCTTTTAATAATTGAGCGAGTGATTGTTTTTGAACTCGAACTCAGAATATCTTAGCCCGTAGGCCTTTTATGACCGAGTGAGTGATTGCTCGGATTTGAAGTAAAAATAACCTTTAGGTTTGGATAATTGAGTGAGTGATTGCTCGAACTCGAAGTAAGATAACCCTTAGGTTTTAATAATTGAGTGAGTTATTGTTTCGAACTCGAACTCAGAATATCTTAGCCCGTAGGCTTTTTATGACCGATTGAGTGATTGCTCGAACTCGAAGTAAGATAGCCTTTAGGATTTAATTTGAGTGAGTGATTGTTTCGAACTCGAACTCAGAATATCTTAGCCCGTAGGCCTTTTACGACCGAGTGAGTGATTGTTTTGAACTCGAACTCAGAATATCTTAGCCCGTAGGTTTTTTATGATCGCTATCAAAAATCCCTTTGATGGTGGTTGGCCTTTAAGCCTGTTTGAATCACGAAGTAGAAAAATCTTTTCGAAGTGTGAGATATCTGAAAAAGAAATTCTCCTTTATAAGTCATTACACATGTGTTTGTATCTTGTGCCAGTGTCCGAGCGAAACTACGTGGGCATGATTCGTTTTGACCATTAGGCCCTTACACTTTTCTCTATCGAGACCCTGTTTGTCATGAATTTGATATGGAGCAACTTTCTTGTGCCGAATTTGATTTATTCTCTTGGTTGCCCCCCAGTATCCGAGGTTGATTATGATGGAGCTTAGGATACTATTGATTTGTCCCCGTGTAGCACATAGTTGTTGTCTCATTAAAAACCTTGTGGGAAAAACCCATTTGGGATAAAAGCCAAACTTGAGGGAAAAAGAGTACAATGCGTGCTTTGAAACCAGAGGTCTTGATGTTTTTCGTCGAATTCCTGCAATGAGTTAGTGTCGACTGTACCTATGTAGACGATAGAGGAGAAAATAATACCTTAATAGTAATATTGTTTGAGAAGCGATATGTTCCAATTGTTTGGTAACGGTTTTCCATCCATTGCTCCAAGTTTATAAGACCCTTTCCCGACTATATCGAGGACTTGATAGGGTCCTTCCCAATTTGGGCCGAGCTTCCCTTCATTAGGATGTCAAGTGTTAACAGTGACCTTCCTTATGACCAAGTCCCCGGCCTTGAAATGGCGGAGGTTGGTTCTTCTGTTGTAGTACCTTTCGATTCGTTGTTTTTGTGCAGCCATTCGAACCAGTGGCGTCTCTTATTTTTCATCCAATAATTCGAGGCTAGTATTCATTGCCTCGTAGTTCGATTCTTCCGATGTATATCGGAACCTTGCGCTTGGTTCCCCGACTTAGACCAGAATCAGATCTTCGGATCCATACACTAGGGAAAATGGGGTTGCTCCTGTACTAGATTTAGATGTAGTCCGATATGCCCAAAGGACTTCGGGCAAAATTTCTCTCCACTTTCCTTTAGCTTATTTCAATCTTTCCTTTATGTTTTGGATGATAATCTTGTTTGTTGATTCGGCCTGTCCGTTCCCGCTAGGATGATATGGTGTAGACAATATTCTTTTTATTTTATGGTCTTCGAGGAATTTCGTCACTCTACCGCCGATAAACTGTCTACCATTGTCGCATGTTATTTCTGCTGGTATCCCAAATCGACACACGATGTGGTCCCAGATGAAATCTATAACCTCTTTTTCTCTCACCTTTTAGAATGCATGTGCTTCAACCCATTTAGAGAAATAGTCAGTCATAAACAGAATGAATTTAGCTTTACCTGGGGCCAATGGTAGAGGGCCGACGATATCCATTCCCAATTTCATGAATGGCCATGGAGATTTGACCGAATGAAGCTGCTCTCCGGGTTGGTGGATCATCGGTGCAAACCTTTAACATTTATCACATTTTCGAACGAACTCCTTAGTATCATTCTCCATGATATCCTAGTAGTACCCTACTCTGATGATTTTCCGAATTAATGGTTCGGCACCGGAGTGGTTTCCACAAGTGCCTTCATGAACCTCTCGTAAAACATAATCGGTGTCTCCTGGTCCCAAACAAAACGCCAGTGGTCTGCCGAACGTCCTTCTGTATAATGTTCCATCTTCAACCAGCGTGAATCGAGCAACCTTTGTTCGTAGAACCCTCAATTCTTTAGGGTTCTATGGGAGTTTTCCGTTCTTTAAATATTCAATATACTTATTCCTCCAATCCCAGGTTAAGCTCGTTGAATTTATTTCGACATGTCCATTCTCGATTACAAATCTCGAGAGTTGAACGATAGTCCCCGAGTCGATCTTATCTTCCTTGACAGACGATCCCAAATTTACGAGTGCGTCGGCCTCACAGTTTTGTTCTCGAGGCACATGTTGTAGGTCCATTCTTTGAAACGGTGTAGAGTTACCTATAATTTGTCCAAATACCTTTAAATCCTATCTTCTCGAACCTCGAAAGTTTTGTTTATTTGGTTCACCACTAGTAAAGAGTCATATTTGGCTTCAATGACTTCTGCTCCCAGGGTTTTAGGTAGCTCGAGACCTGCAATCATGGCCTCGTACTCGGCCTCATTGTTAGTTAATCTAGTGGTTTTGATGGATTGTCTAATAATGCCACCCGTGGGAGGTTTCAGTACGATGCCAAGCCCAGACCCCTTCACATTTGAAGCACCATCTGTGTAGAGGGTCCAAACCACCAACGACGTACCCGATTTTAACAAGAGTTCTTTTTCAACTTCGGGTACGAGGGTTGGCGTGAAATCGGGAACAAAGTCCGCTAAAATTTGGGACTTGATGGTCGTACGGGGCTGATATTCGATATTGTACCCACTGAGTTCGACGGCCCATTTGGCCAATCGACCCGATAGTTCGGGCTTGTGCAAAATATTGCGAAGTGGGTAAGTGGTCAAAACGCATATGGGGTGACATTAAAACTATAGTCTTAACTTTCTAGAGGCGCTTATTAGTGCAAGTGCTAATTTCTCTAAGTGAGGGTATCTAGCCTCTGCTTCCCCTAAGGTCCGACTTACATAATAAACAGGAAACTGTGTACCTTAATCTTCTCGAATTAGGATGACACTTAGCGCGATTTCCTATACCGCCAAGTATAAGTACAACTTCTCATCTGTCCTCGGAGTGTGAAGTAGTGGCGGGCTCGTTAGGTACCTCTTCAATTGTTCTAGTGCCTGTTGGTATTTCGGGGTCCAGGCAATATCGTTCTTCTTTTTGAGTAGGGAGAAGAATTTGTGGCTTCGATCTGATGACCCCAAAATGAATCAGCCTAAGGCAGTTATCCGCCCGGTCAGCCTTTGCATTTCTTTCATGCTATCCACGATGGTGATGTCTTCGATGGCCTTAATTTTGTCGAGGTTGATCTTGATTCCCCGATTTGATACCATAAAACCAAGGAACTTGCCCGATCCAACCCCGAAAGCACATTTTTCGGGGTTGAGCTTCATGTTGTATTTCCTTAAGATCTTGAACGTTTCCTGCAAATGAGTCAAATGGTCCTTTGGGCGTAGGGACTTAACTAGCATGTCATCAATGTAAACTTCCATCGACTTACCTATTCGTTCTTCGAACATTTTATTTACTAGGCGTTGGTAAGTAGCTCCTTCGTTTTTAGACCAAATGGCATTACATTATAGAAATAGGTTCCGTACTTGGTGATAAATGAAGTCTTTTCCTAGTCCTCCGGGTTCATTCAAATTTGATTGTACTCAGAGTAGGCGTCGAGAAAAGTAAGGATCTCGTGGCTGGCTGTGGCATCGATCATGCGATCGATGCTAGGTAGTGGAAAAGAATCTTTAGGGCATGCTTTGTTTAGATCTTTATAATCTATGCACATTCTAAGTTTGTTCCCCCTTTTAGGGACTACAACTACGTTGGCTAACCACTCGAGATTGATCCTATTTTGAGAAGTTTGGTTACCTCATCCTTTACAAATAGGTGTTTTACCTCGGACTGTGGTCTTCTTTTTTGCTTTACCGGTTTGAACCTAGGGTCCAAGCTCAGCTGGTGCGTTGTTATTGACGGTGGGATCCCTGCCATGTCTAAATGGGACCAAGCAATACAGTCTAAGTTATCAATAAGAAATCGAATGAGTTTTTCCCTGAGTTCGGGGGTCAATGCCGTTCCCAGGTATACCTTTTTCTCGGGCAGATATTCGATTAATATAATATGCTTCAGTTCTTCGATCGTAGATTTGGTGGCATCGGAGTCGTTGGGGATGATGAAAGCTCGAGGTGTCAGAAACTCTTCCTCGTCATCCTCTATTTCCTGTTCCACTGGTTTGGTCGAGTTTGGTGGCTGTGATTGCTATTTGGTTTCTCGTCTATCTTTAGTGCTCGATCTTTCCGAGACCGATAGCGTTGGCATCAATGTTACCTCATCGACCACAAACATTTCCCTCGCAGCATGTTGTTCCCCGTATAATGTTTTCACGCCGTCCGATGTAGGAAATTTCATTACTTGGTGGAGGGTCGAAGGCACTGCCTTCATATTGTAGATCTAAGGTCTTCCGAGTAGGGTATTGTACCTCATATCCCCTTCGATTACGTGAAATTTGGTATTTTGGATGGTTCTAGCTACATTCACTGGTAGAGTAATCTCCCCTTTAGTCATTTCACTGGCCATATTGAAACCGTTCAAGACCCGAGCTGCGGGCACGATTTGATTCTGCAAACCGAGCTGCTCCACTACCCAAGATCGGATGATATTCGCAGAGCTACCTGGATCCACTAAAACACGCTTAACTTGAGCTTTATTTAATAGGATAGAAATTACTAGAGCGTCATTGTGAGGTTGAGAGATGCCCTCGACTTCTTCATTTCCGAATGATAAAGTGCCCTCGAGTACATAACCTCGAGTTCATTTTCCCCTATAGCCGATATCTTGCCGTACTTGAGCACGGGTCCCTGCGGAGTATCGACCCCACCGATGATCATATGAATGATATGCAGAGGTTCCTCTTGTTTATCCTTTTTGCTGGCATCCTTTTCTCTGAAGTGATTCCTGGCTCGGTTACTGAGGAACTCTCGAAGGTGGCCCTCATTGAATAGGCGGGCTACCTCTTCTCTTAATTGTGTGCAATCCTCGGTCCTGTGGCCATGTGTGCCATGATACTTCCACACCGAATTCGGGTTTCTTTGGGAAGGGTCGATTTGCTTGGGTCTGGGCCACCTAGTATCTTTGATTCTTCCGATCGCCGATATAATGCCCGATGCGTCGACGCTGATATTGTACTCCGATAGCCGAGGTGCCTCTATTGGATCACCATATTTATCGAAGCCACTCTTGCTCATAAGCCCCCGAGAATTTTGTCATCGATCACTCCTTCGATTGTTCCAAGCGAAATTGCGCACTGAGCCATTGTTTATTCGATCTGTGACGTACGATTGATATCGGTCTCTATTCTACCTTCGTTCCTTGTCGATATCCCTATGGTTTTTAATAGCTGCCCTATTCTGGTGCATAGATCCAGAAGGAGCTCCCAACTAGTCGTCTTCGACCCTGATTTTTGACTAATATCGGTTGTGTACATCCGCCCAAGTCATTGCTGGATACTCAATCAAATTTTGCTTCAGCCGACGTGATGCTATTGAACTTTGCTCGTTCAACCCTTGGGTGAAATCTTGGACAGCCCAGTCATCTGTGACTGGTGGCAATTCCATGCATTCCATTTGAAATCGGGACAAGAACTCCCTCATCATTTCATTACTGTATTGCTTTACTTTGAAGAGGTCCGATTTCCTTGTTGTAACCTTTATGCAACCAACATGTGCCTTTACAAACGAATCTGCTAACATGGCAAAAGAATCGATGGAATTTGGGGGCAAATTATGATACCAAATCATCGCTCCCTTCGAGAGGGTCTCTCAATAATACAGATTCGATCTCGTCGTCTTCCAAATCGTTACCCTTGATGGCACACGTGTAAGAGGTTAAGTGTTCATTGGGATCGGTCGTACCGTTATATTTGGGAATTTCGGTCATACGGAATTTTTTGGAGATTGGTTTTGGGGCTGCACTCGAGGGAAAAGGCTTTTGGATAAATTTCTTCGAATCCATCCCTTTTATCATTGGTGGAGCTCCCGGGATCTGATCGACCCTGGAATTATATGTTTCTACCTTTTTATCATTGGCTTCGACTCGTTTAGTGAGTTCCTCGAGCAATTTGGTAATTTTGGGAGTAGTCCCTGAATCTTGCTTGTTTAACTTCACTATGGCTGGCTCCGTTCTGTGGGTGATTTCCCGAAGGGGACCGGGCTCCGGCCTACTTTGTACCTGAGTTTGGCTCTGCGACTGAGCTATCACTATTTGCTGGGCTTGTAACACCTCAAAGATCATCCGTAAGCTGACTCCGATCTCCTCCACGTTATTGGCATCTCGAGCTACAGATCGAGTACCGCCCTGAATGCTATTTTCCTGTTCGGAACGTTGGTTCACCTCAAGAGCCACTTGTGAATTGACATCTAGTGGTACTTCGACTCGTATTTCAGGTACTTCGACCCGAGCTTTAGTGACATCGTTAAGTGGCCTTGCGGCCCTGGGTATCAAGTTGTTGGTTTCATCCTGAAGGCCGACTTCGTGGTCGATAGGTAAAGCCATGAATCGAGGGTTTGCCATTGCTGATTCGGAGTTGTAAACTGGTGCGTATTGCGGTTTTGTATCAGACAACCACTGTTATCCTTAGCCCCATGGTGGGTGCCAAACGTTTTACCCGGAAAATCGGATATAGTTGAATTTATAAGTAGTTCTACGGATATGTGATATAGCCTGACATAAATCGTACGTAGAAGTGGAAATGTGTGGATTCTTGGCTATATAAATGAGATATAAATTATTGAACTAGAAGAGCGAGTATGTTGAGTAAACAAAAAGCTTAAGAGATTTGTTCCTCAATAAATAGAAGTAGTCTTTTCTTACAATGTGTCAACCTGCCTGTGCTTACAAGGATCCCCCCCCCCCCGCTTTATAGTAGGGGGATATTACTTTATTTATAATAAAAAATATATAGTGGAGAACCCATGATGAATTGTCTCTTTCTCGATTCCTACCAAGATTCTCTCCCCTAGTGCGGTTGCAACGACTTCTGTCTGCGAGCTCTATACTGGCTCGAGCTCGGTATTGGATCGAGCCCTCGGCCTTCAGTTCGAGTTCGACATTCGGGGTGAGTGTTAATTGGTCGGTGCATCTCCGACAACCTTCTCTTTGCCTTGCGGTTCGATTTGGTCATGGGCTTGATAATGATATCGAGCCGATTCCTCGAGCCCGAGACTTGTATGTACTATCCTCGAAACTCGTCTCGAGCTCTCACTTCAATCGCTTACCATTCGAACTCGATCAACTTGTGACGACTTTCATCGACTTTTATTTCACAATTCGCTTGACTTTAAAACTTTATACACGACTATCATACAACTAAAATACCTCATAAAATCAGCTTCTTATCATATTAATCACCCTAGTCTCTCAACAAAAGTACATGTTATAATGTTCCTAACTTCCCGACTTTCGATGAAACTTATTTTTTTCGATTCGTTTAGCTTCTAAACCTTCCAACCCTCTTGGTATTTGCAGTTCATGATCTTAAATATTTGTAACCTCCAAGGTAAAATTACTAACTTACTTTATATACTTTCAAAGATGATATCATTTTCGAGCTTACATCAATTGACTTACGACGTACTTTTACGTATGAAAACATGGGATCTAACAATGTAATATGGGTACAACCGACCCCATGTACTCAACAAGTATCATAACTAACCTTGGCGAGGTAATAGAAGCAAGAATTATTAATGATACTCACTATTCCCCTGTACAAGTCATAAAATCTAACAAGTACAGAACAATGGTATGATCGACTCATGATCCACAAATAAAACAACCGTGGTGCACACAATAACTTAACATACTCTGCTTAGTCAACAATCCAACATATAAAGAATATATGCAAATAAAATAGGTACGCAACCAAGGAAATGGTAAGTAAATAAGAAATGCAATAACCGAATCAACCGCTAGCGAGTCTTTCCTCATACAACGTGTACACTATCAAGAGAGAAACATGAGAGAAGGACCCTAGGGGGATAGATCCTTACCCACACATAGCACGGACAACTCACATGCCAATAATAACAATATCTAGGATCCGCATGGATAACTCACGTGCCAATAGTAACAATATCTCAGATCCGCAAGAACACGGACAACTCAGGTGCTATTAGTAACAATATCTCAGATCCGCACGAACAACTCACATGTTGCACGGACAACTCACGTGCCAATAGTAACAATATCTCATATCCGCACGGAAAACTCATGTGCTACCACTCCAATACATATCACACAAAAAGCATATATACAAGAATACATGTACATAATCAATGAATATCAAATTTCATACTCCTGGACTAGTATAAGTGATATGCTAAGGTGTATGCTTATGCAAAGTGTGTTATCAGAACTGAAATCAGGCAATTACATCACGAAAGTAGCAATTATCAGGTTCAATCATGAGATTAACCTCTATGTGACCTCAAACATAGTTCAGATAGTTCACAAAAAGGGTAAAATAAAAGAAAACATCACAACATGAAGCTTAGCAATCAATTCAACGAATATCATAGCCTAAGAACTACCGCGAGCATGAGTAATACCCCGATGATCGCACATGGTCGCAACCCCATATATGTGCGCTACCCATAGCACGTAGCCGTCACAAAAAACTCAGGCAACTAGTGCCTCAACCAAGTTTAGGTAAGATACTTACATCAAGCAAGCCAAATCAATACTCTATGAAGCCTTTTCCACGTGAATCAACCTCTGGACGACTCGAATATAGCCAAAATAACTTAATAATATCAATAGAATCCATATGAAACAAGTCAAATCAATAAAGCTAAGATCATGGTTCAATATGCAAAGCCAACCCAAAACGCCAACTCCGGGTTCACACCCCAGAACCCGATAAAACTCAAAAATTCCAAATATCCATTCCAATACGAGTCCAAATATATGTGTTTCATCCAAATCTGACCTCAAATCATCAATTTTTACTTTAGAAAACTTTTTACTAAAATCCCCAATTTCTTCACTTATATTCATAAATTAGTCGCTAAAATCAAGGTTGGAATCATGAATAATAAATATATCCGAGTCAAAAATACTTACCCCAATCCAAATCATGAAAATCCCCTCCAAAATCTCCCAAATCTGAGCTCTATAACTCAAAATGTGATAAAATAACCAAACCCTCAAAATAAAGTATTTAAGAGATCTGCCCAGGTATACACATCGCGATCGTGACTATCAAGATCGCGAGCACCATTTACATGCCCAGCTACAGACCCATCTACGCGAATGCGGGGCCATCCATGAAAACACGATGCTCAACCCTGTTGGGTCTACGTGAACGTGGTCGCATGCACGCGGATGCCAAGACCAAATGCCTACCATCCCCCAAACCGGTATTCCTCTACGCTAACGCGATGCCCATATCGCGAACGCAGAGGCCACAGTTACCCATGATCCACGAACGGGTTCTCACCTTTCCGAATGCGAAGAAAAAACACACCTGCCATAAAAATATCCTCCACGAGCGACACTGCCTTGCCGCGACCGCGATGAAGAAAACCAGACACTAGCATCAACAGTCCAAAACAAAGGAAAATGATCTGAAACCATCTAAAACACACCTGAGGCCCCCGGAATCCGGTCTGATCACACCAACCAATACCAACACATAACATAGATCTACTTGAGGCTGCAAATCACATCAAACAATATCAAAACTACAAATCACACATTAATTCAAGCCTAAGGAACTAATCCAAATTTCAAATTCATAACTTGCGCCGAACATGTCTAACCAACTCGGAATGACATGAAATTTTGCATACAAGTCCCAAATGACACAACTAACCTATTCCAACTTCTAGAACCACAATACGAATCCGATACCATCAAAGTCAACTCTCGATTAAACCTATCAATCTTCTAAACCTTCAACTTATCAACTTTTGCCATATAGAACCAAGTCGACCTAGGAACCTGCAAATCAAAATTCGGACATACAAATAAGTCCAAAATAATTATACGAACCTATTAGAACCATCAAAACATCATTTCAGGGTCGTCTACATAAAAGTCAAACTCAGGTCAACTCTTACAATTTAAGCATCCAACCTTGGGACACTTAGGTTTGCAAGGTTTAGGATGGATTTGATATAATGATTCTGAATTTGGAAGCCTTAAGTTGGAAGAGTATATCACGGTTTGAACTTTTACATAAACGATCTCGAAATTGGGATTTGATGGTTTGAATAGGTTTATATGGTGATCCTTGAGTTGAGAGTATATTCGTATTTGTATTTGGATGTTCCTTGAAGGTTTTGGCCCTTTTTGTTAAAAGTTGGAGATTTGACGAATCAGAGAGTTCATAAGTTTGACTAGATAGTTGACTTCGATGTTATTGGGCTCCTATTGAGGTTTTTCAAACATTGGATAGGTTCATTTATTTGATTGAAACTCTTATGCAAAAGTTTGTGTGTGATCCGGAATTTCTAAGTGTGATTCAGATGCATTTGGCAAAGTTGGAATGTTGGAAAGTTAAGAGAATGATTTGATCTTCAATTCTTGGTTTTGATACTATTTGTGGAGTTACTAGCCTTTGTGAAAGTTTTAATTAGGTATACAGACTTGTTGGTATGATCGGACGGGGTCCCGAGGGGCTCATGTTGATTTTGGGCCATTTCGGAGTTGCATGCATTTCTGGTTTTGGTGCATCACACATGTGTTAGGTTGGTCGCTTTTGCGATGTTGGGTTGGACCTTTGTTGGTCGCACCTACTATGTTAGAGTGAAAATGCAGAGAACACTTATGCGGAGAGCTTGTGCACCTGCGGAGAAGGGTGTCCTGGTTAGTCATCGCTTATGCGACATCTTATTCGCAAATGCGATATGCGCTAGGTTTTCGCAGAAGCTAACGTCACTTTTGCGATAGGTTATGCACACCTGTTGGGAGTCTTTCTATCGAGGAATATTGCAGATGCGAGCAGTGGCTCGCAGAAGCGAGCTCATAAATGCGAGCATATGGTTCACAGAAACGAAATCACTCCCAGCTTATTATATTTTGAGGGTTTGTTCAATTCTTATTATTTTGAGTTTTGGAGCTCAGTAAAAGGCTCTTTTGGAGGATATTTTCACTACTAAATTGCGAGTAAATAATTTTTACTTCATTTTGATTATATATATTGTCTCCCCGTGGATTTATACTTTAAAAATATGGAATTTTGCAGGGAAATTTGGGGATTTTTTCACATTTTAAGGGGGTGTTTTTTGAGGATTTTGCCACCAATTTGGACCCAAATTTGAAAACTAACTATATATTTGGACCCACCAGGTTATGGGTCATCGGGATTTGGTACTGATTCCAAATTTCAATCGCGTGAGATTGGGTTGACTTTTGTTAACTTTTTGAAATTCTTCAAAGATCGAAGCTTTATGGATTGGGATCACTTCCTATAGCATTGTTTGACTTCCTTGGTTGATGATAGATTTGGATTTGGTGATTATAGGGATAAAACAAGTTTTTTTTTACGTGATTTGAGGTTGAAGGCTAGCCTAGATGAGGTAAGTGTCCTCCCTAATCTTGTTGAGGGACAAACCCCTAAGAGATGACCTTATTTGACTAATTGGAATGAGTGACAAGCAATGCATATATGATTTGATTATGATTTATGATTGGAGTAGTCTTTAGGCTATACAATGCATTGGAGTATGATTTATGATTGGAGTAGTCTTTAGGCTATACAATGCCTTGTTTTGGATAATATGCTTCCTGCTATCATGCTTATTATGTTTGTACGATTATTTGAACCTCTTAAATCATGCTATAGGTCATGTGTAGTTGTTGATTTCATGTTTGAACATGATATTCATTATTGCATGGCGTACTCGCCTAACCTGAGTTGTAACTGTACACTTCGCACATGTATACACCTTAGCTTGCTATTTATCAGTCCATGAGTATGTTTTCGATATTTTTTGATTGTATACATGTATTCTTGTATATGATTTATTTGTTATGGATTGGAATGATAGCATGTGAGTGGTCCGTGCAGTTTAAGCTGTTATAGCACGTGAGTTGTCCGTGTTGTGGTTAACGATTATGGAATGTGAGTTGTCCATGCAACGTGTGGATGAAGATCCATCCCCCCAGGGTCGTCCTCTCATGTTTCTCCTTGATAACATATACGCATATTATGGAAAACTTACTAGTGGTTAGATTTTGTGTATCTTCTCTATATACAAACTCCTTGGACGTGTACAAGATTGCACTGCCTATGTTTTGTATATGTTAGCTCTAGAAAGTATATATGCCTTTTATGCATACCTTCTCTATATGCTGCCTTACTTAATGAAATGATTCACGGTACATATCTTCTCTATATTTTAGTCTGTGTAACCTGTCTTGTTTATTCATGCATATCTTCTCTATATGAAATTGCTGACGATTACTTGATATTTATGCATTATCTTCTCCATATATTGAGCTGTTAAACTGGGACGATACTTGTGCATATCTTGTCTATATGCAATTGTTGACGTGCTATTTGATATCAAATGTGTATCTTCCCTATATGCTGAATTGTTAGTTGGTTACAATGCTTGTGCATATCTTCTATATGAGCACCGATGGACTAATCAGGACTTCAAGCTTAGATTTCGATACTGTTATTAGGTACATGTATATGTTATTGAGCAATAGAGGTTACGTAAATTGAGTATCCTTGACCTGAAACCTCGTTACTACTTCACCAAGGTTAGTTAGGATACTTACTGAGTACATGAGATTGGTTGTAATCATATCATACTTCTGTACATTGAGTGCAAATCTTGGAGCTAAGCTGTTGTGGATGATGAAGGTTAGCATTGAAGTTGTAACAGTGATTCAGATTCAAGCTACCCCTCGTTCCAGGTACTTTTAGAACTTATAATTCTATTTATGTAAACTTCAAATATATGTTGTTATTCTTTGCACTACCTTTGAAATTTTAATCTTAGTGGCTCATGACTTATAATACCAATCCCTAGGTAATTATATGGGTTTTCATGTTCTTATTTGTTGTTATTTATGATCTTTCATTTTATTTGTATTATTAATTATTAGCCGTTGGGTTAGGTTCCATCACGATTCGGTGCGATTTTGGGTCGTGACAAGTTAGTATTAGAGCTCTAGGTACATAGGTTCTACAAGTCATGAGCAAATGTCTAGTAGAGTCTTGTGGATCGGTATGATGACATCCATACCTATCTATTAGAGGCGACAGAGCATCTAGGAAACTTTACCTTCTTTCTTTCCTTATCGTGTGCCCTTGATTCAGTCTAAAGCTTGTATCTTCGGTTTCTTTCAATTTACCCGTATATGATGTCGAACACTCGGTATTATCTATGCACCGACAAATTGTGATGTCATGGATTAGGTGCAAGATATGTTTCTATGTTTTGAAGGTAGGTCAGTAAGGAAGACTTCATGCTAGGATTAGGCCGTAGCTTTGGCTCGGCAGATTCAGTTGTTTGAGTTGGTGATTTCGGGCTCTTATGCCATGCAGTGTCCCTAGGGGTGGGAGTGATGACTTAATGAGTGGCAAGATAACTATGTGATGAGTAGTATGGGACTGAGGGCTACGCTTAGATGGTTTGGATATGAAAACAAGAATTCTCTTGGGATGCGAAGGCATATGGATGCTTGACTATCGTCTCGGCATGTTGTATAGTCTTAAGATGTTTATGTGGTGGTGAATCTTTTAGTAGTTCATTTGTGGGATGAAGTGGATTCTTATCTTTTAATGACAAGTATAGACTCGGGAAGATTAATTGATTTCATAATGGTTGTGAGCATGGTTAGATCTTAGAAAGATGTCGATTGAGGTTAAGCAAATGGGTTATCTCCTACAAGAGGGTCTGGTGTTGTATGGTTCTTATGAGGTTTCTATGTGAAAATATTTTCTTCTATCCTATAGAATGCATAAGCTACGATTATAGTTCAGATAGTTTGAGGAAGTTGTCACGACCAGCACGAGGATGAGTAAGCATTGGCAGATAGTTTGGAGTGTGTTTTGATCAGTACTACATGAGCCTATGAGGAACTTAGCTGAGTAACAGTGTCAGACCGTGGCAGTTAAGAAAAATTTTATTTTGGGATATCATATGTTATTTTGTGTCTTCAAACAAAGTGGGGGAGTCTACAAATGATGAATGGGTCATTTTGGGCACATGTTGTAATATTTTGGACTAAGGAATGTTTAAGGATCAGTTATGACTTGAAGTGGTTGACTTCGCGGATTTTTCGAGCAAGGGATTTGCTAGATGCATGATGTATTATACTTTATGGGTATATGGAGATCTTGGACTGATTCAATTTTAATATTCGTTGTGGATGTATTGTGCAAGGAGAAAGGATTCACTTGGCTTCTTAAGGATGAGGTTGATTCTTAAAGTATTTGTGTTCTAGTGGAGCATAGGTCATTCAGTGCATATTAGATGTACAACGGAGATTGGAGCAGAGTGGATGACTCTCAAGAAGTTTCTAATAGGTTCAAGATTCATATGTGATATCTAAGGATTACCGAATTTGTGTATAGCTAAGACTTGAGACTTGTATTGGATGGTGCCTAGACTTGCAGTATTTCAATATCATAATTGATTCTACATTGCAGTATTAGAGAGTTGAAAGAAAAATTATCGAATTCACGGAAGTTCTCTTCAGAGCGGGCATTTTGATTTGAGGTACTATTAGGTGCATGAGAGGGAATAAAGTGGTTTACGAGTCTTAGGATGACGTGATTTCATATTTGGACCACTTGAGATGAGTTTTGATTGAGGTCCATAGTGTACTATAAAAGAGAAGTGTTAGCTTGAGGGCAATTTAAGAGGAGTCAGAAGAAGTTGGGTCATCTTACCAATGGTTTGGATTAGTATAGTAATAGAAGTGATTGGTTCTTTGGCATGGCGGGGCTTTACAAGTGTTGTTTGACAATACTTTTGGGTTTGGCAGTCTTCGTGACTTGGTTGATTTTGAGAGAACCAGTTCTGATGGTTTGGTTATGTGCAAATTAGTTTCGAAGATTATGCGATGCTTTTAACCATGACTTGCGGTTGATGTATTCTATGGGAATGGGGAGTTTTCTACGTGTTTTGATTTTTCTCCTAAATTGGGTTAAGTGGGAGGTTTTTGGTCGATATAGTGTGTATTCTATTAGTGGTTCAGAGTTCATAATGGGATTCTCGGATTTCCATATAATAACATGATAGATGCGGTGAACCGTGTGGAACTGGTATTGAATGGGAAAGTTTTTGGTTAAGTTTTAAAAGGAAGGCCATGAGTTCTAGATAGCATAGGAGATTTCAAATGTTTAAGAGGATGCTAACACTATCTTATTTTGCCGTAGAAGGATATATGTTGTAAAAGACGCAATGTATATTGAATTGCGGATGCCTGATTAGTACTACTGGGATTGCATGGTTGGTAACTATTGATTTTTAGGTTTTCTACTCGGCACGAAAGATTTATGGGCTCATGAGGTGATTATGTATGCATGGCGTGGAAGTTATTTAGATGGAAGAGTTAAAGATCGGGTATGGAGATTCTTGTATTCATGAGACTTAGAGATTGGATCTTCTTAGAGGCAGACTATCTTTTTGGTCGCGGAATGTGAACGTATGTTAAAGTGTAACACTCCATAAATCTGAATTAGTTGTGGATGCATTAAATGAATATATGGGTGGAAACAATTGTTTTGGAATCAAGACCGAGAGTAAGGTGCATAAAATTCGATAGAATCGACTAAGTTTATGGGAGGTCCGTCTTAGAACCTTAGACAGTGCATGGAAATGAAATCTCATAGCCTTACACAGTGCAAGGCCATGAAAACTCACATCCTTAGACAATACAAGGCACTATCCAGGGCATTAACCTCAGCTCCCCTGACAGTACAAGGCACTATCCGGAGCATTAACTTTAGCGCCCCTGACAGTGAAAGGCATTGTAGTTTTGGCGCCTTGCACAATTATTTTGGGGCCCCTGACGATGCCCTGCACAGACGATGTTTTCTGAGCTACTTTTATTTCCTCCTCAATTTTGGGATGTGTTAACTTATTTAAAAGCACTACCTCGTCCCCCACACTCCAAACACGAAAAACTACTCTAGAAAGGGAAGCTCTTAAGAACCTAACTTCCCCAAGGTCCCTCCATCATCTAAGGTAAGTTCTAACAATGATTCTAAGTTAATTTCAATTCTCCAACACTTATAAACATGGGTAAATCCTTCTAATCAGTAGATATTCGATCGAGACACCATTGTTGAGAAAAGAAACCCTAGAACTCGAATTCAAGAGGATTGAACAACAAAAAGGTAGTGTTTATACTCCCTAATCATTTATAGCTGGGAATTGATGGGTTCTTGGGAGAATAGTAAATGAGTTTGATAAAGATAACCATATGAACTATGCTAGGGTTTTGGGTTGTTGACTTACGATTGTTATAATCATGTAGGTGATGCGAAATGGTATTAGTTATATCTGTTTGGGATTGTAGAACAACCTAGAAGTAGTAGAATGAGAATTGGGTGAAGAAAACACCATTAATGAGGGCTTTGAGGCTTTACGCTATAAGATATTTGATAAAATGCCTAAGTGACTAAAATATGAGCATTAGTGCTAATATTGGTTCTTCTTGTTATATATTGCCATAGATTATTGTTAAAAGAGGCGACAAACATTGTGATACGCTTAAAAAGGCAAGAGTCAAGGTATTTGAGGCTAACTCTCTATGTTTGCGAATGTTAATGACTCTCCCCACACTACGTTTCTTTTACGACATTACTAGTTGCCTTAGAAATATAGTTAAGCTTAGTTCCTTGAATAGTTGCAGAACTTCTATTCTCTAGCTTCATAATGCGTTCATGACTTTCATTCTGAACGTTATGGGCTCAATGCGTAATCAGTATAAACTTGGTTTTGATGAGCATGAGTCTCAGTCTAGATTAATCAGCATGTCATAAACAATTGAAGTTCAGTGTTCATAATCAGTTCAAAAATACATGTCTCTATGTAGTCCTATTAGTATTCTAGAATCATATAACTTAATATGATTCAGTATTTCAGCATCACATATTGCAGTATGATTTTTAGTTCATGAATTCAAATCCCTGAATGTTGAACACCTGTATTTGGGCCGGAGGCCGTAGTTTATGCTTTATGCATGTTTGGGCTTGAGGCGGTAGTTTATGCTTTATGCATTTTTGGGCCTGAGGCCGTAGTTATGTATACATATACTTGGCCTGAGGACGTAGCTTGTGCACATATATATTGGGCTAGAGGCCGTAGTTTTTTAAGATAAATAGGTGGTTCATCATTCAGAAGAGGGAGTATTCATATCCTTACTTCCTTTGTTCAGTTATCAGTTATCAGTTTCAGCTTGAGCAGTTATCATTTCAAATATCAGTTCTCAGTTTCAGTTTACAGAGCCATGCCTGACCCTACTTGGTATAAATACATGGAAAAACATTATTTTCGGGACTTGGGACCCACTTTAGACCTAAGGAAGCGAAGGAGGAGTTGGAGGAGCAAAAGCACAAGGATTTCATCATTCCTTCCTCACTCAAGACCCGAGTTTGTATCGAATTTATATTTTCCTATACTTCAATTATACTTGTGATGAATTTCTCTGTGTATATGGAGTAGTTCTCTTTAGGTTTGATGAATTTGGTGTATTGATGATTGTTTGTGGATTATAACTCTAGTTTTATGTATTGAAGCGTTTTTGTATGATTTAATTGTTGCATCTATATTCACTTGTTCATGTAATCGAGAGAGGCATAACTTGTGATATCTTTGTATTATATTATCGTTTATTTCATTCATTCTTCTTAGTAATCAAAAGAGGCTAGTTGAATCATTGATTAAACCTAGTTAGGAGGATAATCGAGAGAGGTTCTCCTAAAGACGAATCTAATACGCATGCTTGCATATCTTCACGTGCTTAAATTGGTTCATCTTGCGAGATTAAGAGTTAATCGAGAAAGGAGTTTTTGCTGAACGTGTGAACTAATAATTGAGTGAATTTGAGAAACTCACTTGAACATTAGAAGTGAATTATCTAAAGTTAGATCCCAAATAATTATCTTGCACCTATTCTATCAAAACCCTATCTTCTCCCATTGATAACCTTCTTTGCTTATTCCTTGCTTCGATTGTCATTAGTCAATAGCTTTAAACTCTTAGTTAACTTTAGTTAGAAATCATATAAATCTCAATTGTTGACCTTCTTGGATAGAAACTAAGCTAGAAACTACGAGAACACTATTTAAATTCAATCCATGTGGATACAATATTATACTATACTATATTTGATTAACGAGCATAATTTAGGTTTGTGTTTCGAGCTCGTCAGTAGGCAATGATTTAGAGGTTGACGATTCAAAGCGCTAGGATTCTCGTACCAGCTATTTGGTGAGTCCCAATTCTTTTGGGGAATTATCATTACTTTACAATCTTTCAGTATTTACAAACAGTTGGTGTTTTCAGTATTTCATTAGAGGCTTCATAGACTAGAGTAACAGTTAGATAGAGTCGCATGATCTTCATGTCAAGTAATGTTGGTTACATATATATTTCTGACTTATGTTAGTATTTTCGCACATTGATTTACATCATTCAGACTTTCAGTATATCAACATATGTTAGTTTATCTTTCGCATTTAGTATGCTATGATATCACATATTGATTCAGTCAGCCAGTTGGTTCACTCGGTCACATGTAGTCAGGCACGGTGCCGTGTTACATCCAGGCCCAGGTTCGGGGTGTGACAAAGTTTGGTATCAGAGTAATAGGTTCAAGTGTCCTAGGGAGTCTATGAAGTTATGTCCAGTGGAGTTTCTTTTATGTGTGTGTTCCGGCCACACATATAAATGGTTAACTACTAAGATATTCAAGATTGTCTCATTTCTTTCTACTCTTGATCACGCCATGAAGCTTAGAGCAATAGGTGACCTTCTCTTCCTATCAAATTCCAGATGTATCGATTGCCCAAGCGACGAGCAGGAAAAATCCAATGTTCTAGAAAGGATGATTGCCCATTGGAGTATAATTATAGAGTACAAGTTGGCAACAAATGAGACTTGAGAGGATGTTAAAAGTGGGATACAATGGATAGTATTACATATTAGAGAAAAACCTTATAAGAAAGTACGAACGCAGTTATCATGTTGTATGGTTATCAGTTTACCACAGTTACCAATCATACAGTCTTTCAGTTAGCAGGTTTATGGTTATTCAGTATGCCAATATTCAGTTATACGAATACCAAATCTCCAATTTTCAGTGTATCCAAATTCCAGTGACTTCTGAGTATACAATGATGCATATGGGTGATAAAAGAAATTGTAAGTAGCAGTGATTATAGCAAAATATTCGCATGTTTTAGGTCCCGATTAAGACCCAAGACTCGCCGAATGGATGGATGAAGTGATTTATCAGATGATGGTATACTCTCAAGGAAAAGTTTGTGTATGATAGTGTATCCGTATATATTTTACCTCACAGAATAATTTCATTTTAATTCTCGAAAATGGCACCACATGTTGGATGATAATGGTTTAGATATTTGACCCCACAGTGTAATAAGTTAAGAAATTTACCGCAGCGGGAATAGAATTGATCACTATAGTTTTGGATAAAAACAAAAGCCTAAGGGCAAAATACCTAGGAGTTAGAAATATTTGATATACCAAAGATGTGTTTTTCGTACGACTCATGCATATGGATAAGAAGATATGATATAAGAAATATTAAATTTTAGGGAATGATTTCAAGTTATTCAGATTTATTCAAATCAGAACTAGAAAGTACCACGTTAGTAAGTTACTATTAGACACATCTATTATTGTGAGATAAAAGATATGATAGTTCCCTCTTAGGTTATGTGACTAAGTGTTTACCCCATAAAGTTATAGTATGGTATAATTTTGAAGTGTATATAAAGTTTGGAATTAGATATTCCAATTTTGTTTAAGACAGATGAAATTTCCCTAAGTTTGATCCATGTACATAGTTAAAAACAATGATAGCATGCGATCGTAGAATAGGGTCGGATAGTGAGTAAAGTTAGGAAAACACCCTTATGCTTCACTTTAGTTATTCAAAGAAGAACAAGAAAATATGATTCTAGCAGGTGGTTATTAAAACAATAGTAATTAAGTCTTGAGTAGATACAATGAATTAGCAATTTCAGCAGATCTAGTAGAGGTGCGATTTGATTTACTTAGATAGATTAACACTAGTGAGCGGGTATTAGTTTGAAACACCGAATGCATGTTAGAACCCAAAGAGTTTAAGTTAAACCCGAAGTACAGTGATAGTGGAAGAAAAAAAATCAGCTAATCAGTAAGAGAACAAACTACAGAAGAATAAGCCTTTAAGAGTTATCGAAAAGGGGTTTCCCCACAAGATTGTCAGTGTGAGCATAGTTAAATTATTAAGATTGTGTATGATAGTTGTGAATACATTAGCATTTCATTTATGTGAGTAATTTAGTTTTTCCTAGTAAGGAGTCTTGCTCAGAAGTAAATCGGAAGATGAGTCATCATTGAAATAAAGTGCACAGAATTACAGAAGATAAGAAAAGTTGTTCGGATCCTAACAAAAAGGTAGGATCCGCAAGTACAAGACCTTAACCTTTGGTCTAAGGGGAAGATGTGAAAATCGTCAGTAAGTCTAGATGGAGATTTAAAACCCGCATAGTTAGCATGGGATATAAAATCTATAAAATCATGCCCAGCTATGTATCATGAGGGTAGTGCCCTTGCACGAGACTCTAATTTCAGAGTACTGGTCAAGGATTTAGTTCACAACAATACTATAAGTGTTTTTAGGAAGTACCTTAAAAATATAAGAAAGTATGGGAAGTATAGCACATGATTGGGGCAGTTAAGGGAACTGTGGTGAAAGAAATTCACCCCTTAGCCAAGCTAGGAGTTTGACTTTCGGACCCTGAAGATGGCAGTATTGTTTTCTAGAAAACACTTATTCCTCCTTAGTAGCCGAAGTGAAGGAGAAACATTTTGATGATCCCTACTTGTTGTAGTTAAAAGAGGGGATTCACAAGCATAAGACGTTGGCTTCTGAACAAGGGGGAGATGATGGTACTTTGAGGTATTATGTGTTCCAAACATAGATGGACTTAAATAGGGGGGCTCATGTTAGAGCCCATAATTCCAGGTATTCTATCCACCCAGGTTCTCCAAATATGTATGATGATCAAGGAGATTTATTGGTGGAACAACATCCAAAGGAACGTCGCAGACTTTGTGCACAATTGTTTGAATTGTCAACAAGTGAAAGCCGAGTAGTAGAAAGCCCCCTGTTTTATAGAATACACATATCCTTTAGTGGAGATGGTAAATATTGACCTTATAATAAAATTATCTCACTCAATTTGAAAGCATGAATTGTATGGGATTAGGTGTAGATCGCCAATTGGTTGGTTCAAAGTTTGCAACGCAGAGTTGTTAGGACCAGATTTGGTCTATCAAGCTATGGAGAAAGTCAAGTTGATTCTAGAGCATTTGAAGATGGCTTAGAGTCGCCAAAAGTCCTATTCGGATGTACAACTTAGAGATCTAGAGTTTCAAGTTGATGATTGGGTGTTTCTGAACGTTTTTCCCATAAAGGTGTTATAAGATTTGGGAAGAAAGGAAAGCTAAGTCCCAGGTACATCAGACCATATAGGATCCTATGAAGGATCGGGCAAGTAGATTATGAGTTAGAGTTTCCACCAGAGTTGATGGTTGTACAACCAGTATTTCACGTGTCATGTTATAACATTCAAGTTTCCAGTATTCAGATCTCATATCACGACATTTACGTACCAATATGTACATATGATGTTATAAGATTCATGTCACTTCAGAACTCAGATACTCATGTTAATCCAATACTCAGATATTCATGTCATCTTAGCACTCAGATATCGATGTTAGTTCAGTGATCATATATTCATATCAGTTCAGTACTCAAATATTTGTGCCAGTTCAATATTCGTATATCCACGTTAGTTCAGAATTCATGTATCCATGAGAGACCAATATTCATGTATATGTTTCATGTTATGTGTCTTATGATGCCTTGTGAGGCTTGTGCTATGCTCTGTTAGCTGGCAGGTGTTTTGGATAAATGTTGAGGGTAGCTAACCTTCTTATTCAGAACTTATATTCTAATCTTCATGTCTTTAAGTATTCAGTCAGTTTAGTAGCCATTCAGTTCAATACTTGTTCAGTTCTATATTTCAGCAGTTCAGTAATTGTGTATTCATTCAGTTTAGTATGCATGTGTTCATGACATTTCAGTGTTCACATGTTTCCATCAGTCCAGTTTAAAGTACAGAGTTAATCATAGTTACAATCAGGACAATCATTCGAGGACGAATAATCCCAAGGGGGAGATAATGTAACACTCCGTAAATCTAAATTAGTTGTGGATGCATTAAATGAGTATTAATGTGACCTTTTAACATGTGAAGTCCTATCAGGATGAGTATGGGTGAAAATAGTTATTTTGGAATCAAGACCGAGAGTGAGGTGCACAAAATTTAATAGAATCGACTAAGTTTATGGGAGGTCCATCTTACAGCCTTAGATAGTGCAAGGCCATGAAATCTCATAGCCTTGGACAGTGCAAGTCCATGACAACTCATAGCCTTAGACAGTGCAAGGCACTGTCTAGGGCATTAACCTCAGTGCCCCTGACAGTGCAAGGCACTGTCCAAGGCATTAACCTTAGCACCCCTGACAGTGAAAGGCACTATAGTTTTGGTGCCTCTGATGGCGCTTTGCACAGTTATGTTGGTGCCCGTGATGATGCCCCGCGCTGACGATGTTTATCTGACCTACTTTTATTTCCTTCTCAATTTTGGGACGTGTTCACTTATTTAAAAGCCCTACCTCGTCCCCCGGACCCCAAACACTAAAACCTACTCTAGAAAGGGATGCTCTCTAGAACCTAACTTCCCCAAGGTCCCTCCATCATCCAAGGTAAGTTCTAACGATGATTCTAAGTTAATTTCAATTCTCCAACACCTTATTAACATGGGTAAATCCTTCCAATCATTAGATATTCTATCGAGACACCATTGTTGAAAAATGAAACCCTAAAACTCGAATTCAAGAGGATTGAACATCAAAAAGGTGATGTTTCTACTCCATAATCATTTATAGCTGTGAATTGATGAGTTCTTTGGAGAATAGTAAATGGGTTTGATAAAGATAACCATATGAGCTATGCTAGGGTTTTGGGTTGTTGACTTAAGATTGTTATAATAATGTGGGTGATGATAAATTGTATTAGATATATCTATTTGGGATTGTAGAATCACCTAGAAGTAGTAGAATGAGAATTGGGTGAAGAAAACACCATTAATGATAGATATGAGTCTTTACACCATAAGGTGTTTGATAAAATACCTAAGTGACAAAAATATGAGCATTAGTGCTAATATTGGTTCTTCTTGTTATATATTGCCATAGATTATTGTTAAAAGAGGCGATGAACATTGTGATATGTTTAAAAAGGCCAGAGTCAATGTATGTGAGGCTAACTCTCTATGTTTAGGAATGTTAATGACTGTCCCCACACTGCGTTATGACGTTTCTAATTGCCTCCGAAATATAGTTAAGCTTAGTTCCTTGAATAGTTGCAGAACTTCTATTCTCTAGAATCATTACTCGTTCATGACTTTCATTATGAATGTTCTGAGCTCAGTGTGTAATCAATATAAACTTGTGTTGGATGCCCATGAGTCTCAGTCAAGATTATTCAGCATGCCATAAACAATTAAAGTTCTAGTGTTCATAACCAGTTCAAGAATACATGTCTCAGTCTAGTCCTATTCAATATTATAGTATCATGTAACTCAATATGATTCAATATTTCAACATCACATATTGCAATATGATTCTCAGTTCATGAATTTAAATCTCTGAATGTTGAACACCTGTATTTGGGCCTAAGGCCGTAGTTTATGCTTTATGCATGTTTGGGTCTAAGGCTGTAGTTTATGATTTATGAATTTTTGGGTCTGAGGCCGTAGTTATGTATACATATACTTGGGCCTGAGGCTGTAGATTGTGCATATATATATTGGGCCAGAGGCCATAGTTTATTAAGATAAAGAGGTGGTCCATCATTCAGAAGAGGGAGTATTCATATCGTTACTTCCCTTATTCAGTTATCAGTTATCAGTTAACATTTCAGTTATCAGTTATCATTTCAGTTATCAGTTATTAGTTCTATGTTAACACTACAAAAAAATAGCGTTTAGCGACGGACGTATTCTGTCGCTATACATGTTATTTCCGTCGCTAACACAGTTTAGTGACGAATTAGCGACGGATTCAAGTTGGTCTCTAAAATGCTCGTAGCTAAGCTCATAGCGACGAACAATACAAAACTGTCGCAGCTCTAGCGATGGATTAGCGACACAATATATCCGTAGCCACGTTTAGCGACCGAAAAATCTGTCGCTATTTTGCTTGGTTTCGTCGCTATTTTGAGTAATTTTGTCACTATAATTCATAACAAAATTTGTCGCCAATCCGTCGCAATATTTAATTTAATGCGTTAATTTTAGCTACAAAAACTATTTGTCGCTAATTTTTTAAATTATTTATTTATTTATTATTTTAAATGTACCCTGTTCAAGCATATTACATAAATGCTATTAAATACACTTAATTAAAAGTAACTGATATTAATATAAACTAACATTCAACAAGGTCCAAAATATATAACATAATGCATATAATTGTATCGTTAAGTAAAAAACATCCACAAGCACCAACAATAAAGTCTAAACAAAATAGGGTAACTATGCGAGGCCGGAGAGTCATGGTCATCGTCAAAACCCAATGCATGAACCTCATCAATGTTAGCAGAAACAGAAGAGGTAGGAATTGTAGATGCCACATCTGATGGGTGGTTGGTAAGATCAATATTTGGCGGATGCGACGGTAAAGAAACTAATTCACGTACCCGCTCAACTGAAGATTTTGCATAATATATCTTAGATTTTAATATCACAATCATGTGACTAAAAGTGAAAATTAGTTAAACCTTGTCAAGTTTTTCAATATAAGAATATGCGTTGTGAGAGTCCATTTGGACTCGAATTTTGAAACTAATCACATATATAAACTCGTGGGGTCATGGATAATTGGAATCTACCATTGGACCCAGGTTTTGACCGGGTGAGCCCCGGGTTGAATTTTGTTGATGTTTTGGGAAAAATGTAAAGATCATAGCTTTATCTATTGTAATTTATTTCCCTTGCATTGTTTGATGATATAAAATCGATTTTGGTTAGATCTGAACCGTGTGGAGGCAAACTTTAGGGGGAAACCTATTTCCGAGAGTTGAATTGGCATATTTGAGGTAAGTATCTTACCTAACTTTGTGTGGGGGAACTACCCCTAAGGATTTTGGATTGATTATGTCATTTGTGCTATGTGAAAGCCGTATACGCAGGGTGACGAGTCGGTACATATGTTATATGTGGTTTTGACCGGTTTAGGCTACTTAGACTCTTTTCATTCTTTAATTGAATTGTCATATCATGCTCTAAATTCTCATAGTCAATTTATTCTTACTTGTGTTAGTATATCATTACATGCCTTAAGTGACTCGTTAACACTTATTCTACATCCTAATTGATAAAATTGCTCTAATGCTTTAGTTGAACTTGTTGCCTCTTTTATTGTCACATGTTATCTCTTCATTGTTGATTATCATTATTTGAAGTTATTGTTGAGTTATCTATTTCATTGTTGATTTATTCTTATTTAATATCGTGGTTATACATTATCTCTCTCATTGTTGAGTTATTAGTATTGAAGTCGTGGAAGTCGTTACCACATTGAGGCGAAATTATTTATTGTTGAGACATCTTTCTTGTTGAGAATTTTACATTCATTGTTGTTGTTGATATTCTTGCACACAATATGATTAAACCATGGAAAAATGTTGTGGAAACATCAATATTGTTGATTATTGGCAAGTTGTGATATATGGGTACTTGTGGTGCGAGTTGTTATTAAGATGTGATATTGACGCGCATGCGGCAGTATAAGGCTAGGGGTTAATGTGCATTCGGCAGTATAAGGTGGGAATTATGTGCGTGTGGCTTGTAATGGAATTACGTGAAGCCACGCGGCATCATAAGGTGGGCTAAAGTGCGTGTAGCTATTTCAGGAAAACTATTTTTAAAACCTATTTAAATGTAAGGCTCACGCGGCGGTATAAGGAAAGATTGTGATTAAAATTGAGAAATGTGAATATGAGGCGGTACCTCTGTTGTGATTCTTGTTATATAGGAGGTGGTACCTTAGTTGTGATTCGTATTGTATACGAGGCGGTACCTCGTTGTGACTCTTGTTGTTTATCTCATGTTGCAACGGGTTATATGGTGGGGAAACTTATTGTTGTTTTGATCTTTCTTGTTCTACCAGTTGTTTTCCGTATATAATCAATGTGGTTCTTTTCATTTGTTTCATTTATGTTATTTCTATGCTTACAATCCTTTCGTTAGTCACTGTTATTAACTTGCTTCGTATTACTTATTGCTCTGATTTCAGTTACTTCATGTTAATTACGTTTTCATTATATTTGTTATATTGTAGTAGGTGTCTTGACCTGACCTCGTCACTACTCTATAGAGGTTAAGCTTGATACTTACTAGCTACTATTGTGGTGTACTCATACTACGCTTCTGAACATCATTTTGTGCAGATCCAGGTATGTCTGCCCGTGTCGGATGCTAGAGTTGATTTGAGTTGCTGCTTTTGGAGACTTCAAGGTATACCTGCTCCACGTTCGTAGGCCTCGGAGTCACCTTCCTTTACCTTTACTCCTATTGTATTTTTCATTCAGACAGTAATGTAGTAGACATTTTAGCTTACTTTATAGAGCCTATGACTCCGTTCCACCAGTTTTGGGAAGTGTATTATTGAGATTCTATTTCTGGAGATTATACGAGTTTTATTTGCCTTGCATTAGTATTTTTGTTAATTATTTCTATCAAGTTAATATTGTATGTTAGGCTTACCTAACTGTAGAGACTAGTTGCCATCACGACATTCTACGGAGGGAAATTGGGATCGTGACAAGTTTATATCATAGCTCTAGGTTCATAGGTGTTACGAGTCATAAGCAGGTTTAGTATAGTCTTGCGGATCGGTACGGAGACGTCTGTACTTATCTTCGAGAGGCTACGGAACTGTTAGGAAAAAACTTCACTTCTTTGATTCCTTATCGTGCAAATTGGTTGACCTCAAAAACTGAATCTTTGACTTTCTATTCTCTCACAGATGGTGAGAACACGCACTATTGGATACGACGATTAGACACCCACGCCGCCTTCGAGAGCCGCGAGAGGCTGAGGCCGGGGTAGAGGCCGAGGAGGGGAACGTGGTGCAGCCAAAGCACCTGCCCGAGTTGCATCAGAGGAGCCACCAGTAACTCCAATTGGGGGATAGGCACCCAAGGCGCCTGTTGCCACCCTAGCACTTCAGGAGACCCTCGCACAGTTCTTGAGCATGTTCGGTACCTTAGCTCAGGCGGGGTTGATTCCACTTGCACCAGCCACATCTCAGGCTGGGGGAGGAGCTCAGACTCACGCAACCCATACTCCAGAGCAATGGGTCCATGTTAATTAGGTCCTAGAGGTTATACCAGTATAGCCTGTTATTCCGGTTCAGCTCGCGATTAGGGCACCGGTAGCTGAGGAGGAGCAACTTAAACTTGAGATGTTCAAGAAGTATCACCCTCCAACTTTCAGTGGTTTATCTTCAGAGGATGCATACGATTTTCTAGAGGATTGCCACCGTGTTCTCCACACTAGGGGTATTGTGGAGATGAGCGGGGTTGCTTTCAATACTTTCCAATTGTCAGGAGCAGCATATCAGTACTGGAGGGTATACGAAGAGGGTAGCCTAGCCAATGCAACTTCACTTATATGGACTCGGTTTTCAGAGTTGTTCTTGAGAGAGTTTGTTCCCCAGACCCTCAGGGATACATGACGCGTGGAGTTTGAGTAGCTGCACCAGGGTACTGTGACAGTTCAGAGTATGTTGCCTGATTCAGTGACTTGTACAGACATGCACCTAACTTGGTTTCTACAGTTAGAGAGCGAGTCCATCGATTCATCGAGGGTCATAACTATGGTATTAGATTCAGCATGGCTCGAGAGTTGGAGACAGATACTCCATATCAGCAGGTGGTAGATATTTCACAGATGTTGGAGGGTATGCGGGGTCATGAGAGAGAGGACATGGAGGCCAAGAGGCCTCGAGGTACTATAGGATCTAGTGGTGGTCACGCTGCAGATGCAACCCGACATGGCAGAGGCTATGTGAGTCGTCCAGTTCACTCAACACTTCCAGCTTCTAGTGGTGCTTTGGTTATTCCGAAATCTCATGTTGCACACTTTGCTCAGCCATATTCTAGTGCATCACCTGCACGAGGTGCCTTTAACGGTCAGTGTAGCTGACCAGGCCTGATCCAGTCCCAGCAGCCACGTTCACCGAGAGCTTGCTTTGAGTGTGGTGATACGAGTCTCATGGTTATAGGTTGCCCCTGACTCAGGAGGGGTGCACCTCCCTAGACTACTCAGGCTCCACGAATTCAGTCAGGCCCACTGACTTCTCGGGTCATGGTTGCTGCCCCAGTTGTCGCTCCACCCGCACAGCCAGCTAGGGGTGCGGGATGCGTCGGTAGAGGCTACCCTAGAGGGGGAGGCCAGGCTAGATTCTATGCTTTTCCAGGTAGGACAGAGGCAGTCGCTTCAAACGCCGTCATTACAAGTATGGTTTCGGTTTGCCATAGAGATGCATCAGTCTTATTTGATCCGGGACCCACTTATTCATATGTGTCATCTTAATTTGCTTCGTATTAGGATATATCTCCTGATTCTTTGAGTTTTCCTGTTTATGTATCCACACCTGTGAGAGATTATATTATTGTGGACCGTGTGTATCGGTCGTGTTTATTTGTTATTGGTGGTTTTGAGGCCAGAGTGGATCTATTTTTACTTAGTATGATAGACTTTGATGTTATCATAGGCATGGATTTGTTGTCTCCCTATCATTTTATCCTGGATTATCACGCCAAGACTGTGACATTGGCTATGCCAGGGTTTCCACAGTTAGAGTAGGGGGCTGCATTGGATTATATTCCTAGCAGGGTTGTGTCATTTCTAAAGGCTCAGCGGATGGTTGATAAGGGTTGTGATGTTTATCTAGCCTTTGTGAGAGATGTCAGCACTGATACTCCTATCATTGAGTCAGTTCGGTAGTGAGAGACTTCCGAGATGTATTTCAAGTGGATCTCCCAGGCATGCCTTCTGATAGGGATATCGATTTTGGTATTGACTTGTTGTCGGGCATTCAGCCCATTTCTACTCCGCCATATTGTATGGCCCCAGTAGAGCTGAAGGAGTTAAAGGAGCAGTTACAAGAGTTGCTTGATAAGGGTTTTATTTGAACTAGTGTGTCGCCCTGGGGTGCTCCGGTCTTTCTTGTGAAGAAGAAGGATGGTTCTATGCGTATGTGATTGATCATCGACAGTTGAGCAAAGTTACAGTGAAGAACAATTATCCATTGCCACGCATTGATGACTTATTTGATTAGCTACGGGGTGCCAGAGTGTTCTCAAAGATTGATTTGTGGTCAGGTTATCATCAACTGAAGATTTGGGATCCAAATATTCTGAAGGCTGCCTTTAGGTCTCTGTATGGTCACTACGAGTCTTTTTGTGATGTCATTTGAACTGACCAACGCCCCAGAAGCTTTTATGCACTTGATCAGCAGCGTATTCCAGCCTTATATAGATTCATTCATCATTGTGTTTATTGATGACATCTTGATGTACTCCCGCAGCTAGGAAGATCATGACCAACACCTGAGGATCATGCTTCAGACCTTGAGGGAGAAGGAGTTGCATGCAAAATTCTCAAAGTGTGAATTTTGGCTTGATTCGGTGGCATTTTTGGGATATGTAGTATTGAGTGAGGGGATCAAGGTAGATCTGAAGAATATTAAAGCAGTGCAGAGTTGGCCCAGACCATTTTCTGCTACTGAGATTCGGAGTTTCCTTTGTTTGGATGGATATTATCGCCGTTTCGTTGAGGGTTTCTCATCTATTACTGCATCTATGACCAGGTTGACCAAGAAGGGTGCTTCATTCAGATGTTCCGAGGAGTGTGAGGCGATCTTTCAAAAGCTCAAGGCTGCTTTGACTACTGCCCCAATGTTAGTGTTGCCTATGGGCTCGGTGTCTTATACTGTGTATTATGATGTGTCACGTGTTGGCCTTGGCGTGGTGTTGATGCAAGATGGTAGGGTGATTGCCTATGCGTCTCGGTAGTTGAAGACCCATGAGATGAATTATATGGTCCATGACTTGGATTTGGCATTCATTGTTCATACATTGATTATTTGGCGTCATTATTTGTACGGTGTCCCTTGTGAGGTCTTTACCGACCACTGGAGTCTACAGCATCTATTCAAATAGAAAGATCTTAACTTGCAGCAGCGAAGATAGTTAGAGTTTCTTAAAGACTATGATATCACCATTCTATATCATCCCATAAAGGCCAATGTGGTGGCTGATGCCTTAAGTCGAAAGGTGAAGAGTGTAGTTTAGCATATCTACCTGCAGCGAAAAGGCCATTGGCATCGGAAGTTCAGGCCTTAGCCAACCAGTTTGTTATATTGGATGTTTCAGATCCCAATCGAGTTCTTGCTTGCGTGGTTTCTCGGTCTTCTCTATATGATCGCATCAGAGAGCATCAGTATGACGACCCCCATTTGTTTGTCCTTAAGGAAACGGTTCAGCATGGAAATTCCAAGGAGGTTTCTATTAGAGATGACGGTGTGTTGCAGATGCAGGGCCGGTTATGTGTGCCCAATGTAGAGAGGTTGCGTAAGTTGATTATTTAGGAGGCCCACAGTTTGCCGTACTCCATCCATAAGTGTGCCGCTAAGATGTACCAAGATTTGAGGATACACTATTGGTGGAGGAGAATGAAGAAATACATAGTGGAGTATGTAGCTCGGTGCCTAAATTGTCAGCATATGAAGTATGAGCAGCAGCAACCGGGCGGTTTTCTTTAAAGACTTGAGATTCTCGAGTGGAAATGGGGGTGTATTACCATGGACTTCTTTGCTGGGCTCCCACAGAATCAGAAGAAATTTGACGCAGTATGGGTGATTGTGGAAAGGTTGACCAAGTCAGCTCATTGTATTCCGGTAGTGACTACCTATTCTTCAGTGCAGCTTGCTCGGGTCTATATCAGCGAGATTGTCAGACTTCATGGCATGCCAGTATCCATCATCTCTGATTGGGGTACGCAATTCACGTCGCATTTCTATAGAGGTGTACAGCGTGAGCTAGGCACACAGTTGAGTTGAGTATATCATTTCACCCACAGACGGACAGACAGTCCGAGCGCACCATTCAGATATTAAAGGATATGCTTCGTTCCTGTGTTATGGATTTTGGGTTTTCTTGGATCCGTTCTTTCTGCTTGTGGAGTTTGCCTACAACAACAGCTACCAATCGAGTATTCAGATGGCTCCTTATGAGGCCCTATATGGGAGACGATGTCGTTCTCTAGTTGGTTGGTTCAAGCCGGGAGAGGCTAAGTTATTAGGCACGAATTTGGTTCGAGATGCCTTGGAGAAAGTCAAGTTGATCCAGGATCGGCTTCGTACAGCCTAATCTAGACAGAAGAGTTATGTGGATCGGAAGGTTCGTGATGTTGCATTCATGGTTGGAGAGAGAATCTTGCTCTGGGTTTCACCCATGAAGGGTGTGATAAGGTTCGGGTAGAAGGGCATGTTGAGCCCTAGGTATATCAAATCTTTTGAGATCCTTTAGAGGATTGGTGAGGTGGCCTACAAGCTTGCATTGCCACCTAGTTTATCTGTGATTGATCCGGTGTTCTATGTTTCTATGCTCAGGAAGTATTATGGTGATCCGTCTCATGTTTTAGACTTCAACAAAGTCCAATTGGACGAGGATTTGACTTACATTGAGGAGCTGGTGGCTATCTTGGACACACATGTCCAGAAGTTGAGATCAAAGAATATTGCTTCAGTGAAGGTTCAATGGAGGGGTCATCTGGTCGAGGAGGTTACCTGGGAGACCGAGCACTACATGCAAATTCGTTATCCTCATCTATTCACCACTTCAGATATGTCCTTATGCACATTCGAGGACTAACATTTGTTTTAAGAGAGGGAGAATGTAACGACTCGATCGATTATATTATGTAACCCGTTACCCCTTTTTATGCTTCATACATGTGTGTTTATGGTTTTATGACTTGCGAGGCTAGTTAATATCGTTCCAGGAAGCTTTCGGGTTGATTTGGATACTTTGATTCTTGGCTTTGAAAATGCTGACCAAACTTTGACTTTGGTGAAAACCACCTCGGAGCGGTGTTTTGATGGCTCTTATAGATTCATATCATGATTTAGGACTTGGGCGTATGCCCGGAATTAATTTTGGAAGTTCGTAGGTTGATTTGTGTCGATTTGTTAAAATTTGGCAATTTGAAGTTCAAAAGATTGACCGTAGGTTGACTTTTAGCTATCAAGCTCGGAATTTGATTTTGGGAATTGGAATAGGTCTGTTATGGTATTTAGAACTTGTCTGCAAAATTTGATATCATTTGGAGTTGATTTGATATGATTTAGACGTTTAGTTGTAATTCGAGAGATTCTTGAACTTTACTTTGAAATTTATGTGTTTTAGTGTTCGATTCATAGTTTTAGATGTTACTTTTGTGTTTTGATCATGCCAGTGAATTCGTAAGACGTTTTTAGACTTGTGTGGATGTTTGGTTTGTAGCCCTGAGGGCTCGGATGATTTTCAGACATGTTCCGGAGTGTTTTGGACTGAAATTGCAAATTCTGGTGTGCTGATGCTTCAGGTATCGCATTTGCGAAAACCAGGTTTGCAATTGCAAGCTTAACAGGGGGGCTCAGGTATCGTAATTGCGATACCATGCTCGCAATTGTGAAGTGGTCTAGGACTTTGGGTAGTTCGCATTTGCGACTAAATTATCGCTTTTGCGAACCCATTAATAGCAATTGTGAGGTCCCAGGAGGAAGGTAAGTGGCCGCATTTGCAATGTATTCTTTGCAATTGCGAGGGTTTGCAATTGCGACATTAGCAGCTGATCAAAAGGGCTGGAAGTCGGGATTTCATCTCATGAATCTCATTTTAGAACCATAGACTCGGTAGGAGGCGATTTGGAGAGGGGATTTTCAGCTACAAACTTTAGGTAAGTGATTCTAATCTATTTCCGATCATATTCCATCAATATATCTTAGATTTTAACATCAAAATCAAGTGAATCAAAGTGAAAATTTGTTAAACCTTGTAACATTTTTGAAAAATAAGATTTTGAGTTGTGAGACTCGATTTGGACTGGGATTTTGAAACTAATCACATATATGAACTCGTGGGGTCATGGGTAGTAGGAATCTACCATTGGACCCAAGTTTTCACTGGGCGGGCCTTGAGTTGACTTTTTGGGAAAAGTGTAAAGATCATAGCTTTATCTATTGTAATTGATTCCCTTGCATTGTTTGATGATATTAAGTCGATTTTGGTTAGATTAGAGTTGTGTGAAGGTAAATTTTAGCTAAATTTTAGGGGAAAACAACAAGGCCATACCTCGTTTTGATTCGTGTTGCTAATCTCATGTTGCAAAGAGTTATTTGGTGGGGACACTTCTTGTTGTTTTGAGTTTTCTTGTTCTACCAGTTGTTGTCTGTATATAATCAATGTGATTATTTTCAGTTGTTTCATTTATATTATTTCTATGCTTACAATCCTTTCATTAGTCGTTGTTATTAACTTGCTTCGTACTACTTATTGCTTCATTTTCCGTTACTTCCTGTTATTACGATTTCATCTGTATGTTATATCCTAGTAGGTGTCTTGACATGGCCTCGTTACTATTCTACCGAGGTTAGGCTTGATACGTACTGGGTACCATTGTGGTGTACTCATACTACACTTTTGCACATGTTTTTGTGCAGATCCAGGTACGTCTGCCCGCGTCGGACGCTAGAGTTGATTTGAGTTGCTGCTTTTGGAGACTTCAAGGTATACCTGCTCCACGTCCGCAGGCCTCGGTGTCACCTTCATTTACCTTTACTCATGTTGTATTTTTCATTCAGACAATGATGTAGTAGACATTTTAGCTTACTCTATAGGGCTTATGACTCCGTTCCACCGGTTTTGGGAAGTGTATTATTAAGATTCTATTTCGGGATATTATACGAGTTTTATTTGTCTTGCTTTATTTCTGTTAATTATTTCTGTCAAGTTAATATTGTATGTTAGGCTTACTTATTCGTAGAGACTAGGTGCCATCACGATGTCCTACGGAGAGAAATTGGGGTCGTGACATCCATACCTCGAAACGTTGGCCTTAGCTCTCGTAGTTGCCTCTCGAAAGCTTAGGCCTTATTTTTAATGTCACCTGATAGTCGTTGTGACGTCCTTTCCACTAAGGAATGTCCTTCACAAACCTGAGTTGTCATGCCATTTGGCTAAATGGGCAGTTAAAATCAGTGAATTCGACATTGAGTACAAACCCAGTATTGCGATCAAGTCACAAGTTTTGGCTAATGTTATGGCCGATTTTAGTCACGGGTTAATGCCCTTGGATACTAAGGAAGCAGTGTTGGTGTCGGAAATGGAATCGGGAGTTTGGACCATGTTTACGGATGAAGCTTCCAATAAAAGAGGGTCCGGTCTCGGGATAGTTCTAATCATGCCCTCGGGGGAAACTATGAGACACGCCATTAAAACTGTTCCGTTAACTAACAATGAAGCCGATAATGAGGCTTTGATTTTAGAACTGGAACTAGCTCGGGGACCAGGCTCCAAGGTTATTGAAGTGAAATGTGACTCGGCTGGTAGTAAACAAAGTTTATGGGATTTTTGACACAAAGGAAGAACGCATGCAACAGTATTTGAACAAGGTTCAGGCATTGCTTGCACAATTCAGGGAATGGTCAATCATCCACATTCCAAAGGAAGAGAATGTGGAAGTTGATGCGCTGGCTAATTTGGGGTCATCCACAAAAATGAAAGGATCTGATTTCGGTACGGTCGTCCAACTTCTTCATTCGGTATTGTACGTGGATGGTTACTGCGAGGTAAATTCGACCAACTTGGTTTGGTACTGGAGGAACGAGCTCATCGAGTATCTACAACATGGTAAATTACCCGAGGACCCAAAGGCGTCCCGAGTACTATGGACCAAAGCAACTCACTACTGCCTCATGGATGGGCAGTTATACATGAGTTCATTCCAAGGACCATTGGCCCGGTGTCTAGGGGCCTCGGGGGTGGACTACGTGATAAGGGAAGTCCAAGAAAGAGTTTGTTGGAATCATTCTGGTGTAGATTCGCTAGTTCTCAAGTTGGTCAGGGCAGGTTATTACTGGCCCCAGATGGAATAGGACGTAAAGGCATTCATTCTAAAATGCGACAAAAGTCAACATCATGCACAGTTGGTGCACCAACCGGTAGAGCTTTTACATTCGGTGTTGTCCCCGTGGCCATTCATGAAATAGAGGATGGACATAGTTGGTCCTCTTCTACCAGGCCCCAGAAAGGTACGATTTCCTTTAGTTTTAACTGATTACTTCACTAAATGGGTTGAAATAGGTCCTTACCAAAAGATCGGTGAGCACGAAGTGGTCGACTTCATATAGGACCACATAATCTGCCGATTTGGAATATCGAACGAAATCGCTTGTGACAACGGGCTGCAGTTCATAGATTCAAAAGTCACAAAAATTTTGGAAGGGTTAAAAATCAAGAGAATAACGTCTTCTCCATACCATCTAGTTGCTAACGGATAGGCGGAATCAACCAACAAGGTAATTATTGAGAACCTTAAGAAGAAGTTAGAGGGCACTAAGGGTAAGTGGCACGATGAGCTACCAAGAGTGTTATGGGCGTACCGTACAATAAAAAGTCGAGCATGGGTGAAACACCTTTCTCGTTTGTGTACATCGCGGAGGCTCTGATATCGATAGAAGTGGGGGAGACGACTTTAAGATTTTCTTGATCAAATAAAGAGGCAAACAATGAAGCATTGCGGGTGAAGCTGGACTTGCTCAATGAACACCAGGACTTGGCGTACGTGAGGATGGTGGCTCAAAATTAAAGAATGAAAAGATAATATAATCGTAGGGCCAATCTCCACAATTTCAAAGTAGGAGACTTAGTTTTGAGGAAGGTGACCCAGAGCACTCGGGAAGCTGAGGCCAACATGGGAAGGTCCTTACCGAGTTTCATCTATAACCGGTAAGGGGTCATATGAGTTATAAAATCAAGATGGAGTCACATTACCCAGCAATTGGAACGTGACTCACCTCAAGAGGTATTATTGCTGATGGATCCTACCAAATACCGAAAATATGTGCTATACTCGTTTTTCCTTTGTCCAGTTTTTATCCCAATTATGTTTTTCTAGCAAGGTTTTAAATGAGGCAGTGACGTAAAGCATACTAAGAAGGAAGCGTCATCGGGAAAGCAAGACCTTTAAATATCAAGGCACAAAGTTTTCACATCGATAGTAAACGGCTATGTGGATGGTTAAATAATCTTTGGTTCGATGGCAAGCTTTGCCTTCCATCACTTAAAAGGGAATATTTTACCATTCACAAGTTGTTTCCATCGGTGAAGCAAGCCTTCCAGCGTTTAAATTCGCATGCTTCGCATTCAAAACCTGGGGGAGAATAGTATATGATACGGCACCAAGAATGCCATGAAAACTGGGACTACTAGAACCGGGATCAATAATGTCTCATCAGGGCCGGGGACTGCGTGATCAGCCCCGTAGAAATAAGTTGTACAAGTTAGCCATATGTATTGGCAGCAGTTTTATTTACTTTAGCAAATGAATGCTTATGTGCTTTTAAAGATAGAAGGAATAAAATAAGGTTTTTTTAAAAATCTTATTTATTGTCCAAGTGATGAGCTAATTTTATCGTTTGAAAGTTAAAAAGCTTCAAATGCTTGTGCCGGAATGAACAAGAGACGTCCTATTCAAGAGAACCGTAAACATAAGGGCCCTCTCTTATGAAACCCTCATAGTAAAGGGTAGATTCCGGAAGAGTTTATGCCCGGAATCAAAAGCTATCTGATGAAAATATATGGCTGATGCTTTAATTGACAAAACATAAAAGGAAACTTTTTGCACAACACTTAAGCAAAAACTTTTTATTTATTTATCAAGTGCCAAACTCAATGAAAGGCTTGGCACAATTACAAAGCACACACAAAAAAAAGAGGTTATGTATCACTACCGCCAGAACCCGAAGGGAGAGATGGATTTACATTTCCCCCGGTAGAAGAAGGTGGATTCACTATCGGTTCAGGACCTTCATCTTAATCGGTATCCCCTTCGGTTCCCGAGTACTTGGAACCAGTACTTGAGGAGGTAGTCACACCGGGCCGAGCAGGAAGATTTTCACAAGCAGATAACTCTAGTTCCCGAGCCTAGGAAATGCAATCGTCTATGTTGGCGATGCCCACTTTGGCCTCCTTCAAGGTCTTCCTCTTCATATAATATATGGCATAGGTCTTATCTAAGATGAGGGAATCCTCTTGGTCTTGGAGTTTGTCCTGAAGCTTATCGATTTTGGCCTGGAGCTCTTCTCTTTCGGACTTCACGGCATGGAGGCAGGCACCGAGCTCAACATTTGTAGTTGAGTGTAGCCGGTTTTGGTTCATGGCCCTCTTAAGCCTCTCTTCCATTCGGGCCCTCTTCTGATCGGCGACATTATTGTCCTCGATTTTGGATCATAAGTTGGCCTTCAAGTTATTGATTTGCTCCTCGAAGGCAGACTCAAGCTCGGCAGCGGTGATGACAGCATCGTGAAGTTCGGCCCACTTAGCCTTAGCCTCTTGAAACTTTTCGTGTAATTGAGCAGCTTCTTAGTTGTGGGCCATTCTATCTTGTTCGCTCTACTGTAACCGAGCCTCAAGCTTGTCCATCTCTATAGCTTTAGCCTCCAGCACCGGGAGGTGTGCAACAAGCTGATTCCTCTCAGCCAAAAGTTGATCCCGCTTGAAAGCAAGCTCTTGTTTATCAAGGATCAACCTTTGCAGGCCCTCAAAAACAAGGAGGTTTGCCTATAAAGAAGAGATTAGAATTAAAGATACCATTACAGCGTATACATATCAAAAAAGGAAAGAGATAGAGGGAAATGGGTAGGATACATGTGTTACACTATGCATGTTGTTGTTTATCAGGAACTCCCCAGAAAGGGAGCCTATTATTTTCCAATCTTTCTCCGAGGACAGCGACTTCAGATAATGCGCAAGCTCCATCGGCTTGGATAAAAGATGGCACTCTTTCAAAATCGAAAGAGTGGCGCTTCTCCTCCCTCGAGGATCTAGGAAGTGGTTGAATAATCATGCCCTAAGTTGCCATAGTCGGGAGACCGAGGAGGATAAACATCCCTTTCTCAATAACCTGTTACCAGTAGTGGAGATGCAGTTGGTGCTGATGGCGAAGTGAATAACTTGAAGGCAACCTTGAGCTCCAAAACCAAGGAAGCCAACGTCGCCGAGGAGAAGACGACCGGAATGGAGGAGAGATTTAAAAAGATCATAGAGCAAAACCGGATTCATCTATCTACAACCCGTGATCTTGATTCAAGCCTCGGTTCCATGAGATCCGAGAGGGACAACCTTCAAGCCGAGGTTGACAAACTTAAGGCAAAGCTCCAGTACCAAGGGGATTCCATCGTATTTGAGAAGACGTATGTTATGTATCATATGAGGAGAAAAACCTTGGAAGACGCCAAAGCGGGCATCGTTGATATTGATGATTGCATCGCAAGGCCCGAGAACTGGATCTAACTGCTTGAGAACGTCTCCCTGCTCAGCCCGCTACAACTGACTCTTTGAGCACCGATTCTGAGTTTTCAGGAACCGAGGATGAAATTGAAGAGGATGATGATGAAGGTCCAGGCTCTGAACTGGTAGATGATCTGCCCTCTTCCACCAGGGGGGACGCAGATGCCTCTCTCCCACCGGGCTTCGGCGGCGATAATGTTTAGATTCTTTCTTTGTTTTTGTTTTTCAATTTTTTTGTACTTTGTAATTATGCCAATTTGTTTCATCGAGTTTGGAACTTTTGATAAATAAAGAAGACCTTTGCTCAAGTGTCATGCAAGATACATTTTCATTGCATTGAGTTAGTTAAAGCTTCGGGCATACTTTTATTCGATAGCTTCTATTTCGGGGCATGAATTCTTCCGTAATCAACCCTTTACAAGAGAGGGCCCTTTTATGTTTATGGTGTTGTCTGTTGTACATTCTGGCACAAGCATTTGATCTTTTTTGTTAACTTGCTAATGATAAAATCAACTCATCGTTTGGACAAGAACCAAGATAAAATAAAAGGACTTTATTTTATTCCTTCTATCTTTAAAAGTACATAAGCATTCATTTGCTAAAGAAAAAAAGAAACTACCAATATATGTGGCTAACTTGTACAACTTATTTCTACAGGGCTGGCCATGCAGTCCCCGGTACTGATGAGACATTATTGTTTATGGTTTTTTTGGCATACGTATTTCCGTATCTGATACTATCCCCCCCCCCAGTATTCAAATGCGAAGTATGTGAATAGGAACACTGGAATTCTTGCATCATTGATAGTAACAACTCGTGAACGGTTAAATAGTCTTTGGTTCGATGGCGAGTTTTGTTTCCCATTAGGAACTTTCCATCGAGCCAAAAGTTTATTTAACCATCCCATAGTGGTTAATCATTTCAATGCCTTATCATTTAAAGGTCTTAATCTTGCCGATGACACTCCTCTCGTAGTATGCTTTTTGTTGTTGCCTCGTTAAAAACCTTACTAGAAAAAATTGATTGGGAATAAAATTGGTCGAAGGGAAAAAGAGTGCAGCACATACTTTCAGTATTGATAGGATCCATCAGCAGTAATACCTTTTGAGGTGAGCCACGTTCTAGTTGCTGGGCAATTTGACTCCATCTTGATTTTCCAACTCATACGATCCTTTACCGGTGACAGCTAAAACCCAGCAGGGACCTTCCCATGTTGGACCCAGCTTCCCAGCATTGATTTCCCAAGTGTTCTGAGTCACCTTTCTAAAAACCAAGTCTCCTACTTTGAAGCAACAGAGATTGTCCCTCCAATTATAATACCTTTCTATCCTTTGCTTTTGAGCCACCATCCTCACGTATGCCAAGTCCCTGCGTTCATCGAGAAAATCAAGTTTCACTAGCAATGCCGCATTGTTTATTTCTTCATTTACTCATGAAAACCGTAAAGTTGGCTCACCTACGTCTACCAATATTAGAGCTTTCGAGCTATATACGAGAGAGAAAGGTGTTTCTCATGTGATCGACTTTACCGTCGTCCGGTATGCCTATAGAACACCCGGTAACTCTTCGGGCCATTTGCCTTTAGCAGCTTCTAACCTCTTTTTGAGGTTTTGGATAATCGTCTTATTAGTTGACTCCGCCTGTCCATTAGCTCTCGGATGATATGGTGAGGATATAATTCTCTTGATTTTCATATCTTCTAGAAATTTTGTGACTTTTAGCCTATGAACTGTGGTCTGTTATCGCAGGCAATCTCTTTAGGTATCCCAAATCGGCAGATTATGTGGTCCCATAGAAAATCGACCACTTTGCGTTCACCGATCTTTTAGTAAGGACCTGCTTCAACACATTTAGTGTAGTAATCAGTTAAATTAAAAAGGAATCTTACCTTTCCTGGACCCAGTGGTAATGGACCAACTATATTCATCCCCTATTTCATGAATGGCCATGAGGACAGTATTGAATGCAAGAGTTATGTCGGTTACTGTACCAATTGTGCATAGCGGTGACATTTGTCGCATTTTTGAATGAACGTATTTGCGTCTTTTTCCATCTGGGGCCAAAAGTATCCTGCCCTAACCAGCTTTAGCATCAACAAATCTGCACCGGAATCCGGTGCTAAAGCTGCATCATGTACGATCTTCTTTAGTCTACCTCCAAGGCTCCCAAACATCAGGCCAATAGACCATGGTACGATCTTCTGTATGATTTCCTATCCGTGAGGCAGTAACGGGCCGCTTTGGTGCGTAGTTATTGGGACACCTTCGGGGCATCGGGCAATTTGCCATGCCGAATATATTCGGCGAACTCGTTCTTCCAGTCCCAGACTAAGTTGGTTGTATTGACTTCACAATAACCATCCACATCCAATATCGAATGTAGAAGTTGAACGATAGTACCAGAGTCAGATACTTTCATCTCTGTAGATAACCACAAATCAGTCAATGCATCCACTTCCATGTTCACTTCTCTCGAAATGTGTATGATCGACCATTCCTTGAATCGTGCAAGCAATGCCTAAACCTTGTTCACATATTGTTGCATGCGTTCCTCCTTTATATCAAAAATACCATACACTTGGTTTACCACTAGCTGATAATCACATTTGATCTCGATGACCTCGGATCCAAGTCCCCGGGCCAGTTCAAGTCCTGCAACCAAAGCCTCATACTTGGCTGCATTGTTAGTTAACGGAACATTCTTAATGGCCTGCCTCAGGGTTTATTCCAAGGGCGTGACTAGAACCACCCTGATCCCGGACCCTTTTACATTGGAAGCTCCATCCGTAAACAAGGTCCAAACTCCTGGTGTTATTTCTGACACCAGTACTGCCTATTTGGCAGCTAAGGGAATTAATCTGGGACCGAAATTGGCCACAAAGTTAGTTAAAACTTGTGACTTGATCGTAGTCCTGGGCTTGCTACCAATGTTGAATTTGTTGATTTCGACTGCCAATTTAGCCAAACGGCCTGACAACTCAGGCTTGCGAAGAACATTCCTCAAAAGAAAGGTCATCACAGCATTAAAAATAAGGCTTAAGCTTTCGAGAGGCGATTACGAGTGCTAAGGCTAGTTTTTTGAGGTGCGTATAATGAGTCGCCGCTCCTGATAGTATTTTGCTAACATAATAGATAGGAAATTGCGGACCTTCTTCTTCTCAGACTAAAACGGCACTTACCGCTACTTCCAATACTGCTAGATATGTTAGCAATTGCTCACCTTTCCCCAATTTTGATAGTAGCGGAGGGCTGGACAGGTACCTTTTTAGATCTTTCAGTGCCTGCTGGCATTCGGTAGTTCATTCGTAATTGTTCTTCTTCTTCATAAGTGGGAAGAAGTGATGACAGTTTTTCGAGGATCGTGAGATGAACCTGCTTAATCTTCCAGTTAATCTTTGTACCTCTTTTACATTTGTTAATTGATTCGGAATGTCCTCGATAGCTTTGATTTTGTTTGGATTTACCTCGATCCCTCTTTGCGAGACCAAGAACCCACAGAATTTTCTGGAACCAACCCCGAACGCACACTTCCCCAGTTGAGTTTCATGTTATGCTTTCTCAAGATATCGAAGGTTTCTTGGAGGTGTTTCAAGTGATATCCTGCATTAAAATACTTGACTAACATGTCATCGATATATAATTCCATTGTTTTGCATATTTTGTTTTTCAAACATCTTAATAACGAGCCTTTGATAAGTGGCTCCGGCATTTTTAACCCTGAATGGCATCATATTTTAATAATATGTGCCAAAATTCGTCATGAACAAAGTTTTTTCCTGATCCTTCGGGTTCATCTTGATTTGATTGTACCTGGAGTAGGCATCAAGGAAACTCATTAACTCGTGTCTGGCCATTGCATCAATAATTTGATCAATGTTTGGCAATGTTAACGAGTCTTTAGGGCACGCCTTATTTAAGTCCTTATAATCTACGCACATTGTAAACTTGTTATTCTTCTTTGGAACTACAACTACATTAGCTAACTATTCTGGATACTTTACCTCCAGGATTGAATCAATGTCGAGGTTTTCAAGTTACCTCTTCTTTAACAAACTTGTTTCTGAGCTCAACTATTGGGCATTTCTTTCTTACCAGTGGGAAGTTTGAAGTCAAGATTAGCTTGTGCACGGCCATCTCTAATAGGATACCTTTCATATCCGAGTGCGACCATGTAAAACAATCGGCGTTAGCTTTAAGGAAATTACTAAATCCTAACCTGAGTTCGGGATTGAGTCTGGTTCCCAAGTGAAACTTCCTTTCCAAGATTTCTTCGAATAAAGCCACTTGCTCGAGTTCTTCTATAGTGGACTTGGTTGCATCTGTCTCCTCTGGTACTTGAAAGTATCTTGGCACCTAGTGAGATGTCGACAACTCCTCACATTTATCATCTTCATTTAGAAAGGGAGGATGCGTCGGTTCCTGTAATTGCTATTTTCTCTGTTCCTTCCCCTTGCTGCTAGAAATAGATACTGTGTTCATCTCTCTTGTTGTCGGTTGGTCTCCTCTTATCTTCTTGATTCCTCCCGGGGTCGGGAATTTTAATAGTTGATGATATTTTGAGGGCACAGCCTCCATCTCATGTATCCACGACCTTCCGAGGATTATATTGTAACCCATGTCGCTATTTACCACATAGAATAAGGTGGTCTTGGTTACCCCTTCGGCATTCGTGGGCAGCAGGATCTATCCTTAGGTTGTCATACTTGCCAAGTTGAACCCAACGAGGAGCTTTGATGTCGGAATGATGCTTCCCGTTAACTTTACTTGTTCGAGCACTTTCCATTGAATGATATTGACTGAGCTTCGTGGGTCAACCAAAACACGCTTAATCTTGAAATCTAAGACATTGAGAGAAATTACCAGGGCTTTATTATGTGGCAGAAGAAGTCTGTCGACATCTTCCCCCGTAAAGGTGATGTCATCTTTTGTGACTTCCTGGAGTCTCTTGTTGTGGGTCACTAATATCTTTGTTTTATTGGCCGCCGAGAAGGTTACGCCATTAATTTCATTCCCCCCGAAAATCATATTGATAGTCAACCGAGGGGAGTCTTCTGCTATCTTCGAAGGCTCTGCATTGTCCCGACTATGGTCGTAATTGTTCTTGGCTATATCGCTCAAGAACTCCTTGAGATGGACATTCTTCAACAAGGTCATCACCTCTTCACGCAGATGCCGGCAGTCCCCACTTCAGTGTCCTTGAGTCCCATGATATTCGCACTATAAGTTAGGATTCCTCTGGCTAGGATCGGATCTGATTGGTTTTAGGAATCGCACTTCTTTGGTATTCCTCATTGGTGATACCAACTCCACCACGCTGATGTTGAAGTTGTAATCTGATAACCTGGCATATGTGGAATCATGTGCCCTTGATACATCTTTTTCTTATAACGACGATCAGAACCCTTTGCTGTTGCGTCCTTCAGTTCTCTCGTATGGTAGAAAACGACCTTTAGAAGATCGCTTATCCGCATTGAAATCGCTTTTGAATTTATTCTGGTTCTTGTCTCGGTCCCGTCTCTTGGTTGATATCGGGAATCCGAGTTGATCGTATTCTATCCTTATTTTTGACTCATAACAATTATGGACATCCGCCCATGTGTTCGCTTGAAATTTGAGTAGGGTTTCCTTCACCTTTCGGGAGGCGTCGTAACTCCTTGGATTATAACCCTTTGTGAACACCTCCGCTGCCCACTCATCTGGTACAGCCGGTAGCAGCATCCACTCTTTCTGGAACCTGATCACGAACTCTCGCAGCAATTCGGACTCACCTTGCGTGATCCTAAATATGTCCGCCTTTTTGTCTTGGACCTTCCTTGCCCCAGCATGAGCATTTATTAATGAATCTATAAGCATTTCAAAAGAGTCAATTGAATGCTCAGGTAAGAGTGAATACCATGTCAAGGCCCCTTTTGTGTAACGACCCAGCCGGTCTTTTTGAGTATTACAGCCCCGTTTCGCCATTTACTGAATATTTTATGCTCAATTGCGATTATATAATTTGTCGGGAAAGTTTCGGACTGAATTGGAACACTTAGTTCCAAGATTTAAAGATTAAGTTGAAATAGTTGACCAAATGTTGACTTATGTGTAAACAACCCTGGAATAGAGTTCTGATGATTTCAATAGCTCTGTATGGTGGTTTTGGACTTAGGAGTGTGTTCGGATAATTAATTGGAAGTCCGTGTTTAAATTAGGCTTGAAATGGCAAAAATAGGATATTTAAAGTTTGGAAGTTTGACCGAGAGTTGATTTTTTAATATCGGGGTCGGAATTCAGTTCTAAAATTTTCAAAGGTTCGTTATATCATTTATGACTTGTGTGCAAAATTTGGGGTCAATCGGACATGATTTGATAGAGTTCGGCATCAAATGTAGAAGTTGGAATTTGTTAGTTTCTATTAGGCTTGAATTGGGGTGCGATTCATGGTTTTAGCATTGTTTGATGTGATTTGAGTCCTTGACTAAGTTTGTATGATGTTTTAAGGCTTGTTCGTGTATTTGGTTGAGGTCCCGGGGGCCTCATGTGAGTTTCGGATGGTTAACGGATCAAACTTGAACTTAAGGAAAAATATAAAAATTTTGGCCTTCTGGTGCAATCGCACCTGCAGAATTTTGCTCGCAGAAGCGAGATGAGCATCGCAGAAGCGGCCTAGTGAGGGGTTGGGCAGTGTGCGCAGGTGCGGAGATTTTGCCGCATCTGCAAAGCAACAGAAGCGGCTTGTTGATCCCAGAATCGGAACGCGGAGGGGCAGGTTTCTTTGCAGAAGCGAGTCCGCAAAAGCGGACTACTTGTCCGCAGAAGCAAAGGCAATCGCAGAAGCGGAAGCTTCACTGCAAAAGTGGGACCGCAGATGTGGTTAAAAATTCCGTAGAAGCGAAACCTCTGGGCAGTGTACAAAAACAGAGGGGTCCGATATTCTCTCATTCTTGGACATTTCAAACACGGGTTGAGGCGATTTTTCAGAGAGAATTCACAGGAAATCTTGAGGTAAGTCACTTATGATCATTGTTAGTCAATAATATTGAATTATCATTAAGTATTTCAACTAGATTACGTGTTTTTGAGGTGAAATTCGAAGATTTGGGCTTAGGGATTTGAAAATAAGATTTGAGGATTTGAAGGTCAAATTGATGTCGGAATTTGATAAATTTGGTATGGTTGGACTCGTGGTTGAAGGGGCGTTCATATTTTGTAACTTTTGTTGGGTTTCAAGAAGTGGGCCCCACTGATGAGTTTTGAGTTGAATTTCAGATTTTGTTGAAAAATTTAGTATTTTCATATGGAATTGATTCCTATAATTTGTGTTGACTATATCGAATTAATTATGACTAGATTCGAGGCGGTTGGAGGCCGATTCGCGAGGCAAGGGCATATTGGAATAAAGAACTTACACGGTTTGAGGTAAGTAACACTTCTAAACTTGGTTCTGAGGGTATGAATTCCTAAATTACGTGTTATATGAATTATTTAGAGGTGATGCACATGCTAGGTGACGGGCGTGTGGGCGTGCACCATAGAAATTGTGACTTAAATAAATTTCGTAGAGTTGCATAATCAAATAATCATGTCATTATTCAAATGTTCCACACGTGTTAGAGAAATTGAGCTGAGGCTCGTATTAAAGATCATGTTTAGGCTACGTGCCAATTTTTGGGACCCACAGGGTCATGTTGCTATTGAATTAATTATTTTAAAATATAAATTTCATACTCAGTCATGTTCATCCATTTGTGATGATATTTATGGGATCGAGTTGCACGTCACAGCAGGCCATATTGGCTTTATATTTATTATTATATGGATCGGGGTTGCACGCCGCAGCAGGCCTTATAGGCTTTATTATTATGGAATCAGATTGCACGATGCAATAGGACATATTGTCTTTATCTAGCGCTTGGGCTGAAGGAGCCCCTCCGAAATTTGCACCACCCATAGTGAGCGCAGTTGATGTTTATATTTGGGATGGACTTCCCAGGGCATGTAGTTGCCTTATCTATCTACTTATATGAGGGATGGATCTTCCCTGAACTGGATTTGCCCGTACAATACTGAGTGATTAAGTACTCTGAGAGTGTGAGTGCATGAGATTTTTATTATGTTATATCACATATTGCATGTACATTGTCATGTAGATATAGAAATGTCACTACTCTGAGAGCTTGATCTATTTTTCTTGTATTGAGTTTAATTGCTGAACTTGAAAGCGTGCCTACATTTTTGTACTGTTATTTTTATATTGGACTATACATGTTGAGCTCGTCACTACTTTCAACCCAAAGGTTAGTCTTGTTACTTATTGAGTATATGGGGTCGGTTGTACTCATACTACACTCTGCACTTCGTGTGCAGATCCAGTTACTTCTGGATAGGGCGGTTGCTAGATTTCGGAGTTTCATCTGTTGGAGACTATCGAGGCAGCTGCTTGGCATCTACAAACCTTAACTCTATTTCCTTTTAGTTGTTTGTACTGTTCTATATTTTCAGACACTGTTTTATCAGTCAGACTATGTTATCATTTAGATTCTCATGTACTCAGTGACACCGGGTTTTGGAAGTATATTTATATCAGTATTTGGGAGATTTTATATTGAATCTAAATATTATGTTTTCAAACTTAAAAGAAATTATGATTTATTGATGTTGTCGGCTTGCCTAGTATTGAGATAGACACCATCACGACATGCAGATTTTGGGTCGTGACACTTCGTGAGGGTTTCTCCAAACTTCTTCAGCTAGACCGAGTCGATCTTATGTTGAGCCAAATCGTTCCCTTTTACAACTGTGGCGTAGGTTGTGATGTGCTTCTGTGGATCCGAAGTCCCATCGTATTTTGTTATGTCCGTCATTTTGAACCTCTTCGGAATCAACTACGGTGTTGCGCTCGGTTTAAACGGCAATTGAGTGTATGTTTTCGAATCTGGGCCTTTCAAAACTAGTGGTGCGCCCGGAATTTGATCCATTCAGGCATGAAACTCCTTCGCGTTTTGATCCATCCGTTCGTCCATTTCCCACATAAATCTCATTAGCTCGGTTTTGAAGGAGTCATTCCCGTTATCGTTACCAGATCCGCTATCGTTCCCCCCGGCACCGTCGAAATCGACCTCGCCCCGTGGGGTGTTGTTATCAACTCTTTGATCTGTTTGATTTGTAGGAACGCCGGGAGGAACCGGTCCCCTTCCGTTTGCATTGTTGGAAGAACCTGACAATGCTTGTTTCAGCTCTGTCATTATCATATCCTGCCTTGAGAGGTGGCTCATGATGGCTTTCTGCTACTCCCTCAAGATTATCACTGTCTCCACGACATGTTCCTCCTTTGCGTCAACGGGAGTTGTCTCCTGCACATGACGGGGGTACTGCCCTTTACGAATCAGGATTGCTTCGTCCCCTTCGTTACGAGTGTCGCTGATTGAATCTTCATGTTGAGGCAAGTTTTCATGTCCCTCAACGTTGTGCGTGATGTTGACATCATTAGTAGCCATTTTTGATTTCTTGTTAAGGAAAAAACCAAACAAGTTAGTAATACACGTATGGATCAAAGCACTTATGCAATTGTCTAATCCCCACGGTAGGCGCCAAACTGTTTACCCGTAAAACGGTACAGTTGAATTTGTTACCTGGTTTATAGACAAGCGAACTGATTTGATCCAACAATGGTAAATAAATAAGAGTAAAAGTAAGACTTAGCAAATAAAATTGAAGAAGATAACAAGCCTGGCTCCGAGAACAGCGTCTCCGAGGACAGAAATGATAACAACATAAAAGAGCAAATAAAGTTGTTTAATTGAGAGCGAAATTGGAATACATCATAATTTTTACCAAGAATTTCGTGTCTAACAATGGCTGTTGAGCCTGCTATTTATAGCTATACCTAGGGAAACAAGATCCTAAGATCAAGCCTTACTTAAATGGTAATAAAGGAGTCATTGATGAATATGTAACGGTAGGTCATGAATGCAACTATTCTCTGCAACGGCTGCGCATTTAATGTTAGAGAATATTCTTTATTGAATGTTATCCGATGGCAAATATTCAATCTGCTCTCGTTGACCATGTTCCTTTCGGGGTTTATCCGATGTCAGTTACAGTTGTTGTCTCCGATAGTGGTTGTTACTTGATTCGCCTTTTGCCTGTTTTCGATTCCACGTGTTATACTATCATTCGGCCATTTATTATAAATTAATTTTACCCTACATAGCTTATGCACTGATGCAGGAGATGAATGGTGAAAAAATAAGAGGAGAACAGATCTCACGAGACAAGGGAAAAGTGTAAATACAATGACAACTTGTCTTTTAGCTTACATAAGATAGTGAATGATTTGACTTTTTATTTAAATCAGATAAAAAATCAGTAAATGATTTAAAAAGTCATAGCCATTGAGACGTTTTTGGTTGGAATGTGGAAAAAAAGTATTTGAAGATTTTGAAAGAGGAGTTTCAAATATTTAAAGTTCTACTCAGGGACAAACTCCAATTCACCAATAATATAGTGAAATATAATGTTAGTAAATCTATCTATACTATATTAAAAGCACGAATACCCTTGGCGAAATGTCGTTCGCCTGTTTTACCCTTAAAAAATAGAGTTTGTCCTTGTAAAATAGTCTTTTTGATTATTTTTCTAATATTTAAGAATAGTCATTTAAATAATTTTCTACTATTTAGTAATATTTATTTAATTAATTCATACTTTTTAGGAATAGTCATTTTATTATTATTTTTTATTTATAATATTGATTTTTCAATTCCTTTCAACTCCAAAATTTCAAGCGCTTTCAATTACACTAATAAAGTTTCCTTCACTTTCAACTCAATTTATACGTAGAAGTATATGTAGGAAAGTTTCTTTCAGTTTTAGGATTAGGAGGTTTTCAGTTTCTACTTTATTAGTATATGTAGGAGCTAAATTAGTTTTTAGTTAGTTTTGTATCTATATCTATATATAACTATGTTATTGTAAAATTTTCCTATTACTTATATTAATTCCAACGGGATATAAAGGATTTTTTCATAATTGTAATCAAATTATAAATGATGGACTTTGAATTTTGGGTTAGAGCAAATCTCATGTGCTTTCTTAGGATCTCATAGAAAGAATCCTCTACATTAACGGAAAAGAAGTCCTAGACATTAGGTATAACATTTCTTCAAAAACAAAATTAAAATCACACTAATTAGTATTATTTTCTAATCCAATTTATTTCTTATCGGATAAAAGTATTTACGGTAAATATTTAAAACAAAAGATGAGCTAACAGTAAGAAATTGAATAAAAAATTTATTTTCTTCAACATTGAGAACAAATAATTAAGTGTTTGAATGAATCAATTAGCATAAGAATTCAATTTAATTGTTTTCGAATTTTAAAATATATTATATAAGTAAATTTATTTTTCACGAAACTCTTAGTATATATAAATTTGTTTTCCAAATTTTCAATAGGAAGAAACAATATATGTATATTTATATTTAACACGAAAGATATTATAGTTACGTTACATAGTTCAAATAATATAAGAATTTATAATAGTTAAAATTTTAATTAATTTTAAAGTTCTAAATATTAGAATTCCTATTTATTTTTCAAGTCCTAAATATTAAAAAATAATTTCATAATAATTTTATAGTAAAATCTATTTTTAAAAAGTCAAAAAGTTGATCAATATTCCATGCATGGGCTTAGTACTTTTATAATAGTAGAGATAGATTATATATTTATAATCGGTTATAGAGTTAAGACCCATTTTTTTATATAATTTAATTATATTAGTAAAATAAAAAATTTGATGTAGTTTTGTGAAAATTATATTTGATTATCTTTGTATATAATAACATGTCCATTACTCTTTAGTCAAATGCTCCAGATAGTTTATGTACCAAAATATAAATAAACATTCTAATAAATACTATAATTAGAATAAATTATTTCAATATCCGTAATTATTATACCCTTTATCTCAACATCAAATTTTAGAAATAATTTTGAAACGATACTAAATAATTGCACGTCAAATATACATAGTCAATAGTATTTATATAATATTTTAAAATTTTATACTTATTGAGATGGGATATACGCGCAAACTCTGAGACTAGTAACTATTAAATGGCGGGCCAAAATCTTAACAAACTTATTTTATACCGGAGAGAGTAGTAACCTTTTTAAATCGAAAGATTTGTTTGAAGTAGCAAATTTTATTGACATAATCAATGGGTCAAAGTTCACCAACTTCTAAACTAGACTTTAAGGGGAAAATAGATTTTATAAGGATGTTCAAGGTAGTATAATAATAATAATAATAATAATAATAATAATAATAATAATAATAGAACCACTTATTGTTTTGGTCAAACGTATGAGCATTATATCAACTAATTTAATTATTTGTTTTATATTTGATCTTAAAATATGAAAACAATCTGGTGGTGTTAAGATCAAGGGAATTTAGTAATGAATTATGAATAAACTAATTCATATTCTTACTAAATGTTGACATTTCATGTGTTAAAAAATGATCATTCATCCATAATCAGCGATTTTGAATGATTAAGATTTCGAATTCGAGCTTTGAAAATTAAAATATTTTCGTTATGGAGCGTCTTCCTGTCACGATCCAAAATTCACAAGTCGTGATGGCACCTAACTCAACATTTTAGATAAGCCTACAACCACATGATTAACAATGAAAATGAGATAACACCGTCTAATTACTCAACAGCGGAAGAATGTCATAACATAAGTGAGAATATAGTCAAAATGCTATTACAACTCAACCCCAAAGTTTGGTGTCAACAAGTACACGAGCACTACTGAATAACAAAGTACGAAATAAATCCTCTAATACTATTGTCTGATCATGAGAAACAGTAAAGATAAAGATAACAGGAAGAGAACTTCAAGGACTGTGGACGGTATGGCAGCTACCTCGTAGTCTCCCAAATAGCTGGCACCACTCAAGCCTGGAAATCACCTCGGCCGAATGTACCTGGATCTGCACATGAAGTGCAGAGTGTAACATGAGTACAACCGACCCAATGTACTCCATAAGTAACAACACTAACCTTGGGTTGAAAGCAGTGATGAGCTCAGAACAACAGTCAAATGCAGTACCAAGAAGCGATAACAGTTCAGAAATACAGAATAAACTATAGAAACAGTAAATCAATGATATCAAGTACAGCTTATTCTCATTTTAGGAATTTTGGCATGCTTTCAAGTAAATATGTTAATTGGGTCGGGTCGACCCACTAACAACCCGGTTCGACCCGGTTCATCCTTGGTCAACCCGGTCCGATAAGGGGTAGGACGGGTTGGCTAGGGTAGGGGGTTGTGCCGGACGGGGCCAGGCCTTTTTTGGCTACCGGTGCATCGGAACACGGCTAGCCCGGTAACCCGTTCAAGAGTTTTAACCGTGTTCCAACCCGGTCCAACCCGATTTAAGTTGTAAATTTTTTATTTTTTTTAAATTATGACTGTTGCCGACGGTCAAAATCAAAAATGACCGTTGGGCAACGGTCATTATATGCACTTTTAGCCATTTCGGCCTATCCCCTTACTAAAATAGCCCCTCCACCCCTAATAATTGATAAATTATATTTTTAGCTTTTTAAAAATAATAAATAGCCCCCCTCTTCTTTATTTTTTCTCACAACTTGCTCTCTTCTTCTACTCTGATTCTCTTTCAATTCCCTCTTATTGAATTATTTATTGCTTTTAAGTTCTCAAATAATTAATATTTCAAGTTTTATCAATTATTTACGGTAGCCACGACAAAATTATAATTATCAAGTGAAGTGTGATTTTTATTTTTGTTAGGTTAAAGTTAAATCATGCCCCGTGCATCTTGAGTGCACTTACATATTTGGGAATACTTTGAGGTGGTAGAAGAAAATGAAGAAGTTCGCAAAGTAGAGTGCAAGAACTGTAGTCGAGTCTTTAATGTTCGTCGAAATTGGGAGGGCACAGCTGGTTTAAGGAGGCATATCAAGGGTTGTCTTGAGCGTCCTCCAGGAATACATATTTAAGTTGATTTGAGAAAATTTGTGTAATTTTGAATTTGTTAGACTTATTTAAGCTTAATGTATTAGTTTAATAGACAAGTTAATTTGAAATATTATCATGCAATGAAAATATGAAATGAAAGCCTTTGAAATTTGATCCTTACATATTCGCCTTATTAAATAATTTTATGTAGCCACTTAATTTCAATTTTGAAATATTAAAATTTAAATTTCAAATTTAAAACTTTAAAGTTTAAAAGTTTAATTTTATGCCTTAAAATACTTATTTTATTATTTAAAAGTTTGCAAACACTTAAGTTAAATTACATTGAACAAGGAAACATAAAACACTAAAAAACTAAAATAAAAATTAACTCGGCCCGGTCTGGACCAGATAAGCCCAAACCCGGACGGGTCTAACAAAACCCGAAATATCCCAGCCCACTACCATCCCGGAACCCCAGCTCACTAACCAGCCCGCCCCACTAACCGGACGGGCTATTTTTTCCCATGTTCAGCCCTGTCCAGCCCGTCCGGTAAATACCTTTACTTTCAATTATAACAGTTCAAAACCTAACAAGGATAAAGCAGGTCAATTACCAGTTAGCATGAGGAAAGTACATCTCTATGCCTACAAGTCAAGTAAACACGTAAATCAACATTATCACAGTATATCCCTTAATAGTATTTACACTTAGCACTGTACGGGTGCCTCGCATAACTGCCATCATCAAGCACATATATGAAACAATGTGCATGCGCCCACTGCTGGTATGTGGCAGCAGGCTCCAAGATCAAGGTATGAAAGATTGTCTAAATTGATGCTTGATCATGGCTACAAGAGAGGTAAAATTGATAACACTTTATTCTTGAAAGAAAAAAGTAAAGATCTTTTGGTAGTTCAGATATATGTTGATGATACGATCTTTGGAGCAACTACTGATAGGTTAAGTAAAGAGTTTGTTAAACTAATAGGGAGTGAATTTGAAATGAGTGTTATGGGTGAGCTTAATTTCTCTTTCTTTTTTTTTTGCTTAATTTCTTTTTAGACTTATAAATTAAACAAAAATTTAAATGGGACTATGATCCATCAGCAAAAGTATGTGAAAGAGTTTCTCAAAAGGTTTAAAATGGAAGATTCTAAAGAAATTGACACTCCTATTGCAACAGTCACAAAATTTGATTTGGATGAACTTGGTTCATCTGTTGATCAGAAAATATATAGGGGAATGATTGGCTCTTTGTTATATCTCATTGCTAGTATACCTAACATTATTTTCAGTGTAGGCCTTTGTGCTAGATTTTAGGCAAATCCAAAGGAGTCTCACTTGAAGGCTGTCAAGAGGATCTTGAGATACTTAAAAGGCACACTGATCTTTGTCTATGGTATCTGAAAGGTAGTAATTTCTATTTAGTGGGATATGCTAATACTGATTATGCAGGTTTTCTTGTGGATTGAAAGAGTACTTTAGGTATGACACACATTTTTGGCTCATGTCTTGTATCTTGGGCCACCAAAAAGCAAAGTTATGTGGCTTTATCTACTGCTGAAGTTGAGTATGTGGATGATGCCTCATGTTGTGCTCAATTGTTGTGGATTAAACAACAACTAATGGACTTTGGAATTGATGTAGGATGTATTCCTATCTTTTGTGACAATACTAGTACAATCAGTATGACCAAGAACCCGGTCCATCATAAAAAAACTAAGCACAAGATGTCAAGCATCATCTTTTGAGGGATAATTTTGAGAAGGGTTTGATCACTGTGGAATTTTGTGCTACTGATAAGCAAATAGTTGACATCTTTACAAAAGTTTTGAGTAGAGATCACTTTGAAAAGTACATGTTAGAATTAGGGATGATTAAGATCACATAAAAGAGACCGGTTATAATTTAATGATTGGTTAGATAATTTGTAGATTTTGTAAATAATTAGATATTGCCCAGTCTCATCCTTTTATTAATACTAGTTTCACGGCACGTGCGTTGTACGTGTATACCAAGTAAAGTTACTCGGCTTATTATCTTGTATGATGTATCTAACATCCTCAAATATGTCTCTTATATGTAAACACATGTAAAACTACTCGGCTTATATTTGAATGTAAACAACACATACAAATAAAAGTACAAATAAAATGCAGTCCAATATACTAAAGCTATTTTTAGTGAAATTTGATCAAGGCACGGCCGTCAATTAATCATACTTCATTTTAAAATCATTAAACTTTAAACTATTTAACATCATTCCTAGCAATAGTAAGTATGCTCAGAGTGAATGAAACTATGATTCCAATTACAAAAGAAACCATAGAGCCAAAAATGCATTATTTTCAGCATGCCTTAAAGATAAGTACTCTTTCTTCTAGCGAATTGAACTAACCCTAAAAGAATTTCTAATTTTCCAACTTAATATATGAGAAATCGATTTGGTAATTGAAAAGTCTGAGTCAGTACCAAATGGAGCAAGAGATAAAAACACCAAAAGAAAATACAAAATTTACTTTAACAACCTTGTAACTATCCTTCTTTTGGAGAATATAAGAGAGATTTAACAATAACTCCTTTACCATATATCTAACTATAATTCCTCTCTTTGTACCAAGTATAGTCCACATGTTTTTCGCTTCTATGTGCTTCTTTTCTTTAGTCCACTAATCTATACTCCATATAATATTTGTTTGATATCTAAGAAAATAAGGAAGATTTCAGACCCGCAAGAAACGTTGAGACAAAGAAAGCTCGTGCGAAAATAATATTTTCTTTTTTTTCAAAATTATCACCATGTCCAGGAATTTAGGGATTTAACAAAAACTCTCGCGTTCGTGTAGAAGCTCATCACATAATAGATCTACTCTAACATTATTTATGAAATTAATTTTTAAAAAAATCAAAAAGGATAAAAGTTCATAAATAATTAAAAATAAATAGACTTAAAAAGTAAAACCCTATATTGTTATCACTTTCTCCTTAATTTATTACTTTGACTTTACTATTTGTGATTAGTCCCATAGAGATCTTCTAGCTCTACTTGCTTCTGACGTTCATCATTGTAAATTTAAGTGTCACAACATCAAAAATATTAAAAAGAAATGTTCAATGCATAAGAAATAAATGAATATTCATTTTTGAACTTAAAGAGAATGATCTGAGAGTCTTAACATGTTTTATGAAATACATATTTCTCCTATAGGATAAATATTCCAAGCCAATGAGAAATCTAATTACTCAATAGAAAAATAGAAAGAAAAAAAGGAAATCAAAGAATGTCATGTCATCAAATTAGATATAGTGAAATATGAAATGAGCACCTTATGTGGTCTTCCAATCCAATCACAAAATTAAAAGAAGAAAGAGAAAGGAAATCATTTACTTTGTCAAGACTTAAAAGAATATTTTATAATAAGGTGAAACAGTTTAATCGTAGTCCTCCAATTAAATCGTTATCTACCGATATATTTTTTATTCTCAATGTTAGAACTCAAAATCTTTGATTAAAGAAGATAATTCTTACCATCCTACCATACTCATGATAAAATTAAATCCACAAGTTGCTGCCTAAGTTCTCAGTTCTTAAAAAATCCAATAATTTTAGGAACTTTGCCTATGAAAAATGGCAATATCAAAATCTATAATCTGAAATCCAACTCAAATCTCTTCAATAAGTAAATTGGTAGACCCTTTTTTTCCGTATAATTACAAAATCTGCTCTATCACATGCCCATCATTGGGAAAAATATATTATAGTGCGATCAATTATATATATAGAAAAACCCTATGCTATGTTTTTTATACGATCTCCTCAACTATTTTTGTTTATCAGTCTTTTGTTATGAAAAACTTGATATGATTTAAATCGATAAAGTTAAATTGAATAATAGTTTTGTATTATTCGTACATGTTACTACCCGAAATTTCCACCTTCGAGATCGTGATAGCGCATAACATTTCACTTGCTAGGCAAGCGAACGTTAGAATATAATTAGCCATTTTAACAAAATTTTAAATTTATTAATAACAAGGAAACAAATGCGGAATTAAAGTGTGAAATAAAGTGAGTAATCCATAATAATCGCGATATCTAAATACCATCCCAGAACTGGAATCACAAGTGTACGAGCTTCTAGAATAATACAAATAAAGGTCTAAATAAAATTCAAGTTGTTTGAAATATAATACACAGCTGAGATAAGATAGAAGGGGACTTCAAAACTACGAACGTTGTGCAGTTATACCTCAAGTCTCCACTGGTAGATGTATCTGGAAAAATCTACTATACGCCACTGGGAACAACTCCGAAATCTGCACAAGAAGTGCAGAGTGCAGTATCAGTACAACCGACCCCATGTACTGGTAAGTGCCGAGCCTAACCTCGACGAAGCAGTAACGAGGCTATGACAAAACACGTACATAAACAACCTGTACAAGTATATACAAATACGAAGTAACAATAATACAATAAATAACAATTTATAAATTAAGAGGGAACATGCGAAGGGGAAAGATATAATAATTTCAGCAGGAGATGTATCACTTAGCAGTCAATTAATTCATCAACAATAAAATGAGCAATTGATAATATGAAAATGGCATGGCACCACCGTTCATACTTTTACTCTCTTCTGACACGGCATCACCCTTCGTGCTTTTACACTCACAAATGGCACGGCAACAACCTTCGTGCTTCTACACTCACAAATGGCACGGCAACAACCTTCGTGCTTCTACACTCACAAATGGCACGGCAACACCCTTCGTGCTTTTACACTCTTCCTTACCATGAAAATAATAATATAAATTTGGAAGAGTATTTAAATGCGGGGATATACACTTATCAATCAATTCAATACCAAAATATCGACTTCACCTTTCAAAATATTCAACAATAATTAAATGAATAATAATTTCACGAATAATGATCAAATAATCAATAATAAACTTAACAGGAATATCTTAATTAAATAGACAATTATTCACAATAAACAAATTTCACTCGCATGCTTTGACTCAACCACAACGCATAAGTACTCGTCACCTCACATATACGTTGTACCCGCACATTAAAACCATGTAGCAAATAAACAAATAAGTCATACTCCCTCAAATCAAGGTTAACCACGACACTTACCTCGCTTGCAACCAAATTCAAGAATTCAATAAACCTTTGCCTCGTGAATTCGTGTTTGAAATCCTCAAATCTAGTCATAAACAATTCAATATACTCAATACAAATCGTAGGAATTTATTTCATATGAATTTGCTAATTTTCAAGATTAAAATCCGAAATTCATCTCAAAAATCAACAGTGGGGCCCACGTCTCGAATCTCGAAAAAACTTACGAAATCCGAACACTCGTTCCGAGATGAGTCCAACCATACAAAAATTACCAAATTCCGATTTAAATCTTAATTTTTCGTTTTTGAAAAGTTTTACAAAAATTCCAATTTCTTCCATCTAAATCCGAAATAAATGATGAATATAGACATGGATTTATGAAATATAATCACTTTTGGTAATATAACACTTACCCAATTCAAAGTCGTGAAAAATCCCCTTGGAATCGCCTAACTCCGAGACTTAAAACTCAAAAATGAGTAAAAATGGCTAACTTCCAGGTCTTTCTGCATCTGCGACACTTGACGACATCTGCAGTTTCCGATTTTGCAGAAATGGGGCCGCTTCTGCGGGATGGGGCGCTTCTGCGGACAAGAAACCGCTTCTGCGGCTTCGCAGATGCGACAAAAGTTCCACACCTACGCACACTGCCCAACCCCTTCCCTTTCTCTTCTGCGAGCTCGCATCTGCGGTCTAAAATCCGCATGTGCGATTACACCAGAAGGACAAAATATACCAACATCGAACATAACTGACATAACACGGACTTACTCGGGGTCTCTAATCACATCAAACAACATCGAAATTACAATTCACACCTCGATTCGAACTTTTATGTTTTCAAACTTTTCAATTTACAAATCTTGTGCCGAAACATGTTAAACGAATACGGAATGACTTCAAATTTTGCACACAAGTCATAAATGACATAACGGAGCTATTCAAATTTCCAGAATCAGATTCCTGCCCCGATATCAAAAAGTCAACTCCGTAGTCAAACTTGAATATCTTTAGCCTTTAAATTTTTAGTTTCTATTAAATGGTCATAACTTGAGCTAGGGACCTCCAAATTAAATTTCGGGCATACTCTCAAGTCTCAAATTACGATACGTTCCTATAGGAACTGTCAAAATACTGATCTGGATCTGTTTTCTCAAAATATTAACCAAAGTCAACTCAGTTGAGTTTTAAGGCTCTATTTTGCATTTTAATCAATTTTTCATGTAAAAAAAACTTTTCGAAAAATTATACGGACTGCGCACGTAAGTCGAGAAATTATAAATAGTTATTTTTGATGTCTCAGAACACAGAATTAATTATTAAATTTAAGGATGACCTTTTGGGTCATCACAATACCTCATGATTAAAACTAAAGATTAAAAAGATAAGATGAGAAAATATTTTTGGACATTATTCTTATATTAGAAAAGATTAATTTATCTGAAGAGGGATTGATCAATAAAAAATTATTCTCTCAAAACAATAATATAAATGTATCCAAATGTATCTATAAAGGTGTTCAACTATTGTTGTTATTCTCTAATGTTTTGTTTAAATGTTCAACAATAACTATTGGACTTTGAATCAATGTGCTAAATTTTATTTAGGGGTATTATCATTTTTAGTTTGCGCCAGAAACTATTTAAATTTGGTAGCCGAAAAATATATTAAATTTGTATTATTTTTGTGTATAATTTATATATATATATATATATATATATATACAAAATATATATTTTTCGGCTATTATTTTAAGAATGACTATATAGTATCATTTTTCCTTTATTTATTTATTATATTGGCAGAGTGCCAATGGTAAACTAAGTAACTAAAGCACATAGCAATCTTCAAATTATAAAAACTAAATTATGTACAATTGCATAAACAAATTGAGCAGATCAAAACATATCCATTATTTTGAGCCACAAAGAATTGCAGAAAGAATAATTAAAAGATTGAACGAACCTTAAATAAGAAATAGTTTATATTTAAATTTTATGTAGAGGATCTCTTCGGTGGAAACGATAATGACGAACATACCGAAACTTTCAACGACAATCTTTCCGCGGTAATAGAGCATGAACATAGAAAGTCAAGCATGTACCATATGAACGTTAGCAACTTCAAAACAGGTGTATGAAACGTTGGCATTTTTTGGTATGCATTAGATTTTTTTATATCATTAAAAAAGATAAATAGATTTTTAAGAAGACAAATTGCTTGAATAAAGAGAAATGAAAGTATAAAGTTTACTGATATTTGGACTTTGTGGAAGGATATAAAGGAGTGTGTTTATTTAACATAAGATTAATGAACAAATGAAAATTAAGGAAAACACAACGAAGGGAATGTATCGTTTGGTGAATATTCGCTTGGACTCTTCATGACGTTTGGCGATATTTGGCTCAGGACTCTTTGTAGACTTCTTCTTCTTTTTTTATAGTAAAAATAGGTCTTTAAGATAAGAGGGGTATAAAAGTAATTTGACTTTTTAAGTTAGGGCTTCATGCTTTTAATATAATATAGATATTCTTGTGTCATGTGCTAAAATGTCTCACTGATGTCTAATGATATTACCCTTATTTTCTTCGAAAAAATCAGTCTTACACAAGAGAACCTTTGGTGAAGAACCTGGTTCATCGAGCTTATAAGGTATGTATTCTACACTACGCATAATTTGAAATAATAGCATATGGATCATGATCTAAAAAGAGTCCCATTATATCCCAAAATACTTTTAAATAAATCAATTACGAACGAACCAGTTTCACCAAGAGACCCACGCGCCATAATTGCCGAAACGTTTGGGGAAGAGTCTAACGTCTTTTCAAACTGAAACTCCTAACGTGATTAGACTTCAAAAATGTGCCATTATTAACTCAATATTTCCCTCTTTAAATTGATCTGACCATATTCTCTTCCTTCATCTTTCTAAAGATCAAAATTTGTAAACCCTAAACCTCTCTCAAAATTCTTTATCTACCTACACTGATCAAATGAAAAACTTACCTGAAAACCCCAAGATCACTGAAAGCCTTTCTTCACCACCCAAAGAACCTATACCCACACCTCCAACCACCAAACCCCCCCCCCCAAGAAAAATCATGTAAAGAGGCTTGCATGAAAACAGTGGCTAGTAGAGAACATGCCAAGAAGTTTAATGAGTAATTCCAGGCTAGCCAAGCATAAGAACCCCAAAATACTAATGAGTCCTTAAAGTTTGCGACTGAAGGGGAAGAACCAGTTTCAACTGAACAGGTAACTTCTGGGTTCAAGACTTCTGATGTTTCTGAAATTGCTAAAAATTTTGAAAATAGGTTTGTTTTGGTTGGTTCTATTATTGGTGTAGAAACTGATGAGTCTGGAAAAATTGGTGGTAAAACTAAAAAGGGAAAAGAAAAAGAGAGTGAGGATATTAAAGTTTAGGTCGGGGGAAAGGGAGAAGAAAGAGTGGTTGAACCTTCTTCACCCATTTTTATTGGTTTGAATAAAGAAACATGGGCAATGGTATTTTGGAGTGAGGAGGTTGCTGAAGAGGAAGGAAGTGTTACAAAGGAAGGAGATGGTGGTTCTGGAGATACTACTGCAACTGAGGGGCTGGTAAGGCTAAGGAAAAGGTTCCAAGAACCTATTCAATCAAGAAAAGAACCCATCCATGATTTACTGCAGAAAGTGTCTGACAGTTACAATCCTAGGAAGAAGAAAAGTGCAGGAGCTAAAATCCTTAGAAAATCAATGATGACAAGAAAAGAAAGGATTCATTTTCTATCATTGTAGAGACTCCTACCACAAGAGGAATAACTACAAGGAGCCAGAAGAAGAAGAATGAGGCCAACTTGAAAAAGGCCTTAGCTGAGAGTGCCAAGAAAGTTGTTGCCAAGGAAAAAAAGAAAGTTGGAGAAAATGAAACAATTCAGATTGAGGGTATGGACCTGGCCCTTCATGATGAGGATGAGGTAAAGGAAGTGAAGGTTGTGACTCCTAGTGCTAAGAAGAGAAAGACTTCTAAGAAAAAGTCTCTAGAAAAGTCTATTGAGAAAGAAGGCTCTGCCTTGTCAAAAATAACCAGGTCTGCCAGGAAATTAAGGAAAGTTCAAATAGTAGAAGAAGAAAGTGAAAAAGAGAAGACTAGTGAGGAAAAAGATAAAGTGGTGAAGTTCCAGAAAAGAACAATTCTGAAGGGAAGGCTTCTCAGTGATTTGGAGGAAGAGGGAATGGTTCTGCTGCTGGAGAAGTTGGAGATACAAGATTGGACGGACGTGGTCCTTCAGTTGGAAGGAAGGCTGGCCAGGGCTGAGATTATGGAATTCTTTGCAAATTGTGAGATTACAAATGGAAGGGTCAACAGTGAAGTGAAAGGAGTGAAGGTGAGCTTTGATGATGAAGAGCTAGGGGAGATTCTAGGTATACCTGCTGAGGGGTATAATGACTACACCAAGTTGAAATGGCCTAGTCTAGAAAATCTTCCTACCTCACTAGCCATCACCATGATATTTGCTGATAGGGACTAGGAGCAAGAACCTAGGGTTGTTTATAAGAGTGAGATGAAACCTGCCCACAAAGTGCTCCTTCAATTTGTCAACAAAGTGGTTCTTCCCACGAAGGAAAGAAAGCATATTACTACCTGCATGGACTTGGTCCTTATGGAGTGTCTGGATAGTGGGAAGCAGATTAACTAGCCAGGGTTCATTATCCAGCTTCATAGGGATGTTTGTGGAACCAAAACTCATGCTATTCCTTATGGATTTATCCCAACTGCCGTGCTTCATCACTTTAAGGTTCCTCTCAAGAAATGAGATGTTTGGAAGAGTAAAGACTACTTTGGGGCTAGAACTTTAACTGATTGTGACTACCAAGTCCAAACTGTGGCCAAAGAACATGTTTCATCCAAGAGGGTACCTAAGAACATCGGGGTTAGAAAATTAGAGCAGGAGAGTGGGGCTAAGGATGTTGAGATTGAACGGCTGAAGACTAGGTTGGCTGAAGTAGAAGCTAAGAGAGACTCTCTCAAAACTGAGCTTGTAAAGGAGAAAGAGAAGAAAGAGTGCATTCTTCAAGATATGCTGAAACTGCTTCTGGCTAAGAACCAAGAACCTGGTATTTCCCAGTCCTAAAGCCTCCCTAGCCCAGTTTGTAACCACTGACCCAAGTGGGATTTTTTTTTGCTCATGGTTCTATGCTTTTATTTTTCTTTATGCTTTATGGAAGGATCTTATCAATGAAATTTACTGCTTTCGCTCTCATTGTTTGTTGATATTTCTTAGATGGCTAATATCCTTAGATTGATAAGAAAAAATTGAATCCATGATTTCATTTGAAGTAGCCCCGGTTGCATGAGTGATATATGCTAAAATCTGGTTACTTAACTTAATTATGCATCTTTTTGATGATGTCAAAATGGGAAAGATAAGGTGTGCTTTTGCTTTGGACTGAGATGTTTATAATCTAATGAACTTAGTCCTTGATGATTTGTGAATTTAATTGCAAAATTGTTTAGACAATGTGTTTGATGTTGAGCTGAGTTGAAACAGGTTCCATTCTTCTGAAAAGCACAGAGTTTGTTATCATCAAAAAGGGAGAAATTGATGACCTGAGTGGTTTTGGTTTCGATGATTGACAAAGGACCACATACATGAACCAGGTCCATGGAGAGTGTACAAAGATCACAATCAGATTCAAACAAAAGTCATACACGTGTACAAAGGCATTTTGCAAGCAATTCGTATATGTTTCAAGAGTGCGAACCTGAAGCTACATGAACCAGATACAAGAACCAGTTCCATGTATCGGTCTTTTATTATAATTCCATTATAGTAGGTGCTTTTAAGTTGTAACTTTCAGCTTTCTTATAAGCAAATTGTATTAGGTACTTGAGTTGTATCATTCAAGTTAGAGTTAACTTGAAGTAGTGGCAACAACTTATGGCTGGTTGCTACAAAGGTTAGAGGTAATCCTTAGGTTTACAAGAGTTTGTAAACATTGTTGTTTTGGCTCAGAATTTTAGTGAAGTGTTGGGAAAATCCTACTGGGAAGTAGGTCATGGGTTTTTCACCTTTTGAGTCGGGTATTTTTCACGTAAAACTACTTGGGTTCTTTGCTTTCTGCACTATTTATTCCGCAACAGTAGATTAAGAAATGCAGAGAAGAACCAGATCCTTCTATAATCATGTGCACGTGAGAATTAGACACCACACAAATCACCTCCCCCCTCTTGTGTGGTAATAAATTATAAAATATCAATGGTATCAGAGCGGGTTATCCTTGAAGAGTCAAACACTTTATGAAAAGATCAAGATGAGTGCACCACCTAAAAATTGGGATGGGCAATCCACTGCTAGGCCACCACTCTTCAACGGCCAATACTACTCTTGTTGGAAAACAAGGATAAGAGATCACATGCTGGTAGAAGATTATGAGCTATAGGATATAATCACTGATGATCCACTGCCAACACTGAAGAAAAATGTTGAAGGTGAGGATGTTCCAAAGATAACAGCTGACTGCAATACCGAGGACTTGAAGAAGTGAGAGAAAAAGGCTAAATCCAAGAAATGGCTTGTCTATGGACTTGGTCCTGATGAGTAAAGCAGAATCCAAGGTTGTTCCACAACCAAGAAAATATGGGACACACTACAAGTGGCACATGAAGGAACAACTCAAGTGAAAAGATCAAGAGGAACCTTGTTGTTTTCCCAATATGAAAACTTTGCCATGAGAGATGGAGAAACCATTCAGGAGATGCACACAAGTTCCACTATCTTCACAAATGAACTAAAGTCTCTTAGAAGGACTATCCCTAAAGAAGAAAGGGTTGAGAAGATCCTAATTAGGATTTTACCAGTCACATGGGAAAGCAAGATCACTGCCATTCAGAAATCAAAGAATATTGCGACACTTATTTCAAAGCTTATGAACTTAGAAGGCATACCATGAAGATGGATATACCTAAGAAGGAAAGGCGTTTGGCACTCAGAATCATCTTCAAGAATGGAAAAAAGGAAAGAGCCTAATTACATGATGAAGAACCGTCCTTTGTGGGAGATTGAATGGAAAAAGGAAAGAGCTAAACTAAGAAACTGATAGAGGGAACAAGTTCATCCCAAGAAAAATAACAACAAAGGATCAACCAAAGCAATGTTCACTTCTTGGAAAGAGATAGCTCAGATAAAGGCTCGGATGATGATGCTGATGAACAAGCTACAATGGATATTGGAGAATCTGATGAAGAACCTGAGGTAAGTGTCCTTCAATTAAAAGATAAATTCAAACTATTATCTAAAATAAGATTATCTTAATTATTGTTGGAGTTAATTGATGAGTGTCACGACCCAAAATCCTAACCTATCATGATGGCGCCTATCGTGGTACTAGGCAAGCAGACATTTATGAAATAACTCCAACACTTAACAAAAAACGGATTTATAATAGTTTAAATGATAACAATTTCCCATAAACAGGATAGAAATCCAAAATACAACGCGCAAATTCCCAACATCGGGGTGTCACTGAGTACATGAGCTTCTATACATCACAAGTCCCTATGAAAATCTGAAACCAAATACAATAAGTGGAAAGATAGGGAAGGAGAAACAAGGTCTGCAAAATGCCGGCAATTACCTCAAAATCTCCAAATGATCAACTGTGCACGGAAATCAACACCCACTATGTCCGGGAACACCTGGATCTGCACACAAAGTGCAGGGTATAGTATGAGTACAACCAACTCAGTAAGTAACAATACTAAATAAAGAACTGAAAGTAGTGATGAGCTTCACAGTTATAGTTCAGTTATAGTGATTTCAACATAAGAAAGTAGACATGTTTTCAAGTTCGATAATTAAGGCCAAAACAGTAAATTCATGTCAAGTTCAACTAAAACAGAGTGTAATATATTTCAGAAATTATAAAGGCAGTGATACATAGCAGCTAAGTGCAACAAATATGAAATCAAATGCATCCTCTCAGGGCCACAGTCACTCAGCCCTCCCATTCACTCAACACTCGGCACTCACATTTAGTAGGTACCTGCGCTCACCAGGGGTGTGTACAGACTCCGGAGGGACTCCTTCAGCCCAAGCGCTATAATCCGCACAGACAACTCATGTGTTGCACGGATAAATCACGTGCTATAATATAATATCTGGATCCGCACGGACAACTCACGTGCTATGGTATAATATCTGGATCCGCACGGATAACTCACGTACTATAGTATAATACCTCATAATCAGTCCCTCGGTCTCACTCAGTCATTAACCTCTCTAGTCTCTCGGGCTCTCATAAATCACAATAAGCAGCCCAGACATCAATGATATGATGCATCAAAAATGAACAATAGAGACTAAGATGTAATATACAAATAAACTGTGACTGAGTACAAGACAGCAATTTAGCAAATATTTCATCATGTACACGATCTCTGTGGGTCCCTACAATGCACACACATAGTCTAAACATGATTTGTGGTTCAATTTCTCTAATACATAGAGAATAAACAGATAACCACAGATTATTCACTACACAGTCCCATAGAATTTGACCAAGTCATAATTCCTACGGTGCACGCCCACACGCCCGTCACCTAGCATGCGCGTCACCTCAAAACCAAATACATGATACGTAATACGAGGTTTTGTACCCTCAGAACCAAATTTAGAATTGTTACTTACCTCAGTCCAAGCAAATCTCACGTCCAAAACACCCTTGCCTCGCAAAACAACCTCTGAATTCCTCGAATCTAGGCATAAACAATGCGATATAATCAATACGGGCTAAAGGAATTAGACTCCATAAGAAAATGCTAAGTTATTAAACAAAATCAAACATTGGCTTAAAAGCCGTCCCCCGATCCCATGTCTCAAAATTCAATAAAAGTCACAAAACCCGAAATCTCTCTCAACCATGAGTCTAACCATACCAAATCTATCAAAAACCGACACCTAATCGTCTCCAAAATCTCCAAATCAAACTTTTCTAATCCCTAGCCTCAAACTCCCAATTTACACCTTAAATATACACCAACTAGGTGGTAAAATCAATGGGGAAGAAATATTATTGATTAAAAATAAGCACAAGGGACTTACCTCAAGAATCCCCTCAAAAACCCTCTCAAAAATCGCTTAAACCGTGCTTGAAATGTTTAAAATGAAGCCAAAATCGCGAACCCTTATTTTAATAATCTGCCCAGGCTTTTCGCACCTGCAGAACCGCTTCTGCGGTCAATTCCCCGCTTATACAGAAATCACTTAAGTCCCCCAGACCCGCATCTGCGCTTCAGCCCTCTACCCGCTTCTGCGGAAATAAGCCCCTCTCTCAATTCCGCATCAGTGGAGCCTCGCTCGTACCTGTGGACTCGCAGATGTGGTAAGACCCTCGCACATGTGCCCTGCCCAGGCTAGACCAGCTCCGCTTCTGCGATTCACCTCTCACTTCTGCGAGACCGCACCTGTGATCCCCACTCCGCAGGTGCGATTACACCAGAAACTGGTGAGCTTCAGCACTTCTCTCAAACTTCAAATAGATCTGTTAACCATCTGAAATCAACCCGAGGCCCCGGGGACATCAACCAAACATACCAACAAGTCTTAACACCTCATACGAACTTAGTCGAGCCTTCAATCCACCTCGAACAACATCAAAAACATGAATCGCACATAGATTCAAGCCTAATGAACTTTGAACTTCCAATTTCTACAAATGATGCCGAAACCTATCAAATCACATCCGATTGACCCAAAACTTTGCACACAAGTCAAAAATGACACCATGGACCTACTCAAATTTTTGGAATCGGAATCCGACCCCGATATCATAGAGTCCACTCCCAGTCAAACTTTTCAAAAATTCAACTTTCTCCATTTCAAGTCAAATTCCACTACGGGCCTCTAAATCATAATCCGGACATGCTCCTATGTCCAAAATCACCTAACGGAGCTAACAGAACCATCAAAACTCTGTTCCGGAGTCGTTTACTCAAAGTTCAATATCCGATCAATCATTTCAACTTAAGTTTTCAACCTTGAGACTAAGTGTCTCATTTCTTCCTGAAATCATACCGGACTCGAACTGACTACTCTGGCAAGTCAAATAATAGCTATAAAGATTGAAATAAGTAGTAAATGGGGGAACGGGGCTACAACTCTTAAAACGATCTGCCGAGTCATTACATCGCCCCCTCTTTAATAAGCGTTCATCCTCGAACGGGTCTAGAAATGTACCTGGAGTCTCAAATAGGTGTGGATATCTGCTCCGCATCTCCCGATCGGCCTCCCAAGTAGCTTCCTCAACTGGCTGACCTCTCCACTGCACCTTTACTGAAGCTATGTCCTTTGACCCCAACGTTCGAACTTGTGGGCCCAAAATGACCGTCGGCTCCACATCATAAGTCAGATCACCATCCAACTAAACTGTGTTGAAATCCAAAACATGAGACGGGTCACTGACATACTTTCAAAGCATAGAAACATGAAATACTAGATGAACACTCGACAAACTAGGTGGAAAGGCAAGCTTGTAAGCTACCTCCCCAATTCTCTGAAGTACCTCAAATGCCCCAATATACCGAGTGCTCAACTTGCCCTTCTTCCCGAACCTCATAACACCCTTCATGGGTGAAACCTTGAGCAGTACTTTCTCCCCAACCATGTAATCAACATCACGGGGATTCCTATCGGCATAACTTTTCTACCCGGACTGCACCATGCGAAGTCGCTCCTGAATCATCTTAACCTTGTCCAAAGCATCCTGGACCAAGTCAGTACCCAATAGCCTAGCCTTCCCAGTCTCAAACCAACCCACCGGGGATCTATACCGTCTCCCATATAAAGACTCATACGGAGCCATCTGAATGCTTGACTGGTAGTTGTTGTTGTAGGCAAACTCCACGAGTGGCAGAAACCGATCCCAAGAACCCCCAAAATCAATGACACAAGCGCATAGCATATCCTTTCAATATCTAAATAGTGCGCTCGGACTGTACGTCTGTCTAAGGGTGAAATATTGTACTCAACTCAACCTGGGTACCCAACTCTTGCAGCACGGCTCTCCAAAACTACGATGTGAATTGCGTGCCCCGATCTGAAATGATGGACACTGGCACGCCGTGGAGGCGAACAATATCTCGGATGTAAATCTCAGCCAATCGCTCCAAATTATAAGTAGTCCCAACTGGAATGAAGTTTGCAGCCTTGATCAGCTGATCCACAATCACCCAAATAGCATCAAGCTTCCTCGAAGTCCGTGGGAGCCCAACTACAAAATCCATGGTGATCTGCTACCATTTCCAATCTGGAATCTCTAACCTCTGAAGCAATTCACCCGGCCTCTAATGCTCATACTTTACCTGCTGATAGTTGAGGCACTGAGCTACAAACCCCACTATACCTTTCTCATTCTCTTCCACCAATAATGCTGCCTTAAGTCCTGGTACATTTTTGCGGCACCCGGATGAATGGAATACCGTGAACTGTGGGCATCTTCAAGAATCAACTCACGTAGCCCATCCATAGTAGGCACACAAATCCGACTCTGCATCCTCAATATCCCATCATCCCTAATAGTAACATCTATGACATCATCGTGTTGAACCGTGTCCTTAAGGACAAGCAAATGAGTGTCATCATACTGGCGCTCTCTGATGCAATCATATAAAGAAGACCGAGAAACCACACAAGCCAAAACTCTGCTCGGCTTGGAAATATCTAATCTGACAAACTGGTTGGCCAAGGCCTGAACATCCAAGGCTAAAGGCCTCTCTACTACTAGTACATATTCTAAACTCCCCAAACTCTTCGCCTTGCGACTCAAGGCATCGGCCAACACATTGGCCTTTCCGGGATGATAGAGGGTGGAGATGTCATAATCCTTAAGCAGCTCAAACCATCTCCGCTACCACAAGTTAAGATCCTTCTATTTAAACAGATGATGTAGAATACGGTGATTGGTGAAAACCTCACAAGGAACACCATACAAATAGTGCCACCAGATCTTCTAGGCATGAAAAATGGCTGCTAACTCGAGGTCGTGGACATGATAGTTTTTCTCAGGCACCTTCAGATGTCTAGATGTGTAGGCAATCACCCTACCGTCCTGCATCAACATTGTGCCGAGACCAATGCGCGACGCATCACAATATACGGTATAGGACCCAACCAATAGGCAACACCAACATTGGGGCTGTAGTCAAAGCAATTTTGAGCTTTTAAATGCTCTCCTCACAATCCTCGGTCCACCTGAATGGAGCACCCTTCTAGGTCAATCTGGTCATAGGTGCTTCAACAGACGAGAAACCCTCTACAAAATGATGGTAATACCCCGCCAAGCCAAGAAAACATCGTATCTCCGTAGTTGAGGATGGTCTGGACCAACTCTGCACTGCTTCAATCTTTTTCGGATCTACCTTGATCCCCTCACTCGACACCACATGGACCAAAAACGCCACTGAATCTAGCCAAAAATCACACTTCAAAAATTTGGCATACAACTTCTCTTCTCTTAAGGTATGGAGCACAGTCCTCAGATGTTGCTCACGATCCTCCTAGCCCCGGGAGTACACCAAAATGTTGTCAATAACCATAATGACGAATGAGTCAAGATAGTGCTGAAATACACTGCTCATCACATGCATGAATGATGCTAGGGCGTTGGTCAGCCCAAAAGACATCACAAGGAACTCGTAATGACCATACTGAGTCCTGAGGTAGTCTTCGGGATATCTGGCTCCCGAATATTCAACTGATGATAGCCTGAACGCAAGTCGATCATAGAGAACACCCTGGCACCCTGAAGCTGATCAAATAGGTCATCAATACATGGCAATGGATACTTGTTCTTCACAATAACATTGTTCAAATGGAGATAATCAATACACATTCGCATAGAACCATCCTTCTTCTTTACAAACAAGACAGGAGCACCCCAAGGCGACTCCCTAGGCCTGATAAACCCTTTATCAAGGAGTTTCTACAGCTGCTCCTTCAATTACTTCAACTCAGTCGGTGCCATAAGATACGGTGGAATAGAAATGGGCTGATTGCTTGGCGCCAAGTCAATACCAAAATCAATATCCCTATCGGGCGGCATGCCCGGCAGGTCTGTAGGAAACGCATCCGGAAAATCTCGCACCACTGGGAAAAAATCAATAGCATGAGCATCAGCTCCAACATCCCTCACAAAGGCCAAATAAGATAAACAACCCTTCCCAACCATCCGCTAGGCCTTCAAATATGAAATCACTCTGTTGGGAACATAGTCTAGAGAACCTCTCCACTCGATCCTTGGCAATCCCGACATCGCCAACGTCACGGTCTTAGCATGACAATCCAGAAAAGCATGACATGGAAACAACCAATCCATACCCAAGATCACATCGAAGTCCAACATACTAAGCAATAAGAGGTCAGCTCTAGTCTCAAATACCCACAATAGTCACTACACACGATCGATATACACGGTCCACAATAATAGTATCACCCACTGGTGTAGATACACGAACAGATGAAGTTAAGGACTCACGGGGCATATCCAGATAATGAGCAAAATATGATGATACATATGAATAAGTGGAACTACGGTCAAATAATGCAGAGGCATCCCTGTGGCATACTAAGACAATATATATGATCACTGCATCAAAGGAAACAACATCTAGTCAGGCAGGGATAGCATAGAATCGGTCATGACCGCCCCCTGCTCGGCCTCCCCCTCTAGCGCGACCTCTAGCTGCCTAGGTCCTACCCCGAGCTGGCTGAGTGGGTGGCATAACTGCTAGTGCTGGTGCCATCGATCGAGAAATCTGCTGTGGAGCCCCACTCAATAACCTAGGGCAATATCTCTTGATATGACCAAAGTCTCTGCACTTGAAACAACCCCTCTTGTGACGGAACTACTGATCCGGATAATCCGAGGAACTACCTGTAGAAGCGTGAGTGAATGAGGCATGGTAAGAACTCTGCATTAGTAGTGCACAGAATGAAGAATGGCATGAATGAGCATTGTAAGAACCGTGGCTAGCTGATGCACCACGATGAGCTGGACGAGTCATCTGAGCGGGTTTATAAGGACGATCCCTGTTGCGGTAGGACTGCCCCCAGAAGGTACACCACCGAAATCGCCCAAACCTCGAGGCCTTTTGGCCTCTCTATCACCCTGCTCTTGGCTACAAACCATCTCTATCTACCGAGCTATGTTAACCACCTCGTCTAAAGTGGAACCAGATACCCTCTCTCTAGTCATAAGCAACCACAGCCAATATGGAGGCCATCAATGAACCTCATGATCCTCCCCCTATCAGTGGGAACCAGCCAAACTGCATGACGAGCTGCTAACTCAAAAACCTCATATCGTCCTAGGTCACATACATGCCATCCTGTTAAAGCTGCTCAAACTGCCTGCGTAGCTCCTCCCTGCGAGACTGCGACATGAACTTCTCCAAGAAGAGAATAAAGAGCTCATGCCATGTAAGTGGTGCTGCACCAACTAGTATGCGCCTCTCATAAGCCTCCCACCATCTGAAGGTAATATCAAAAAACTGAAAAGTAGTGAACGAGACCCCACTGGTCTCCAAAATACATGTTGTACGAAGCAACTGCTGGCACTTGTCCAAGAAACCCTAGGCATCCTCCGACTCAGCACCGCTAAATGATGGATGTCGAAGCCTCCTAAATCTCTCAAATCTCCTCTACTCATCATCAGCGATAACTGGAACCACAGGAGCTTGAGCAACTACAACCGGCTGGGCGGGTAGTACATCCGATGTCTGAAGTCCCTGGACCGCCTGCTCTGGAGTACGGGCAGTAGGGGTATTAGTATCTCCCCCGCCTGAGAAGTAGCTGGAACGTCCTGACCTGATACTACCTGAGCAAGACCAGTGGAAACTGTTAATATCTGGGCCAACGGTTCCTGAAGGCCTGGAATCACAATGGGCACAGCTGGTGCCTGAGTTGGCCCCACTGGCTCAGCTACATTTGGAACCTGCTCCTGAGATGGAGAAACTGTTAGATCAGTAGGTGCCGCTCTATCTGTTGTATGAGCTGCACCTCTACCCCTACCAAGGCCCCTACCACGACCTCGACCTTTCGTGGCCCTAGCTGGTGGTACCGGTAGCTGTCCATCCTGTCCGGTAGCACGTGTCCTAACCATCTGTGAGAGAACAGAATACAGAAGTTTAGTTACCGGAACCAACAAATTTGCTCGACAAGATTACAAGAATGTGAAATTTCCTAAGGGTTCGGCAGCCTCCCGAAGAAAGTATAGACGTCTTCGTACCGATCCGCAAGACTCTACTAAACCTGCCCATGACTCGTGAAACCTATGTAACCTAGGCTCTCATACTAACTTGTCATGATGGCGACTATCGTGGTACTAGGCAAGCCGACATTTACGTAATAACTCCAACACTTAAGAGAAAATGGATTTAAAATAGTTTAAATGATAACAACTTCCCATAAACAGGATAGAAATACAAAATACAACGTGGCAATTCCCAACTTCGGGGTGTCACTGAGTACATGAGCATCTATACATCATAAGTCCAAAAAAATAATGTCTATGAAAATCTGAAACCAAATACAATAAATGGAAAGATAGGGAAGGAGAAACAAGGTCGGTGAAATATCGGCAGCTACCTCAAAATCTCCAGAAGATCAACTGTGCACGGAAATCAACACCCACAGTGTCCGAAAATACCTGGATCTGCACACGGAGTGCAGGGTGTAGTATGAGTATAACCAACTCAGCAAGTAACACTACTAAATAAAGATCTGAAAGTAGTGTTGAGCTTCATAGTTATAGTTCAATTACAGTGATTTTAACATAAGAAAGTAGGCATACTTTCAAGTTCGACAATTAAGGCCAAAATAGTAAATTCATGTCAAGTTCAACTCAAACAGAGTGTAATATCTTTCACAAATTATAAAGACAGTGATACATGGCACCTAAGTGCAACAAATATGAAATCAAATGCATCTCTCGGGACCACAGTTACTCAGCCCTCCCATTCACTCAACACTCGGCACTCGCACTTAGTAGGTACCTGCGCTCACTGGGGATGTGTGTAGACTCCATAGGGGCTCCTTCAGCCCAAGCTCTATAATCTGCACGGACAACTCACGTGCTATAATATAATATCTGAATCTGCAAGGACAACTCACATGTTGCACAGACAACTCACGTGCTATGGTATAATATCTGGATCCATACGGACAACTCACATGCTATAGTATAATACCTCACAATCAGGCCCTCGTCCTCACTCAGTCATCAACCTCTCCAGTCTCTCGGGCTCTAAGAAATCATAATAAGTAGCCCAGACAGCAATGATATGATGCACCAAAAATGAACAATAGAGACTGAGATGTAATATGCAAATAAATTGTGACTGAGTACAAGACAGTAATTTAGCAAATATTTCAACATATACACGGCCTCTGTGAGTCCCTACAATGCACACACATAGTCCAAACATGATTTGTGGTTCAATTTCTCTAATACATGAAGAATAAACAGATAACTACAGATTATTCACTACAGAGTCCCATGGAATTTGACCAAGTCACAATTCCTATGGTGCACACCCACAAGCCCATCACCTAGCATGTGCATCACCACAAAGCCAAATACATGACACGTAAAATGGGGTTTCGTACCCTCAGAACCAAATTTAGAACTATTACTAACCTCAGTCCGAGCAAATCTCTACTCCAACACACCCTTGCCTCACAAAACGGCCTCTGAATGCCTCAAATCTAGGCATAAACAATGCGATATAATCAATACCGGCTAAAGGAATTCAACTCCATAAGAAAATGCTAAGTTATTAATCAAAATCAAACATCGGCTCAAAAGCCGGGCCCCACGCCCACGTCTCAAAATTCGATAAAAGTCACAAAACCTGAAATCCCTCTCAACCACGAGTCTAACCAAACCAAATCTATCAAAATCCGACACCAAATCGTCCCCCAAATCCCCGAATCAAACTCTCCAAATCCCTAGCCTCAAACTCCAAATTTACACCTTGAATACACACCAACTAGGTGGGAAAATCAATGGGGAAGCAATATTACTGATCAAAAATTGGCACAAAGGACTTACCTCGAGAATCCCCTCGAAAACCCTCTCAATTTAGCTTAAATTAAGCTTAAAGAACGGGAAAGTTAAACTTATGTCGGGGCACCATTTTTCTTAATTTAAAATCCGACCCCCATTCCGTTAAAACACCCATTTAGCCTATTTTGAAGCTCATTTCTGATATTTCAAGTGTGAGAAAGAGAGAGTTGTAGATGGAGGGCCTAATTCCCATCAATTAATCTTCAGCCATCACTCAAAGCTTGGAAATATTCAAGTAGAGCACAAAATTCTTCATCCAAAAAGGTAAGACTTCATCACCCCAGCTCTTAATTTCAAACATAGATATAATGGGGTATTAATAAGATGGTTCATGGGTATGAGGGTTATTCATCTTGCATGCATGTGATAAAGAGTATGGGAAAAATAAAAAGTGAACTAGAACCATGAACGTTTTCCTAATTTTGGGTTCAATTTGTATATTACAAAAATAGATTGAGGTTGCTAAGGGTTCCGGATAATTGTAGAGTCTAAAGAAGCGCAATTGAGGTATGTATGTCTAACTCTCTTCTTCTTAGAATCGAACTCCTAGTGTCCGAATAATTGGTGTAAGTTCCAACTTTAGTATTCTAGAATTGTTTGCCTTAGTGTGTTTGATTGAAAGATTCATGTTCCCTAATTGTTTTAGATGGTTACCATGTAATTATGCTATTTGAGAACGTAATTATGTTTTTTTTTCAAGCTCCTTCCCTTATGTGAGAAATGCCTTATGTGATGGTAGTTATCGACATGAATGATGATGTTATTTGAACAAATAAAAAGGGAAAGACTTGAATTGTAAAATGTTCCCAAGTTCCAAGAACTACTTAATAAATGAGGTTGTCTATGCCATGTAATGAAGATGGGAAAGAAATGTGAATTGAGTGGACAGTTGAAAGAGGTTATGTCTCAAGTGAGATGGCTTAGCCGATCGGGCCGAGATCGGACGCCATGCTGTACACATGATGGAATTTGTATTGGGACTATTGAATTACATTGTGGATATGGATATATCTCACTTGATATGGCTTAGCCTGTCGGGCCGAGACCAGACTTCGTGTAAAAACACGGTGGCATTATGAGTTGTGGATTTGGCACTAAAGCTTATTAATCTAAAAAGATAGAAAGATTGAATTGGAAACTATATGATCCTTACTTGGTGTTTTCTTTGTATTTCTATGAAGTACTTATTGATTATTATGACTTTCTTCTCTTTGTTTCACTGTTCATTCTACTAAGATTGGTGTTTGCCTTACATAGTAGTACTATTCGACAGTACTAACGTCCTTTTTGCCAGGGGCGCTACATCTTTGAATGGATGTAGGTGGTTCTATCACAGATAGTGCCGATCGCAGATAGTGGTGCTCTCTTTCTCTCCTCACAGCAGTCTTGGTGAGCCCCATTTCTCCCAGGGGTCATGTAGTCCTTCTTTTGTATAAGTTTTAACATTTTAAGGTATAGCCGGGGCTTTGTTGTCGGCATTGTCATGTTGCTCTTTTGTATTCTTAGAGGCTCCGTAGATGTTTATGTGGGTCATGTATGTATATTGGGGTGGTCGTTGGATAGAGTTGTATTTTGGGAATTCAACTATGGCATAATGTATATAAGGAAAAATGAACTAGCAACGTTTATATATTTATATAATTGTTCTCTCTCCTGTTTTACAAATGGTGATGTGATCCCTTCTTGGATTATGAATGAGTCGGGTAGGAAAGGTTTAATAGTTTTGCTCGACCAGGTTCACTCGGTTGAGCGTCGGTCACACTCCCCGAGTTTGGGGAATGACAAACTTGGTATTAGAGCCTAAGGTTTTAAAGTGTCCTAGGATGTCTCGGAGCCGTGTCTAGTAGAGCCCTTCTTATCGGTGTGTTGTCGACCACATTTATAATTAGGGGGCTACTTGGACATTTAATAATGATACCTTTCATTGTTGTTCTATATCGTGCGATAGAGCGAACGTGAGGTTGTTTTCCCCTAACTCGTGCATTGTTCTCACTTTCAGTAAATGGCACCTAAGAAGAGAGCGAGAATTGGCCAAGAAGACAATAACACCCAAGGGGTGGTTGTTGATCCCTTACTTGATAATGCGAGAGAGGATAATCCCCCTACTATCACACTACCTGATTCGTCTACTCCAGAACAGACTACCCCAGCTCCTACACCCGCGGAGGGTGCCACAATCCCTCCCGCCGATATACTTGTTCCACCTCCTGCCCCAAATCCAGGTCCCGGTATTTCTGATGGGGATCTTAGGGGAGCTATTTAGATGTTAACTCAATTAGTAGCTTCTCAGGCCCAAAGGTCAAATGTTGCACCCACCTTATTTAACTCGCAAGAGGATTCTTCTGGTTCCAGGGTAAACATGTTCCTTCAGTTAGACCCTCTAGTGTTCACAGGTACTGATCCCGGGGCAGACCCTTAGGATTTCATTGATGAGATGCATAAGACTCTCCAAGTTATGCGTTCTACTAAAGTAGATGGAGTAGAGTTGGCCTCTTATCGTCTAAAAGGGGTGGCATATTCCTGGTTTGAGATGTGGGAAGATTCCCGTGATGAGGGGAGCCCTCCGGTGAGATGGAATGAGTTTGCGGATGCCTTCATAGACCATTTCTTGCCTGCCGAGACTAAGGAAGCCCATGCCGTGGAGTTTGAAATGCTTATACAGGGTAGTAGGAATGTGTGGGACTATCACATGGAGTTTGTGCGCCTGTCGAAGTATGTTGTTCATATGATGCCGACTATGGAGGTAAGAATGCATCGATTTGTGCAGGGCCTTAGCCCTTTGGTTATTAATGAGGTTGCCACAGCTGCTCTAAATTTTGATATGACCTATGGAAGGATGGTGGCATTTGCCCAAGCTACGGAGGCTCGAAAGTTAAAGCTCGGGATGGAACAGGAAAGCTCGGCAACCTTGGGGATTCATTTGGAGGTGGGAGATCAGCTTTTTGGGGAGGATCATCAGGGTCGTCCCAGTCTTATGCTCAGTCTTCAGCTAGTGCCCCGCCATCAGGGCACGGTCAGCAGTAGGGGAGTCACTTTAGGCCCTGTCAGGGCATCAGGGGGTCCCACCATCAGGGCAGATTATGAGGGAGATTCCACCCGCAGCAGAGGGCCCCATGCCCTAAGTGTGGGAGGATACATTCGGGAGTTTGCTACCTGGACATGCCAGTATGTTACGGATGCGGAATGAGAGGTCATATTCAGAGGGAGTGTCGTGCATCCTGTCAAAGTGCATGCAGGGGCACAGCTTAGTCATCCAGTCTTACAGCTGCTACATCTTCAGTACCCCCTCCATCTCGAGGCTTTCCAGTACCCACAGGGCATGGTGCAGCTAGGGGTGGTGCACAGAGTTCGGGAGGACCCAGTCTATTCTATGCTATGAGTGGTCAACAAAGTGTAGAGGCTTCCCCGGATGTCATCACAGGTATATTGACTATTCAATCTTATGATGTGTATGCCCTTATTGATCCCGGATCTTCTTTGTCCTATGTTACTCCTTATATTGCTACGAGTTTCGGGATAGAACCAGAACAGCTTCATGAGCCGTTCTCTGTATCTACTCCGATTGGTGAGTCTATTATGGTCACACGGGTTTATAGGGATTGTGTTGTCACAGTGCATGGTCGGGATACCATGGCTGATCTTATTGAACTAGGGATGATTGATTTTGATGTAATAATGGGAATAGATTGGCTTTATTCATGTTTTGCCAAACTTGATTGTCGAGCCAGAATCATGAGGCTTGAATTTCCTAACGAGCCAGCTATGAGTGGGAGGGGAATAATGTTATCCCATAAGGTAGGTTTATTTCTTACCTTAAGGCCACAAAGATGATCAGGAAGGGGTATATTTATAATTTGGTCTGAGTTACGGACACCACTACTGAGGTGCCTACCCTTGAATATGTACCAAATGTGAATGAATTCCCCGATGTAATTTCGGATGAGCTCCCTGGAATTCCTCCAGACAGGGAGATTGATTTTGGGATTCATGTGATGTCGGGCACGCAGCCTATATCCATTCCACCTTATAGAATGGCGCCGGCAGAATTAAAAGAGCTAAAGGAACAACTAAGGGATTTGCTAGAGAAAGGTTTCATCCGACCGAGTGTGTCACCTTGGGGTGCACCAGTTCTCTTTGTTAGGAAGAAAGATGGATCGCTGCGGATGTGTATTGATTACCGGCAACAAATGCCCCGGCAGCTTTCATGGATCTTATGAATCGAGTCTTCAGGCCGTTTCTTGACTCTTTTGTGATAGTATTCATTGACGACATCCTTGTATATTCACGAAGTCGAGAGGATCACGCCGACCACCTCAACGCAATTTTGCAGACTCTTCATCACCACCACCTGTATGTAAAGTTCTTAAAATGTGAATTTTGGCTTGAATCGGTTACATTCCTGGGTCATGTCGTCTCCGGAGAAGGAATTAAGGTTGATCCTCAAAAGATTGCAGCGGTGAAGGATTGGCCTTACTACTCCAACAGAGATTCGTAGTTTCTTGGGTTTGGCCGGGTATTATAGGAGGTTTGTGGAGGGGTTCTCCACTCTTGCCTCTCCATTGACTAAATTGACACAAAAGGGTCCGATACTTGTGAAAGGAGTTTCTAGGAATTGAAATCAAGATTGACTTCGGCGCCGGTATTGACCCTGCCAGAGGGTACCGAGGGGTTTGTGGTGTATTGTGATACTTCAAGGATCGGTCTTGGGTGTGTATTAATGCAACATGGTAAGGTTATAGCATATGCTTCAAGGCAACTTAAGAATCATGAAAACAACTATCCAACTTATGACTTAGAGCTTGCGGCGGTGGTTTTGCATTAAAAGTTTGGCGTCGTTATTTGTATGGAGTCCATGTAGATATATTCACGGACCACAAGAGTCTTCAATACATTTTCAAACATAAGGAATTGAACTTAAGGCAGAGAAGGTGGCTTCAGTTGCTCAAAGATTATGACATCGACATTTTGTATCATCCGAGGAAAGCTAATATGGTGGCAGATGCTCTTAGTCGGAAATCTATGGGTAGTTTGGCTCATTTGGAGGCATGTCAAAGCCCCTTGGCCCGGGAGGTTCACCAGTTGGCCGGTTTGGGAGTTCGTCTTATGGAATCTAATAAAGGGGGAGTGATTGTCCGAAATAGGGCGGAATCATTGCTTGTGGAGGAAGTCAAGGAGAAACAATATAACGATTCAGTGTTGGTGCAGATGAAAAACGTGTTTGTGCATCCCATTATGCGGACGCATAATCACTCTACGGACCGCATAATGGCCACAGAGTGAAGCAGTAAGTTTGGCCAACTTGAGGTCAGTTTTGCGGTCGATTATGCGACCACAAATCGGTCGCAAAATTCCTCTTGGGTTTCTGCGGAGGGAGTTCTGCGGTGCATTATGCGACCTCATACTGGTCGCATACCTATGCCGAAAGTTTAGGCCGCTGAGGGCCATTTCTGCGGTCACTTTGCGGACCGCATAACCATTATGCGGTCGCATATGCGACCACAGATCTGTGTCGGGGCACCATTTTTCTTAATTTAAAACCCGACCCCCATTCCGTTAAAACACTCATTTAGCCTATTTTGAAGCTCATTTCTGATATTTCTAGTGTGTGAGAGAGAGGGTTCTAGAGGGAGGGCCTAATTCCCATCAGTTAATCTTCAACCATCACTCAAAGCTTGGAAATATTCAAGTAGAGCACCAAATTCTTCATCTAAAAAGGTAAGACTTCATCACCCCAGCTCTTAATTTCAAACATAGCTTTAATGGGGTATTAATAAGATGGTCCATGGGTATTAGGGTTGTTCATCTTCCATGCATGTGATAAAGAGTGTGGGAAAAATAAAAAGTGAACTAGAACCATGAACGTTTTCCTAATTTTGGGTTTAATTTATATATTGCAAAAATAGATTGAGGTTGCTAAAGGTTCCGAATAATTGTAGAGTCTAAAAAGGCGCAATTGAGGTATGTATGACTAACTCTCTTCTTCTTAGAATCGAACTCCTGGTGTCCGAATAATTGGTGTAAGTTCCAATTTGATTATACTAGAATTGTTTGCCTTAGTGTGTTTGATTGAAAAATTCATGTTCCCTATTTGTTTTAGACTTAGTGATAGGGCTGACTAACATTAACTAGTCTCCACTAAACTTTAAAACTTCAAACTTCTACATCCGACGCCGAAGCCTATCAAATTAAGTCTAATTGACCTCAAATTTTGTACATAAGTAATAATTGACATTACGGACCTACTCCAACTTCCGGAATCGGAATCTAACCCTGATATCAAAAGTCCACTCCCGGTCAAACTTCCTAAAAATCATCAAATTTTCCAACTTTCGCCAATTGACGCTAAAATGACCTACGGACCTCCAATTCAACATCCTAACACGCTCCTAAGACCAAAATCACCCTACGGGGCTATTGGAACCATCGAAACTACTTTCCGGAGTCATCTCCACACCATTCAAACTACAGTTGATTCCTACGACTTAAACTTCCCTTTTAGGGACTATGTGTCCCATTCCACTCTGAAACCAAAGACAAAACTTCCCGGCAAGTCACAAAACCCAAAAACGAAATAGAGGGAGCAATAATTAAGGTACGAGGCTAATACTCTCAAAACGACAGGCCGGATCGTTACACGGGACATGTTGACGTGAGCGGTTTTGGTTTTGATGATTGACAAAGGAACATATGCATGAACCGGGTCCATAGATGGTATAAACAGGTCATAGTCAAATTCTGGTAAAAGGCATACACGTGCAAGAGATAAGTATAAGTGATTATTTCTGATATTTCCTGAAAGAAAAGTTTGCCTATTCTGAAGTTAAGCAAGAAGCAAGCAATTCCTGTGTGTTTCAAGAGCGTGAACCCGAAGTTACATGAATGTCACGACCCAAAATCCCGCCTTAGGCGTCGTGATGGTACCTAGTCTCGTAAACTAGGTAAGCTGATTACTTGCAACAGTTAAACCAGTTAAGCATGATTTTTTAAAGCTGAGTTTAATATAAATACTGAAATAAGGTGATATAAGCATATGCATCAAAAATCATTTTAGAAGGATGATTCTCATTTTAGAAGCTTAAGTAGTAGGAGTTCACCAAACGTTCATCCTCAAACGTGCCAAGAACTATTCTGAAGTCATCAACTCACTGAATGGACTCACCATACAAATACTCACGGGTAATCCCATGTCACCCCGATCTACACAAACTCGACAACACCATCTCAATTGAAATTTATTCCTTTCACCCATTCCGATAAGCCTTGGAACCAAATTTCAACATTTGTTCATCCCTCAAAGACTTGATTCCCACACATACAACCTGTATCAACCTCAACCAGTTGCAACAAACCATAAGTATGCTCACACGATATAACCATACGACAGCACATCACCCATATGCCCATAGCAATACCTTTGACCATAATAGTTGCCCATAATCAAACCCAGCACCGGTAAATCACCTCATATCAACTAGAACCTTATCCCAAACCTTCCCAACACTTCTAATGATGTAAGAAACATAAATATATCATAATCACTCACCTAATCAACAAATCACAACCAACGCCACATGGGCACATACCTCGCAATCTAAACCCAACAAGCACGACTCGAATATAACTGAATATGGAAATAAAAACACATGAGAGAACTACCGAACAATTCCAACAGGCACAACTCCCCATCGGTATCATGCTACGAATCCATTCCATAAGGGGAAAACAAAACATATGAACTAATCACAAAGATCTCATCCTAATATAACTCCACCACAGCACGTAGTCTGGTCTAAACATATCAATCCACATGGAGACACGAGGATCACATCCTCAGCTCTAAATCACAAGTAGAATGGACATCACACCAACCGAAAACCCTTCACTAACTCAATTCCACAGAACAAAATCACAACACATAATGAATTTCCCATACCGATAGAGCACCCAAATCACAAGTCATAGCCAAACCATCCATAAATCAAATCAAAACCTACCGTATTAAGTAACAGAAAGTTCATCCTAGTCTCATAACTCTCAATAGTGAACAAACCAAAATGATAGACACGGGCTACCACTATAGAATCTCGCAACAGAGGTAAACACATAAGTAGAGTACAAGAATCACGAAACACATCCATCTATGAAACAAGATAGGAGGACTCACTCTGATAAATAGGACCAGATCAAAATAAGATGGATGCTCCTCTATGACAAATCGAAACCATACCTGTTGTGATACAATCTGGTATAGCAGCCTCAGCCCTACCATAGAAAGCATATCAACGGGATGGGCCTCCACCTCTAGGACTCCATCTACCCGCCTGTCCTCCACCTCTAGCTAGTTGTACAGGTGGAGTAGCAATTGGAATGGATCCCAGAGCCTGAGTGCCCTGAGGAAATCCACCTCTCCCGAGTCTGGGACAATCGCTCATGATGTGCTTAGTATCGCCACACTCATAACAACCCCTCTGCGGGTATGGCTGTTGGTATTGAGTCTATGCTGGATAACTGGATAACCACTGTAGGAACCCCGTACAGGTAGTGCACTAAAAGATGATTGTCATATATGAGTTCCCTGACTAGCTGGAGCACCACGAGTAGTCTAAAGTGTGGACTGGACTAGCCGACTGACTGAGCCTCTGCCATGATGGATCAGAGTTGAAGAGTAGAATCCACTGAATCCTCAAGAACCTCGAGACCTCTTGGCTTCCTTATCCTCCCTCTTCACACCACGAAAATGCCCTAACCTCCTGGTAATCTCCACAACCTACTGGAATGGAGTATCAGTCTCCGACTCCCGAGCCATGCTAAATCTAAGACCATAACCCAGCCCCTTGATAAATCTGTGGACCCGTTCTCTAACGGTAGAAACCAAAGTAGGTGCATGACGGGATAACTCACTGAACCTGATGGCATACTCTGACACTGTCATAGTGCCCGGATGCAGCTGCTCGAACTCTGTGCACCACACATCCCGAGGTTTTAGGGAAAAAACTCCCTTAAATACATCTCTGAAAACTGAGTCCAAGTGAGTAGCGCTGCATCACATGTCCTACCCACCTCGTAAGCCCGCCACCATCTATATGTTGCGCCTGACAACTGAAATGTAGTAAAGGCAACTTCACTCATCTCCACAATACCCATGGTGCGGAGAATATAGTGACACTTCACTAGAAAACCATGAACATCCTCGGTAACTATGCCACTAAAAGTAGGAGGATCATACTTCTTGAACCTCTCAAATCTCAGTTGCTCCTCCTCAGATGCCTTTGGCCTAACCCCCAGGCTGAACCGTGATAACAGGTTGTACCGGCATAACGCCCAAAACCTAACCAATATGAGATCGCTGCTCTAGAGTACGGGCGACAGAAGTCTGAGCTCCTCCCCTAGTCTGTGAAGTAGTTGGTGCAACTGGGATCAATCCTTCCTGAGCAATGTACCAAACATGGTCAGGAACTATACTAAAGTCTCCTAAAGTTTTGGGGTAGCAACATGTGCCTCTGGTGCTTGTCCCCCAACCAGAGATACTGGTGGCTCCTCAGCTACTACTCTGGAAAATGCTATAGCTGCGGCACATGCCCCTTCTCGGCCTCTACCTCGGCCCCAGCCTCTCGCAGATCTAGCAGGGGACACGGGTGTATCCTCAGCTGATCCAGTAGTACGTGTTATCACCATCTGTGAGAGAATAGAGATATAAAGTCTAAAACTCTAAAATCAACAAATCTGCACAACAGGAAAGAAATAAGTGGAATTTTTGCTAATAGTTTTGTAGCCTCTCGAAGATAAGTACATATGTCTCTATACCGATACGCAAGACTTTACTAAACTTGCTCATGACTCATAGAACCTAGAGCTCTGATACCAACTTGTCACGACCTAAAATCCCGCCTTAGGCATCGTGATGGCACCTAGTCTCTAAGACTAGGTAAACCGATTACTTGCAATAGTTAAACCAGTAAAGCATGATGTTTTAAAACTGAGATTAATATAAATACCTAAATAAGGTTAAACAAGCCTATGCGAAAGAAATCACAACAATCATCCCAAGACTATGTAATACAGAGTCACGAACTCTAGATGAATACATAGAAATATCTCAAAAACAAAATACAATATTGTTCACATAACGAATTAACAGTACAATCAAAAGGAAAAGGACTCCAAGGGACTGCGGCGATCAAGCAGCTCTACCTTGAACCCTCGCGATCAAGAAGCTAACACTTCTTGGGTCCGTTATCTCCAATACCTGGATCTTCACAAAGATGTGCAGAAGTGTAGTATGAGTACACCACGGCTGGTACCCACTTAGTATCAAGACTAACCTCGGTTGAGTATTAATGAGGTATAAGTCAAGACACCTACTAGTCATAATAACTTGTCCAGTATATAAGTATAAAGCTAATAGTTAAAGCAAGAATCGGTAACTAGCAACAAGGAATAAACATGTGATATAAACAGTAAAGTAATCAGGACACTATTAAAGTACCAGTAAAACCAAATAAGGAAAACAAATGACAACCAAATAATCAAGCCACTCTAACACAAGTCTCACAACAAAATTATTGAGAGATACCTCATCTCATAATCATAAGTCACGAGTCCCAAATCAAAAATCATATGCTCATGGCACCCCATGCCCACATTATTAATCACAAACCGCACAAACATCTCATGTGCCAATATCTTAATCTGCCCGGCATGGTCACAAGCTCACTGTCACAATCTGCCCGGCATGGTCACAAGCTCACTGTCACAATGGAAGCAGATAATACAAGAATACATGTGCTTGATCAATGAATGTCAAATTTCATACTCCTGAACTGGTGTAAATGGCATGCTACGGTGTATGTTTGTGTGAGTGTACTACTACAGTCCAAGACAACAAGTAATATCAAAGACATCGAGTAGCTCAATGGAAACAACACAACAAGTCACGTAAGGTACATGACATACACAAGGAAAATCACATCACAAAAATATCGTCAACATTATGCCCACAGACTGTCACATATCATCCCGGACATAGTCACCCATATCGCTCCATCCAAACATTTAACACAATAGCAACTCGTATCACTCCGCCTAGATAATATATCACAATAGCCACCTGTATCACTCCCCCCTGACAATATATCAATAGTCACTCGTATCACTCCATACAATCAACAACCGTGAGATGCCAACCTTATGCTCCGCATAGCAACAATCAATCCACACAACACACCCACATGTGCAAACATCACAATAACACAATATATTAACTCATACCACAAGTGCCCATAGGCCACAACCTTTCTAAAATAATGATACCAATATCACCACAACACATAGCTCAAACATGATGTGTGCAAGAATCCCAATAGCAACAAAATGAAACGGGGAAAATAACTCAAAAATGAACAATACTTCATTAAACAACAATTTCAACTAAATCAGGTTAATGACTTTCAATAACTTCAACTTCAATTAAAGCGCTTAAGAATAAACTCAATAATGAAGGTATTTCCACGAGATGGCAACTTCGAATCCTAGTGTATGACATAAGCTAACAATGAAAGAGATGGCACGAACTAGCAACTATGTCTAAATGCATGAGAATAACTTGACAACGAAGGGATATCATGTAATAGCAACTTCAAGTAAGAATAATTCAACACTAAAAGAGGTAATGCGACAATAAAAGGTAACAACTTCAAATAAACCATATAAGAGTAAACTTGACAAATAAAATAGAACATGTGCTACCAACTTCAAATAAATCTGTAAGAATAAACTTGACAGTGGAATATAGAACATGAAATGACAAATTTAGTTAAAGCATATAAGGATAAAGTTAACAAAGTAATATAGAACACGTAATGACAAATACAATTAAATGCATATAAGAAGCCTAAGAGTCCAATCCGGTCAATTTTCACATATAAGGTCGTGTACACACTCGTCATCTCATATACGTCTTCCACATACTCCAAATAGTGAAATTAAACCAAGTCCTATGGGGTAGGTTCCCCCATACAAGTTTAGGCAAGATACATACCTCAAAGAAGCTAAATCAATACTCTAAAAAGACCTTCCCGTGTGAAACAACCTCCGGACGGCTCGAATCTAGCCAAAAATAACTTAATATCATAAATAAAAGCCATAGGAAATATGATCGGATAATAAATTTTCGATCTTTAATGAAAATAAAAAAAAGTCTAACCCCCGGGCCCGCACCTCGTAACCCGGCAAAACTAACAAAATCTGAACACTCATTCTACTACTAGTTCAACCATGCCAAAATCATCCAATTTCAGCCTCAAATCAGTCTTCGAATCATCATTTTATATTTTAGAAAGTTTTTACAAAAATCTTAATTTCTCCAATTCAAATCACTAATTAAATGGTAAAAACAGAGATGGATTCATTAAATATAACCAAATCTGAGTCAAATATACTTACCCCAATCTAAAACGTGAAAATCCCCTCCAAAATCACCCAAATCCGAGATCTCTAACTCAAAAAATGATAAAATAACAAAAACCCTCGGAATAGAGTAAATATAAGTCTGCCCAGGTATTTACTCATCGTGATAGCAGCATAGCCTTCGCGATCGAGAAGACAAAAATAATAGTTGCCCAGAATGTTCTTCACGAACGCGTAACTTCAGTCACAAACACGACTCACGGTCCCGAGCACACTACGCGAACGCGGTTTTTCTCACACGAACGTGGATAACAAATCTCCTGATGCCCCTTCCAGCTATCCTTATACGCGATCGTGTAACCTAGAACGCGAACGCGATGACTAAAGTCTTCCAAGCATCGCGAACGCGTGATTATCATCGCGGACACAATGTAAAAATTGCCTGCCGTCACATTACACTACATGAACGCTGTCAGTCGTGATCGCGATAAAGAAAACAAGATATCAGAACCAACAGTTCAGAAACATGAGAAAATAGCATGTAGCCCATCCGAAACACACTCGAGGCCCCCTGGGACCCCATCCAATCATATCAACCAATCCCATAACTTAACGCAGACCTGTTCGAGGCATCAAATCACATCAAACAACATCAAAATTATAAATCGCACCTCAATTCAAGCCTAACGAACTAATGAACTTTCAACTTCTACAACTCGCGCCGAATCATATCAAATCAACTCGGAATGACCTCAAATTTTGCATGCAAGTCCCAACTAACAACACAAACGTATACCAACTCTCGTAATCACACTCTGAACCAGATATCAACAAAGTCAACTCCCAGTCAAACCTCTCAACCTTCCAAACTTTCCAACTTTCGCCAAAAAGTATCAAATCAATCTACGGATCTCCAAATCAAAATCCGAAAATATGCCTAATTCCAAAATCACCATATGAAGCTATTAGAATCATCAAAACATCATTCTTGAGTCGTCTACACAAAAGTCAAATTCCGGTCAACTCTTACTACTTAAACTTCTAAAATGAGAATCATCATTCCATATCAACCCAAAACGCACGAAAATCAAAAACGACTATACATGCAAGTCATAATACATATTATGAAGTTTCTCAAGACCTTAAACTACCGAACGGAATGCTAAAGCTCAAAACGACTGGTCGGATCGTTACAATGAACCAGATAGAAGAACTCATTCTACGTGTCTGTCTTTTATTATAGTTCAGTTGTAGTAGGTGCTTTTGAGTTATATCTTTCAGCTTTTTTTAGAAGCAAGTTGTATTAGGTACTTGAGTTGTATCATTCAAGTTAGAGTTATCTTTAAGTAGTCGCAACAACCTGTGACTGGTTGCTACAAGGGTTAGAGGCAATCCTTAAGTTTATAAGAGTTTGTAAACATGGTTGTTTTGGCTCAAAGTTTTAGCGAAGTGTTGAAAAAAATCCTACTAAAAAGTAGGTCGTGGTGTTTTTACCTTTTGAGCCGGGTGCTTTCCACGTAAAAATACTTATGTTCTTTACTTTATGCATTATTAATTCCGCAACAGTATATTAAGGAGCGCATAGAAGAAATAAGTGATTTTATAATCCAGTGCACGCGAAAGTTAGACAGCATACAAATAACCCTGTCCCCCCCTCTTGTGTGGTATTAAAGTATAAAACATCATAACTATTGAAGTCGTTATTGCTCAGAGCACTGGTCTTGTTAAAGTCTAGATGATTTAATTTCCTTATGAATCACATGCAAATTATTGCATCCATAGACATTTTACATGAAAACTTTGCAAAGATAACCCAAATTTGAGCGGAGTTTAAGTTCTGTGCATGGACATATTTACAGTATCAAGTCACTTATAAGGTAATTATAGCTACATATATATAACAAACAATAACTGACAACCTGATAAAAACAGTAAATAACCTATTGTACATGTAGTAATTAGTATTGAAGGTACAGTTTCACTAATAGTGTAAAATATGTAAAGTGTCGATTGTATATAACTTAAATTCATTTCTCGCTTCATGGATCATGCCTTAGAATTTCATGTTATCAGATATTTTAGATGTGCTAAGGACATTTTTTCCATGATTCGGCGAGCATTACTAATAGTGAGCTGGTAATTTGAAGTGACTTTTGATGTTAAAAACAAGACTCATTGACAATCCAGGAGGTCAATTATACATGTCGGCGTGTTCACGTTCTTTATCCATTTGGTCACCCATAAAATTGTAAAATTTCTACTTTGATCCTACATAAAGGAACATATGACATGGAAGAGGGAGTTGTGAAGCTTAACAGCGAACTGGTTGCCAATGCTTCCAAGGTAACCTCCTCTTGCAGCATTGCTCATCTAACTACAAATTTCATAAGAGAATCCTTACATTAACAAATTTTTGATTAAAATAATCTAATGAGAAATAATTTTGTAAGTTTTCTTTTGTCAATCAAGATTGACTTGGCCTTTTGTATCAAAGTTTGGAAAAGAAACTCTTGACTGTTGGTGGAGGTTGCTGAAGTTTTGACTTTTCTGATGGACAGGTCAAGGAGATAACTCGAGTTTTTGAAGTGGAGAATTGTGAACTATCTTATGTTGTGGAAATGGCCACCAGTTTAATTAATCGGTTTACAGACTACAGCCCCATCTCAGAGCCTCTCTTAAGAAGCTCTACGTAGCCAGCTCACGACAGGAGATTTCAGTATCTATACTATATTTCTGATGCACTTGGTCACATGCAAACGGTCTTTCGACTTTCAAACAAGGAAAAAAATCAAGATGAGTTGAATCCATCAGTTTCATTATTCCCTGCCTTTAGTTTTGTTTTGTTTTTCTCTCTTTGTAGTGTTGTTAATATGCCTTGCACAAAGGATGACAAGTATATGATCTTTTAGCAATATAGAAGCAAATCACATGGAGCACTAAGCAATTTTATGGATGCTATTTTCTTTCAGAGATTTCTTCTATTTATGGGAAGTCTTTTTCCAGATGATCTTTGAGTTCTTTAAAGTTGGAAATGGGAATTGAATTCTCCAATAATTCATAAATGAACGAATTTTCGATTATATTGATGTTTGGCTATAATTCCATATTTTAGTACATTATTTACCTTATATTTAGGTGCTTTAATACTAAAGTATACTATATTTGTGCTTAATTGAGTTTATGTTATGTGTAGGTACGCCGGAAATAAAATTGACAGCAAAGTAGAGATTTTATGTGTATTTTATACACTACAAGAATGGAGTTATGATTATTTGATAAGTGGATATATATTGATTAAAGTGTAACAAATCAAAATGAAAAAAAAGGAACAATTGGAAAAGAAACAAGGAAGACAAAAACGTGAAAGAATTGAAAAGTTGAAGAAGGACAACGTGAAATGGAATGTTAGGCAGCAAATCAAAGTCAGCCTTCCAGGCGACGCGAGACTCATTGCTCGCGTTAGAGCTCACGCCGCGAGGCCTGAGGCGAGCTGGAGCGTGCGTTTGAGCAGGCTAGGCGTGGTCTGGCGCAAGGCGATGCGTGTTTCAGATTTTTAAAGCCTATTTTGTCTTCTATTTGGTTTTGGACTTGGTTATTTCGTCTAAGCCTTTTCCCTACACATATAAATAGTCATTAAACACAATTTTTGAGGAGGAGGCCGAAATTAGACCGGAGATTCGACCTAAGGAGGTAAGAACACACTAGGAGCAAGCGGAGAATTCTTCTACAAGTTTTTCACTTCCTTCTTCCTATTTCCATTATTGGTTATGAATTCTAGTATTGTATTTATGCATACTATTATGAATAGCTAATTTTTTATCTAGAGTTTTGATAGAACCTTTTGTAGGATAAATTCTTGTTATGATTTTAAATAATTGAGCCGTTGGATTTCTCTATTTGTTCAACTACATTTATATTGTGGTTGGTTGAAGAGCTCTCAATCGACTGTGCCTATTTAGTGTGTATTACTCGGGATAGAGTGCATATTTAGATAGTTGTTGAACAACATCACTCCTAACGTATATGAGGGATCAATACGAAGGGTTTAAAGATGAGATTAGGGATAACGAAACTTTGGTACGTCCGAGTGAGTCGTACTTAATGCCAGCTAGCGTAATTCGGGAGAATATGTCTAGTACATTATGGTAATTACTCGGGAGAGAGTTACGACACTCAGAGCACTCATGATTGGTAGAAAAAACTTAGGCGAAATTATAGAAGGCATAGCGGGAAGGATTCTCACAATTGGGGAAATCATAACTCTAGACCTCCTTAGTCTTGTCTAAAATTCCATCCTTGTTAGTTGATAATTTTACTGCTTTATAATAGTTTTTAGTTAATTAGTTAGAAATAAATATTATAATCTCTATAATTAGAAAATTATTTGAACTTGTGTTTCTTAGAAATATTGAACAGTTGTAGCTAAGCCTTAGTTCTCTATGGGATTCGACTCCGGACTTGTAAACCGGATTATATTTGCAATGACCTCTTAGTCCTTTTTATAAGTCATAGTTGGACGTGATCAAATTTTGGCGTCGTTGCCAGGAAACTAACGGTGTAATTGTAGGTGTACATATTGCTAAGTTACAAGTTTGAACTTTTATTTTTATTTTCTTGTATTTGATTTTTTATATTTTTGTTTTACTTGTTGATTTTAGAAACATGGCATCTTGGAATTATAAGAGTTTTGATGTTGGTAACTCTACTTTTGAACATCCTTATGCGTATTGTGGAGGAAACCACCCAAGACAACAAGTAATATCAAAGACATCGAGTAGCTCAATGGAAACAACACAACAAGTCACGTAAGGGACATGACATACACAAGGAAAATCACATCATCACAAAAATATCGTCAACATTATGCCCACAGACTGTCACATATCATCCCGGACATAGTCACCCATATCGCTCCATCCAAACATTTAACACAATAGCAACTCGTATCACTCCGCCTAGATAATATATCACAATAGCCACCTGTATCACTCCCCCCTGACAATATATCAATAGTCACTCGTATCACTCCATACAATCAACAACCGTGAGATGCCAACCTTATGTTCCGCATAGCAACAATCAATCCACACAACACACCCACATGTGCAAACATCACAATAACACAATATATTAACTCATACCACAAGTGCCCATAGGCCACAACCTTTCTAAAATAATGATACCAATATCACCACAACACATAGATCAAACACGATGTGTGCAAGAATCCCAATAGCAACAAAATGAAACGGGGAAAATAACTCAAAAATGAACAATACTTCATTAAACAACAATTTCAACTAAATCAGGTTAATGACTTTCAATAACTTCAACTTCAATTAAAGCGCTTAAGAATAAACTCAATAATGAAGGTATTTCCACGAGATGGAAACTTCAAATCCTAGTGTATGACATAAGCTAACAATGAAAGAGATGGCACGAACTAGCAACTATGTCTAAATGCATGAGAATAACTTGACAACGAAGGGATATCATGTAATAGCAACTTCAAGTAAGAATAATTCAACACTAAAAGAGGTAATGCGACAATAAAAGGTAACAACTTCAAATAAACCATATAAGAGTAAACTTGACAAATAAAATAGAACATGTGCTACCAACTTCAAATAAATCTGTAAGAATAAACTTGACAGTGGAATATAGAACATGAAATGACAAATTCAGTTAAAGCATATAAGGATAAAGTTAACAAAGTAATATAGAACATGTAATGACAAATACAATTAAATGCATATAAGAAGCCTAAGAGTCCAATCCGGTCAATTTTCACATATAAGGCCGTGTACACACTCGTCATCTCATATACGTCTTCCACATACTCCAAATAGTGCAATTAAACCAAGTCCTATGGGGTAGGTTCCCCCATACAAGTTTAGGCAAGATACATACCTCAAAGAAGCTAAATCAATACTCTAAAAAGACCTTCCCGTGTGAAACAACCTCCGGACGGCTCGAATCTAGCCAAAAATAACTTAATATCATAAACAAAAGCCATAGGAAATATGATCGGATAATAAATTTTCGATCTTTAATGAAAATAAAAAAAAGTCTAACCCCCGGGCCCGCACCTCGTAACCCGGCAAAACTAACAAAATCTGAACACTCATTCTACTACTAGTTCAACCATGCCAAAATCATCCAATTTCAGCCTCAAATCAGTCTTCGAATCATCATTTTATATTTTAGAAAGTTTTTACAAAAATCTTAATTTCTCCAATTCAAATCACTAATTAAATGGTAAAAACAGAGATGGATTCATTAAATATAACCAAATCTGAGTCAAATATACTTACCCCAATCTAAAACGTGAAAATCCCCTCCAAAATCACCCAAATCCGAGATCTCTAACTCAAAAAATGATAAAATAACAAAAACCCTCGGAATAGAGTAAATATAAGTCTGCCCAGGTATTTACTCATCGTGATAGCAGCATAGCCTTCGCGATCGAGAAGACAAAAATAACAGCTGCCCAGAATGTTCTTCACGAACGCGTAACTTCAGTCACAAACACGACTCACGGTCCCGAGCACACTACGCGAACGCGGTTTTTCTCACACGAACGTGGATAACAAATCTCCTAATGCCCCTTCCAGCTATCCTTATACGCGATCGTGTAACCTAGAACGCGAACGCGATGACTAAAGTCTTCCAAGCATCGCGAACGCGTGATTATCATCGCGGACACAATGTAAAAATTGCCTGCCGTCACATTACACTACGTGAACGCTGTCAGTCGTGATCGCGATAAAGAAAACAAGATATCAGAACCAACAGTTCAGAAACATGAGAAAATAGCATGTAGCCCATCCGAAACATACTCAAGGCCCCCTGGGACCCCATCCAATCATATCAACCAATCCCATAACTTAACGCAGACCTGTTCGAGGCATCAAATCACATCAAACAACATCAAAATTATAAATCGCACCTCAATTCAAGCCTAACGAACTAATGAACTTTCAACTTCTACAACTCGCGCCGAATCATATCAAATCAACTCGGAATGACCTCAAATTTTGCATGCAAGTCCCAACTAACAACACAAACGTATACCAACTCTCGTAATCATACTCTGAACCCGATATCAACAAAGTCAACTCCCAGTCAAACCTCTCAACCTTCCAAACTTTCCAACTTTCGCCAAAAAGTATCAAATCAACCTACGGATCTCCAAATCAAAATCCGAAAATATGCCTAATTCCAAAATCACCATATGAAGCTATTAGAATCATCAAAACATCATTCTCGAGTCGTCTACACAAAAGTCAAATTCCGGTCAACTCTTACTACTTAAACTTCTAAAATGAGAATCATCATTCCATATCAACCCGAAACGCACGAAAATCAAAAACGACTATACATGCAAGTCATAATACATATTATGAAGTTTCTCAAGACCTTAAACTACCGAACGGAATGCTAAAGCTCAAAACGACTGGTCGGATCGTTACAATGAACCAGATAGAAGAACTCGTTCTACGTGTCTGTCTTTTATTATAGTTCAGTTGTAGTAGGTGCTTTTGAGTTATATCTTTCAGCTTTTTTTAGAAGCAAGTTGTATTAGGTACTTGAGTTGTATCATTCAAGTTAGAGTTATCTTTAAGTAGTCGCAACAACCTGTGACTGGTTGCTACAAGGGTTAGAGGCAATCCTTAAGTTTATAAGAGTTTGTAAACATGGTTGTTTTGGCTCAAAGTTTTAGCGAAGTGTTGAAAAATATCCTACTAAAAAGTAGGTCGTGGTATTTTTACCTTTTGAGCCGGGTGCTTTCCACGTAAAAATACTTATGTTCTTTACTTTCTGCATTATTAATTCCGCAACAGTATATTAAGGAGCGCATAGAAGAAATAAGTGATTTTATAATCCAGTGCACGCGAAAGTTAGACAGCATACAAATAACCCTGTCCCCCCCTCTTGTGTGGTATTAAAGTATAAAACATCATAACTATTGAAGTCGTTATTGCTCAGAGCACTGGTCTTGTTAAAGTCTAGATGATTTAATTTCCTTATGAATCACATGCAAAATATTGCATCCATAGACATTTTACATGAAAACTTTGCAAAGATAACCCAAATTTGAGCGGAGTTTAAGTTCTGTGCATGGACATATTTACACTATCAAGTCACTTATAAGGTAATTATAGCTACATATATATAACAAACAATAATTGACAACCTGATAAAAACAGTAATTAACCTATTGTACATGTAGTAATTAGTATTGAAGGTACAGTTTCACTAATAGTGTAAAATATGTAAAGTGTCGATTGTATATAACTTAAATTCATTTCTCGCTTCATGGATCATGCCTTAGAATTTCATGTTATCAAATATTTTAGATGTGCTAAGGATATTTTTTCCATGATTCGGCGAGCATTACTAATAGTGAGCTGGTAATTTGAAGTGACTTTTCATGTTAAAAACAAGACTCATTGACAATCCAGGAGGTCAATTATACATGTCGGCGTGTTCACGTTCTTTATCCATTTGGTCACCCATAAAATTGTAAAATTTCTACTTTGATCCTACATAAAGGAACATATGACATGGAAGAGGGAGTTGTGAAGCTTAACAGCGAACTGGTTGCCAATGCTTCCAAGGTAACCTCCTCTTGCAGCATTGCTCATCTAACTACAAATTTCATAAGAGAATCCTTACATTAACAAATTTTTGATTAAAATAATCTAATGAGAAATAGTTTTGTAAGTTTTCTTTTGTCAATCAAGATTGACTTGGCCTTTTGTATCAAAGTTTGGAAAAGAAACTCTTGACTGTTGGTGGAGGTTGCTGAAGTTTTGACTTTTCTGATGGACAGGTCAAGGAGATAACTCGAGTTTTTGAAGTGGAGAATTGTGAACTATCTTATGTTGTGGAAATGGCCACCAGTTTAATTAATCGGTCTACAGACTACAGCCCCATCTCAGAGCCTCTCTTAAGAAGCTCTACGTAGCCAGCTCACGACAGGAGATTTCAGTATCTATACTATATTTCTGATGCACTTGGTCACATGCAAACGGTCTTTCGACTTTCAAACAAGGAAAAAAATCAAGATGAGTTGAATCCATCAGTTTCATTATTCCCTGCCTTTAGTTTTGTTTTGTTTTTCTCTCTTTGTAGTGTTGTTAATATGCCTTGCACAAAGGATGACAAGTATATGATCTTTTAGCAATATAGAAGCAAATCACATGGAGCACTAAGCAATTTTATGGATGCTATTTTCTTTCAGAGATTTCTTCTATTTATGGGAAGTCTTTTTCCAGATGATCTTTGAGTTCTTTAAAGTTGGAAATGGGAATTGAATCCTCCAATAATTCATAAATGAACGAATTTTCGATTATATTGATGTTTGGCTATAATTCCATATTTTAATATATGATTTACCTTATATTTAGGTGCTTTAATACTAAAGTATACTATATTTGTGCTTAATTGAGTTTATGTTATGTGTAGGTACGCCGAAAATAAAATTGACAGCAAAGTAGAGATTTTATGTGTATTTTATACACTACAAGAATGGAGTTATGATTATTTGATAAGTGGATATATATTGATTAAAGTGTAACAAATCAAAAGGAAAAAAAAAGGAACAATTGGAAAAGAAACAAGGAAGACAAAAACGTGAAAGAATTGAAAAGTTGAAGAAGGACAACGTGAAATGGAATGTTAGGCAGCAAATCAAAGTCAGCCTTCCAGGCGACGCGAGACTCATTGCTCGCGTTAGAGCTCACGCCGCGAGGCCTGAGGCGAGCTGGAGCGTGCGTTTGAGCAGGCTAGGCGTGGTCTGGCGCAAGGCGATGCGTGTTTCAGATTTTTAAAGCCTATTTTGTCTTCTATTTGGTTTTGGACTTGGTTATTTCGTCTAAGCCTTTTCCCTACACATATAAATAGTCATTAAACCCAATTTTTGAGGAGGAGGCCGAAATTAGACCGGAGATTCGACCTAAGGAGGTAAGAACACACTAGGAGCAAGCGGAGAATTCTTCTACAAGTTTTTCACTTCCTTCTTCCTATTTCCATTATTGGTTATGAATTCTAGTATTGTATTTATGCATACTATTATGAATAGATAATTTTTTATCTAGAGTTTTGATAGAACCTTTTGTAGGATAAATTCTTGTTATGATTTTAAATAATTGAGCCGTTGGATTTCTCTATTTGTTCAACTACATTTATATTGTGGTTGGTTGAAGAGCTCTCAATCGACTGTGCCTATTTAGTGTGTATTACTCGGGATAGAGTGCATATTTAGATAGTTGTTGAACAACATCACTCCTAACGTATATGAGGGATCAATACGAAGGGTTTAAAGATGAGATTAGGGATAACGAAACTTTGGTACGTCCGAGTGAGTCGTACTTAATGCCAGCTAGCGTAATTCGGGAGAATATGTCTAGTACATTGTGGTAATTACTCGGGAGAGAGTTACGACACTCAGAGCACTCATGATTGGTAGAAAAAACTTAGGCGAAATTATAGAAGGCATAGCGGGAAGGATTCTCACAATTGGGGAAATCATAACTCTAGACCTCCTTAGTCTTGTCTAAAATTCCATCCTTGTTAGTTGATAATTTTACTGCTTTATAATAGTTTTTAGTTAATTAGTTAGAAATAAATATTATAATCTCTATAATTAGAAAATTATTTGAACTTGTGTTTCTTAGAAATATTGAACAGTTGTAGCTAAGCCTTAGTTCTCTATGGGATTCGACTCCGGACTTGTAAACCGGATTATATTTGCAATGACCTCTTAGTCCTTTTTATAAGTCATAGTTGGACGTGATCAAATTTTGGCGTCGTTGCCGGAAAACTAACGGTGTAATTGTAGGTGTACATATTGCTATGTTACAAGTTTGAACTTTTATTTTTGTTTTCTTGTATTTGATTTTTTATATTTTTGTTTTACTTGTTGATTTTAGAAACATGGCATCTTGGAATTATGAGAGTTTTGATGTTGGTAACTCTACTTTTGAACATCCTTATGCGTATTGTGGAGGAAACCACCCATGAAAAAATTATCAAAATATTCCCGAGAGCGAGTTATGTGCACCAACTCAATCTTATGTGTGGAATGTGTGTGATATGTGTGGTGGTCAAGATGGTCACTTTCATGGTTGTACTTATATTTCTTATCCTCCCCCAACCCCTTACTATGATTGTTCTACTTTTTTTGGTGAAGTTAATAGGAACAAAGAACCTAGGGAAGTTGACCTGAATGAGATCAAAGATATGTTAAAGTATTTCATGGAACAAAGTAATGAGAAACAACTGCAAATACAAAGGTTATGTGATACTATCCAAAGGCAAGAAGCAACTATTCATAACTTGGAGACACAAGTGAGTCAATTAGTTGAAGCATTTAATGCTCAACAAGCTGATATTGTGGATAGTAGACAAAAGGAGCATGCATTAGATGCAGAAATTGAGGTACCAATAGAGGGGTCCATAGTAGAACACCAACAATCAATCAAACTAGAATTTGAGGATGGCAATGTTGTAAAAGAGATACTAGAGTCAACCAAGGACATTGATGATACATATTTAGTTGACTCTAGTGTCATTAGTGTTGAGGGTGTAGACAGTCCCAATGTTCATGCAGTTGAGTGCATTGGTCCACACTCCAAGTATTTTTCCACATTATATTTGGATGATGATATAGAAGTAGAGTCATCCGAACCACTTGAGGAGTCAAGGAATGAGGAACAAGGTGCCTATATTCTGGAATTCTTCTTGCCAGAAAGTCGGAATTACACACCTCGTCTAAAGGCCAAGAAGTGCAGAATACTACATTGTTTTATTGGGCCAATCAGATTCATTCCACCACCCCAGGAGCATGATCATAGAGCAGAATCAAAACTTGGGGTCCAATTCATAAGTTCAAAGTGGAGGCAGAAAGTGATTCGCGTCGTACCGCGATGTTAAATCAAGCGCTTGTTGGGAGGCAACCTAGCTTTACCGCTTTCTTTTATTTTTTATTTTTTTAAATTGTATTATGTTTGTAGTGACGTTTTCTGATTTTCTAGGAGCATGTAAAGTAACGTTATTGGAAGGATGCAACAGCAAACCTAATGATTGAAACTAAGTGTGAGGTACCCGCATGAAAGATCAGGCCTGAGAGAAGTCTGAGTACTCCATGAGCTACTAGTGCTTCGCCATTTGGCCTACTAGGGAGTTTCTTTTAACCTCTTATTAATATGGTGTGCATTGGGACAATGCACAATTTTAAGTGTGGGGTGAGGAGATTGTTTGGGTGACTTTCTACGCTATTTTATCTGTGTTAGTTTAATTGGATAATATTTTTTTTTTAGAAAAAATGAAAAAATAAGAGTGAACTTTTCCCGACGATGGGTATCCTAGATAATATTTTTGAGGGATTAAAGTCTAAAAAAATAATACAAAAGTATGTCTTTTTATTTTTTTAGGTAGTAATAATCCTCGTGGTTTTTCTTTGTGCCTCGGTTCTTTTTCATAGGATGTAGTTTGAACCGGGTAGTAATTTTTCCTTTTATTTTTTTTTTAGAGTAGATTAGAATTTAGGAAATAAATGGAGGAAGAAAGATGAGATTACTAGGTGCCTTTGACTTGTTTGATAGTAACATATTTAGGTTTTGGCATGTGTATTACCTTCCCTATAGTTTGAAATTGCTTATGATGCCTTATTGAGTCAGATTGCAGGTCTATTGACGCATATGTCTCATTTTCTTAGCTCGTGTTCACTTTGTGCTTAATGCTTAATATTTTGTGGCTCTGTGAATACTTGCAATTATTTGAGAATCGAAACGGAACCGTCCTTAGTGAGTCATGTGTCATGTGTGGTGAGAAATTGTGTAGTCCATATTTTTGTGATTGAGTCTAGAACTTGCCTGTTATGTAAGTTGAAGCAAAATTTTAGGTGATGCTCGGTGTGAAAAATAATTTAGACTTTCTTTGATCTTTTTGAGCTTATTGTTTATCACAAATAAAATGTGTCCCTAGTTAACCCTTTTGAGCCTATAGACTTTTATTTGGCACCCACATTACAAGCATATACCCCTTTGTTCTAAATTTTTATTATTTTGATCATTTTACCTCTTAAATCACTTTAATTGTGAAACGAGTGCTAGAAGAAGTAGGGACTAAGTGTAGGGTGACTTTTGAGTGGAACCAATGAAAAGAGAAAAGGTGTACTTGTTTTGTAAAAGAATACGCCACTAGTAGAAATTACAAAAGAGAAAAAAATATATAGCTGAATAAATTATTGTCTTGCTCTTGCTAGTGGGGTATAAATTAAAGTAGTGCTTAAAGAAAGAAGGAACATTGTTGGGATGATTCTAGTTGTGAAATTAAAATTATGATTGAAGAATTTGCGCTTACAATTGATTATGTGATGTGTTAAAGTGCTTAGGAGGGTTAGCCATTATTTCTAAAAATATCCTTCCCGTCCCTTAGCCCACATTACAACCATGAAAAGTCCTAATTGATTTGAGATCGAGTGAGCCTACATTAGTAGAGATTTACATTAAGGGCAAGCCTATGGTGCCAATTGCATGCATGTGACTTCTTTTGTGAGAGTGAGAGATTTTCTTTGATATATATGAGTCCTTAAACTATATTTGATCATGAGATTTGAATGTGTGGATTCAACTTACTCTTTTATTCTTGTTGTGAGGGCACATGGTTTCGTGAGAGATAGGTAACATTATTAGACTTCTCTAGGATGTTGGGTGTTCAGGCCATCAGTGCATTGTGACATGGAGTTGGTTTTTGAGGCTAGGATTGTTAGGAGCATGTTGTCTTTGTTGTGAATATTTGTGAAGTATGGCATAAAAAAAAAGGGAAGTGTATGCAATTGCATATGCTATAGTTTAATTGTTTCTATAAACCATGGACATTGGTGTAGTGTGCCTCAATTGTGTAAAAACAAAGTGCTCAGAGATAGTGTAAAGTGTTGGTTGACTCGAGGACGAACAACTTTTCAGTGTGAGGTATTGATGTTTGGCTATAATTCCATATTTTAGTACATTATTTATCTTATATTTAGGTGCTTTAATGCTAAACTATACTATATTTGTGCTTAATTGAGTTTATTTTATGTATAGGTACATCGAAGATGAAATTGGAAGAAAAGTAGAAATTTTATGTGTATTTTACACACTACAAGAATGGAGTTATGATTATTTGATTAGTGGATATGTATAAATTAAAGTGTAACAAATCAAAAGGAAAAAAAAAAGGAACATTTGAAAAAGAAACAAGGAAGACAAAAACGTGAAAGAATTGAAAAGTTGAAAAAGAAGGACAACGTGAAATGGAATATTAGGCAGCAAATCAAAGTCAGCCTTCCAGGCGACGCGAGACATATTGCTCGCGTTAGAGCTTGCGCCGCGAGGCCTGAGGCGAGCTGGAGCATGCGTTTGAGCAGGTCAGGCGTGGTCTGACGCGAGACGACGCGTGTTACGGATTTTTTAAGTTTATTTTATCTCCTACTTGATTTTGGACTTGGTTATTTCGTCTAAACCTTTTCCCTACACATATAAATAGTCATTAAACACAATTTTTGAGAAGGAGACCGACATTAAACCGGAGATTCGACCTAAGGAGGTAAGAACACACTAGGAGCAAGGCGGAGAATTCTTCTACGAGTTTTTTACTTCCTTCTTCCTATTTCCATTATTGGTTATGAATTCCAATATTGTAGTTATGCATACTATTATGAATAGCTAATTTGTTATCTATAGTTTTGATAGAACATTTTGTAGGATAAATTCTTGTTATGATTTTATATAATTGAGCCGTTGGATTTCTCTATTTGTTCATCTACGTTTATATTGTGGTTGGTGAAGAGCTCTCAATCGACTGTGCCTATTTAGTGTGTATTACTCGGGAAAGAGTGCATATTTAGATAGTTGTTGAACAACATCACTCTTAACGTATTAGGGATCAATACGAAGGGTTTAAAGGTGAGATTAGGGATAACGAAATCTTGGTACGATCTGAATGAGCCGTACTTAATGCCAGCTAGTGTAATTCGGGAGAATATGTCTAGTAAATTGTGGTAATTACTCGGGAGAGAGTTACGACACTCATAGCGCTCATGATCGGTAGAGAAAATTTAGGTGAAATTATAGAAAGTATAGCGGGAAGGATTCCGATAATTGGGGAAATTATAACTCTAGACCTCCTTAGTCTTGTCTAAAATTTCATCCTTGTTAGTTGATAATTTTACTGCTTTATAATAGTTGTTAGTTAATTAGTTAGAAATAAATATTATAATCTCTATAATTAGGAAATTGTTTGGACTTGTGTTTCTTAACAATATTGAACAGTTGTAACTAAGCCTTAGTTCTCTGTGGGATTCGACTCCGGACTTGTAAACCGGATTATATTTGCAACGACCGTTTAATCCTTTTTATAAGGCATAATTGGGCGTGATCACCTGCATTTCAGTTCAAGCCAGACTTGTCTCTCTTTTCCTTGAAAAAATACAATTTGCTAAGGGCCCATTTAGCCATAATAAAAATTCACTTTTTTGGGGAAATTTTTTACTTTTTTCGGAATCAATGTCTGGCTTGAAAATTTTAAATTTTACTTGAAGTTGAATTTCGAAAAACTCCCAAAAACTGTCTTTCAGAATTTTCGCTTCAAATCACTCACAAAAATTCAAAAATAGCTCCAAATTATATTCATGTCCAAACACAACTATAATTTTTAAATATCATTTTCAATTGAAAAAATAATTTCATAATTCTTATGTCCAAACGCCCACTAAATTTTGGACCACTATAAAATTATGATCTACAAAAAAAGATGCAATCTGAATTTAGGTGTGAAAGCTCCTATAAAAGTAAAAGGATTGGCAACTTTTTTTCGTCTTTTTTCTTGTATGACTCTGATTACTTACCTAAGGTAAAGGACTTACTGAGAATTAAAATTATTCTTAAAAAGTTTGGCTATATACTAATTATTATTCGTATTTTTAAAATTGATTAGACAAACACAGATTGTTTCTCATTAAAATTATTTTTTTTAAAAGCACTTTAAGAAAAATATTTTCAAAATAACTTAATTTTAAAAATTTGGCGAAACAAGGCGAAGCGTATTTGTTAGACACTTTTTGCTAACATGCAACAATGTGTGTCCTACAAGGATTCTGGCCTCATGAATCTCTGCTATAACATTTTTTTTCTTTCTTTTCTCAGATATTTTTCCGTTATTTTCAAATAATTTTCTAATAAATACACTTTTTGAATAATATAGGTGTCTTAATTAAAGTGTTCAAGGGGCCGCGTATAACTTTGGCTTTTAAAAAAAACAATATTAGTACAATGGGCGTCAAACAGAACGTCAATTTGCGAACTGTTGGACAAAATAGAAAAGGTGACCGGAGTCACGTGGTATGTGGGATTACTAAAATCTCACGTGGCGTTGGACAAAATATTGCCTCTGCCTCTCAACTCTTAGCTCAAATCAACGGCATTTCTTCTTCAGCTAATCCCATCATCATCTCTTCTAATCACTTTTCTCCCATTCCAATTCCCTAGAACCTTCTCCGATCTCCACACAAAAACTCCACTACATAATCAAATCACATTAAACAAAAAATTGAGAATTAGTTTATATAATCATTTGAACAATGTGTTCACTACAAGTTCCAAATTACAGAGTTTTCGATCACTCTTCAGTTAATTTTTCAAAGAAATGTGTAATTTACTCGTCATTTTGGGGACTGGAGTTGTGCTTTAGCGACAGACGGTCTAAAGCTAGTATGGCGGTGAATCGACGGGGAAATCGGAAGGTTTATGCGATGTCTACCGCTAGTGTTTCGCCGTTCAAGATGAATTTGAATGAGTATATGGTTACACTTGAAAAACCGCTTGGTATTCGCTTCGCGATTTCTGTTGATGGCAAAGTTTTCATTCATGCTCTTAAGAAAGGGGTTAGTTTTCGCAATTTACACCTTTAGATTTGAGTAGTGTGATTTTAATGTAGTTTTATTTACTTTTTTTTTTTGGTTCATTATATACCATATGTATTCTAATACTACATATACGATCTAAGTTATATATACTGATATCTTAAAAATTTTAACACTATCACATTATTTCAATTTTGACCAGGTTACCTATAGATGCTTATCATAGATATTTACCTGTATTGATCTGATTGCGCATATGCTCTGATAGTGTAAACTTGTGATAGCAGTTCAATTACTATTTTTACTAGGTTACTTATAGATTCTTATCATAGAAATTTATATGCAATTACCTAATAACTGACTACATATGCATTATAATTAAAAAAGGTGTCTCTGTGTGTGTATGCGTGTGCGCGCGCGCACCTTAGGTGGATCTTTCAAACTTTGAGATTCTTAGTGGAACACATTCTATTTTTGAAGTTATAGGTTCAGAATTTAATATTTTTTGGACCCATAAAAAGAGGTTGTATCTGCGAGACCATACCCACTTGGGTGACTCTAAATCCAGGAACCGCCTATGTTTTCACATTTTCTGTAGAGTTCATCCTTATATAGGCATCTCTTAGTTTGTGGAAGTGTCATTTTGCAGGGAAATGCCGAGAAATCAAGAATTATAATGGTTGGTGATACATTGAAAAAGGCAAGCGACTCTTCGGGCGGGGGGCTAATTGAGATCAAAGACTTCGGCGATACAGAGTATGAAATGTGAACATTATACCCGTTTTAATCTACAATGCTAAAAGCTAAGAGTCTATTTCTGACTGAAGTAGTGCAATGTTTCAATAAGTGTACTGTATTTTGCAATGGTTTCTGCAGGAAGATGATGAAAGAGAACTCAGGGCCTTGTAGCCTGGTTCTTGAGAGACCATTTTTCCCATTTCCTATCCACCAGCTATATCTTATGAATGATATTGATATTCAATATAATAGAGGTCGTGTTCCTGTTTCTACATGGAACAAAAATTTACTTGCCTCCAACTTGCGAACACCTGCTGAGGGCAGTGGGAACTGCGGATTTGTAGTATTTTCCCCCAAGTTTCTAGCTTTAAAAGGATGGGAGGTTCTAAGTGATCAAGATCAAATCAGGCAACAAGGAAAGCTGAATGGCACCCCTTCTTTACCATTTAGCCCAATTATCAACATATTCTCTGAGAAAGACATAGGAGATTCTGAATGGGCACACGGGAGTTTCCCATTGGAAGAATATGCGAAGGCGTTGGATCGTTCAAGGGGAGAACTGTATTACAATCATGATCTTGGTATCCGTTACAGCAAGGTGTGATATTGAGATTTTCTGTGCAAAATATTTCCTTTACTCAAAAGATTAATATTCAACTGCTTGAGATTTATGTGGTGATAACTGATAACTTCCTACATGAAGCTGGAAGAAAGAGAAGAGCCTCCAGGAAATTTACTCTTTTTAATTTTACTGAACTCCATTTTCATCAAACTGTGTAAAAGTTTTCTTTCCAAATAGATGCTTTCTGTTGCCTAGTTCTGAAGCACATTGCCTGCTTCCTTTGTCAGATTACGGAGCAAATATATGTGGGATCGTGCATACAAAAGGAAGCTGATGTAGAAATGCTGTCAGATGTTGTGGTGAGGCTATGCTTTTGTGGATTGAAGATAATTTCTTCTTCCCTTTCTATTCATGAAGTGTGGACAACTAATATACTAATATACACTCTGATAGAACAGAGCTTATCGTGAATATCATTAAGCAACCCTTAATAGCAGGCCAAAAAGAAACAATATGAGTGTTTACGTAAAGAAAGTACGTTAATGGTTTTAGATGGTGAAAACAACTTCATAATGACCAACAGTTTACTTGCGGTCTTTAAGAATTTGTATGGTTGTCCCACATTTAAGTTGCAGCATGAAGAAAGTCGCTTGATGTAGGCCTGATAGCTTCATCATAAAACTAATAAAAAAGGACTTGATTATACAAAAAGAACTTGTGTGCTTGATTCTGAAATTAACAATAAAATGACCAGCAAAAATCGTGGAACTGGAATTGATGGACGTGGCAAGAACTTCTCTAGTTTATTTCTTAGTATGGGTGTGGTTGCCTGATGCAGGACAAATTGGTGCATACTTTTATCTTAGACATTTTGCAGTGTTCCTTTGCAGAATTAATCATTCCTTGTTCATTTACTTGCACTATCTCAGGGAATATCTGCATCAGGATAATTATTCCTTGTTTATATACTTAAAACTAACCCAGGGAATATCTACATCAGGATAATTATTCCTTTCTTATTTACTTAAAACTAACCCAGGGAATATCTACATCAGGGGATCACCGCTGTACTGAATTTTCAGAGTGGGATCGAGGCTGAAAATTGGGGAATTAATGTCAACATAATCAATGAATCGTGCCAAAGGTTTAACATCCTTATGATCAACTATCCCATAAGGTAATAAAAAGTATACTTTTGTTGAATTGGAAGTTTGTCAATAAGCTAGCAATCTGTTTTATACTTCCAGTTCCTTTTAGCATATACCCTCCTAAGAGCTCTCTTTTTAATACTTCTTCAAACGAAATCTGTCTCTATGTTGTAGTGGAAATGCGATGCTGATGCCTGTACAGATGCACCATTAGCTCTTCAGAAGTTGTAGCATTTGCCTATATCATAGAAAATCTTCTTTGCATATTGGGAGTAAAAATGACCCTAATTGAGCTTAGCTTTATTCCATTATCTTGGGTTTCCTGTTTAATCCTTCTGCGTTTTAATTTTTTTGCAGGGAAGGTGATTCATTTGACATGAGAAAGAAACTTCCGTTTTGCGTTGGTCTTCTTCTACGCCTATTGAAAAAGAACCACCGAGTCTATGTGACATGTACAACTGGTTTTGATAGATCCCCTGCTTGTGTAATAGCTTACCTTCACTGGATGACAGATACTTCCCTTCATGCAGCCTATAATTTTGTTACTGGGTTGCATTCATGCAAGCCTGACAGGTTCTACTCCTCAACTCTCATATTCCTTAGAGGCCTTGAATGGATAAGCACTTGCATGTGTATCTCGGTGATCTATTTACCAAGGGCATAATTAAAAATTCTTATACTTGCATTTCTTCTGATTGTAAAATGGTAAAACACTTGAATGTATGAATGTTGGAAGACCGGTGTTCTATTATGACGCGAAAGATATAGCAACACTAAATATGGGAAGTTTGCTTTCACATATATTTAGCCATGATATCTTTTTTTGAAAATGATATTTAGCCATGATATCTTATATAGTTCACAATTGTGATCCCTATCTTAGCTCTTGCTTATTTAGCCATTCTTACTCTAATCACAAAATTAGAAAATTGAACTTCTGTTAGGAATAAAAAATAATGCCATGTACAATGAAGATTCTCGATTTACCTTGTCGAAACATATTGGTTGCAGACCAGCCATTGCCTGGGCAACATGGGATCTCATAGCGATGGTGGAAACCGGTGCACATGATGGGCCTGCAACACATGCAGTAACCTTTGTGTGGAACGGACACGAGGTAATAAATTTAATCATCTCCAGAGCTTGTTGGTGATGTCCTCAGTTGTTATTATGAATCACAAAATCAGCAGTGAAATTGAACCGAGACTTTATGTTGCATTTTTTGCTTGGTCGAAGCTGATTCTTGGAAAGAATGCTGCGTACTCAGCGTTGCTCTGTTGTTCTCTTCCATGTGTGTTTTAAATGAGGGTATCTACTTTTAAGTATCTCATATGACTTCTTTAAACAGGGGGAGGATGTGTACTTGGTTGGAGATTTTACAGGTAACTGGAAAGAACCAATTAAGGCAGTCCACAAAGGTGGCCCAAGATTTGAGGCTGAAGTTAGACTTTCACAGGGAAAGTAAGTTTTGGCTCTTTTTGTCAGCCATAGTATTGTTAGTGATTACTACGATTTTATAATGATTTCCAGCTTGTACGTGGAGTTTTTTAGTTCTCTTTTCAGTGTCATCCTTTATCCTTCTTTTGATGATTCTTTTTGCTGTATCACAAATCACACTCATGCCTTTCAATGTCATCCTTTATCTTTTTCTGCATCACAGCAGAATCTCATTAGGCCCATCTCGACTAATTATTTTGCATTTCTCTGCTCTGAGAGATCAAACTTGTTTTGGCTGTTTTTGTAGTGATGACTCTACAGAATGATTAAATCAAGAATCTGTGAAGATGATAGCAAAATGATATACCAATTTTAAAAGTGTTTTCTTAAAGAAGCTGAACCTTCTTTCGTCTGTGCTTTTCTTATTATTATTTTTTTTGTTTCTTCTGAAACCAGTCACTTTATTCTTGTCAACAAACTAACCCTCCGCTTTAAATCTATAATCCTGCATGTCATAGGTTATGTTTGTCAGTTTGAATTTCTGTTGCATGGTACCATTTTCCCAAGATGAAATGTCTTCTTTTTTCCCGCGATCCTTTCAATTCTTATGCTTTTACCCTTCTGTTTCTTTTCCTCCCAGAGTTTACTTTTTGCCAATATTTACTATGATTTTCCTGTTTTTATTCTTAGGTAAATTTGCTGCTTACAAAGTCATATATCTTTGTTTACCAGGTACCTTTATAAGTACATTATTAGTGGAGACTGGAGACATTCAACCTCTTCACCAACTGAAAGAGATGAAAGGGGAAATCTCAATAATGTAATTGTTGTTGGTGATGTTGCTAGTGTGAGGCCTACTGTTCAACAACAAAAGAAGGTTAGTTAAGTTTTACTTCCTCCTCATAAAAAGGCTGGAGGACGACAATTTAACATTGAACATCTAATTCCCATCTTAACATATCAATACCTATCTCATTAATTTTCTTTCAGAGTAGCATAAAAATAATGCAAAATATCTGTTTTACTGATGATCTAGAATATTTCCTTTTTCTTTTCATCATTATTGTAGTTTCTCTGATGATTAAATTGTTGCTTATATGTAAACGTTGAAACAGTAACAACAATTTTTTCTATCTAATATGCATTAGGACGCAAATATTATGAAGGTCATTGAGAGGCCATTGACAGAAAATGAGCGCTTTATGCTGGCAAAAGCTGCTCGATGTGTTGCATTCTCTATCTGCCCAATAAGGCTAGCACCGAAAAAATAGATGGACATACTGCATTTTCAGTCATCATAGTTGCATGTCCAACTATGTATTCGGCAAAAACAATTTCCATAAAAGTGGTCGGTACATGCCAGCTTAACATGTCTGGGACACACCTAAAAGGAAGCCTGTCCCTCCCACGTGAATTGAAGAGGGAGCTGTATATTGCCATGCAATTTCGAGGTCAAACAACTGCAGGCGAGTTATAATGCTCATGTAATTGAACTTCATTTTATGAGTCTATTACCAACACGTATATTGTATATTTGACCACTGACTGATTCCTTCAGCTAGATAATTTCCACTGTCGAAAAGCTCAGTCAACCCTGTGTAAACACACCTTTAACATGAAAATAATATGGATATGTATCTATGTTATATGCATACACATCCCATAAACGCGTGCATGTGTAATTGCAAGTTCTGCTATGCTGCTGAACAAAGATTATTTGTTAAAAGCAAATTTTAGTATTTACGACCTGTGTACCTAAAGATGAGAAAATGGCATATAGCAACAGTGTGTGATAAAGTGGAGGATGTTTTTGTCCTTCACGTATTTCTTTCCAGTTGGATTATGGCTACAGCATCGCAACAAAATTCTTTCTGATTCTCTATCTCCAAGGTGTTCCCAAATAAATACGACAACTGGTGAGCGTAAACCAATACATGGTACAATTTTATGGGTTTTGGAGAACTGTATTGCGTGTATGTGGCGAATCCATTTTCACATTTTCTTTTGTCTTAGTTCTTTCTTATTATTTCCTGTCAACTTTTCTGATTTTAAACATTATAGGATGCCCTACGTGCCATAGTTTCCCCACAGTGAAACCACACGGGGTTTCTATTACTACCTTTTGAACACCAGTAGTTTTTTATTAAACAATAAATGGCAGTAGTTCATATCTGGAACACAAGATTCCTGCAAGAAAAAAGGACTGGACTGGGTTCACTTGGGCCTAGAGCAATAGCACTGTGGATGGAATTTTGGACTTGTAATTGATAAATAGCTACTAATCCAAATATAACTGAAAAATAGCCATTTTTCAGTGGGGAAATACAAATGGACAAAAATACCCCCAATTTAGAAAGGAGCGAAAATTCATAGTTCAGTTATAAAAATATTATATTGTGGATGTCCATTCATTACTCCGCTATAGATAATCTTCCTGAAAAAGATTATCCATTTAGTACTCTGTTGAAGTTTATCTACAAGCAGCTGATGCAGGCAGGTTGCAAGCAACTTAATGAAATGATTTGCAACAGCTTCTTATTAAACAGGCAGGTTGCAAGCAACTCATGCAGACAGCTTACAAGCAGCTCAAGAAAAGCCTTGAAGCTGCTTCCTGAAAAGCCTCGCAGTTGCTTCTTTTCTTCTATAAATAGAGGAGTTTTCAGTTCATTATGAACACAACTTTGAAAGTTGAATAAAATATCAATCTCCCTCTATATCTGTCTTCAGTTTATTTACTTTTATAGTCTTTATTTTATAACACGTTATCAGCACGAGTCTTTGCCATTTTGAACACTAAAATAGAAATTAAATTCGAAGTAAGTGCTCAAACATATCCTTAAGGTGTGTTCATCTACGATGTAAGGAGACGTTCTTATGTCCGTGGTTAGATCTTGTTCATTCCGAGCATCATAGGCAGATTATATCCTTGAGTATATACTTGAGGTGCTTACCACCGTAGTTAGATCTTGTTCACTCCGAGCATCATAAGACATATTATATCCTTGAGGAGTGTTCATCTCCGATGTAAGGCTGTCCGTGGTCAGATCTTGTTCATTCCGAGCATCATAAGGCAGATTATATCCTTGAGGTGGTGAGTTTTTCTTCTTGGCAGTAGTGATATAGATATCACTTACATATGGAGTGACCAAATTTGTGTAATTTAATTTGAGCCTTTTGCTTATATTTTAATATCTTTATCATTGCTTGCTTGGTTATATGTTACGTATACAGTACCTATTTTGGTATTTATTTTCATCCTTATTATCTTAATAAAGGATTACAAAGTGGATAACATTGTTAAATCCACTTAAACTCCAGCAGAGTTTGCAAAAAATATACAACCACCAGAAGTGGTTATATTTCGTATATCTTATTGTAACTAAATTTTGTTAACCACCAGAAATGGTATATGCCTATGACCACCAGAAGTGATAATTTAAGCTTTCTATGGTTACAATTAAAGATAAGCTAGAGAAATATTCTCTATATTACATGCACGCCTCGATTTGCTCCTGAAGTAGTAAATATTTTAAAAGAGGTTGAAGCATCACAATTTGATGTGATTAATGCGCGTTCAGATAATTATGTTCGATTTCCTGAAGGATAAGAATTTTTGATAAATATTAATCCATTCCCTGAAGTGAATGTGATAATATTAATAAAGTCGTAAATATGAATGCGCTCTTGGTGTAAATATATTACAATTCACCTCCAGAAGAGTTAATATGATTGAGGGAATATATACTCAATATTTCGTATTTTAAAGTTGCTCCTGAAGAAGTAATACAATTGAAATTTCCTCCTGAGGTAGGAAAATATTATGAATAGGTATTTTCTTGTGCTTAAACAATTGTCTTTATATTTTTTATTTGATTATGATTTTCTCTCGTGATACCAGAAGTGTCTGAGCAATATTTGATAGTACAAAATGTATCAAAAACTCCTGAAAAACTAATTGTTTGTCTAGAACACACGTGACACCAGTAGTGTCCGAATAATATTAGATTGAGGATAATAAATGAAATCTCTCGAAGAGCTTATATACAAATATGTCATTAATATTATATGATTATGGTCAAAATATATGTTGTAGTAAACTCGAAGTTTACTGATACAAATAGCTATCATATTGAGACCACAAATAATTGGAAGATTGAAAATCTTCATGTTTCCACAATCATAGGGGATAAAATAATATGTATGTAAGAAGTTACCCGCCTTATTCTTCAATTTGTACTACATCATGTATCACAATAAAGCAGAAGTTTACTAATTTAAAAGCAGTCACATTAAACCAGAAGTTCTACTGAGGCAAAAGTAGCTACTATAAACTAGAAATTTACTGATACAAAAGTAGCCACAGTAAATCAGAAGTTTACTGATGCAAAAGTTTATTCCATAGTAAACCGGAAGTTTACTTAGAGATAGCACATGCCATGATAAAATTAAAATTTTCATTTGTTCTTTTTAAATGAGCTATTTGAGAATTCAAATAAGCATATACTGAAGAACTAGAAGATTCTTCAAGAATTCTCTTGTGTTGCTTGTTCTCATAATAAATTGATTATACCAGCTAAAGTTGGGACTAAAATTCCTGAATTCTGGAATATATAAAAGGTGAATATGGGCCCATTCACCCATCATGTGAACCGCCTATAGATGCATATATGAGATAGTTACATGTGTGTTTATTGTCAACCTGCAGTTTGGCATTTGAAATTGCCTTTCTCAATTAAGAGCATAATTTTCAGATTATAAAATCAAGATAGTTCATCTTGATGATGCTGGTTTATATCCAAGCTAGTTTAGCATTAAATACCTGATATTAATGGCTAAACTATTGCTTATGAGAACAAAGCATCATGTATTGGTCTAAGATTTTCTAAATTGCATACAACAACACTTGTATGCATTAGACCAACAAAATATGATAAGTCCTCCCCTCACAATTGATTTAGGATCAAAAACCAAATATTTTTTACTATCTAATAACTTTTGATGTGTGGTATATGATTAATTTCTCTACCAAGATGCACAAAGATATGTTTCCCAAAGAAGATTGGGGATATGAGTTAGTTTTTCTAACATTTAGGGGATGGAATAAAACAGGTGGAAAATATGCTATATGAATCGAATTATCATTAATATGATCCTCGCGTAGAAGATAATTCAAGTCAAATGCCAGAAGCATTTGCTGATCCAAAATTAAATATCATATTTCAGCTGCAAATGCTCCTATTAAAATTAAAGTCCCTGAAGAATAGAGTTTACTGTACGCATGAAGCGTAGTAGACCAATCGATTCCAAAGGTAACAATCCTTGAAAAGAATAGGAGCAAATTACCATAATGAGGAGGAAATGAGCTCTAGAAGAGCCCACGACATAACATTTCATGAAACTCCAAAAGAAGTTCAGGTACCTGAAAATAAAAATAAAAAGTGATGAGATCTCAATAAGTTATGTCGCTTAAGAACTGATACAAAATGATCGTCGACAATATATTTGATACAATATAGTGCACAATATTGTGAGGATCAGACCTGTAGTCAAGACACCTGAAGATGTCATGCCATTTAGATGCAAGTCATAACCTATATGACTCATTTGATCAAATTTATGTAAAGATTCCTGAAGGACTTAAAATGCTAGAAGCATATAATTCAAAGTCTCGAAAAATGTACTCAATCAGATTACAAAAATCGTTGTATGATTTAAAACAATCAGGGCGCGTGTGGTATAATCGCCTCACTAAATTGATGAATGAAGGTTATATAAATAATGGTATTTGTCCATGCGTTTTTACAAAGAAAACAACATCAGAGTTTGTTATACTTGCTGTTTATGTTAATGACATAAATCTCATAGGAACTCCAAAAGAGCTCCAAAGGAAAAAACTTTGTCTTAGTTTGCAAATTGAATATTTAGTAGATAGGATCTTTATCCATCAATCTGTCTATACAGAAAATATCTTAAAATGCTTTTACATGGACAAAGCACACCCATTGAGTACACCAATGATTGTTCGATCACTTGAAGTAAATAAGGACCCGTTCTAACCTTCAGAAGAGGATGAGGAACTCCTTGGTCCTGAAACACCCTATCTCAGTGCAATTGGTGCACTTATGTATCTTGCTAATGCTACAAGGCCTGACATAGCATTTTCTGTTAATTTACTAGTAAGATATAGCTCTTCTCCTACACTGAGACATTGGAATGGGATTAAGCATATATTGCGATATTTAAAGGGAACTCTTGATATGAGTTTGTTTTATGCTAACAAAGGTAATGAAGATTTTGTTGGTTATGCAAATGTATGTTATTTATCTGATCCCCATAAAGCTCGATCTCAAACCGGGTACGTGTTTACATATGGAGGTGCTATCATATTATGGCGCTCCACAAAGCAATCTATTGTTGCTACTTCTTCAAATCATGCTGAGATAATAGTTATTCATGAAGCAAGTAGGGAATACGTATGGTTGAGATCAGTGATTCATTTCAATCGAGCAAAATGTGATTTGGAATGTGATAAAAGATCCACAATTTTATACGAAGACAATATTGCATGCATAGCCCGATGAAAGGGAGTATTTATAAAAGGAGATAGAACGACGCACATTTAACTAAAATTATTCTACACACATGATCTTCAGAAAAATGGTGACATTGATGTGCAACAAATCCGTTCAAGTGACAATCCAACAGATTTGTTCACTAAGTTCAACTTTTGAGAAGATGGTATACAAGATTGGAATGCGGAGAATCAAATATTTGAAATAAGGTTTTCATCAGGGGGAGTGAAATACGCATTGTACTCTTTTTTCCTTACTAAGGTTTTTTCCCATGGGGTTTTTCTTGTAAGGTCTTTAATGAGGCAGCTAGAAATGCGTATTACTAAATATGTGTACTCTTTTTCCTTCACTAGGTTTTTTTCCACTGGGTTTTTCCTAGTAAGGTTTTAACGAGGCACATTATCTTTTAATGAACATCCAATGGGGAGTGTTATGAAAATATTATATTGTGGATGTCCATTCATTACTCCGCTATAGATAATCTTCCTGAAGAAGATTATCCATTTAGTACTCTATTGAAGTTTATCCACAAGCAGCTGATGCAGGCAGGTTGCAAACAACTCAATGAAATGATTTGCAGCAACTTCTTATTAAACAGGCAGGTTGCAAGCAGCTCATGCAGACAGCTTACAAGCAGCTCATGCAGGCAGGTTACAAGCAACTCAATGAAATGATTTGCAGCAGCTTCTTATTAAACAGGCGGAAAGTCTTGCAGCTGCTTCCTGAAAAGCCTCGCAGCTGTTTTCTTTCTTCTATAAATAGAGGAGTTTTCAGTTCATTATGAACACAACTTTGAAAGTTGAATAAAATATCAATCTTCATCTATACTTGTTTTCAGTTTATTTACTTTTATAATCTTTATTTTATAACAAGTTCATCTTTTTCACTTTTTTGAACTCCATGATATTAATAAAAAATATCTAAAACTCATGAAACATGAATTATTAATTAAAAATTTGTGAATCTAAAATCATAGAATTATGTATGTTACAGATCTTTCAAAATTTTGTACGCTACTCATGAAAATGAAAACGGCGACGGAATCAACAAACCTAGTTTTTTGCTGGTTCACAGTTAAGCCGAAAATTCTTGGTTGCTAGTCGTAACAAAGAAGGAAGGCCATTTTGATTATGGGAAAATGGAATGGAGTTCAAATAGTTGCACATGATTTCTTCATCATGGGATTCAAAGATCAGTTATTGTACTGAATATTATTCACAATAATTTTAAATTGCTTTTTTAGAGAATCTAGCAAATGTACTAGAAGAGGCTGCACAAATACTAGGCTTCAACGGAAGGCTACAGTTCCTTTTTAGATTTTCACAAACTCTAGTATAATTACTGGAATTTGGAGTTTTGACATGTAAAGCTCTAAACAACACTATATTGAGCTGGAGTTTCACAGTATAGGAGTTAAAGTACATTGTGCTGGAGTTTAACGTTTAAATTTTGAACTCATAAATTTTTCGTATTTTAATTAAGGATATTTTTATTCATATTTTATATTCGCATTAAAAGGTGATTATTTTTCAATTTTATGCTTAAAAAGTGGTCAAACCATGCTATTTTTTCACCTATTGTATTGCCAAAATTGAGGAAGCTGGGGACACGACATAAGTAGGGGCGGAGCTAGCTAGGCGGAGGGGATGAACCTAATTCGCTGAAAAATTATATTACATATATATATATATATATAATCAAATTTTTATTTTATATATATATTAGATGTTGAATCTTTCGCGTGTTTACCTTTTTTTTTTGTTTTTTGATTCCGCTTGATTAAAATCTTGCTTATCTCCTTCTAGGCCACAGTCCTTCCCCTCCGCTACCCACCGGTCTATTTACATATATTCATATGTATATGTATGCGTTTGCGTGTGCCAAAAAACATGTATAAGTAGAGTTTGATATATATTACTCATTCAATTTAAAACTCATAACCTCTTAATTCTCAATCCGCCACGGCAAGTTCCACAGTTTTATTTCCGAATTTGCCAGGTAATGCTCCAGAGCTTTTCCTGAGTGCCACGTGGCATTTATTGTTGATGGGGCATCTTCTTGTTTGATATGAAAAGAGTAGAGAATCAATGTCGTCACAAGTCACAACACATTTGAAAATTTAAAGAAAGAGGTAGTGGTGTGGTAGTAATTTAATATCATTAATTGCCTTTAATTTGCTGAGTCTAGAATTATAGCCTTTTCTCGTAGCTGAACTTTGCATTATTATATGTCCTAACTTCTAACCTTTTCTTTTCTCCCTAGTACTAGTACTAGTATACAATCACTTCCTGTTTGTTCTCCACCTCCAATAATGTAATTCTTGAACTTTGCTATTTATGGAAAAGATAGATGCCTTGACTTGGGCACATTATTCGTTTCCGTGATAAGACCCCTCATGTTAAATATGGTCCATTTGTTTTGGTATCGCGACTTAAGTTTATATTCTGTGGTTGAAAGAATGAAGAATTTGAATATTATCAGGTAATTATATTAACCTATAATATGGGAATTTTACATATCAACTTTGATATGTTAAAATTAAACGATAGAGTAGTAATATGTTAAAATAATTAATCAATTGTATTGAAGTATAACTGTATAAAAAGGATATAGTATAACTTAAACTCTTATGTCTCTTTCATCCAATATAAGGGCTGCATGGCGAATTGGTAACACGTTGTTTTGCCAAATTTAGTGATGCTATTTATTAGCGACGACCTTAATTTTGAGTTGTAATTGAACTCAACATTGAGTCGTATGAATGCTAATTGAAAAATGCATCTCAACTAATTAGACAAGAATAGCATATGAATTAGTCTTTATGTCGTGGCCTTGATGAGTGGATCTCCTCTTAAAGAACTTTATGAAAAATTGAAATTTCTTCAATTAAGTTCATAGTAGAAAAACAAAATTCTACTTGATTTTGGTACGTCAAATCTTTATAAAGGGAAGTGGTAATAATATCTTTAGTTGATTTCTTCAATACTTTTGTAACTCAAGAGTTGTCTAGAACTTCTATCTGAGTGCAGTAAAAGATTCTTAAGTGGGATGCATAGCTTTAAGAGATAGAGGCAAAGGAATAAGAGTTATACTACTAGAAAACTGACATTTTTCGTCCAAGTCATACCGATCGAAATTGATCGGAAAAAAAACCAACCAAAATCGGTCAGAAATTAAGTAATTGGTCGCAAAAGTCAACAAATATTTTTTTAAAAAATTCGATTGTATATAATGTGAAAAAATAATTTTTTATTAAATTATTTCCAAATTTCCGACCGAATTCGGTCGGAAAGTTTGAAATTATTATTTCCCCCAAGACAAAAATTATATCCAACCGAAATAAGTTATAATTAAATATTTCCAACCGAGTTCAGTTGGAAAAATGATTTTAAAATAATTAAAATATAAATTTAATAATATTTTTGTGTGTGTGTAAATAATAAATAGCTTTTAAATAAATAATATTTAATACTTATTTGATATATATATATATATATATATATATATATATATACTATATGTACATTTTATATAGCTTATATACTATACACTTAGTGTCACGATCCGAAATTTCCCACCGTCGGGACCGTGATGACGCCTAACATTTCACTTGCTAGGTAAGCCAACGTTAGAGAATCATTAAACCAATTTCTTATTCTCATTCAGTAATTAACAATAATTAACTAAGATGAAATATAATAAGTGTGAAATATCATAAAACCGTATTAATTTTTACCACCCGAATCTGGAGTCACAATTCACGAGTATTCTAGAATTTACCACAAGTAATAGTCTGAAAGAAATATAAATGTTTGAATAAAAGAAAACAGTAGAACATAAAAGATAGACGGGGACTTCAAGGTCTGTGAATGTCGACAGATCTACCTTGAGTCTCCGGACAGCGGATCAATAGCATAAGTCTCGATCAACCTGAGCAAGTACCAAAATCTGCACAGAAAGTGCAGAGTACAACATCAGTACAACCGACCCAATGTATTGGTAAGTGCCGAGCCTAACCTCGGCGAAATAGTGACGATGCTAGGATAAGACACCCACATATAACCTAAACAGTATAATCATGCTAGTGGCAACAACAATAAATAAAGAAATAACGCAGAAATAATAGGAAGGGGACATACAGTGGGGAGGATACAATACAAAGAGTGAGAATAATGAAAAGAAAGAATTAAACCAAAAATCCTTAAATAAATTGAGCAAATAAAACAGCAAAGGAAAACTGCACGGCATCACCCTTCGTGCTTTTACTCTCAACATCACCAAATAAATAAATAGAATGGCACGGTATCACCCTTTGTGCTTTTACTCTCAACCTTACCAAATAAATAAATAGAACGGCACGGCATCACACTTCATGCATTAAACCTCTCATATCATACACTACATCACCCTTCGTGCTTTACACTTTTCCTCACAATATAAGTAATGCATGCACGGCATCACCCTTCGTGCTTTGCACTCTTCCTCACAATATAAATAATGCATGCACGACATCACCATTCGTACTTTACACGCCTCCTCTCAAATCACAGAATCAATATATCCGAGCTCGGGGATGAATGGATAAATAAATTTTGGTCTGAACCTCGAGTTTTGATCAAGCGGGCCCGGGATCGATTTTTTGACTTTTTGAAGGAAAATTTGGGAAATTTAATTTATGCAATATAATTAATTTCTTTAGCAATATTTGATATTATTGAGTAATTTTTTATTAGATACGTGTGGTTTGGAGGTGAATTCTAGAGAAAAAGTTGTGATTGAGAATTAAGTGGCTTTCGGAGCGAGATAAGTGTCGTGTCTAACTTTGGCTTGAGGGAATATGTATTATGTGTTTATTTGCTTCGTGTTTGGTTGTTAAATACGATGTATAGGTGAGGTGACGAGCATCTATGCGTTGTTGTTGAGTCATGGAATGCGAGTGAAATTCTATTCTTGTCTATTTTATAGCCTTAAATTCTACTATCCATGCTTAGCGGATTATTTGAAATGTTGGGTGACTTATATCTAGTTTCACTTAGATTTGGTAACTTTCGAATATTGATTCAAGGTTGAGGTTACTTTGTGCTATTGATTATGGGTAAAATACTGGTTTTGGAATCCGACATCAAATTGATGTCTAAATTTCCAAATTTTTGAAATCCCTAGTTTTCTATCCTAATCCCTAATTCTACTATGAAAACTCTAGATTTTAGGTTGATAATTCAAGAAATGTAATGGGTAATTGAAAGAAAATGGTTTAGAATCACTTACCAACACTTTGGGGAAGAAAATGACTCTTAAAAATCGCCTCTACCCGTTTTGTTCTTGAAAAAGGTTGAAGAAATGGCTTAAACCCGTGTTTGATTCTGTTTTATGCACTGGGCGAGAGTGTGCATCGCGTTCGCGAGGCCACTGTCGCGTTCGCGAAGGGTACTGGCTGCCAAGCCTTTGCGTTCGCGGGACCCTGCTCGCGTTCGCGATGGTTACTCCCCCCTGGCCTTCGCGTTCGCGAGACATTGTTCGCGTTCGCGATGAAGGAACGACCAATCCTCCCCCAGGTATGCCTAACACTACGCGTTCGTAAGGAGCTAGTCGCGTTCGCGAATCGCGTTCGTGAAGAAAAAAACTTCAGCTGCCCAGTTTACTCTTCGCGTTCGCGAGAGTACCTTCGCGAACGCGAAAAAGAACCTGCCAGAACATCTGCTGCAGCAAAATACCAGATTTTCAAAGTCCAAAACATCACGTGGCCTACCCGAAACTCACCCGAGCCCTCGGGGCTCCAAACCAAACATGCACACAAGTCTAAAAATATCATACAAATTTTCTCGCGCGATCAAATCGCCAAAATAACACCTAGAACTACGAATTTAGCTCCAAATTAAATAAAATTCTCAAGAACACTTTAAAATTCATATCTTCTCAACTGGACGTCCGAATCACGTCAAATCAACTCCGCTTCTCATCAAATTTCACAGACAAGTCTTTAATATCATAATAACCTGTACCGGGCTCCGAAACCAGAATACGGACCCGGCACTAACAATGCCAAACATCAATCAATTCTTAAAAATAATTAATTTTTAGACTTTTAATTTTCATCAGAAATTCATAACTTGAGTTAGGGACCTACGAATTCGATTTTGGTCATACGCCCAAGTCCCATAATTCGATACGGACCCACCGGGACAGTCAAAATACGGATCCGGGCTCGTTTTTCAAAAATATTGACCGAAGTCAACTAAAATTAATTTTTAAGGCATAAATTCTTTTTTTCATCAATTTTCAACATAAAAGCTTTCCGAAATATGCCCGGATTATGCACGTAAATCGAGGAGGGTAAAAATGAGATTTAAGGCTTAAGAGCGCGGATTCGAGCTCTAAAACATAAGATGACATTTCCGGTCATCACACTTAGTGTATATATATATATATATATCGAATATAGCTTATATACTACACACTTAGTATATATACTACATTATACTATATATACATCTTATATATATATATATATATATATATATATATATATATATATATACACACACACTATACTATACTGTACTATACTATATATACATCTTAAGATATATATTGTATTTTGCGCGCGTGAGTGTATTATATATATAATTTATACTGTTAAATATATATATAACAATATATATATATATATATATAATTTAGGATATATTATATATATCCTAAATCAGTCAGAAATTCTATTTTTAGATCTGCCCGCCAAGGCTTCTTCCCCAAAATCGTGTTTTCTCTCTATCTCTTCCATCTCTCTTCTTTTCTTCTACCAGTCGCGATTCCACCCAAAACCCCATCCAAAATCAACTCCCATCTCCCTTCTCACCAAAATCAAAGCCTCTCATCATCTCCCTCCCCTCCCTTGCCGCTGTAGAAAGCCGCCGACCACTGTTCCGCTGCCACCGTTGCTTCCTTCGAGACCACTGCTCCGCTACTGCCACCTACTGCTATTATCACCCAAAATCAAACCCCCCTCTCTCCTCTTTGAAGGTTAGTTATCTATATTTTATAATTTAAGTAATTATAATTCTTTTAATTGTACAAATTAGGGTTTAGTTAATGTTTCATAAGATTTAGGGTTTACTCCTATTGATTATGTTTATGCTAGCATTATCTATGTTAGGAGATTATTATTATGCTAAGGTTAGATAATTTTAATTCTTTCAATTATATTGATTATGGTTATGCTAGGGTTTAATTCTTTCAATTTAATTCTTTCAATTGTTTGTTCTATTAGTTTAATTATGATTTATGATTAATGCTAGGGTTTAATTCTTTTAATTTAATTAATTTTAATTATGATTAATGCTAGGGTTAGCTAATTTTATTTTATTTAATTATATTTTCCTTTAATGGTCTAATTGAATTTAAAAAAACTTATTTAGGGATATATATGAACTTTCAAATTAATAAGCACTCAAATTATTTAAATTAATTATATTGTAACTAAAGTTTATTATGTAACTTAATTCTATAAATTAATTTGAACTATGATTAATATAATTTATTTATTCTTTATGTAGATGGAATATCGTAGTTGGATGTATAATAGAAATTATCCTAATCGTCGGTTTTTTAGGGAGGAATTTATAGAAGGGGTTAAGGAATTTATTAGGCATGCAATGTCACTTGAACCATTTCGGATTGGAGGGATGATTAGGTGTCCTTGTACGAAGTGCAAGTATTTGTATTATTTTGGTCCGGAGGATGTTACGACTCATCTTTATAGAAAGGGGTTTATGGATAATTATTTTATGTGTACTAGTTATGGAGAAGTTGATGGTACTGATGGTGTATTTCATAACGTAGTTGTTGGTGAAAGTAGTAGGTCGGTGGAGAATAGTTTGGTTGATGCAACTAACAAATAATTTTCAATGTGTCGCTCAGTGACTTCGTGAGTCAATTTGGTCATAGTGTTGTATATTCTACATTTGAGGCATGGTTTAAAGAGTGTGTAAGTGCATCTTACATACTTTCTCACATGTGAATATACATACTTGTGAATATACTCGCTTACTTGTGATTTATTTAACACTACATGTAGGTCAATAATCCAAACAACGGTGTTAATCAATTTTTGAAAGACATATCTTGGGGACCTGCACCTATGGTTACGACTATGTCTAAGTATTATGTGAATGGTTACAAATTTCACATCGAGGAATGCTCCAAGTATAAAAAAAAGCAATAACAGTGGGGTGTGTGTTAAAGGTGGTGAAGGCAACGAGGATGGAGAAAATGATCATTATGGTGTGATCAAAGAAATTCTAGAATTATCATATTCAGGTTGGCCAAATAAGAAGATCATACTTTTCCGATGCAAGTGGTTTGACCGCGAAAAACATGTGTAGAAGAGTAGCATGAGTACACCACAATCGGTACCCAGTAAGTGTCAAGCCTAACCTTGGTCGAGTAGTGATGAGATCAGGTCAGGGCCCTACTAGTATATATATATAATAAACTAAGACAGAATGAAATATTGCAGTAAAAATAAGTACTGAAATTTAACAAGAATGAAATCTTAGTAAGTCAACAGCTCAGTACACAGAAATAACAATGGGGGATCTACCGGAATACCGTTCCGTAGTCTCAAAGTAAATATGCGAAGCAGGGGGGATCTACCGAAATACCGTTCCGTAGTACCAAAGTAAATATGCAAAGCAGGGGGATCTACCGGAATACCGTTCCGTAGTCCCAAAGTAAATATGCAGAGCAGGGGGGTCTACCAGACTACCGTTCTATAATCCCAAAATAAATATGCAGAGTTCCGTAGTTCCAAAGTAAATACGCAAAGTAGGGAGATCTACCAGAATACCGTTCTGTAGTCCCAAAGTAAATATGCAGAGCAGGGGAATCTACCAGACTACCGTTCTGTAATCCCAAAGTAAATATGCAGAGCAGGGGGATCTACCGAAATACCGTTCCGTAGTCCCAAAGTAAATCTGCAGAGCAGGGGGGTCGACCAGAATACCGTTCCGTAGTCCCAAAGTAAATCTGCAGAGCAGGGGGGTCGACCAGAATACCGTTCCGTAGTCCCAAAGTAAATATACAGTGCAAGCAATAGAAATACAACTACATCACGAAATCTTACGATTTAGACTAAGTACCAGTCAAGGAAGAAGCAGGAAATTCACTAAATATGTTGCACAGAGTTCACATAAGCAATTAAGACACGTAGACATGTTGTTCTAGACTAAACGGGATAAATTCATATGCTAGTGTTGTTTAGTTAAAGGAAGACAGGTATTTTACTTAATGAAAACGGAATTTTTCTACAATAGCTCGTGTACGCACTCGTCACCTCACGTACACGGCGCTCATATATCAAAAATAGTACCAAATCCTAAGGGAGTTCCCCCCCACAAGGTTAGGCAAGCCACTTTCCTCGAACCAGGCTCAACCAATCGGTAACAATGCTTTTTCCATGAATATCCGACTATAAATGGCCCAAATCTAGCCAAAAACAAGTGCATATCATAAATACAATTATAATAGGCTCATCTAATTAATGAAATCAATAATTTAACAAAAATTTTGAAATTCGCCATAAAAGGTAGACCCGGGCCCATATCTCGAAATCGGAAAAAAATCACAAAATCCAAAAGCCCATTCACTCACGAGTCCAACCATACCGAATTTATCAGAATCTGACCTCAAATGACCACTCAAAACCCCAAATCAAACTCTTTAAATCCCTAGCCTCCAACTCCCAATTTCCACCTTAAATACACACTAACTAGGTGGGAAGATAAAAGGGGAAGCAAGATTATTGATAAAAAATAAGCACAAGGGACTTACCTTAAGAAACCCCCCAAAATTGCTCTCAAGAAATCGCCAAACCCGAGCTCAAAATGTTGAAAATGAGCAAAAATCGCGAACCTTTGGATTTAAGTGTTCTGTCCAGAAATCTCACACCTGCGAACTCTCTGTCGCATCTGCAATGCCGCACCTGCGGAAATACCATCGCAGGTGAGGATTCCACTTAGAATCCAGGTTCTGCTCATACGGCTATGCGACCGCATCTGCGACTATCGCAGGTGCAGAAATGCATCGCCCCTGCGGCTTCCCCTCGTACCTGCGCCCAGCTGCCCGCATCTGCGACTCTTACAACTGCGGGAAAATCTTCATACCTGGGTTTCCTGCCCAGCTCCTTCTTGGCCGCATCTACGTCTCCTCTTTCGCACATGCGATCCCGTACTTGCGGTCTCCCCTCCGCAGGTGCGAAAACACCAGAAACCAGAAAATCTTCAGCAACTAGCCTAAGTCCAAATTCAATTCGTTAAGCATCTGAAACACACCCGAGGCCCCTGGGACCTCAACCAAACATACCAACAAGTACTAAAACACCATACAAACTTAGTAGAGTATGGAGAACTGTGAGCCTCCTGGAGAATAAACTCACGCAAACCATCTACATTGGGCACACATAGCCTGCCCTTCATCCTCAATGCACCATCATCTCCAATAGTGACCTCCTTAGCATCACCATGCTGGACCGTGTCCTTAAGGACAAACATATGGGGGTCATCATATTGACGCTCCTTGATATGATCATAAAGAGAAGATTGAGAGACCACACAAGCCAACACTCGACTCAACTCAGAAATATCCAATCTCACAAACTGGCTGGCTAAGGCCTAAACATCCAATTCCATGGGCCTCTCTGTTGCTGGTAGATATTCTAAGCTCCCCAAACTCTCTGCCCGGCGACTCAAAGCATCGGCCAACACATTGGCCTTCCCAGGGTGGTACACAATGGTGATATCATAATCCTTAAGTAGCCCCAACCACCTCCTCTGATGCAAATTAAGATCCTTCTGCTTGAACAGATGCTGCAAACTTCGGTGATCGGTGTAAATCTCACAAGGAACACCGTACAAATAATGCCTCCAAATCTTCAAGACATGAACAATAGCTGCTAACTCAAGGTCGTGGACAGGATAGTTCTTTTCATGCACCTTCAGCTGTCTGGATGCATAGGCAATCACCATACCGTCCTGCATCAACACCGCACCGAGACCAATCTACGATGCATCACAATATACAGTATAAGACCCCGAACCTGTAGGCAATACCAATATTGGGGTTGTAGTCAAAGCTGTCTTGAGCTTCTAAAAGCTCTCATCACATTCCTCTGTCCACCTGAACGGAGCACCCTTCTAGGTGAGCCTGGTCATAGGATCTCCAATAGATGAGAAACTCTCTACAAATCGACGGTAATACCCCGCCAAACCAGGAAAACTCTGAATCTCTGTAGCTGAGGACGGTCTGGGCCAACTCTGCACTGCTTCAATCTTCTTCGGATCCACATGGATCCCCTCACTCGATACTATATGTCCTGAGAATGCCACTGAGTCTAGCCAAAACTCGCACTTTGAAAATTTTGCATATAACTTCTTTTCTCTCAAGGTCTGAAGCGCAGCCCTCAGGTGCTGCTCATGATCCTCCCGACTCCGGGAGTACACCAGAATGTCGTCAATAAACACAATGACGAACTAGTCAAGATAAGGATGGAACACACTTTGCATCAAGTGCATAAAAGTTGTTGGGGCATTGGTCAGCCCAAAAGACATAACAAGAAACTCATAGTGACCATATCTGGTCCTGAAAGCAGTCTTCGGGATATCTGGCTCCCGAATCTTCAACTGATGATATCTTGAATGTAAGTCAATCTTGGAAAATACTCTGGCACCCTGTAACTAATCAAATAAGTCATCAATACGAGGCAATGGATACATGTTCTTCACTGTGACTTTGTTCAACTGGCGGTAATTAATATACATCCGCATAGAACCATCCTTCTTCTTCACAAATAAGACAAGAGCATCCCAAGGTGATACACTGGCTGAATGAAGCCCTTATCAAGTAACTCATGTAACTGCTCCTCCAACTCCTTCAACTCAGGAGGAGCCATACGATATAGAGGAATTGAGATGGGTTGAGTGCCCGGCAACAAATCAATGCCAAAATCAATATCTTTGTCAGGCGGCATGCCCGGAAGATCAGCTGGAAACACATCTGGAAAGTCCCTCACTACTGGAACTGACTCAACTGTAAGGGTATCAATACTGACGTCTCTCACATAAGCTAGATACGCGTCATACCCCTTCTCAACCATTCGTTGAGCTTTAAGAAATAAAATAACTCTACTGGAAGTATACTCTAAGGTACCTCTCCACTCTAATCACGAAAATCCTGGCATAGCCAGTGTCACGGTCTAAGCGAGACAATCAAGAATAGCATAATGGGGTGACAACCAATCCATGCCCAAAATAATTTCAAAGTCCACTATGCTGAGCAATAATAAATCGGCTCTGGTCTCAAAACCACTAAGAGCAATCAAACACGATCGATACACGCGGTCTACAACAAGAGAATCTCCCATAGGAGTAGACACATAAACAGGAAAACTCAAAGAATCCCGAGATACGCCCAAATACGGGGCAAAATAAGAGGACACATAAGAATATGTAGAGCCTGGGTCAAATAATATCGACGCATCTCCATGACAGACCAGGACAATACCTGTAATGACAGAATTGGAAGCGATTGCCCCTGTACGAGCAAGAAGGGCATAATATCTGGCCTGACCTCCCCCTCTAGGGCGACCTCTACCTCCCCGACCTCCACCTCGAGCTGGCTGAGCAGGTGGGGTGGCAGCTGGTGCTGTAATCATAGCCTAAGGACCCGGTGGAGCACGCTGTGGCTGAGAAGTCTGTGGAGGTGCACCCCTCCTAAGTCTGGGGCAAATCCTTACCACATGGCGAGTGTCGCCACACTCAAAACAACCTTGGTGCTGATATAGCTGTGGGAACTGTACGGTACGGGTACCCTGAGACCCATGAACACATGAAATACCATACAAAGCCTGAAACGCAAACTGAATTGGTTGTCCCACAAAACCTCTACCATGTCGTACCCTACCTCCAAAATAAGGACCAATGGATCTTTCCAGTCTACGAGGTCTCCTCGCCTCCCTGTACTCTCTCTCCTGACCTTGTCTGTCCTCTCTCGCCTCTATCCGGCAAGCGATCCCTACTACCTACTAAAATGGGACCACAGGCTATGTCGTCATGACACATGGAACCTGGCCAACGTGAAGTTGCTGCTCTAGAGTATGTGCGGTGGGAGTCTGGGTTCCTCCCCTGGTCTGTGAAGTAGCTGGTACAACCTGAATCAACCCCGCCTGAACCAATGTACCAAACAAACTTAGGAAATTGCTAAGGTCTCCTGAAGTCTGGAGGTAACAGCAGGTGCCTCTGGTACCTGCCCCCTAACTGGAGCTACTGGCGGCCCCTCAATTGCTGCTCTGGTAGGTGCTCTAGCTACGGTGCACACTACTCGTCGGCCTCTGCCTCTAGCGACACTTGCTCCGGGAGCAGCGTCATCGATAACTATAGTTCGTGTCCTCACCATCTGCGAGAGAATGGAATGATAAAAGTTCAAACTCTGAGATCAATAAGCTCGCACGATAGGAATTAAAGAAGCGTAAATTTCCTAACAGTTTCATAGCCTCCCGAAGATAAGTACAGACGTCTCTGTACCGATCCGCGAGATTCTAATAAATCGGTTTGTGACTCACGACACCAATGAACCTAGAGCTCTGATACCAACTTGTCACGACCCAATTTCCCCTCCATGTAACATCGTGACGGCACCTAGTCTCTATGACTAGGTAAGCCTAACATTTGCGGAATAATGAGATAAAAATATAAATTCAACAACTAACTGTAGCAATATCACCATAACTGAATACCATGCCACTTAAAATGTACAATAACCAACTTCTTAGTATACTAGATAGCATTCCCAAAATCCGGAACATCATGAATCACAAACTACAGAAGGAAAATCTAGTGTCTTCCGAGTCTATCAAAAGAAAATACAGAAGATAATGGACATTGAAAAGAGTAGAAGGGGACTTCGAGGTCTGCGGACGCGGCATATATACCTTGAAGTCTCCAAAGTTATCCCGGCTCACTGATAGTGCAGCTGATAAAGAGTACCTGGATCTGCACACGAAAAATATATGTAGAAGAGTAGCATGAGTACACCACAATCAGTACCCAGTAAATGCCAAGCCTAACCTTGTTCGAGTAGTGACGAGATCAGGCCAGGGCCCTACTGGTATATATATAATAAACTAAGACAAAATGAAATATTGTAGTAAAAATAAGTACTGAAATTTAACAAGAATGAAATCATAGTAAGTCAATAGCTTAGTACACAGAAATAACAACAGGGGATCTACCGGAATATCGTTCCGTAGTTCTAAAGTAAATATGCAGAGTAGGGAGGATCTATCGGAATACTGTTCTGTAGTCCCAAAGTAAATATGCAGAGCAGGGGGATCTACCGGAATACCGTTCCGTAGTCCCAAAGTAAATATGCAGAGCAGGGGGATCTACCGGAATATCGTTCCGTAATCCCAAAGTAAATATGCAGAGCAGATGGATCTACCGAAATACCGTTCCGTAGTTCCAAAGTAAATCTGTAGAGCAGGGGGGTCGACGGGGATACCGTTCCATAGTCCCAAAGTAAATATACATCGCAAGCAATAGAAATACAACTACATCACGAAATCTTACGATTTAGACTAAGTACCAGTCAAGGAAGAAGTAGAAAATTCATTAAACATGTTGCACAGAGTTCACATAAGCAATTAAGACACGTAGACATGTTGTTCTAGACTAAACAGGATAAATTCATATGCTAGTGTTGTTTAGTTAAAGGAAGACAGGTATTTTACTTAATGAAAATGGAATTTTTCTACAATAGCTCGTGTACGTACTCGTCACCTCACGTACACGGCGCTCATATATCAAAAATAGTACCAAATCCTAAGAGGAGTTCCCCCACACAAGGTTAGGCAAGCCACTTTCCTCGAACCAAACTCAACCAATCGGTAACAATGCCTTTTCCATGAATATCCGACTCTAAATGGCCCAAATCTAGCAAAAAATAAGTGCATATCATAAATACAATTATAATAGGCTCATCTAATTAATGAAATCAATACTTTAACCAAAATTTTGAAATTCGCCCTAAAAAGTAGACCCGGGTCCACGTCTTGAAAACAGACAAAAATTACAAAATACGAAGCTCATTCACTCACGAGTCCAACCATATCATATTTATCAAAATTCGACCTCAAATGACCGCTCAAAACCCCAAATCAAACTCTTCAAATTTCTAGCCTCCAACTCCCAGTTTCCACCTTAAATACACACTAACTAGGTGGGAAAATAAATGGGGAAGCAAGATTATTGATAAAAAATAAGCACAAGGGACTTACCTCAAGAAACCCCCCAAAAGTACTCTCAAGAAATCGCCAAATCCGAGCTCAAAATATTGAAAATGAGCAAAAATCGCGAACCTTTGCATTTAAGTGTTCTGTCCAGAAATCTCGCACATGCGCACTCTCTGTCGCATCTGCGATGCCACACCTACGGAAATTCCATTGCAGGTGCAATTTCACTTAGAATCCCAGGTTTCGCTCATGCGTCTATGCGACCGCATTTGCGACTATCGCAGGTGCGGAAATGCATCGCACCTGTGACTTCCCCTCGCAACTGCGCCCAGCTGCCCTCATCTGCGACTCTCGCAGGTGCGGGAAAATCTTCGCACCTGCGGTTCCTGCCCAGCTCCTTCTTGTCTGCATATGCGGCTCCTCCTTCACACATGCAATCCCGCACTTGCGGTCTCCCCTCCGCAAGTGCGAAAATACCAGAAACCAGAAAATCTTCAACAACTAGCCTAAGTCTAAATTCAACCCGTTAAGCATCTGAAACACACCCGACGCCTCCGGGACCTCAACCAAACATACTAACATATCCTAAAATACCATACAAACTTAGTTGAACCCTCAAATCACATCAAATAACGCTAAAAATACGAATCACCCTCCGATTCAAACTTAATGAACTTGAAAATTTAAACTTCTACAACCATTGCCGAAACCTACAAATCACGTCTGATTGACCTCAAATTTTGCACACAAGTCATATTCAACATTACGGACCTATTCCAACTTCCAAAATTGGAATCCGACCTCGATATCAAAAAGTCCATTACCGGTCAAAATCTCCAAAAATTTGACTTTTTGCCATTTCAAGCCTAAATAAGCTACGGACCTCCAAAACACAATTCAGATACGTTCCTAAGTCCAAAATTACCCAACGGATCTAACGGAACCGACGAAATTCTATTCCGGAGTCATCTTCACACAGTTCCGACTACATTTTAAATCCTAAGGCTTAAACCTCCATTTAGGGACTTGTCCCAAAACACTTCAAAAACCAAAACGAAACCTCCCGATAAGTCATAATAGCAGAAATAGATATGGGAGAAGCAGTAAATAGGAAATCGGGGCTATTACTCTCAAAACGACCGGCCGGGTCGTTACATAACGCTAACAACCTCTCTCATATTTCCTAACCTCAGCCATAGTCAAGCCCTCCCCCCCCCCCCAACCCAATTGATCATTGCCCTATCGTACAAAGCCCTCTTCTTCATCATCCTCTTAATTTCTAAATTTATCGCCAAGAGCTTATGTTGGGTATGCGATTCACACTCGGGATAACTTTTGCAGTCCGTATAATGACCTCTGCTACACTTCCTAAGGAGAAAGTAATTTATCTGAGTCTTAGCCATCGAACTACAAAGGTTATCAAGTGCTCTTCTTTCTTCGGAAAACTCTAATTAGCTATCACCAACTCAAAAGCTTTTGCAAAATCCAAAAGCAAGACTTTTTGTTGAATTAACTCTTACGTCTTGTTGTTTATTAATGTTCTTCGTGATATTTCCATCTCAAATATTTTCCAACAAATCCATCTCAAATGTAAATGATCCAAATCTAGACACCAAAGAATAATTGGCTTTTCATTGCCGGTAAGGTTAAGACATACCATCAAGTGATGATTTTGAGTGCTGAAAAGTTTCAATAAAATACAAAATACAAGATAAATGCATGTAAAACAAAGAATTTTGGTTAACCAAGATTTGTGTACTATTCAAACTCATTAAAAAGGTGACTAAAAGTTAGAATTACGATAAAATAAGTAAATCTCACTTACGATCTCCACTATTTTTACTAAGTAGAAGTTAAGTTATATATTTTGATAAGAGGGCGCAGAGGTAGAGTATTATAATAGTAGGGTAGTAGGTAGGCAATCACTTTTCTTCTTCATACCAGTTTTACATTTTTATGAATACGTGTTGTTTATTCGATTATCTTATTTTGATGTTATTGTTACTGTCTTCATTTTCATTGCACTATTGTTTCTCTTTTTGGTGAATGTTGGGATTATGCTTTTTTAAATCGAAGGTTTATCGGAAAAATCTCTTTTTTCTTTGCAATATTGGGATAAAATCTGTATAGACATTACTTTTTCCGGACCTCACTTGTAAAATTTTATTTAGTATATTATTATTGTTGTTACTTTTTCCAACAAATTATACTGTAATAATCTCTTACTTTCCGTGTACATGCCAGTTACTATCTTATTTGTATAATAAATTACGCTCATTCTCATACAATAAGAAGGATTTAAGTGAAATAAACTAATAGTAACACATAGATTTTTGGATTACGAGTAAAAAGTTAACTAGAAATATTATTTTTATCAACTACCAATTAAATATTTATCAAAAAATTTACTTTAATAGCTTAATAAACATTTTTGTATGTCATCAATACATATATATATATATATATATATATATATATATATATATACATATATACCCTTAAAATTGAATAACAATTAAACTTATAATGTGGTTTTAAGGACACATGATTTCACTTAATACCAATTGATAAGTATGAAGATTAATAACAGAAATGAATTATAAAGTAAAGCAAACCAGTGTTAGAATGGAACTCAGCCCTCGAGTTTGGGTACCCTCGAACTGATTGATGTAAGAGCAATTAAAATATAACAAGTTAATGAACAATAGTAGAAAGAGAATTATATTGCTTTTATTCCTATGAACAATGTGTCTTACAAATGATTAGAAACCCCCCTTAAATAGTAGTGGAATTCTACTTATGGTATAATTCTAATTATATAAGGAAATTCCATGATTAACTAAATAACTGTTTCTGATTTGATCTGTTCCGAGATTTACGCCATGATCCTCGATCAGTCACGGATATCTCGCCTTCCTGTTATTGTGCTATCTTCGATCTTGCTCGATATCTGTCTCATTTGGCTTCGATCTCTACTAGCCTCGATCTCGACAGGTACCTCGATTCTGAACTCTGTATCTTATCCTCATGATTTAGTCTGTTCCGTTACGAGGTCATCCTTCGATGCAACCTCCCAGTCTCGGTCAAATAGTAAAATCATGTAGGCTCGGTTTTAACCGTATACACATAGTCCCCTCGTTATTTTGGAGTGAAATGATAAGAAACGAATTGAGCCTTCAATTTTCTACCTCGACCTGTCATGATGTCATCCTCGTGACGTTAGCGACGGGAGTGATCGAAACGTCTCGTCGGTACAGTTCCCCAAGTTATTAATGAGTGTTAGTTGGTGGTCGGCCACTAGTGCCTTTGAACCGTCACCGTGAATCCAATAAATAGACCCATTCCTCATTGATTCAAATTTTACTTTCACTTCTTTCTAATCTCCAAAGCTTTTCAATCTCCTAAGTTCTTCCTTTTTACAAATCTTCAGGTTTTGCTGTTAATTCTTTCTCAAACGTCAAGTCCTATTCTTCCTCTTCTTCAAAGTTACACAACAATGGCAAAAATATCGAAAGCGGTACCACAAAAAAAAACTACTTCATCTTCTCAACCGGCCGGCGGGAAACGCCAGTGGAACCCCGCCTTGAGGAATGCATTCCTGGGGGTGCGCGCTAAACTCCGATTTCAATACCGATAAAGCCTCGTCGATTCTTGGTCGATGCGAGACAATGTTGAGGTATATATGCTCGATAACTGAGGGATACCTTAAGCAGGTAAAGAAAGACTGCAACTGGGAGGGCAAATTGATGGTGATCCCAACCCCCGAAGAAGACATCATCACCCATGTGGAAGGGTTTCTAAGTGTTTACACTTACTCTTTTACGCTGGGCCCCCTCGACCCCGTCATCGTTGAATTTTGCCGTCAATATCAAATAACCCTAGGCCAAATTCATCCTTCCTTTTGGCGAATTGTTATTCTGCTTCGATTCTTTGTGAGCTAGGTCGAGGGGATCCCTTTCACCCTCGAACACCTTATCAGATTGTATAGCCCCCGCTTCTATCGAGGCGGGTTAATAAAACTCCAATGTCGGGCTACCAAAGTGATGTTCTCGAGCATAGATGAGGACAAGGATTGAGGTTGGATGGGTCGGTTCATTCGAGTGAGGACTTCCGACCTAATCCCAGCCGAGAAGATGCCATTTCCTAAAAAATGGAACATGAATCGTAAGTACCGTCTCACTGTTAGCTTCCATGTATTATTTGTTCCTTTGTATTTTCTCATTGATGTCTTTTTCTATGATGTAGCGGTCGCTTGGATGCCCCGTGCGATTCCCAACCTCGAGAGCTGGGTTCGGAACCTGGCCTCGGCCTCTACATACGCCGAGTGCTCATGGTGCGATTTAGCAAAGGGCCGATGGGAGGCCAAAACTCATGGTAAGCCCATTTTTTGTGTATTTGATGATTTTATTAAGATGCCCTTCTTTTACTTATTCAATTTTCTCGTTTACAGGCCTGGGCAAGGATGCAGTCATGAGGCCCCCGTCTGGTGAGGAGAAGACTTCGACCCCGGCTCCGAAGCCGGCAAAGGATAAGAAGAGGAAAAGGACCTCAACCTTCGAGGATTCAAAGCCTAAGAAGAATCTGGTTCGTAAGCCAAAGAAAGACATTGTTGCCCTGTCTGCGGATGTGATTCAACGGCTAAAGGAGGAAAAAGAAGAAGATGGAGATGATGGCTCGGAATTGGTGGCCCGAGTGAAGAAAACCATCGAGGCCCCAAAGGCCGCTGAGTCGGTGGTGGTTGAGGAGATTCCGCCTCTAGCCGAGGGGGTCTTGGAAAAGGACTCGGGCAAAGTCCCTGAGTCATCCAAGATCGAAGATGCCTCCCGCCGAGATGAGTAAAAGGCGGGTATGTCTAAAGGGGCCGGCTCCGAGGCCCTTCGCAGTGAGGAGAACGCCCCAACTGCCTCACTTGGGGCAATAGATATTGGAAACTCACCGATTCTCCCTGCGTTTTCCAAGGAGGAAATTCGAGAGGCCCAATCTATGAGGACTCCCAAAGTAGACTGGGCCCATAGAGGGGAGGACCTCTTTCGTGGTTACTTTATCGGGGTCGAGGATGCTACTGACCTGAATGAAGCATCGAGTCTATTCGATGAGGCTCAACAAGCCTTGAATCGGGTGAGTCTCAACTCCCTTTGTCGATATCATACTTAGTTTATTTCTTCTCTTCCTGTCTAATTTCTTTTCTTTTTTCTGTATAGGCTTTGGCGCTCCATCAGGAGGCATTTTCAAAGTCCCGAACAGAGCTGAGCCGATGTGAGGCCAACCTCCAAGGGCTCATGGAGGAGAGAAATGCCCTTAAACTTCTCAGTGGGCAAAAAGAAGAAGAGATCAAGGACCTCCGAGCCGAGTTGGCCAAGGCTCGCCAAGATCAGACCGACCTGATCGAGCAGGTAATGAAAATCTTAAAAGCTCATGGGCTCGATTAGGGAACGATGGCTAACATTTCAATCTCACAGTTGTCGCAGAAGGTCGAGCAGTTCCGCGAGGAGGTCAACATGATGAAGGCGGAGACCTTGCGGTGGAAAGAAAGTGTGGACCGCTTTGCTGCTGAAAAAGAAGCTGCTCGAGCCAAATTGTCATCGGTCGAAAGTAAGCTTCGATGCATGAAGGAGTAGAGCTCAGCTCAGGCAAATAAAATAGAGGAGCTCGAGGCTCGGTTGGCTTCCGAACTTGCAAAGGCCAAATCTGAAGCCGAAAAGACAAAGGCCAAAGCAGAGGTGATCGTGGTCGTCTACCGGGTTGATGCTGAAGCCGCTCAAGTCCAAGCGAGAGAGGCAGCCGAGACCGCTCAAACTCGAGCACATTGGATTATTGAACTCGCCAAATGCCAATCTCGGAGGGAAACCCTCAAGGAGATCCATGCTCGAGGTTTCGATCTTACCGACGAGATAATAAAGGTTAAAGAGCATGAAGCTGATGCTAGAGCGCTGGCCTATTCCGATGATGATGATGATAATGGCAGCAAGAGCGGGTCCGAGAATAGGGAGGACCTCGATGGAGAAGAAGCTTCCCCTAAGGAAAATTAGGAATCTTAGGCTTTTTTCTTTTTTGATTTTTTGTGCGAGACCCTGATCGGTCCTTGTAAATATTTTCGTATAGATAAAAGATCTTTTTTCTCTTTGACTTGTCTTTATGCAATTTCCTGCCTCGTGAAAATTCTATTTCATTCATGCCTTCATGCCTTATGGAGATTTTGCTCACAAGTTTGTGACTTTAGGCAACTAGACCGAAGTCGGACCAATATAGTCTTTAAAATCGAGTGAGTACTTGCTCGAACTCGAAGTAGAATTACCCTTATGTTTTAGTTGAGTAAGGACGATTTCTCGAACTCAGAAAATAAAATGGCCCTTAGGCTCTTGAATTAGGCCGATATGGCCTCAAAAGAATGGTTTTCCCCCTTTTTCGGCTTGAAAAATTAATCATAAAAATTTGTCATGCCTTAGCACGAGATAAATTTATACCCATTAGGTTTTTCGAGGATTGGTGTTATCGAAATCCTTTGCTTTGTTATGCCTTAGCACAAAATTGTCCGGGAGTTCGAACAGTTCGATACCCCTTAGGGATTTTCGAGGGTCGATATTTTTGAGACCCTTAGTAATTCAGCCGAGGGTTTCCATTTTTAACCGATTTATGAGAATATTTGAAGGTCTATTTTATAACGAAATTCGGACGTCTTCGAACCGTGTTAATTTGGCTGTAGCCTTTAGTTTGGGATTTGCCCCTTAGGCTTGTTTCCCTGTTATACTTCGAACTCGTTCGAAGTGTCAGTCCCCAAGTGGGGTGGTCATGGCCTATAAAATTGAAGATTGCCTTTTTAAGGTCTTATGATTTCGAGGTTTAGTAATTCGATCGTGTTGATTTTTTGGACGGCAATCCCCGAATATAGGGTAAATTGCTTGAACTTCAGTTGCGATCGGCCCTTAAGCTAGTTTCCACAATAGATCATAAGTATGAAATTGTAAAGTATAAATTTATCTAAGGCATGGAACATCTGGTAAGGAAAAATACTTCTTTCAATAGATTATACATGCGTACATATTTTTCCATTAGGGCTCGAGTAATCTACATAGACACGGTTCATTTGACCGTTTGGTCCTTTACCTATCAAGACCATGTCGACACGAAGTATTTTCCTTGTAACTATCCTAGGGTGATGCCCTCCAGTATTCGAAGTTGATTGTAAAGGAGCCTCGGATACTGTTGAATTTCTCTAAGTTAGCACAAACAATGGTTGCCTCGTTAAAAACCTCGCCGGAAAAATCCATTTGGGACAAAAACCGGTCTAAGGGAAAAAGAGTGCAACGCATGCTTTCAGACCTAAGGACTTTGTGTTTGAACAATCCTTTGGTGTCTTCGACTAAACACCTGCAAATTGTTAGTATAAAATATAAACGAAAATGGAAAAGGTCGTACCTTAGCAGTAATATCGTTTGAGGAGTGATATGTTCCAATTGTTTGGTAATTGTTCGCCGTTCATCGTGCTAAGTTTGTAGGATCCCTTTTTGATGATATCGAGGACCTGATACTGCCCCTCCCAGTTCGAGCCAAGCTTTCCTTCGTTTGGGTCTCGAGTATTGAGGGTGACCTTCCTCAGAACCAAGTCCCCAATTTTAAAGTGTCGAAGATTGGCTCTTCGATTGTAGTACCTTTCGATCCGATGTTTCTGTGCGGCAATTCAAACAAGGGCGGCTTCCCGTTTTTCATCTAGCAATTCGAGGCTTGTATTCATAGCCTCGTGATTTGACTCTTCCGTTGCGTATTAAAACACGATGCTAGGTTCCCCGACTTCAACCGGATCAGAGCTTTGGTGCCATATACTAAAGAGAACGATATTACCCCCGTACTGGATTTTGACATTGTTTGATACGCCCAAAGGACTTCCGGTAATATTTCTCTCCATTTTCCCTTAGCGTCGTTCAATATTTTCTTTAGATTTTGAATGATGGTCTTGATTGTCGATTCGGCCTGCCCATTCCCACTTGGATGATATGGCGATGACATGATCCTTTTTATTTTGTGATCTTTGAGAAACTTTGTCACCTTGCTGCCGACGAATTTCTTTCCATTGTCGTATACGATCTCGGCAGGCATCCCGAATCGGCATATAATGTGGTCCCAGATGAAGTCTATGACTTTTTTTTCTCTAATTTTCTCGAAATCCTGTGCTTCAACCCGCTTAGAAAAATAGTCAGTCATAAATAAAATAAATTTAGCTTTACCCGGGGCCGATGGTAGAGGGCCGACGATATCCATTCCCCATTTTATGAATGGCCATAGGGATAAGACTGAGTAGAGTTGACCTCTGGGTTGGTGAATCATCGGCGCATACCTTTGACATTTGTCGCACTTTCAAACAAACTCTTTTGTATCCTTTTCTATATCATCCCAATAGTATCCTGCTCTGATGACTTTGTGAACTAATGATTCGGCACCGGAATGATTTCCGCATGTGCCCTCGTTGATTTATCGTAGGACGTAGTCGGTATCTCCTGGTCCCAAAGATATTGCCAATGGTCCATCGAACATCCTTCTATATAGTGTTCCATCTTTGGCCAATGTGAATTGTGCGGCCTTCGTACGTAGAGTCCTCAATTCCTTAGGATCCGATGGAAGCTTCCCGTTCTTTAGGTATTAGATGTATTTGTTCCACCAATCCCATGTCAGACTTGTGGAGTTGATTTCGGCGTGGCCTTCATCGATTACTGACCTTGAAAGTTGTACGATAGTCCTCGAGCTAATCTCGTTGTCTTCGATTAATGACCCCAAATTAACAAGGGCATCGGCCTCACTGTTTTGTTCTCGAGGCACATGTTGTAGGGTCCATTCTTTAAACCGATGTAGAGTCACTTGTAGTTTGTCCAAGTACCTCTGCATTCGATCTTCTCGAACCTCGAAGGTTCTGTTGACATGGTTTACCACAAGTAGGGAGTCACATTTGGCCTCGATGACCTCTGCTCCCAAACCTTTAGCTAGTTTGAGACCTGCAATCATGGCCCCATACTCTATCTCATTGTTAGTTAACTTGGAAGTTTTGATAGCTTGTCTAATTGTATTACCCGTGGGTGGATTCAAAATGATGCCTAGCCCGGACCCCTTCACGTTCGAAGCGCCGCCTGTGAAGAGGGTCCACACCCCCGATGATGTAGCCGACTTTAATAATAGTTCCTTTTTGACCTCGGGTACGAGGGCTGGCGTAAAGTCGGCCCCGAAGTCCGCTAAGATTTGAGGCTTGATGGTCGTTCGGGGGTGATACTCGATATCGTACCACTGATCTCGACGGCCCATTTGGCCAATAGGCCCGAAAGTTCGGTCTTATACAAAATATTGCGAAGGGGATAAGTAGTCACCACACAGATCGGGTGACACTCAAAATATAGTTTTAATTTCCTAGAGGCGCTTATAAGGTCAAGTGCTAATTTTTCTAAGTGTGGGTACCGGGTCTCGGCCTGACCTAAAGTTCGACTAATAGAGTAAACAGGAAATTGCGTACCTTGCTCTTCTCGAACTAGGACCCCACTTACTGCGATTTTCGAGACTGCTAAGTACAAGTAGAGTTGCTCGTCCGCTTTTGAAGTATGAAGTAGTGGCGGGCTCGAGAGGTACAACTTTAATTCTTTCAATGCTTGTTGGCATTACGGGGTCCATGCAAAATTGTTCTTCTTTTTGAGCAGTGAGAAGAACCTGTGACTTCTATCTGAAGACCTCGAGATGAATCGGCCTAGGGCGGCTATGCGCCCTGTTAATCTTTGTATGGCCTTAACATTGTCCACGACTATGATGTATTCGATTGCCTTGATTTTATCGAGGTTGATTTTGATCCCTCGATTTGATACCATAAAGCCGAGGAACTTGCCCGAGCCGACCCCAAATGCACATTTCTCCGGGTTGAGTTTCATGTAGTATTTCCTTAGTATATAGAAGGTCTCCTGCAAATGTGTCAAATGATCCTTTGCTAGCATGGACTTAACTAGCATATCGTCAATATAAACCTCCATTGATTTACTTATTTGTTCTTTGAACATTCGATTTACTAAGCGTTGATACGTGGCACCAGCATTTTTTAGTCCAAATGGCATTACATTATAACAATAGATGTCGTACTTAGTGATGAACGATGTCTTTTCCTGATTCTCCGGGTTCATTTGTACTTGATTGTACCTGGAGTAGGCATCGAGAAAACTAAGTATATCATGGTTGGTCGTGGCATCGATCATGCAATCGATATTCGACAGAGGAAAAGAGGCTTTAGGACATGCTTTGTTTAAATCTTTATAGTCTACCCACATTCTAAGTTTATTTCCCTTTTTAGGGACTACGACTACGTTTGCTAACCATTCAGGATATTTTACTTACCGAATGGATCCTATTTTGAGAAGTTTGGCTATCTCGTCCTTGATGAATGCATGTTTTACCTCGGACTAGGGCCTTCTCTTTTGTTTTATCGGGCGGAACTTCGGGTCCAAGCTCAGTCGGTATGTAGTGATCTTCGGCGGGATCCTTGTCATATCTAGGTGGGACCAAGCAAAACAATCCATATTATTGATAAGAAATTTAATGAGTTTTTCCCTGAGCTTGGGGGTTAACCCCGTACTCGGGTATACCTTTCGATCGAGTAGATGCTCGATTAGTATGACTTGCTCCAGCTCTTCGACTGTCGATTTGGTGGCGTCGGAATCCTCGGGGATTATGAAGGATCGAGGGGTCCAGTAGTCGTCGTCCTCGTCTGTTCCCTGCTTCTCCGACTGAGTCGAGGCTGGTGGTTGTGGTTGCTATTTAGCTTCATGTTTTCCTTTGGACTCCGATCCTTTTGTTGACGAAAGCGCCGATACCGGTATTACTTCGTCGACCGCGAACATCTCTTTGGCAGCATGTTATTCCCCATGCACCGTTTTTATTCCATCTGGAGTTGGGAACTTCAGCATTTGGTGAAGGTATTTGCATATTTGATTGGGGTTCCTTTGGGATGGATCGGTTTGTAGGGGTCTGGGCCATCTAGTATCTTTGATTCTCCCAATGGCTGACAAAATACCTGATGTGTCGATGCTGAAGTTGTATTCTGATAATCGTGGTACTTATGTGGGATCGACATGTTTATCGAAGCCACTTTTGCTCATGATCCCTCGAGAGCTCTGTCCTCGATCGTTACTTCGATCATTTCTAATGGGATTGCATCCTGGGCCGCTATTTCTTCGATCTGCGTTGTATGGTTGGTATCGATCTCTGTTTGACTGGAGTTCTCTATCGATATCCCTTTGAGTTCTGCCGACGGGCCCGTTTGGATAAACGGAACCAGAAGGTGTCCCCAATTGATCATCTTCGACCCTGATCTTTGACTGGTACCGATTATGTACATCGACCCAGGTTACCGCTGGATATTCAATTAAATTCTACTTTAGCTGTCGTGATGCCACCAAATTTCGTTCGTTCAAACCTTGAGTAAAGGCTTGAACATCCAAATCGTCTATGACCGGTGGTAGTTCCATGCGTTCCATCTGGAACCGAGATACGAATTCCCTCAACATTTCGTTGTCTTTTTGTTTCACCTTGAAGAGGTCCGACTTCCTAGTCGCAACCTTTATTGCTCTGGCATGTGCCTTTACGAAGGAGTCTGCAAGCATGGCGAAGGAATCGATGGAATTAGGCGGCAAATTGTGGTACCATATAATTGCTCCTTTCGACAAGGTTTCTCCAAATTTCTTCAGTAGAACAGATTCAATCGTATCGTCTTCCAAGTCATTCACTTTTATTGCGCATGTATAAGAAGTGACATGCTTATTAGAGTCGGTGGTCCCATTGTACTTAGGAATTTCTCGCATTCGAATTTTCTTCGGAATGGGTTTCGGAGCCGCACTTGGAGGGAAAGGCTCATATACGATTTTCTTTGAATCCATACCCTTTAGAATCGGCGGTGCCCCCGGTATTTGGTAAACCCGGGAGTTGTATGTCTCTACTTTCTTGTCGTTTGCCTCGATTTTCTTTTCTCCCGATTCAATCCGTTTAGTGAGCTCCTCGAGCATTTTCATAACAGCGAGGTCAATCCCCAATTCGTTGGCGTTCAACCTTTTCGGCACAGGCCCGGTCCTGTGGACGACTTCTGGTTCGATCCTACTCGGTGTTCGGTGCTGATTTTGTAGTTGTGCTATAGCGGCTTGTTGAGCCTGTAACATTTCGAATATCAATTGGATGCTAACTCCACCATCTTCTCCGCCCTGCATACCTCGACCACCTGATCGAACTTCCCTGTGTATGCTACCTTCGGGATCAACGCCCAAATTTGCATTTAGGGTGACATGTGAACTGACATCGACGGGATTTGCAATTGGTGCTCCCTCGAGGTCAGCCCGAGGCGCCTCGATCCCTGGGGCGGCTATATTGTCATTTTCCCCATGAAATCTGAGGCCATTGTCACCATGTGTAGGCGATGCTTGTGAGTTTGACATGTTTATCCTGAAAACAAAGATTCTTACGAGAACAAGTGTAAAGAAGTGTGTGTTATCGGAATCAGTATTAAGCAATCACTATTATCTTTGGCCCCACGGTGGGCGCCAAACTGTTTACCCTTAAAATTGAATAACAATTAAACTTATAATGTGGTTCTAAGGATACGTGATTTCACTTAATGCCAATTGATAAGTATGAAGATTAATAACAGAAATGAACTATAAAGTAAATCAAACCAGTGTTAGAATGGAACTCAACCCTCGAGTTTAGATACCCTCAAACTGGTTGATGTAAGAGCAATTAAAATATAACAAGTTGATGAACAATAGTAGAAATAGAATTATATTGCTTTTATTTCTCTGAACAATGTGTCTTACAGATGATTAGAACACCCCTTAAATAGTGGAGTAATTCCACTTATGGTATAATTCTAATTATATAAGGAAATCCCATGATTAGCTAATTAACCGTTTCTGATTTGATCCGTTCCGAGATTTACGCCATGATCCTCGACTAGTGACGGATATCTCGCATTTATGTTATTATGCTATCTTCGATCTTGCTCGATGTCTGTCTCATTTGGTTTTGATCGCTACTAACCTCGATCTCGACAGGTACCTCGATTCTGAACTCGGTATCTTATCCTCGTGATTTAGTCTGTTCCGTTACGAGACCATCCTTCGATGCAACCTTCCGGTCTCGGTCAAATAAGTAAATCGGGTACACCTTGTTTTAACCGTATACAATATATATATATATATATATATATATATATATATATATATATATATTTACGAGACCATCCTTCGATGCAACCTTCCGGTCTCGGTCAAATAAGTAAATCGGGTACACCTTGTTTTAACCGTATACAATATATATATATATATATATATATATATATATATATACTAGTTATCATTAGTTATAAAAAAAAAAGACAAAATGATTTATATATTAAGCATAAATAGCCCTGTAAATCTGAAACAATTACTAGTAGTCTTGAGACATGGCGAAATGTGTAGTCCCATTATCCAACTGAAATTTATAGGTAATTTCTTTCCCTGTTTTGTTTGTCTCCAGAGTGATGGAGGAAGTGGGTTTTGTAAGAGCAGACCGTATAGATCTGAAGAGCATAGATGAGCAGCTAGAAAGGCATTTAAGCAGAGGATGGACAATGGAGAAACAGGAAATGGGTAGAGAGATCCCAATTAAACATGCTTGGGAAATTGACCCTTCTAAGCTTATCATCAAAACTGTCATTGCTCGTGGCACTTTTGGTACCGTTCATCGTGGCATCTATGATGCCCTTGATGTTGCTGGTAATTTCCTTCTTCTCTTTTTCTTCAAAACATGCTTGTATTAATTGTTTGTTTGATCTGCTAGCTGCTAGCTTTGTGTATGTTAGAAATGATGCAATAGATTCTTTTGAGAAGAAAAGTTGAACCAAATCGGAAATGAATATGAGCCTATTCAAGACAACTTTGAAAGTGGCTAGTTGTCAACCACAATCCATTTTTAAGTTATAATTCAAAGTGCACAACTCATCACTATTTCATGCTTAGCTAATCGAAAGCTTTTTTCTCTTGTCTTAACCACAGTAAAGCTTCTTGATTGGGGAGAAGAAGGCCAGAGGTCTCAGGCTGAGGTTTCTTCAGTTAGAGCAGCTTTTACACAAGAAGTTTCTGTATGGCACAAGCTTGATCATCCTAATGTCACAAAAGTAAGATATTTTAATTTCACCATTCATTGCCACAAGCTTCAACTATTCATTTTGCCATTTTCTTGATGGTAATATGTATTACATTGAAAAATTAGCTTTTGTCATCCTAGATGCCACAAAGTAGAAAACAGATGCAAGTTTTTGTAAAATGATGCCATGATATGCTGAAATCGCTTTACATTCTACCTATAACCAAAATAATAAAATAAAAGCTTTGGGTTCCAAATTGTCAAAATTACTCTTCATTTTCTTCGCTACATATCTAACTGAAATATGAAGGAGATCGATTGATGTTTAACTTGGTCACAACATTATAGTGTTTGAAGTATAAATTTGTGTTCATAGCAAATCAGAGGCACGTGACCAAGTTGAAGGAATGAAATATTTCTGGTCACATTGACAAGCTGCTGGCCCATGAATATTTAAGGTTTTCTCATTAGAATTTGCATAAGTTCCATTTTATCAATAGTTTTTACTTCTAGAGTCTTGTTTCCAAATTTTGGGAAAGAGCCGAAGTCTCTACATAATTCAACTTGTTGAACTTTAACGTACCCCCGGGTCCCCTGAAAAAACCTTCAGTTTGTCCAAATGCGCCGTCAGTGCCTTTTTTCCCCTTCTGAATAGTTGTGCCATGCTCTACTCTCAGCTGTTTAGTTCCGATATAGATGTGCAGAAGTGGCACGCGATTTTAATTTGATGCCTTGAAAGTCTTTTTATGGAGCATAAAGTGTTTGAGTTGCAAGAATATTAGACATTTTAAATGGCCAAACATTTTCGCAGTTTATAGGAGCTGCAATGGGCACACCAGATCTCAACATACAGACTGAGAATGGTGTCATTGGCATTCCACGTAACCTTTGTTGTGTGGTGGTTGAATACCTTCCCGGGGGTACTCTCAAGTCTTTTCTCATCAAGAGCCACAGGAGGAAGTTGGCCTTCAAAGTTGTGGTCCAACTGGCGCTGGATCTAGCACGCGGGTGAAATTTCATAATGCTTACTCCTCTTGTAGTTATATAATAGTATATGTTAACAGCATGTGTTTGACACAAAACATGTTAAAAATGTATTCTCAGGTTAAACTATCTTCATTCTGAGAAGATAGTCCATAGGGATGTCAAAACAGAGAACATGCTTCTTGACAGGAATCGTACACTTAAGATTGCTGATTTTGGTGTTGCTCGTGTTGAAGCTTCAAATCCTAATGATATGACTGGGGAGACTGGAACCCTAGGTTACATGGCACCTGAGGTATGTGCTTGACTTATGAGACCCACCCACGTGCATCATATGTAAATATATGTTGCTTATTTCTGTCATGGTCTACAAGACAGGTTCTTAATGGCAACCCGTATAACCGGAAGTGTGACGTATATAGCTTTGGCATTTGCCTCTGGGAGATATATTGCTGTGACATGCCATATCCAGATCTGAGCTTCTCAGAAGTGACAACAGCTGTTGTCCGACAGGTAGAAATATATCACATTTTTGTTCGTTGAAGAGCAAAAAAAAAATCTTTAAAAGTCACAACTCTGCTTTGGATTTGCAGAATTTGAGACCGGAGATACCTCGTTGTTGCCCAAGTTCTTTGGCAAATGTTATGAAGCGGTGTTGGGATGCTAGTGCTGACAAGCGGCCAGAAATGGATGAAGTGGTGTCCATGTTGGAATCAATTGACACATCAAAGGGAGGTGGGATGATCCCTGTTGATCAACGCCAGAGCTGCTTCTGCTTTGGGAGACACCGAGGTCCTTGAGAAGAGCTTCTCCAGCTAGCAAAATTGCTAGCAAGTGAGATCTGTAAGTTGTTGGTCCAATGAAGAGGGAAGGAGCACAGTTTTAAAAGAAGATTTAAGATTTCAAGTTTACAGGAGTGGGAACTTAAAGTTGGTGAGGTAAAAGAAGCTCTGATATATACATACATACATGCATTTATTCATCAGCTCATGCATGTGCAGCTCTATACCTTTTCATCTTTGAAATGAATTGTCTAATTAAACACTATTGACCGGTTGGTCTTGAAACCTGCAAGATGTAGGTTTAGCAGGATGATTTAAACTTGTTGAATTCAATCTTTAATGTTTTTAGCACTTAGAACTGAACTCATTGTACTTTTAAGATTATGAGTTTAGAATTTAGTTTTTGCTGAGTTTCAGTGTTTCTTTTACATGTATATCTTTGTTCTGTGTTGAAAGTATTGGGTTTTGGTTAAACTCAATGTTCAAAAGCTCCATGAGATCTAGTAAATGAATAGCAGGTTATAGTGAAGGTTGCACTTGTTGACCTCATGTATTTATGTCAAATTTCCACATCTTCCTCTTAAAAAAGATTTAGGATATTAAATCTCGATTAGCTGCCTGCCGCCTGCCTTTGTGGTCAAAAGTATCCGGGTGAGAAGTAGCAGGTACCTGATAGAATAGTCGAGGTGCGTGCAAGCTAATTTGGACGTCACTCTTATTTTGAAAAAGAAATGATTTAGGACACCACTTCAATGATTTCATGTTGCAGCTAAATATTACATAACAAAAAGTGCGATAAAAGGATCATTGAAGAATTACTTTCATGCTTGTTGGGATTGTGAATAGAATTATAGCAGGACTTGTTAAGTGGAAGTGTCAATGAGATTCTTAATGAGGGGGGAATGTACAAATCATGTTTTTATCTTGTTTGGTTAATGGATATGATGTCGCTGTAGGGATTAAATTTTGTTTCTTTGGCAATCATTTAAAATTTTAAATTAAATAAGAAAATTAGCTTGGAGTAGCTGGTCAGGGGTTATGTAACAGTGCTTGAATCACAGGAAGTAGCAAGAACCAAAACAGATAACTTCAGTTTGTGGTACATCTTTTTCTTCTTCAATGTTGGCGTATTGCAAAATTGTAAAATAAATGTATAAAAAGTAATATTTGACCTAGATGTGCAGTATAATTTTTCGGTTTAGCATACGAGTATGCTAAGACAAAGTCATTGATCTCTTCGTTTAGATACAACAACAATAACAACCCAGTATAATTCCACTAGTGGGGTCTTGGGAGGGTAGTGTGTACGCAGACCTTACCCCTACCCTGGGGTAGAGAGGCTGTTTCCGATAGACCCTCGACTCCCTCCCTCTAAGAACTCCCCACCTTTCTCTTGGGGTGACTCGAACTCACAATCTCTTCGTTTAGATGCAACATTACAAAATACACATAAAGCAAAATGTCAGGTAACTTCAGTCATAAGAAACTTTAGTTGCATGTCAAGAAAGAAGATATTATTGGTCAGGATTTGGGCCAATGTTCGTGAATATTTATAATTATAACTAAAAGAAGATAGAAGCATCATGGTCATAATTAAGATGTATACAAATGTATAAGATATCTAACGAATTATTAAACAATAATTATCTGATAATGTTGCTGTATCAGAGTCCTACACTCCCTTCTCTGTCTACACTTCTCTGCACCTTGCATCTATTTCTTGCAAGCATAATCTACTCATGAACAAGCAATATGCATGATAATTGAACCAAATGTACTATCGTCGACTTGCTTGATAAAATAAATTTTTTATTAGACGTTTCGCTTATACACTATCATATCATGTTACAAATTAAAAATAAAATAAAAAAAATTAACAATTGCTCACAGCAGTATTTGATGGATATGTTCTACAGGGAAAAAATGAGAGGTAGGAAAACAAAAATAATTACTGTGGGTTATGAACTACAACACTTTCAAGATACCAAAATGCAACTTCGAGGGACTAAGACTATATAAAGTTAAATCAGTGGCAGGGGCGGAACCAGAAATTCTAATAAGACCAATAAAAAATGCATGCAAGAGTGTCACTTCAGATACTTGAACTTTTAGGCACAATTTTTGAGATGCGTTTGCAGCTGCACTAGAAACTTCCCTTTTGTCGAATGGATTCAATTATTGCACAATATAATTTTTCGACTTGGACGGATCAATTGAACGGATCAATGGGGTGGATAGTGTGCAGGGCGCATTGCATGGCCTTGGCCAGGACTTGGACCTGAATTCTTGAGGTCTTCAAGTTGTAAAAGAGCTGATGATTCACGTTGTTGTTGAGGAACCTTCATGTCTTGGCTATGACTATGATTCTGAGAATTTGACAAATTAGGTTGTGTTAATTCAGAATGATAATGATTATTTGTGACCTTCAAACGGTTACGGGAATGGACTGAAGTGAATAGCAAACTCAACAAAATAGCTAAAAGAAGATGCATAATATCTCTAGCTCTGACCATTGTGTATAGAGAGAGAGAGAGAGAGTAGATTGAAGGGTGTATAGAGCAAGTTAGTAGTATATGTTTATTATATATGTAGTGTGACTGTTTAAGGCAAACACAAGTGTGCAGTTTAAACACGTTTGGGACTGAAGCAAGAAACCAATAACACATCAGCTGATGTTGCTTGGTCTTTGTTAAGATTTCAACCTTAATTTTTCTGGTTTTTATTAACTTCATTGACTACTGGGTCACACCCTTGAGTGCGGAAAATTTTGTGTTCCAATCCAGGGCAGTGTTATATACGAAGCAAGAATTTCTCAGATATGAAGAACCATAAACAGTGCACTCTAATCAGAAGTTGCTAGCTGTTTTCGAATATGAAAATTCAAATTTCACTTGAAATACTCAAACAAATTTATTCAATATTTCAAAGGTACATAATTACCCCGTTGGGGTTATCTCACTTTACCAGATGCACCCTTCTATTTTGCTGGGGTCGTATGACCCCTTCTACAACTTTGAAGTAATATTATTACACCCATTTTAGGCCAACTCCACTTTCACAGGGAGTACTTTTTTTAAAGATTAGCCAAACACAATGAACTTGCAAAAAACACTATTCAGCTAAAAAAGTTCAGTAGGGAAAGGAAAAGACATTTCTGAATGTTGTGTTAGCGGCTCTAGCGCTATCTTCAGCTAAAAAAGGTTTCCCGTGTTAAAGAGTACAAAAAATGAATACAACACAAAAAGGTAGATAAGTTAGATGTTCATGACCTCAAGTCATCATTATGCAGTTCGCAGGCAACAAGCGTTAGCTAAAGTATATCGAAAAGTAAATCCTACAAGCACATAAAGGTATGTTTTCTACAAGAACATAGATCGTATAGGTAGAAATGAAAGGCGGCCTGAGGGGGAGAGTGCAGCAGAGTGATTTTCTCCTGATAGGACTTCTGAGTTCTGAACCACATTCTATGTGGGCTTTAAAGCACTCAAAGCCACGAGTGGAGAAACAGCGCTCTCCACTTGTATCTCAGGAATGCACTGTAATAGGTAGGTATTTAAGTGGAGAAGGGCAATGGGACGAGCCCATTATCTACCATGTTTTGAACTGCGCACTCGGGGGAAAAAAACAGGTACCAAAACTTCATTGCATCTGTTCAGTTCCTATTGCAGGGAAAAGAACAGGAACTCTCTCATGGAGAGGCCATCGATGACACCACAGTTGCCAGTAGAAACTCCACAATCTATGCAAATTGACCAAAGATAATAGGAATATAAACACAAAAAAGTAGCTCAAAGAGGAGAAAAGGTGAATGCGGAGATTCCAGGGCTTCGATAACAGCTCTCATGTCTTCAGATCATCAGACATGGCTGAAGGTATACAATGCATTGCAAGAATATCTGATGTTGCCGCTTTTGCATTTTTAGTCTGCAGTACAACAATCTAAAAAAAACAACAGAATCACCTTGAGAGGTCCAAAAGGATAAGAAAAGAAAAAAGAAGACAAAAAAATCAGATAGAGAGATAACCTGATCGTAATCAAGATCAAACTTCATGTATTCTTCTTTACAGGCCTCCGCCATGTTAGCCAAGCTCTTCAGATTTTTTATAGGCTTGCCGTTGAAAGCAAGAACCTAGATTACATTCATTCAATGTCAAAACATATAGATGCACGTGAAAAAAACTACCAATGGCAGCTCGCTAATTCATAAATGCTACTGTGATCAGCTCTGTAGTCCCGCAATATTTTCTTCTCACCTGAGTGTTTACTAGTTCTTCATAACCAATATTGATGTCAGCCACAAGCACCTAATAGGAAGTGGGCAAGGCAGATCAAAAAGGAGCCGTAGATATAACAGACTAGTAAATTGTCAAAGAGCTAGACTGACCTGAGAAACCACAACCAGTTGTTCATCAATTGATTGTGCCATTGCGTGTAGGAGTTTGTCCAACAACTTAACTGGAGCATCAAATTCATAATCTTTTCCATACTAAATTTTTAAGGAAAAAAAGTGGTACCCAAGTAAGATATGTAAGCCCTCAAAGGCATGGCGAACAAGTAATAAATGAAATATGAAGTTATGCAGTTGATTACAAACCTCTGAACGTAAATATGGTACAGAAACAGCAGTGAAAACAAATCCACCGACAATGTAGTAAGAAGGAGGTTTTCCCTTGATATGAGCTGGAATCAATCGTTTATGTGCATTAAGCTTTATTTTGAATTCTAGAGTCTTAGATTTACGAAGAACTTTCACTCGAGCATCATCTCCAGTATATTTTTGAGAAACAAGATAGCTGAAACCAATGCGCTCTCCATGCCTGAACGGTACTGAAAAATAACAATACCAAAATCAGGAATTTACAATTTTCAAAATAATAATAATAATGAAGTTCAGAAATTCAGTGATAGAGAGTTTCTAATTTCCCATCTCATAAAGTCATCTATATTTGTGATTAGAACTTAATTTTTGGTCTCTTAGGTGGGCCAAATATAGGGTCTCCCACAAGAAAAACATGCAACATCCATTATTCCTCCCAACCATCCCTCTTAGGCACCTATATGATCCTTTTTAATCATATCAATGGGGATTCCACAAATCAATTATTCCCAGCTAAACAATGGGATGCTTCTTGAACCCTAGTGCGAGGACTATGAATTGGACAATCTTGCAATACCTAACATATTTTTCAATGTTTTGAGTAGCCAATACAAATAGCTAGTATTACCAAAGCAAGCAACACAAAGGGGTCGTTTGGTAAGGTGTATAAGAATAGTACTGAATAGGATGTATTAGTAATGTGGGAATTAGTAATGCATGGATTAATTATGTTGCTATTAATTGTGCTGAGCTTTTTTTTTATGATTGTTTGGTGTGGTGTATTAAAAATGACATGCATTGTATCATTTTAAAAAAATTATTTGTTTCCTAAAAATACCCTCCACATTCTTTAGCTTTGAGGGACTTCAAGGGCAATTTTGTGTTTAACCATACTCATGCATTTATTACTAGTCTTGGTATTGCTAATACCATGGTTTGCTATGTATGTATTAGTTATACATTGGATAATACCAAACAGGATGTATAACTGATACTTGTATGAGTTATACTAGATTGAAAAAGTATACCAAACAAAGGATTATAATACCAAAGCTACATGTATTATTTTCTCTAATACGTCCTACCAAACGACCCCAAAGTTGTTCTGTATTTTCTTCTGCCCCTTCACCCATCCCCAACAAAGACTTTTATTTCTTACTTCCAGAGTGGTCAAATAAATTAATCGCAGCATAGAAGAGAGAATTCCAAGAAGTATGAAAGATATTACTATCAACTGTGCACAAGAATGAAATGCTGACAATAGTAACAATTCTATCAAGATAAATAGAAATGAACTAAATGCAGTCTTCTGCACTGGCATAAATTGCTTGACAAACTAGATTTATTACCCTATTGAGCAATGTTTACATTACACCATAAGGTATATGGCTACCAAAATGAACATCTTTGCATGAAAGGTTAATATGTATTTAACTACTAGACAATTCAATACCTAAATTACAAAAAGCAGACCATACGGAAAAAACTAAACATACCAACAAAGAGGAAGGACAAAGCTCAAAACATATTCCAGAGCATCAATGGATAGACATCTAGTAAATGAATTTGAACCTTCTCCCCGCTTTTATAGTAGTCATTATGTTTCTTTTGTTTGAAAAGGAATAATCTTTTTTCTTTGTTCAGTCCCTTTCTAATTGCCAGGTACCTAAATCACAATGATGATTTGTACAGTATCTCAACATCTTTTGAATGTTGTGGATACACTATATGGAATTTACCAGAGTTTCATATTTCCTTTTCAGATAAGCATCTAAAAGATAAAATACTCGAGAAAAGTAGACAACTAAAGGGAAAATGAAATCTTGATGCTTTCATGATTTCAATTTGCTTTCTTGCTCTTGAGTACAACTATACAGTCCACTCACACTAGTCGGAGATCTACCTGACGTTAAATAGTAGTGTCTTATCTCTTCTTTAAACTTATTTGTTAACTTCTCACTAGATAATGAATATGCTACTTTGACTAATCTATACTTATCTAGCATTCTTTCTTCTGAATATAAAGCATAATCTTTAAATCGCCATTTTTGTAATCAATAAGATCAAATACACATAATTGGAGAACAGGAAGAAACTTCAATACTAGGTATCACATTCCATAAGGTCTTTCATACTCCCGCTGTTTTATTTTACATGATAATATTTGACTAGGCATGAGATTTAAGAAAGACTTACTTTTGACTCATAAGCTGAACATATTTAACATACCAAAATGGCCCTAGAATCTGGAGGTCATAATACAACCAGCAAAAGAGAAGGTGGTCTCGGTACAAGGAATTAAGGGGTACGTAATAAGTGTCTGCTACTAGAAAGGTTATGGAGACACAACTGGGAAGAACAAGCTTTATAGAGGCAGATGACTAATCAAAAGTATGGTTAAGAGGGTCACTGGTGTACTAAACTAGTGAAAACTTCATTTGGGGTGAGCACTTGGAGAACCATCAGACAACAATGGCCTATTTTTGTTGCTAATATTGGCTTTGGTATTGGAAATAGTCGGAAAAAAACCTTTAGGGTTGACAACTGGCTAGGGCATGGTCCTCTCGAGGAACTCTTTCCAGAAATGTACAAATCGATCATTATATATCCTTTTCTTTTTGCGACGGAATGGAAGAAAAGTAATGAAACCTGCGCTACCCCTACTCTAATCAAAAGACTAAAGGCCCCTGCTGAAGATAGGTCGCAAACTACAGCCGAGAGTTTCGCCCTTTTATCACCGGTCGCGTAGGGCAACCGGGCCAGGCCAAGTCAGAAAGGCTTTGATGACTCAAGGTTCATATTAGGGAAAGGAGAGTGAGGGGACGAGGGGGCTGCCGAACTAAAATATAAATCTATCATTTCAATAGGAAGCACATTGATATTAAGAGAACTGTCTCAAACATGTCTAATTTGGGATGAGATCAGTGTTCACCTGTTCCATCATTGGCTATATCAACTCCGTCAAAGCTAAGGATAACATCCGAAGGCTTTAGAACATTAGATTCTGGGGCCGTAGGCTCAACTCTTCGGATCCGGACACCCTTCTGATTATGTGCCATACCAACCGACTGGCGGAGGTCAGGATTTTCCATTTTTTGCCATTCAACTCCAATGACAGGAAATCCTACAATGTAGGAGAAGCCCGTACAAGACATAAGTTTGCACTTTGAGACCATCAATTTAATCAAGTTCAAGATGTTATTGGAATTCTCATGTACCT